>NC_139892.1:6349619-6949619 GCF_905171665.1 Trachurus trachurus
TGGAAATTTAATTAAATCCTAAAAAAGTAATAATAAAAAAAAAACACTATAAAAATCTTCATTTGCACCAGTTTCATAGTTACACTTCCTTTACATGCTGCACGTCAGCAACTGTCCGGTTCCACCTTAAAAGACTCCTGCCGACTTTTTTCTTATAATCAAACACACGTCTTGTTTACACTCCAAGTTCCTCACCACAACATGTTTACGTCCACGTTGTTTACTTCACTACTTACTTCACTCCTCTGCACCGTCAACTGTCGACAAACGACAAAACAGAACAGGAACCAGCTCTTCAAAACGCTGCTGCTGTTCCACGCACGCGACTGTGGGTCCTGTCTGTTCAAATATCACGTTTTCATGTAAATTCAGACTTTATTGTTTAAATTGGTTGTTTTTCAGTGTTGTTGGACTCGCAGCTCACGTAGCTTCACCTATTTAAAGGGATACTTCACCCAAAATCGATAATTCACCAATCATCTCCTCACCGTCATGCCAAGGAAGGGTTTGGAGAACTTTCAGAGTCATCAAAACGCTTTAGGAGTTCCAGGGGGGCTGGCAACGGGTTTTCATATAATGGCGGCGGATAGAGTTCACTTTTGAATGTTCCAAAACACACACTATGAAACATCCAGATACCTCCATACTGCTCATCCTACTGACCCAAGTGTCCTGAAGCCGCCACATTGAAGAGTTGTTGGGAAAAATTAATGTGATCTCTGTTTTTAGCCTTGTTGTAGCTCCCAGTGGCTCTGTTTGTGTTTGTGCACATGCGCAAGATGTTGGTTCGTCGTTGTAAACCATTGGAAACATGGAAGAACACCAGCTAAATTTGATAAGAAGATACATAGGCCGCACTTGAATATAAGCCGCAGGTTTTCATGTTGTAACATGAGATATTTACACAGAAAAACAGTAGGGAACTATGCAAGTCCACTCGCTTTTCTGCTGTTTTGGTTATGCTCCTCTCCTCCATGTGCATTTTGTTTACAACAAAGCCGGTGTTGTGGCCCTACTGGTTTCAAGTTAACTGGTTACAGCTGCAGATGTTTTGCGCTCCCTGAGCAGATTCGTCACAAATTCACAAACATAAACAACATATTACCAGCGAGTTTCAAGCCACAATTCACATCTACCGCGGCGAATATGCTGCTGTGAGTGAGCACTAACAGTTACGTACCAGCCACATGGGAAAAAAAATAAAGTGGAGAAAAAATAATCTTCACATATTTGCGTGGGTTGGGACTCGATCTCGCTTCAGCAAAACCAATTACACCACTAACCACCTGTCTACCTCTGTGAGCCACTCAAGCTCACAGGTGACAGCCGCTTCACTGCATATCAGTCAATTACGTCACTACAGGTAACGTTTTGACTCGAGCTGATCTGAGACAACTGGTTACCATTGAAAATACACAGACAATGCCTCGGTGTTTATTGTTCTCTTTCCTCCAGTCTAATCAACATATTCAGCGCTACACTTCTCGCCGCACAACGCTACGCACCACAACAAAGCCTGTCGTGTTGAGAAAGTGATGAACTAGCTCGGAAATACTGTCAAAATACGCTCAACAATATGTAAACAAAAGCGAAACACTTGAGCCACTGCATGTGTACATGGGTGAAAAACGTACGACTTGCATTTAATCACATAACTGTATTGCGAATGTTTTGTGTACTTACATTTCTTTACACTTCTCTACAGATCTTATAAAACGCAAAGCGTATTTATTGGCGTGCATTAAAAGAAATGTCCATTTAAAGTCGCCGTGGTTCGAGGAAGAGGGGGGTGAAGTTAGCTCTGAGTCTAGCTGTTTCTGGGCTGCGGTATATGATGCGTTCAAGGGACCAGGGCAGCGTCGGACGTGAGTCGATTGTTTGGAAATGATTTATAGAATGGTCTGATGCTTTAGATTTCGTGTATGAAGTGTGACGATGATGATTTAAATTGACATGCCCGAAATAAACAAATTGATTGATTGATTGAGACCATTCTATAAATCATTTCCAAACAATCGACTCACGTCCGACGCTGCCCTGGTCCCTTGAACGCATCCTATTCACCGCAGCCCAGAAACAGCTAGACTTAGCTAACTTCACCCCCCTCTTCCTCGAACCACGGCGACTTTAAATGGACATTTCTTTTAATGCACGCCAATAAATACGCTTTGCGTTTAATAAGATCTGTAGAGAAGTGTAAAGAAATGTAAGTACACAAAACATTCGCAATACAGTTATGTGATTAAATGCAAGTCGTACGTTTTTCACCCATGTACACATGCAGTGGCTCAAGTGTTTCGCTTTTGTTTACATATTGTTGAGCGTATTTTGACAGTATTTCCGAGCTAGTTCATCACTTTCTCAACACGACAGGCTTTGTTGTGGTGCGTAGCGTTGTGCGGAGAGAAGTGTAGCGCTGAATATGTTGATTAGACTGGAGGAAAGAGAACAATAAACACCGAGGCATTGTCTGTGTATTTTCAATGGTAACCAGTTGTCTCAGATCAGCTCGAGTCAAAACGTTACATGTAGTGACGTAATTGACTGATATGCAGTGAAGCGGCTGTCACCTGTGAGCTTGAGTGGCTCACAGAGGTAGTCAGGTGGTTAGTGGTGTAATTGGTTTTGCTGAAGCGAGATCGAGTCCCGACCCACGCAAATATGTGAAGATTATTTTTTCTCCACTTTATTTTTTTTCCCATGTGGCTGGTACGTAACTGTTAGTGCTCACTCACAGCAGCATATTCGCCGCGGTAGATGTGAATTGTGGCTTGAAACTCGCTGGTAATATGTTGTTTATGTTTGTGAATTTGTGACGAATCTGCTCAGGGAGCGCAAAACATCTGCAGCTGTAACCAGTTAACTTGAAACCAGTAGGGCCACAACACCGGCGAGAAATCAATAAATGGAGCGGTGGATAACGTTACATAAAATATACGATACGTTATGGCAAAAGCAAAAAGTAGTGGCTTATAGTCCGGAAAGTACAGTACAACAAGGCTAAAAACAGAGATCAAATTAATTTTGTCCCAACAACTTTTTCATGTGGCGGCTTCAGGACACTTGGGTCAGTACAGACGAGCAGTATGGAGGTATCTGGATGTCTGTGTGTTTTGGACGATTCAAAAGTGAACTCTATCCACCGCCATTATATGACAACCCGTAGCCAGCCGGACCCCCCCTGGAACTCCTAAAGCGTTTTGATGACTCTGGAAGTTCTCCAAACCCTTCCTTGGCATGGCGGTGAGTAGATGATTGGTGAATTATCGATTTTGGGTGAAGTATCCCTTTAAGTTTATGTCAGTAATTTAGGCCAAAAATGATCCGTATCACTACAATCCCTATCTACTGACGTCCTCTGTCACAGTCTCATTATAGTTCAACACAGTTTCACAATGAACCAATCATATTTTATAGTTTCAAATGGATAAAGAAACATTTCTTTGCTGTATAAGTAATAATAACATTGATAAATAACCCAATAATCATCATTTTAACAGTTAAATAAAGACAAACATGTTGAGTATTCCCCTGTCTGATGAGGTTTTAATGTCTCCTCCCCTCTTCCCCAGTGTGCAGACCATAAAGTGGAAGCTCTGTGCGAGGCCCTCCAGGCCACCGTACAGCAGTGGCGTGGTCGGTTCCCCAGCCCGCTGCCTCTGGAGCTCTACACCTCCTCCAACTTCATCGGCCTCTTCGTGGAGGAGACGGTGGCCGACGTCCTCAAGCAGTTCGCAGCCGACTTCGCCACAGAGGCCACGAGGAAGGCAGGTAGGAACCATGCGCGGCGTTATGGGTGTGGCCTAACGAGCCTGGGCCCACCCACTTGTACAACCGGCTCATCCTTAATGACAGGGTGAACATAGTTTAGACTTTTATCTTCAATTATTAAAATTAGCATTTAAATTCAGGGTAAGGACTAAAAACCTCGTCCTCGTCCTTTAATTGTCGGTGCAAGCTATTTTTAGAACAGCGGAGCAGAGCCGTGAGTTGCTCAGAGCTACGCTACGGAGGCTCATGGGATTTCTTGGTTTCCCTCATCAAACTCATCACATACACAATCCAACAACTCCACAATGAGACAGAGTTGTTTTCGAGGCAAATGCAGAGACTGCTTGCCAAAAAACTGCCCTCGTCAGGAACACGCATCAGCTGTTTTGCATGAATTTCCCTCTAAAACAACTCTGTCTGGTAACGTTCTGTGTGGTGAATGTGCAGGTCACAACTTGTCCACCAGAGCGTTTTGGAGTTGTTGGATTGTGTATTTGATGAGTTTGATGAGGGAAACCAAGAAATACCATTAGCCTCCGTAGCGTAGCTCTGAGCAGCTCGCGGCTCTGCTCCGCCGTTCTAAAAATAGCTTGCACCGACAATTAAAGGTAACAAACCTACTGCTATGACTATAGTGATTATGGCAAAATGAACTATCCCTTTAAAATAATGTGAATGTCTGTGAATTAAAACTAAGTGGGCTACGCATTTCTAATTTGATTTGGCTTTTCGTGTATTTTATTCAGGTGTTTGTCCAGCATACAGTGGGTTCAACACATATAAGTAACAGAAGCTGGATAAACTTTTGCCAGGAGAGAGATGTGTCTGCTCTCAAGGCAATAGAGACAAACGAGTCAGGAAGGAATCATTTCCAACTCTATGTATGTGTTAGTATTAATTTCTGTATTATGTGGCGTGTACAAAATAGCACCTGGTAGGAACTACTGTAGGAACCGCTACCCACAATGCCCTGGGGGTTTGGAGGCAGCTCTGGGGGTCTAGTTGAGCGTTCAGACTCCGTCACTGCTTCATATTCACAGGTTTCAGGTCAGATTACTGAATCCCTCAGTGAGAGCGACGGCCTGATGATGTTGCAGGCTGCCGAGCGCCAGATCAGATTAGAGGCCGTTAACGCTGAGTCATGGTTCTGCTTCACAGCGACTCACCACAATCAGATCTGGAGACGTTGATGGTTGTGACTCCACTGCAGCCTCTTACACTTCTTACGAGGTTTATTATTTTAATTTTCTCACAGTGTCTTTATAGTGGCCTCAGGTGTCCGGTCCCTTCATCTCCTCTGTGAAGAATTTAGATTAAGAGAGCAATAATTAAATTTTTACCGTGTTTGGTGCAGGTTTAAACCTTTTGACTCCTTTAGTTTAGTTTAGTTTATTTATTTGTTTCATCCCTTACAGAAAAACTTCACGTTATGTTATTTTCACATGGGAAACATGTGGTTTTGGCCCAATTTTATGTGAATCACATGTGAAGATCCATGTGAAACATGTGGTTACATGGAGATCACATGGAACCTCATGTTTCACATTCAATTCAATTCAATTCAAATGTATTTATATAGCACCATATCATGCAGAAGCAGTTCAGAGTGCTTTACATATAGGACAACATATTAAGAGTAAACAGCGATAGATACACAGAAGTTCATACACACAAAGACATTTAAAGAAATGCACAGCGAAACAGAAGAGTCTTAAGTTTGGCTTTGAAGGAGCATTTCTGAGATCATGTGGTGGACTATTCCACTCTTTAGGTGCATAAATGCTAAAGGCCATGTCGCCTAATCTGGTAAAGGCTCTGGGCACATGGAGGAGATCTCTACTCTGGGATCTCTACATGGGAATTCACGTGTTAACCATGTATAGCACAATAAAGAATCAATCAATCAATCAATCAATCAATCTATCTATCTATCTATCTATCTATCTATCTATCTATCTATCTATCTATCTATCTATCTATCTATCTATCTATCTATCTATCTATCTATCTATGTGTAAAACATGTTACCACATGTGGAAAATGGGTTCACATGGGAATTCACATGTGAGTCATATAAAATTGGGCCAAAACCACGATTCCCATGTGAAAAGCACACATGTCATTTTTCATGAATCACATGTGTTCATGTGGTTTTTCTGGAAGGGATACATTGAAAAAAGAAAATGTACACAGTTTAATACAAAAAAATATGCAACTCCTGAATGACAGGTCGCAGAAAGAAGCTATAAGATTTTTCTGTAAACTGTAAACTCCAGTCCTGCAGGTATCAGTCTTTTGACAGGTTTAGATGACTGACTGGAGCTCCCAGAATAGCTTTGGCCAGGTGTCTTCAGTCAATCAATCAATCAATCAATCAATCAATCAATCAATCAATCAATCAATCAATCAATCAATCAATCAATCAATCAATCAATCAATCAATCAATCAATCAATCATGTTTATATCTGACAGTCGGCCATGACAGGACCTTGACTGGGCAGGACTCTGTGGTGGTGTTTTGTGATGGTTCATTTTGGATAAATTATTCTAAAAAGAATATAATATAATAATGAGATTATGAATTTCTTATCATTTTTTATCTCCTCCACTTCTTCTCCTTCCTCTCCTGCAGAGGTCCACGTGGAGCCTCACAAGAAGCAGCTCCACGTCACTCTGGCCTACAACTTCCCCACCGATCACCTCCCGTCTCTGGAGAAACTGGCCAAAGGCATCGAGGTGAAGCTGGGCTGTGATTGGCTGGCTGTCTTATTCTCCCGGGACATCCGCTTCGCCAACAACGAGGTAGTTTTTTTAAATTATTGTTTGCATTAATCAGACGTCGATGATGTGCTGTAAAGGTTGTGACCTCTGTGTGTGTGTGTGTCCCGTGTGCAGACCCTGAGGGTGATGTATCCCTACATGCCTCAGAACGAGGACGAGCTGGAGTTGGTCCCCGGGGACTTTGTCTTCATGTCCCCGGTGGAGCAGAGCAGCACCAGCGAGGGCTGGGTGTACGGCTCCTCGCTGGCCACCGGGCTGTCGGGCCTCCTGCCCGAGAACTACGTCAGCCTGGCCGACGAGTCCGACACCTGGGTGTTCCACGGGTCAGCACAGCGCCGCACAACCGCACAATCTCACACAACCACACAACCTCACAACCTCACCATCTCACAACCTCACACTTGGCAACCTCACATCTCACAACCTCACAACCACACACCTTGTGTTTGTGTGTTTATTCTGTGGTTTTGCTGCCTTTTATTATTATTATTTTATTATTATAGGTATTTTTTTAGTGTGCTATGTATTTATTATTATTTATTGATTTATTAGGTTGTGAGGATGAGATGAGGCCAGGGCTTAGTGCATTTCAGTGCATCAACTGTACATTGTACTTTTAATCTATTGACAAATAAACTAAACTTGAAACTTGAAACTACATGTAATACATACAGTAAATACTGTACTGCGTTTCTACAGTATTTATTTAGCAGCAGTTTTTAGCACCTGAACAACAACATGAGTTAGTGCTAATAAGGAATATTTTTTGATTTAAATGCTAAATTAAATCCTCTGAGTGTAAATCTGTAAAATCAGTAGTGAGTCAACATAAAACCAAAACTAAAACATGATTCGCCTGCGGAGCCGAACAGAGAGAGATCACACTGCAGCTGTTCCAGGTGTTCCGATCAGCCACCTGCAGACAAAGCAACACCAGGAGCTGTCACAAACCATTTATATTAGACTCCTCCTCCTCCTCCTCCTCAGCTCCCACTCGTTCTTCAGCTGTGGGCCCAGTGACAAGAGCAGTAAGGACAGAGGGATGTTTGACGGACTGCTGGACAGTCGACGCCCCGACAACACGAGTCCTGGAGACACGCCCACCCTCAGTCTGATCTGTCACCCCATGCAGGTAAATCTGACGTTAAAGGGATACGCCAACTTTTTTTTTTTCGTATCTTGCCTCACTCCCGAGTCCATGACCAGCAGATAGACACCATCCTTTCGACTGTGTGTGCAGTAACAAAGGAGATAGAGCCGTATCGCCCGTAATTAGCTTAGCTCAAACACTGGAAGTGTATAGGTAGTGTTAGCCTGCCTCCTACCCGAGCCGAAATCAGCAGTCAGAAGCTGATTTCATTTTAGCTCTAAACTCTGTAAATATATCACTTTATCAACATTTCAAACATTTTTAGGTGAGAAAGTAGCCGTTTAGATCAGCAGTGTGTCGTTAATTTGTCTAAATACCAGCTGTTTACAATTTTTGTTCGGACGAATTTGGCGCTACTCAAGCTAGCCGTTGTGACCAACGCACTTCCGGTTACTGTCACAAAATAAAACACCCATTGCCCTTTACATACAGAAAACCATGACGATAGAAGTGCTTTTACTTTGAAATAGGAAGCTAACCTACCCTTGATGTAGCTAGCTTGAACCAAAATAAACCGTCTTTGCTTGAACCCTCCGTTTTGACCGATCTCGTCCCGTTACCGGCATTTGACCGCTCAAGATGCCTTACCGGAGAGTTTTGTCAGCTCTGAGACGAAGATCGGCCCGCCGGTTTCCGTTTAGAGTTGCTGAAGAGTTTCTCTGATGACTTTAGGTGGAGGCAGGCTAACACTACCTATACACTTCCAGCGTTTGAGCTAAGCTAATTACGGGCGATACGGCTCTATCTCCCTTGTTACTGCACGCACAGTCGAAAGGATGGTGTCTATCTCCTTGTCATGGACTCGGGAGTGAGGCAAGACACGGAAAAAAAAAATGTTGGCGTATCCCTTTAAAGACTCGCAGGAGACCGTTTTCTTGAAGCTTTGTGATTTATCAAAGTGTTTCAACCTGCAGCAGGTCCTGCGGATCAGCGCCGGTCACTCTCGACAGTCTAAGCGGACTTTGTTTGTGTGTCGGCACGGAGAGCGGATGGACGTGGTGTTTGGTAAACACTGGCTGTCGCTCTGCTCCGACAGCAAAGGTGAGTTCATCCAGGAGGAGCGTTATGGGATGTCGGGCTGATTGTAGCTTCAAGGTCACTTAAAGGGACATTGTGTAACTTCTCCTGTTATCTATTCATGAAAATCGATTATTTGGTTCAAAAGTCTGTTTTTCATTTAAGCAATATTACCCGAGAGGGTGTGCTTTAACGTCATTTGAGCACGACGGTGATGCGGTCAGGACCGAGGCGCTTGCGCCGAGGTCCGCAAGCATCACCGAAGTGCTCAAATTACATTTAAGCACACCCTCGAGGGTAATATTGCGATTATACAACAATTACCAACAAAATAGAGCGTATAATTAAATAAATATTCATGTTGACGGACATTTTGCTCTCAAAATTTAAAGTTTTTTGCGAGTGTGCTTCCCGTTTCCATGGAAATAAATGGGGTCTGACTAATAACTGAAACACAATCAGTCACGTCAGTAGACTCCTATGTGTAATGGAACCTAGTTCACCTCTACAGCAAATAGTCCGAACCTTAGTAACGACCTAGCAACAAATGATTTTCTAGTCCCAGATGAGTGAACTCTGAGCTGACGTTCATGTTTTAACCTTAACGCGGTCTCGGACTTTCCCGAACTAAATCAACACTGCACAAACTCGCCCAAGTTATAACAAAGATGCCGTTTTTTTCCTTTCACATACAACCGAAAACTCTGCATGTAAATAGCGCCGTGTCGCCGACACACAGCTGATAGAGAAAGCCAGATTATTTAAAAGCCCAAAAGGCGCAAGCGAGAGAGAGGGAGAGAGAGAAACATACAGGTAATCACCTCCGTTTTATCCAATGAAATATTCAGCTCCAGGCCATATTTTAAAAAACATATTCACCGCGATCACAACTCATGTCTCTCCGACTTTGTAACGTTACACACATGGGAGGGAGACAATCCTCTCGGCTGTAACGGGGAAGTTTACAATATATTAACAAAAATTAATAATAAATATTGTTCTATAAATGTGACTTTGGCAGCTGTCAGGAACAACCTACAGGAGGTCAATGTAGTTTGTGATTTATTTTCACGAGTAATAAATGACGTTTCTGAAAATAAAAGGGGGAAAAATCCATGTTGCCATGGAGATGTGTAAACAACATGACATGGCGAAGTAATATTTTCAGTGATGAGTCAGCCGTGCTGTAATGCTGATTTGAGCACGTTCTAAATGTCTTATTGACCAATCAGATTGCTTGGTCGGAACTACTTGTTGTATAATATTCAGTAATCCCCCCCATCAACAAACTGAAGTGTTCCTTTCAGCTCTGAATTAGCCGTTCATATCATTCATATCTCCATGGAGCGGGTAAGCTCGGTGCTGGCTGCCATGTGGTGTCGCCATGTTTTTACGTTCAGTGGCAGCGTGACGGTAGGAAACCACGGAAACTCAGCGGAGACACCGGAGCTGTCGGCTCAGGTCGAGGTGGCGTCTGTGAAAAGTTACCGCGGTAACGCAGTGAGGAGGAATGATGGAGCGTTACACAACATATTGTCACGTGTATTGTTTTGCCTCATGCTGAAGGACCACTTGTTTACATAGAGGCTTGTTTATGCCGTTACCTGCAGCGGCTGTCGTCCGTCTGCCCAATTTCACGTGAATGCAGCATGAAAAATACCATTGAGTTGCTTGAGATATACAACCACAACGCTAGATGTGTACCTTTAACTTATCCCCACTGCAGCGTTTCTGAGTGTAGATCTGAGGGTGTGTTTGTCTTTTAGTTACTTATCTTTATTTTCTTGCATTTTGATTAAATAAATGAGACAAATGAAAACAAAAACAAAAAGAAAGGAGTTTGTGTCTTTGTTTTCCTGCAGGTAGATACGTGCGCTCCAACCTGAACATGCCTCCCAGTTTGCCCCTGTGGGGGGGGCAGAGAGACTACGACATGGACACGCCCCTCACTGTGTTTGGGTCCACACAGGCTCGAGTCATCGGTACGTCACCTGGACGGGTGTCAGTGATGTGGTTCAGAGGACTGAGGGGAAGTCCAGTGTGTTGTTAATGAAACGTGTGTGTGTGTGTGTGTGTGTGTTACCCAGGTGAGGCCCTGTTAGAGAGCAACACAGTGATAGACTTTGTGTACTGCTCTCCATCCCTGCGCTGCGTTCAGACGGCTCAGAACATCCTGAAAGGTAAAAACACACTCCAACCACGGAGACGCTCACTTAAGTAAAACTCTTCTTCATTATAGTTTGTTGTGTGTATGTGTGTGTGTGCAGGTCTGCAGCAGGACAGTAAACTGAAGGTGCGGGTGGAGCCCGGCCTCTTTGAATGGACCAAGTGGGTTTCTGGGAACTCGCTGCCGGCCTGGATCCCCCCCTCCGACCTGGCTGCAGCTCACTTCAGTGTGGACACGATGTACAGGTGAGAGACTGCAAAAACTCAAAATCTTATTATTATAAGAATATTTGTCTTATTTCTTGTCAAAATGTCTCATTTCTAGTCACAACTAATCTCTTTCCACTTTAAATAAGACTCATCACCTAAAAATCAACTTGTTTTTAGATCATTTTCACTTGTTTCAAACTATTTTTCACTTGAAATAAGTAGAAAAATCTGCCAGTGAAAGCAAGTGTTTTGTGCTCGTAATAAGAAAGAAAAACTTGCTCCACTATCAGATTTTTCTACTTATTTCAAGTGAAAATCTGCTTGAAAGAAGTAAAAAGTGTCTAAAAACAAGCTACTTTTTATGTGATGAGTCTTATAATGAGATTTGTTTTGACTAGAAATGACATTTTGACTAGAAATAAGACAAATATTCTTGGTAAGATATTTGAGTTTTTGCAGTGGACTGACCACACACTCAGTACGTTTTCATGCAGACGGCCACATCGATCTCTGCTCTCAGCTCCAATGAAGCGTCTCCTCAGAGTTTTGTCCTCGTCCCAGTTCACATGCAACAGGGAAAATCTAATAAGTGACGGTGTCTCCTCCTCAACACTAGGTGGCGATACGTGTCGTATCAGCGGGTTAATACAGACGACTTTCTTCCAGTAAAAAAATGGATATAATAATTTACAGGTCTCAACTTCAGTTCCCGGTCTGGGCTGAAAATACAAAGGACTCTGGTCGGGTCGGACATCTTTTTTTTAAACACAACAGCTCAGGTGCTTTTTTTTTGGCCAGCTTCAGGTGGCTTCTCTGTTCACTTTGTGTCAACTCTACTGTTGCATTGTCCAGTTTCGGTCAGATTTAGGTGTAAACATGCAGAAGGAAATCGGTTTCCAAACGCATCATCTGGGCGTCGGAGTTGGAGAAGTCCAGTCTTAGTCGGACTAACTCAGTACATTTACATGACAGTTGAAAAAAACAAATTATAGCCTTAATCCGTCTATAACTGAACAACTGAAGTTCATGAATGAGTGTCTGTGTGTAATCTGTGTTTAATCCATCAGGTAAACATGTAAACATCTTGTCTCAGTGTCATTGATAAACGTCATAAATACTCTGTTAATGTGATCAGACTGTTTCTGCTTCACTTTACTGTAAAAGAACTGACGTTGTTGATTATTTTGATCAGATCTTATAAAGAGTTCATTTGCTGCTTCCCAAAAAGTGATGATGATGAAGTGGAGTCACATGTTGTCAGTCTCAATGGGACTAACCTGGCTGAATAAAGGCTCAATAAATAAATAAAATAGATTTACAGTGTGTGTTTGTACAGTGTTCAGTTGTGTTTACCCTGTCTTGTTGTTTTCAGACCTCTGATCCCCGTCAGTAAACTCACTGTGTCTGAGTCCTACGAGAACTACATGAGCCGGAGTTACCAGGTGACCAAAGACATCCTGTCGGACTGTAAAAACACTGGTGAGACACACACACACAGATACATGTTGTAGAGTGTGTGTAGGAGAGGTTTGACTCCTCTGTGTTTCCTCTCTGTAGGAAACAACGTGTTGATCGTCGCCCACGCTTCGTCCCTGGAGGCGTGTACGCGGCAGCTGCAGGGCCGCGGCCCGCAGAGCGCCAAGGACTTCATCCAAGTGGTCAGAAAGGTCGGTTCACTGCACCTCTCCTCTTTGTCTTCTGTAGGTTTCACTGCTCCATCCCTCCATCCTCGCCTCCGTCTGGTTTCCTCTGGATGTGCAGAGACTCGGGCGTGAGCTCTGAAAACTCCAGAGACCTGAAGCATCCGCTCGTATAAATGAAAGAAAAACAGACGGCTTTGTTCAAATGTTTAAAGTGATATGCCAACATTTTTTTTCGTGTCTTGCCTCACTCCCGAGTCCATGACCAGCAGATAGACACCATCCTTTCGACTGTGCGTGCAGTAACAAGGGAGATAGAGCCGTATCGCCCGTAATTAGCTGAGCTCAAACACTGGAAGTGTATAGGTAGTGTTAGCCTACCTCCTACCCGAGCCGAAATCAGCAGTCAGAAGCTGATTTCATTTTAGCTCTAAACTCTGTAAATATATCACTTTATCAACATTTCAAACATTTTTAGGCGAGAAAGTAGCCGTTTAGATCAGCAGTGTGTCGTTAATTTGTCTAAATACCAGCTGTTTACAATTTTGTTCGGACGAATTCGGCGCTCCTCAAGCTAGCCGTTGTGACCAACGCACTTCCGGTTACTTTCACAAAATAAAACACCCGTTGCCCTTTACATACAGAAAACCATGACGATAGAATTTTAAATTTTGAACCCTCCGTTTTGACCGATCTCGTCCCGTTACCGGCATTTGAAAACATGAAACACGTGAAATTGTAGGTCACATTGTAGCCACTAGGTGGAAGCATCGTACTGAGATGCAGCTCAAAAGATTTTGGGGTAATTCCACGTTTGACCACAACGTTGCTGCAATGGAGAGTGGCGCTGTTCATAGGCCATAGGTACTTCATTTGCAGCTGTGGTCGAGAGAGCTAGAGAGTGGATGGAGAGAGGGACCGCTACGCCGGTCAATCAGATCAATGTTTTTTTTTTTTATTGTTTCACAGTGGTTACAGTAGCCTACGTTCAACAGGATCAGTGGTTCTCAGCCTTTTGGGGGTCCCCTGCATATTTTTGGGCTGGGTGGCTCCAAGTTTGAGTAGTTTGAGTTCTGCAAGTTCTGGTGAATGTAACAATCCACTCACAGCCCACGACCGCTACGTCCGTGCCAGCAGCCTGGACCCGATGCTGCTGGACTCACGAGCGGAGCAGTAATGCACATCTGTCAGCAGCTGCTCTTGAAGGGACAGATTAGATGCTGATTTTGTTAACAGTGACTTTGTTGCATCCAAACATTTAGCATATCTGTCGGGTGCTGTCTCTTATCCGGTACAAAGTGGGAGATGACAGAACTACTTTAATCGAGGGAAAGCTACATTGTTGCGAGTCGATCTCCGGCCGGCGTGTGCACATGCACTAAGCCTGTGAATATTCTCATTTGTCCCGGACTCCCGGTCATAGTTATCTCAAGGAAATTTAAATCGAATGCAACTGGACTTGGTTATTTGTCTAACTTGTCTAATTTGTCTAACTTGTAATCCAAGAGGCTGAAGCCTCTTGGATTACAGTTGCATTCGATTCTAGTTGCATTCGTTCATTCATGAGAAATCATCCAGCTACACTCTCAGTCAAACAAGGTGGGGGATGAACACTACTGTACAGTAGTTGGCTCATTTTAAAAACACACCGGCAGCATCGCCCACTGAGTTAATTAACTGCTGTGTAGAAAACCACGCTGTGGTCCGTAATCGCGGTGCAGATGGGTGTGTTTGGAGCTGACAAGAGGATCGATAAAAGAGAGTGAGACGTATAGCTGCCGTCGTTACATTTTTCTCATTGAAAAACTATACTGTATTATTATTATATTGCATTCCCCATTCCTGCACTGCTCCGTGCTGCTCTCTTATGGAGGCGATCTGCTGCTCACAGATGCCACCTGGCGGTTGTTTGGGCACATTGCAGCTTCTGGTGAAAACACAATTACTCCTCCACAAAAAATCCGCGTGAGCCTCCCGTGACTCACGCGTGAATCTCGCGTGAAACCGTCCAAATGAAACTAGTACCCACTGTAAGTGATTGCTGTCGGAAGATATAACTATTTAAGACTTATGTTAACACAAATATATCACTTACTTCTGCTTTAATGTCTGAAGCTCTAACTCATGATCTGCCCCCCTCCCCCCCTGCAGATCCCCTACCTGGGCTTCTGTTCCTGTGAGGAGCAGGGCGACACGGGGGTGTGGCAGTTAGTGGACCCTCCCATCCTCCCCCTCACACATGGACCAAACCACACCTTCGACTGGAGGGAGGCGCTGCTGCAAGAATGATGTCGGCCTGATCTGAACCCCCCCCCCATGCCCCCTCCCCCACAGACTGCAGCAGCACCGTCCAGAGACCAGCGGACTCCATCAGCCTGTGGAGTCGAGTCCCAGTCTGTGAACTGGTTTCATCAGTGACTCATCGAAACTCATTGCGTTATTATTATTATTTTATTTTATTTTTTTGTGAGGGAGGGGCCGGTTGGGGCCGTTGGATGCGTTCACTGACATTCAGCTCAACCATGCTTTAATCTTGTCAAAGTCCGGTCTCAGGAGGTTTCTGTGAAATGAGCATCAGCTCTGCGTCGGCTGAAGGAAAACAGAGCGTGTTCAGTTTTTAGCTTTTATCTCAGAAGGCTCAGGTTGTGTTTGTGTTTCACCACGTGCTTGTTTTCCTCCGGCTCAGTTCAGGCCTCAATCTGGCCCAAATAATACTACAACAACACGACTGTCAGATGCTGCTTCCACATTTGAACCAACTCTGACGCAAACACAGAAAATCTTCCATCTGTTTGTCAGAAATGAAGGAGGACGGCCAGAACCTGGACCAGACCGGGGCCAAGAACCAAGAGAACCAATATTGGGTTTCATGATTATTGGCTTTTAAAAAGGACACTGCAAAAACTCTAAATCTTACCAAGAATATTTGTCTTATTTCTTGTCAAAATGTCTAATTTCATGTCAAAACTAATCTCATTATACTTAAAGCAGATATCAGTGGAATGTTTTTGTTAATATAAGTCCTAAATAGTCCTATTTTCCGTCAGCAATCACTTACATGAAGTATTTCAGCCTAAACACGAGTCTCTCCGTCACTCTGCTCTGCTGTAACCCGAGGAGAAAATTTTCCTTGTGGGATACAAGTGTTATCCAATGAGGAGAGAGAACGGCATGAAGGGCTGTGTGTGCAGCCAAGGGATGCGCGTGAATGTGGTGACGTAGCACGAGGACCAATTGATGCCTGACAAGGGCGGGGGCTGCTAACTCATGGTGCGTTCAAAGAAACTCGTACTTTGTGTTTTTCCTTCCTGTGAAGTCATACCAGTTCGATCTGGTACGAGTTCACGGGTCGGAAGTTACGAGTGGCCGTTATAGGGAACTTTCACAGACAACAGGATGGTAAAAACACGAGCTACGGGTTACCTGGAACGCTACCAAGTCGTAGTTGTGACTTGAAGCTGTAACTTACGGTTTCAAAAGCCTGCCTTGAACGCAGCATTAGCCGAAACGGCCGTGAAGCTGATATCTGCTTTAAAATAAGACTCTTCACATAAAAAGTAGCTTGTTTTTGGACACTTTTTACTTCTTTCAAGCATATTTTCACTTGAAATAAGTAGAAGAATCTGATAGTGGAGCAAGTTTTTCTTTCTTATTACAAACACGGAAAACTTGCTTTCACTGGCAGATTTTTCTACTTATTTCAAATGAAATGTGTTTGAAACAAGTGAAAATTATCTAGAAACAAGTTAATTCTTAATGTGATGGGTCTTATTTTAAGTGGAAAGAGATTAGACTAGAAATGAGACATTTTGACAAGAAATAAGACAAATATTCTTTGAAAGATTTTGAGTTTTTGCAGTGGAGGCCTACAATTAGCCTGTGTTGATTTTTTTTTTTTTTTTATTCATTGAATTTAATTTAAAAAGTTAAGTGTTAGGAAAGAGTTATACTTTTGATTTTTTTGCTTTTCAAAACAGTTTGACCATCGTTCATTCATCCAGTCGTTTTATTTCCTGGTTTCACTTTGAACTAGCAGCAACAGTTTCAGGTTGAATTATCAAAACGTTTGTGCTCATTTCACAAAATCGACTGAGACCGTCGAGTGTTCAGAATCTGTAATAATCAGAGTATTACATAACCCATATACGCCACGTTTTGTCCTGCTTCAGTAACCGAGGGGGACGAGGACGTCGACCAATCATCACGTCTCCTGTCGTCTCCAATCCGGCGCCACATGTAGCACATTTATATACAGTACAGCTGTGTCACAAATCTAACATCTGCAACTGTAACAGCACAACCTGCACTATTGACAATCATACAGTAGCTTCTTGATTCTGGTCCAGCGACGTTCAGAGTCTGTGTATCGTGATATGTTGTTCAGGGGTTCAGAGTAGCTGTAAATAATCATATTTTGGAGAGATATAAAAAAAAAAAAATAGTCTTCCAATTTTATTTCTATTTATTTATAAACATTTCTTTCAGATGTTACAAAGCAAAAAAATATATATGATGATAATAATAATAATAGTAAAAATAATAAAAGAGGATCATCGCTTTTAACAGCATGTAAGAATTTATCTCAGGTGTTGACGTGTGTTTTTGCAGCTTTGAAAACTGTTGTGTTGATTGAGTGACTGTGTTGTTGTGAGTGCCTCATGGAATTAAAGAGATGAACTGATCAACTGAGTCGTAGCTACAGAGGAAGAAGAAGAAGAAGAAGACGGAGGAGTGAGCTCCATCTGCTGCATCACACCGGTCAACCTCAGCTTCCTAACATCTGCATGTTTTTCATTTTATTGTAAAACATTTTTTACTTTTTATTCTGAAAATCTGAACTTCCTGTCAGATGTTTTAGAGGTTTTTTCGCCCCTGTCTTGTCAGCTCACATTAAATCATGTGGCTGTTAGCAGAGGGGGATCGTCACCACCAACAACAGACCATAATAACAAACCATAAGTAAAAAATATAAAAATTTTAAAGGTACATTGTGTAGGAATTACTCCCATCTAGCGTTGCGGTTGTATATCGCAAGCAACTCACTCGTATTTTTCATGCTGCATTCACGTGAAATTGGGCAGACGTCAGCATGAGACAAAACAATACATACATGTGACAATATGTTGTCACGGCGATGTTGTATTGTTTACCCGACCCACGTTTTACCGGCTTTCTCTGGACTTCTGTGACTAAAATGACATCTGGTTTGTTAGCGACGGCCGTCTGTCCGACTGCAGGTGAATGCAGCATCACTGTAACGCTCCATTCCTCCTCACTGCGTTACCGCGGTGACTTTTCACAGACGCCACCTCCACCTGAGCCGACAGCTCCGGTGTCTCCGCTGAGTTTCCGTGGTTTCCTACCGTCACGCTGCCACTGAATGTAAAAACATGGCGACACCACATGGCAGCAGCACCGAGCTTACCCGCTCCATGTAGATATGAATGATATGAACGGCTAATTCAGAGCTGAAAGGAACACTTCACTTTGTTGATGGGGGGGGTTACTGATTAATGAAAAACAGACTTTTGAACCAAATAATCGATTTTCGTGAATAGATAACAGGAGAAGTTACACAATGTCCCTTTAAACATCCAAATAATTTGCCCTGGTTCAGCCGACGTCTAGATGCACACAATTTTGGTAACCCTTTAATTTACAGGCTGTTAATTACGTGATAATGTCAAGAAATAGCCAAGAAACAACAAGTAATGGCATGGTAATGTGGAAAAAATAGCCTAGAAATAACAGTCAATTTCATGTCATGTTTTTCAATAAAGGCAAAAGATTACACATGCTTTTCCTGCTTTTTCCCCACCAAGTCGTTGCAATTGACCAATATTTTTGGGCTATTTCTATGATCTATCAATTGTCATTTCTTGGCTCAACATTACTATGAAATTGACCGTTATTTCTAGCCTATTTCTTGACATTATCATGTAATTAGTGACCTGTAAATTAAAGGGTTAGACAGCCCAAATTGAGATGTTCAGACTACACAAATACTATTGTATGAATGAGGAAACACATGCAGTCTTTATTTGTCATTTTAGATGTTTAGAAAGGCCAAACATTCAGTCTGTCACCTTAAATCACTTCAGTTGTGCAGTTTTAAAGTACAATCATGATCATTTATCCCTTAAAACAAAGACAGAAAGACTCAAGTAGACTTGTTTTGATTAAAAGGAAATTTCAATGTGTTAATTCAGACTGATCCACAGTTCAAACATCGAAACTCTTCTTATGTAAAAACTCAGTATAGCTTCATGCTAACGTCCTGTTCTCACGTAGCATTTCACAGTATTTTTATCACATTTGTAAAATATGTTTATTCACATTGTTGCTGGGAGTTTGATCAACGCCACTCTGGGCACTAAATATGAGGCTAGAGCTAGTTAGCATTTATCTTACTTTGATAGCCTAGTTTTCAAACATTGCTCATGTAAAACAACTATTTTTATTACATTTTTAGTTTCTGTGAATGAATCTGTAGATCAATGAGTTTTACAGGTGGTTTTTACCTTTCATAATTTTATTTTTTTCTCAGTGGGTCTTGACTTTTGCCAGATCACTTTACACTCAGTGCATTTTCATGAGTGACACTGAATGTACCTACACCTTTTATTTGTTTACAAGAAAACATTGATTTCTCTGCACAAATGTGAATCAGCATATTTCTGATAATGTCATAAAATCCTGAAAAACCAAAGCAATGTGAACAAAACTTTTACAAATTCACCATTCCTCATCCACAAATTAATTCAGGAAAAAAATAAAACATAAACTTATTAATTTACTGGGGTATAAAAAACATGCATACCATATAATGCTTCTTTTCAATGAACACATCCAGTCCAGGTAAATGTGAGTTGGAGCAGCAGAGTGGAGAGAGCCATGTGAAGGACACACAGGAAGAAGCCATGTTGTTCATTTATCATCTGAACATATCCACAAACCTGCAGAAATTAATTTAAAGTTCCTCTATGTTGAAAACAACATTTGTTTTTTGGTTTATAATTAAATATTTTAAAGGATAAAGATGTGTTTTTTTTAATTATCATTCATTATATTCATTATATTTATAAATTCTGTCATTCTGTGTGGTGTTTGGCTTCACTGTGTGTTCAAAGGGGTTGAATGGAACAAAAGCATCCGTTTTATTTGATCCATATAGCAATAATATGATAAAACAACAGGTGTGCAGACTATTTATCCATCTGCGACGACTATAAAAGAGAAAAACTGAATAAAAAATCCTACATCCAGTTTTATTCTGCCCCATGAGTGAATCAACACTCAGAAATAACAATTATATAATATAATATAAAAACCATGACTGGTTTTAGTAGGCTAGTGGTGAGGACCAACTACTGACAATGTTTAGAGATTATTGATCATGATTTTAAAAGAGTTTGTTTCTTTATTCCTGTCAGAATTACAGTTTGCAGAGCTGCTCATGCACTACAAACGTTATAAAGTGAATGAGGAGCTAAATATCAGTAAACTGTCCTCCACTGAATCAAAGTGAGAACCTCAGGAGCGAGGTGAAGGTCAGATTCTTACAGAAAACCAACATCAATTCAAACTTCTTCACTGATGTTTGGCCCAAACTCCCATGTCTCCATCATGTCTCTGTGGATGGAACAGTGAATCCGTCGTCAGTTCTATCTCTAAAGATTCAAATTTAAATGTTTGAATTTGAAATAAAAATGGAGAATCGCAGCAGAACTGGACTGAAGGAGTTTGTCTGCTGGAGGACAGGATGTCTGCAGGTGACAACAACCTGCAGGACGTTCTCTCTGAGGCCTCGGCCGTCCAGGTGAGTGACACATGAAAACAAATGTTTACATCTCTTAAAGGGATAGTTCAACATTTTTGGCAAATTGGCCCATTGCCATAATCGCTATAGTCATAATAGCAACAGGTTCGTTACCTTTAATTGTCGGTGCAAGCTATTTTTAGAACGGCAGAGCGGAGCGGCAGGTGCTCAGAGCTACATTATGATGGCTAATAGAATTTCTTTATTTTCCTCATCAAACTCATCAAATACACAATCCAACAACTCCAAAACGCTTTTGTGGACAAGTAGTGACCTGCACATTCACCACGCTATGAGATAATAACACAACGTTACCAGACAGAGTTGTTTTAGAGGGAAATACAGAGACTGCTTGATGAAAAACTGTCCTTGAAGGCAACGCGCATCAGCAGTTTTGCATGAATTTCCCAGTTTTTCATCAAGCAGTCTCTGTATTTCCCTCTAAAACAACTCTGTCTGGTAACGTTGTGTTATAATCTCATAGTGTGGTGAATGTGCAGGTCACAACTTGTCCACCAGAGCGTTGTGGAGTTGTTGGATTGTGTATTTGATGAGTTTGATGAGGGAAACCAAGAAATCCCATGAGCCTCCGTAGCGTAGCTCTGAGCAGCTCGTGGCTCTGCTCCGCCGTTCTAAAAATAGCTTGCACCGACAATTAAAGGTAACGAACCTACTGCTATGGCTATAGGGATTATGGCAATGGGCCAATTTGCCAAAATGTTGAACTATCCCTTTAACTGTGGACAATTAGGTAAAGTAAAGTGTGCTTTTATTTATCCCACAGTGGGGAAATTCACAGCAGCAGTACATAGTACATACAAATATATTCACATACAGTGCACACAGTAGTGGACTGGTAAAAAAAAAATGAATATAAGACAAACAAGATACAGAGAGATGCAAAAGATATAAAAATATATAGGACGATCAGTATTGACAGAGTTTTTTTTATGTTGTCCTGTGTGTGTGGTTACAGGTGCATGCTGGGTAAACCTGGTCCAGGAGGACCTGCTACACCATCATGTCTGAGATTGAGGAGGTGACCGTGGAGCCGGTGAGATGGCCGATCGCTCCGGACGGATACATCCCCAACTCTACGATCAGGAGCTGGTCGAGAGGGGGGCGGAGCCTCGGCGTGGTCAAAGGCTGGGATGACATCTGCTTTCCAGAGGACTACAGCAGCGATGAAGATGACAGCGGAAGAGTCTTCTGGTTGGGAAACTCTGATGATGACGAGGACGAGGAGGAAATTACATTCAGGGTGAAAAGGAAGAGGAAAGAAGAGGATGATGGGAAAGACCGAGGAGGTGAGATGGGAAGTGAGGATGAGAACGAAATGGAGCTGGAGGAGGAGAAGAAAGACGAGATGAAGAGACGTTTCCCCCCGAAACGGCCCCTTGACCTTCAGACAACGACTCAGCGGAACCACGAGGTCGGAAAAATAAGACAAGAAGCTGGTCCCACCTACAGCTCAAGAACGTTGGAGAACATCATGTCAGTGTTTAAACTGAGTTACTCTTTGTATCTATTCACACTTTTCCTCCACAAATCTCCATAAAGACTGAATTTCCTTCTATTCCAGCCCGACCTCCTCTCATGGAAACAGACCTGAACCAAGAGAAGACGTGAAGGTTCCTGAAGTCGTCACATCTCCACCGCAGTATCGACCAGAACCACGGAGAACGTCCAGTTTCATTCCTGGTACCAACAAACAGCGTGGGGCAAGTTAACGTTAATGTTTCCCTTTTTTCCTTTCTGTAACATTTTTCTTTTTCTGTTTCTACAGAACCTCCAGAGCCTCTGGTTCAACGTCCTGTGGCGACCACCGATCGTTTCATCCCCAAGCAAAGTTACTGTCGTCAACAGGACCCTGTGCAGGAACTCCCTCGGCCTCAAGCAAGAGACACTCGTATCAAGAAAAGTCAGTTATTTTCTGATAATATTAAGTTTTCTCTTGGTCCAGACATTAGCTGTGTTCGAAATCATCCACTCATTCACTCACTCCCTATCCACTACATCATGTATATGATATAGCGCACTACATCATGTACACAGTGTAGGGGGGGTCATACTATGTTCCCACAGCCCTATGTTCCCACATTTCTAACTTTTGTTGTCACTGAAAATTAGGCCCTATCTTCCCACAGCCCTTTGGTCCCACCTTTGGTTGGGTTTAGGCAATGAAGAAAAGAGTTGGTTAAGTTTAGTAAAAAAGACCAGGTAGAGGCTAGACAGGCCAGATAGAGTCCAGATAGGTAGAGAGAGTCCAGTGGGAACATAGGGCTGTGGGAACATAGGCACGCTCCCGTGTAGGGAACGACGGGAGGAGAATTCGGACACTACACGGTAATTTTTTGAACGTGGTAGCGTCAGCAGATGCGCCAGGTATTAGCGTACTGTGACGGAAGCAGACACGGCGAGAATCATGTAAACAAACCATGGATGTATAAAACAAACCGGACACATAAAAATAAAATAAGAAAAATCGGACACTTGCGGGAACACTTGAGGATGTGATTCTGTGTGGTTGTGTTTCTCGGACAATAAACTGTTGAAATATCGGAAGTTTGGTTTGGTCAACTACTGTTGTGTGTCCCGACCGTGAGCCGTAACAGCTCTGTGGCTATTAGCTTAGCTCGTTAGCTTGTATTTACTACATATTCTACTACAGTTTCTTAATTAGATTGATTTAATGCTGCCTGTTATTGTTGGGATGCTGCTGCCCAACTCCTGCTCCTCGGGCGAGGCAAACGGAGCGAAGGTAAATACGTCTGAAGAGTTTTTCGGTAAATTGCCTAAATAAATAGTAGCTAACATGCTAATTAGCTTCCTCTTCTTCTCTGGCAAAACCCGGAGCATTGCACTGTGGGATACATACGGGAGTAGAAAGTAGTGTACGTCGCTTGTTCACTCAATTTTGAGGTGCATTGTGAGTGTTTTCTCGTCCACTGCATAGTGGATGAAATTAATCGCGGAGAATTCGAACAACACTACAAAATGGCGAACACACTATATAGTTAGTGCACAACATCCGTGATAGGGGGCGATTTCGAACACAGCTTTTGTGTCTGAGTTGTGAACTCCTGTTTCCACAGCTGCAAAACCCAGGTTCACCGCTGGTCCACCAACTGCAGAGCCCCGAGACTGGACCCCTCAGCATCAGGAGTCTGAACCGTCCATCCCAGAGGATCCTCAACCCCAACCAGACCCCGATCCCCCTGAAGATAAAAGGTTCCTCTTGTCTGCAGCCAAGTATGACAATGTGGTAGACTGCGACTATGCGTGTCTTGATTCAAAAGTCTTGAGGGTCTACAAGGACAGAAACAGAAACATGTCACGACGTGGAAAACTCTCTCAGCCGCCCAACGCTCCAAAGGTCATCAGATACACCGCGGGCGTGCGTCTGGTCGACGGCCTGAGGAATGCTTCCGCCAGGGCAAAGTCATCTACCGTTCAAACTCGGCCCAACAGGGTCCGCCATCCCAACGGTGGTCGCCGCCGCCTTCTACGTCCCGACTCTGCACAATCTGTCCAAACATTCACTTACTCCGAAGACCAAATGGACCTCGAGCCAGAACCAGAACTCACCTCCCTCCAAGGTTTCTGTCCAGCGAGTCAGGCCACGACAAACCCTCCTGTCACTGTGAAACCTTCCAACGTTGAACAACTGGTGGCGTCCATGACCGCGGTCCAGCTCGGCCAGGTACCAGCGCCTCAGCCGGTGGTTCGGAGGATTGAGATGAAAGAAACCCAGGCGCTAAGCCCCGCCCACTTTCACTATCTGATCCTACTGGCCTCCCAGCGCAACGTCTTCGCCCTGGATCCCTGTGGGGAGACGCCGCACGGGAACATGCAGGTCGACTGGATGGCGTTGACTTGTTGCTCGTAAGCTTGTTGACAAAAACAACAGCCACTTGTATGTTACATAGCAACAAGTTACCAGTTGCTAACCAAGTTTCATCATGAAGTTAAACAATAAAATCCTCAGTTCGCCAACATCTCGCTCATTTGAGGTCATCTCATGAACGCCAGCAGCACCGTCCAGGAAGGTGTCGACTGCTGTGATCCAAACTGGAATATCTCAATTAATGTGAAATTTAAAAGTGCACTGCAAAAACTCAAAATCTTTCCAAGAATATTTGTCTTCTTTCTTGTCAAAATGTCTAATTTCTAGTCAAAACTAATCTTGTTTCACTTAAAATAAAGTAAATAAAACTCATCACCTAAAAATGTACTTGTTTTGAGATAATTTTCATTCGTGTCAAATTAATTTTCACTTGAAATAAGTAGAAAAATCTGCCAGTGAAAGCAGGTTTTTTGTGCTTGTAATAAGAAAGAAAAACTTGCTCCACTATCAGATTTTTCTACTTATTTCAAGTGAAAATGTGATTGAAATAAGTAAAAAGTGTCTAAAAACAAGCTACTTTTTAATGTGATGAGTCTTATTTGAAGTATAATGAGATTTGTTTTGACTAGAAATGACATTTTGACTAGAAATAAGACAAATATTCTTGGTAAGATTTTGAGTTTTTACAGTGTGTCAATCTATTGGCTCAACTACAGGGTGTAGACTTGGTACAACCTGGACAAGTCGCCAGTCTAACTGTCGCCAATCGAATCTAGTGTCACGATCAAGTCAAAATGTCAATGTGCTTTGGTTTTTTGATCAAAAATTATTGACACTGGACCTGTGGTGCAGTGGTTTGGAGGTTCTGGGTTTGATCTCCATGCCTTTCTGTGTGGAGTTGATCTGATCTCAGTGGGTTCTCCTTGGGTTCTCTAGCAAATCAGGTTTATTGACGACTCTAAAGGTGTGAATATGAGGTTGTTGGTTTCTATACACTGCCCGTCCCTCCCAAAAAAGTCACACACTCTAATATTTCGTTGGACCGCGTTTAGCTTTGATTACAGCATGCATTTGCTGTGGCATCGTTTCAATAAGCTTCTGCAATGTCACAACATTTATTTCCGTCCAAAGTTGCATTTATTTTTCAAACACTCTCAGTGGGGTCACACTGGACCACATTTCTTCCTTGAAGATGATAGATAGATAGATAGATAGATAGATAGATAGATAGATAGATAGATAGATAGATAGATAGATAGATAGATAGATAGATAGATAGATAGATAGATAGATAGATAGATAGATAGATAGATAGATAGATAGATAGATAGATAGATACTTTATTCATCCCTAAAGGGAAATCCACATTAGTCAGGCAGCTAAAAATGACACAAAACATGAACACAAAAACATGTTAAGAAGTACTGTAACATAACCATTGTATGATGGTGCCCCCATATCCTTTCAGTCTTTAATAATGCTTAGATGTTTTATTTGCTTGATGCCAATAATTTGACCCTTCAGAAACAGATTAACATCTTCTCCACGACCACAGGATGAGTCTTCTGACATGGTTGTTTAAGAAATGAGACTGCATCAGTCAGGGTTGAATAAGTTGTTGCCAGTTGTAACATAATCATCCGTGCAGTAATTATCTAATGGGAAGCTCTGACCTATTAGCTTAGTTAAATCTAAGTAATGACTTTTTGTTTGGACGGGCAGTGTATCTGCCCTGTGATAGACTAGCGATCTACCCAGGGTGTAAACCTGCCCTCGCCCTATGTCAGCTGTGATAGACTCCATCTCCAATGACCCTAAACAGACGAGTGCTATAGCCAATGGGTGGATGAGATGGAACCAAGCACCATTAGAGCACTGGAAAAGAGAGTAACGGCACGCATTGGTCCAATGGAAGCGCCTCCTGATGGGGGAATATGGGTATTGCAAAAGCGCCCAAGAACTGACAACTCTGCATTGTCGGTGAATGAGCAAGTGTGGTATTTTCAATAATTTAAGGAGATTTATAGATCACCCACATTAATAGCATCATTGAGGATCCTTTACAGATAAACATTAACACATATGCTAGTAAAAAACAACAACAAAAAAAACAGTTGTATACATTAATGTTTCAATCTACATTTTGTAATAAATAAATAATAAGTATAATTTGATATGACCAAGACACCTAAAAACAAAAACACGGCCGTTTACTCCCTTACCACGGGAGTCAACCGTGGTGTCGTTACTCTCTTTTCCAGTGCTCTAAGCACCATAAAGTAAAAAATATCTCTGTATAACTAAAAACTGTTGACTATTGGGCCAGTGAAACAGTGGTTAACACTGTTGCTTCCAGAAGGTTTTGGGTTCAAACCCCTGTCCATGTTTTAGCCTACCCAGCCTTCATCACATCAGCTGGGACTGACCCCAACCAACCATTAACCATACAGATATTATGTATTTACTTATGTATTTTACAATTAGCTGCTAAACTGAAGCTGTTTGGCATTGCCAGCATTATTATAGATAATAATGACACAACACAAAACGGTGTATGTCTGACACACATACTTTTATTGACCTTCACATCATCAGTGGTTTCATACAAAGACTCTAAACAGAGAAACACGCTATGTTAAACTCAAACAGAGATTAAAGCTGAAAAACATAATATGGCAAATGTCACCTCACAGTGTCTCAGGAGGTTTAATTTAAGTATAATACACGATAAAGAGCTATAAAATAAAAAGAGATACAACAGCTCAGTGGCTGTACAGTGAGTTTACTAACAAGTGGATGTAAGGCAGAGACAAGGTCACATGTGCTGAGGCGGCACTTTGATAGAAACTATCGACTGACCGACAGAAAAAAAAAAAAAGGCATTTATGATTTATGAGGCAACAAGTGTGGAAATCTTATTGCTTTTGGAGACACTTGAGTGGTGACATGTGGAGTACAGCATCTTTCCATTACAGCAAATTTAAATGGTTTCTCATTGGCTCTTTTATTATTATAATTAATATTAACATTTTACAGAGAAACTGCTAAAATTTTGAATTGAACATATTCATATCAAAAATAATTATTACTTCTATATGTTGTACTTGTGACTTAACATCTGATATTTACAGGATAAATATTTGAAATGTATTATTATTAATTGTCATATAATAAATATGAGATATGCAGGTTGTAAATATGATATGAAGTCAAAATTACAACATTATAGGAGTCGTATTTAATGTCTAATTTGTCTGTTTTAAGGTAGAAGTACAGCACAACACTGAGTCCATAAGTGTAAACCAGTGTAAAAAATACTGCTGAGGTTTGAAGTAATAATCTGTGTTAGTTTGAATTAAATGAGTTTGTCTGCTCTGTTGCTTCCTGCAGTGATTTTGTCTCTGAAGCAGCTTCTTCTTTTTTTTCTTTTTTCTTATAAAAACAACAAAACAAAACAAGACTGCAGCTTTTACACCTCATTTAAAACTCATGCCGTCAGTGTTCAACAACGTTTTTTCTCTCCGGTTGTTTTAGTGAATCATCTGCTCTCAAAAAGACCAAAGCTGTGCCTCAGAGTAATAAAACAAACGCTCCCATCAGCTCACGATCGTTCGCTCATTAAATAAAGTGGAAGAGGTAGCTGTGGAGACATTTACATACAAACACAGTTACATTCAACATGAGCTCAGTAAAGATTCTGCAGGAGAAAACGACAACGTAATAAAACACAGTGACTCCAGTAGATAAAGTCTCATTAGAGACGAATTAACATGAGTTTTTAGAACTTATGGATGAATTTACATTTATATATTTACATGTGTTAGCTTTCACATCTGAATGAGCCTCAGGTCGCTGCACTGAAACTTTGGTACCTAGAAAACTCAGCTTTTTATGTTTTAAAGGAGACAGCAGCTCAAAGCTAAAGGAGCAGCTCTGCAGTATCGTCTCTGTTTTATCTCAACGTGCAGAAACAACGTCGGACGCTGATGAAACGTCCTTGAGGAGGAATATTTGAGAAGGCTGAATTTCACTGGCACTGATTCGCTTTCAAAAAACAGAGCAGGGGTTTCACCGTTGATGTTGTTGTTGTTATCAGCAGCAGACGACTGTGTTAAAGGCCATTTTGTGTTTTATTTCTTCCTGCTGATAATCCCAGAGAGGAGGGTTTTCTCCAGGAGGCTCAGGAGAGTGGATCCATGGGAACCAGATCCAGATCCAGGACCAGAAGCTGAACACTGGTGCAAGAAATCCTCACACTGCAAAAACTCAAAAATCTTTCCAAGAATATTTGTCTTATTTCTTGTCAAAATGCCTCATTTCTAGTCAAAACTAATCTCTTTCCACTTTAAATAAGACTCGTCACCTAAAAATGAACTTGTTTTTAGATCATTTTCACTTGTTTCAAACAAATTTTCACTTGAAATAAGTAGAAAAATCTGCCAGTGAAAGGAAGTTTTTTGTGCTTATAATAAAAAAGAAAAACTTTCTCCACTGTCAGATTTTTCTACTTATTTCAAGTGAAAATAGGCTTGAAATAAGTGTCTAAAAACATACATAACTATGTATGTATATGCATAAATACACTTATTTTAGATATAATGAGATTTGTTTTGACTAGAAATGACATTTTGACTAGAAATAAGACAAATATTCTTGGTAAGATTTTGAGTTTTTGCTGTGCATTGATCTCTCTGCTGTTGACTGAACTCGACTGGTGTAGATGAAACAAACCTGCACCAGATGAGTAACATAAAAACCCCCAAAAACAGGATTTCTACTGTTTCTACTGGACCCCTCCTCCCCTCCTCCCTCCCTGCCTCGGCGCTGTGGGATTATCTGGCGTCGTTGAGCTGCCGGGCCACCGTCAGGATCTCCTTGGCTCCTTTGCTGAGCAGCAGGTTGGCCAGGTCGAGCCCCAGCCGCTCGGCTCGGTCCTGGGCGGCGCCGGAGATCTTAGCGGCCGTCACCCCGACTCTCTGGACCTTCTCGTCCACGCCCTCTGAGCTCTGTCACATGGAAACAACACGTTGTTATGATAATAACAGACCTGAAGACCTGGACGTTTGGAGATGAGCGACTTCCCTCAGAGACACTTTGACCTCACTCACCAGACCTTCCTTCTTTCTTTCTACCCCCTTTCTCTGTACTTTTCTTTCTTTCTTTCTTTCTTTCTTTCTTTCTTTCTTTCTTTCTTTCTTTCTTTCTTTCTTTCTTTCTTTCCCCTTTCTCTGTCTTTTTACTTCTTTCTTTCTTTCTACCCCTCTCTCTCTGTCTTTTTCTTTCTTTCTGTCACATGGAAACACATCGTTATTATAATAATAATAATAATAGTAATCATCATCACACAAGACGACCTGGAACTGGTCCAGGTGTGTTTGTACCTCTTCTCCGGCGGCGACGCTCGTCTGCATCGTGTCCTTCAGGCTGTCGGACCCGTCCAGACTGTACACCGCCCCCGTCAGGTAGAGCTGAGGAAACACAACAACACACATCATCATCAACTCTACAGAGAGAGAGACAGGAAGTTTGTGGACAGAGAGAGAGGATGGCAACATAACTGTTCAGCTCCTATCATATTTAAGCTGCGTTCGAGGCAACTCGGAACTCGGGATTTTTCCAACCTCCTACTTGAAAAAGTGCAATCAATGTCACACAACAAGAACAGCGTGACCTCTCCCCTTATCCCCCCCCTTGTCTTGTTTTATTTTTTATTTTTTTCCCCTCTCATGTCAATTTTTTTTAAAAAATGTTTTATTTATTTACTTTCTTCCTTTTTGCCTAAATGTAGTACTAATTATTATCAAACTTTATAAATATCACTATCTTCATAAATATCACTATTATCAGAATGATCTTTGTAACACTACAACTACTACCACTACTCTCAAGCGACACACACACACACATAAACCCACAAATGTTGTTGTTTGTTTTTCACAATTTGTTTTTGTCTGTATCACTGTATTGTTTTGTCCGTAACACTGTACTGTCTACTATTGCAAAAAAAAATAAATAAAAAAAAATGCAATTTTAAAGCCAAAATACATTACATACAATATTTACTTAAGGTTACAGATTAACCTACTGATGTTGTGGGACACAGTAAATTCATGTTGTTATTTCTCTTTTTGTTGTTATAATTTTAAATGATCTGTTTCATTATTTTAAAATGCTTCTTTCTTTTTAAAAAAAATTTTTTTTGTGTCCTTTGTAATGTTTTAATGCCTTAGTTACAGTACATGAAGCACTTTGAATGCAAAGTTTGTCCTGCTCCAACATGTTTTTGGTTATTTTGTCTCGAACGCTTTGAAGTGGGAAATCAGAGTTTTCAGTTGGGAGAATCAGATTTCTGAGTCGTCTTGAACGCAGCATGAGCCCTAGCGCTGGTAGAAGCCAACGTAGCCTGACGCACGTTAGAGATCTAGTGAACTCGTCTCTGTCTAACGTCCAAACAACTCAAACTTCCTCAGATCAACATCACGTCCTGTGTAGCTAACAAGTTACTTAGCAACAAGAATAAAAAACCCTAGCAACAGACTCAAACATTCTCCAGTCTGTAAAAAAAAGAGAAAGTTTTGTCTCTTTGATTGGCTGCTGATGTTTATTTTTCTTTTTTGTTTTCTTGTTCTCTTGTTTTATTCTCTCTTATCTCAATTGATCTCAATTCATCTACTTTTTTGGACTTTTTAGGTCCTTCCTGTCTTGTGCTGTGTCACGTCTTTATGTTTGTCACTTATATTGCACAATAAAAACTAAATAAAAATAAATAAATCATACAATCACTAAAAAAAAACCAAAAAACAAATGATCCTCCAGTCACTCTGACAACTGTTTGACCGTCCCGTGATGTCATTGGTCCATTATGTCTCTTGCTCTCTGTTGATTGGTTCAGGTAAAACAGCTTCACTCTCACCTGTGAGTCTTTGATTTCGGTGTTAACGGCCACAGGGACGCTGCAGCCGCCCTCCTGCAAACACACCAAGCATTTAATATAGTTTAATGTACACAGGAGAGAGTGTGTGTGTGTGTGTGTGTGTGTGTGTGTGTGTGTGTGTGTGTGTGTGTGTGTGTGTGTGTGTGTGTGTGTGTGTGTGTGTGTGTCGTACCAGTTGCCTGAGGAAGGCTCTCTCAGCGATGCAGCGCAGCACGGTGTCGGGGTCGTGGAGGACCGACACCATCTCCAGGATGTCTGCGTCTCTGGCCCGAACCTCCACAGCCAGAGCTCCCTGAAACACACACACAGACACAGACACACATACATTATGAATGAAGTGTGTTATCAATCATCACCGTAATCAATAATCAATGATCAATGCTCCTCCTCCGGCTGCTCTCACCTGTCCCACAGCGTACATGCAGTCCTCTGGCTCCAGGATCTACAGGTGAACAGACATTTGGACATTTGGAGATGAGCGACGTCCCTCAGAGTCACTTTGACCTCACTCACCAGACATTCCTTCTTTCTTTCTACCTCCTTTCTCTTTCTTTCTTTCTTTCTTTCTTTCTTTCTTTCTTTCTTTCTTTCTTTCTTTCTTTCTTTCTTTCTTTCTTTCTTTCTTTCTTTCTTTCTTTCTTTCCCCTTCCTCTGTCTTTTTTCTTCTTTGTTTGTTTGTTTCTTTGTTTGTTTGTTTGTTTCTTTCTTTCTACCCCTCTCTATCTCTATCTACCTCTTTCTATCTGTCATCCCCCTCTCTGTCTCTTTTTTTCTCTATTTCTTTCCCCTTTCTCTGTCTTTTTACTTCTTTCTTTCTTTCTTTCTTTCCCCTTCCTCTGTCTTTTTACTTCTTTGTTTGTTTGTTTGTTTCTTTCTTTCTTTCTTTCCCCTTTCTCTGTCTTTTTACTTCTTTCTTTCTTTCTACCCCTCACTCTCTGTCTCTTTCTTTCTTTCTTTATCTGTATTGTTACTTCTTTCTTTCTACCCCTCTCTATCTCTATCTATCTACCTCTTTCTATCTATCTATCATCCCTCTCTGTCTCTTGTCTCTCTCTCACACAGGTAATCAATATCACTGATCGATGTTACTGATCAGAACTGTACCTGGCTGATCCGGTTCTCCCAGCCCATCCTCCTGAGTCCGGCTGCAGCCAGGATGATGGCGGCGTAGTCCGACTTCTCATCCAGCTTCTTCAGACGCGTGTTCAGGTTCCCGCGCTGGAGACGGCGGTTAAGGACACAAACAAACAAACAAACAAACAAACAACAACAACAACAACGATCTCAGTCAGAGTCTCTGCTGACTGGAGGATACGATATCTTTGAACTCCAGGTGTGGAAACCTCTTCTTCAGCTGAGCGGCCCGACGTAGAGAACTGGTACCGATGATGCTGCACAAACACAGAGAGAGAGAGACGTGAGTTTGATCATGTGACTGACGATTGGTCCAAAAAGTCAAGAAGACGTCAAATCTGTGTTTGTTTTAGACGACGGAAAATAACGAGTTTAAATGTGGATGATACCAATGAAACTGATACTACAGATACACCAGTTGTGTATAACCAAAGATCCTTCACTATGACAAGTGCCTCACTACAATCTGCACCAATGACATGAAATGGTACAGCTAGCTACACTTCCTGTCTCCTAAGTGAATGTGTGTGTGGATTTATAAAAGTTGTCAGTGGAGGAAAGTGAGATATTTATATTTTCTGAGGATAACATTACATATTTACACAGCTAACAGTCATATTTAGCACTAGAGAATGCATTTCCTGAAGGAAATACGGGTGAATGCTGAAAGCATTACAATGATTAGTTAGAATGGGAATTAGCAAACGTTAGTTGATGTTTACACAGGAGTGTGTTCATTTTCGCCTGATTTGTCTGAAATTTGTCAATTTTCGTGTCAAAATGTTCAGAAGAGATGTGTCTTGTGAAAAATGAGTCCAATATTTACTTCAGTGACTATGGAGCGAAAGAATCGACCATAATCTGTGTTAACACAAACACGTTCACTTCTCCCATTGGAGTCAATAGACTCAAGACCTGCTGCTGCTCTCCTAAAGGGGGCGGAGTCATGGTCTGTAGGTCTCCTAAAGGGGGTGGAGTCATGGTCTGTAGGTCTCCTAAAGGGGGCGGAGTCATGATGAAACCCACGGGACACAGGAAAGGGAAACTGACCCAGAAACAGCTTCTTTAACTGTAAACTGTCATTTTGTCTTTCTTTTTTACGAAATACGGACTCAAATAATTTGTATTCTTAACCCTGCGTAATTTATTATTTATAGACTTTGTTTGCATTTGCATGCATGGGTGGGTTCTTTCTATGTTTGAGGCACCGGTTGGAGACGTTGTTTTTACACAATGACAATAAAGAGTCGATCTATCTACAGGAAGCCGACTCATAGTGGGGCGTCTTGGTTTCTAAACCGTCTTTGGAACAACACACCTAAAACTAAACCTGTCTGCAATTTTTGTCACCTTTTGAGAAAATTGACGAGTGAAGATGTTATTTTCTGTCGTCTTCATAACAAACTTAACGTTTTGATGTCATAATAAATGTTTCGATCAAACAAACGCTGTTCTCTAAACAGGAGCAGCGAGACGACGCTCTGCTCCGTACCTGTTCTGCGGCAGAGTGTCCAGAGTTTTCCCGGCATGTTTCGGATGCAGCACCACGGCGTCGTAGGGACTCTCTCTCCTACAGGGAAACACACAACCACACACAAACACAGTTACAGTGATGTTAGTGACACAACAAACTCACACAGTGATCTGCACAACCAGCGCCAATATGGACCAATGGGAACTGTCCCACAAAGGAAGAGCTTATGTCCTGAACACAGCCTCACTATCTGCTGCAGCGCCGGCTGCTGAGCAACAATAAAAGGCCTCATGATATGGTTTCACACCATGTGGACTCTGTCATAAGACGTCCTCAGCTTCTTTCCTGTCCCTGAACGCCTCGTCTGTCCCACTGATGTTTAGTTTATCATAAATATCCAGTTACATGATGAACAGATTTATAGACTTTAAATCAGGTTTAATCTGTACAGTACACACTCCAAACTCCAAATATATACTGTATTTATATATATTTATTTAGTATTTTTCTTTTTTTTGTTACTTTATGTACATGGCTGCCCATAAAGTTAGAATAATTTAGTTTTTAGACACATTCCTCTTTTTATTTCTGTGGTTTAATTTTCACAGTGATGTGTTTGGAAGAGATTAATCAATACAGTTTTGAGACGATATACACTTTATTTATTTAAGAGTAAATCACATTGTCACAATTATTTCATTAGAAGAGGTGAAAAAAAAAAATTCCAACTTTATGGGCAAACACTGGCGTATAATCCTAGATGTGTATTGTTGTGTGATTGTTTCTTGTTTTTGGTGTCTTCTGTTTCTGTTTAATTGTTTTTATAAAGCACTTTGCGACTTTGTGCTGTGAAAAGTGCTATATAAATAAAGAATTAATTACATTTGTCTGTCGACTGAAAAAATCTAAGTAAAAGTTTAGAGAAAGGTTTTTATCTGACATCATGATGTGGTTTAAAGCTGCAGCTCTGTCCGTTTGTTGTGTTTGTGTTTAAACAGGATATAAATCATCTTGTATCAGAGTTTAACAGCCTGAACAGGACGGTGGTCTCCTCCTGTCTGTGGCCCCTCAGGTCGCTCCTAGCAACTCTCACATCACATGTCAGTCCTGCTGCCATGGAAACGCACAGCAAGACGAGACACTTTAACCACAAATATTGGTTTTGAAGACGGGACGTAGCTCAGTAACTTTACTGACATGAGGGTTTTTTTTTCTGTTTCAATCTGTTGGAGTTTAAATTCTGTAGCGACGTCAGTTAAAGCTTCGTATCAAATGAAGCTGTCATGGCAACGGCCTCCATCTTTGTTCTGTAGAAACAGAAAAAATATCTATCTATCTATCTATCTATCTATCTATCTATCTGTCCATCCATCTATCCGTCCATCCAACCATCCGTCCATCCATCCATCCATCTATCCTTCCATCCATCCAACCATCTATCCGTCCATCCATCCATCTCTCTATCCATCCATCCATCCATCCATCCATCTATCTATCCATCCATCCATTCATCCATCCATCCATCTGTCTATCCATATCCATCCATCTATCTATCTATCCATATTCATCCGTCCGTCCATCCATCCATCCATCCATCCATCCATCCATCCATCCATCCATCCATCCATCCATCCATCCATCCATCCATCCATCCATCCATCCATCCATAAACCCTGTGAACAACAACGCCAGTGTACGTTGTGACCGTCACTTACTTGAGCACGGCACCGATGGTGAATCCCGGAGGCAGAGTGGTGGGAAGGTCTTTGAGGGAGTGGACGACCAGGTCGACCCTGAAGGGCACACGGGGAGAGACGGGGTCACAGTGTTTACATGATGCTTTCAAGTGCCGTGGTACAGAGCAGCCATTCAGAGCTGCGTTTCATGTAATAGCGTCATCATCAAGGCATCGAGCACATCAGAGACGCTGCTGAGACATCAGAGGCTGCAGCAGGAAACTCAAAAGACTCAAAGAAAATGTGAACCCTTTGGATTGACCTCGTTCTCCTCCCCAAACTATTCCATCTTAGTTTCATCAGTTCACAAAACATTTTCCCAGTTGAGTTGAGTATCAAGCTGTTCTCTTTGAAACATTTCAGGGATGATAAGTGATATTTTATTCGGGGAAAGCAGCGTGGAAGTATCTCTATCTCTATCCCTGTGAATTATTTATGCGTTATACATATATTTATCTATTTAATTTTATTCTATTTTATTTCTTTTCATTTCATTTTATTCTATTCCATCTTATGTTCTTTTTTATCCACTCTCTAGTGCTTTCCCCACTGCAAACTGTAAATTGTTGAGTGTAAGATAGTGTGTTTCCTCAATGTTTTTAATTTTTGGGTGTGTGGATGCGTGTGTGTTTGTCTATGTGTGTAAATGTCCTCTCTGTTAATTATTATTATTTTATTATGTATAGCACTTTGAGCTGCTTCCTGTATTAAAAGTGCTCAACAAATGTTCCAGTGACGTCTTTAAGTCTTTAGCCGTTACTCTGTGGTTCTTTTTTTTTTTTTTACCTAACGAAGCGTCCTGTGTTGTGCCTTTGATGTCACCTTGACTGGGCGCCACGGGACTAAATGTTCTGTATTTGTATTCAACTTGTCAAACAGTGGACTGGTGGATATCCTAAAGTCTTTGAGATGTCTCTGTAGCCTGTTCCAGCTTCGTGCAGCTCAACAATTATTGTCTGCAGGTCTTCAGAGAGCTCATGGTTCATTCACATCAGCAGAAAGCAAACTCAAAAAGTTTCAGTGTGTTTTATACATGTAGGTCAAAGTGGCCTTGGCCCCCAATCTAGACAACTTGCAACTCAAAAAAATGAGCTCTGAGTTTTGAAAAATTAATTGAACGACGCCAAACTAGAAATTACAGGTCACAAATTCAGGTGTCATCTCTGGTTTCCCGACTTCCGACAGCAACAAAACTGGAACTGGAACAAAAGTTATTTGTCGATGTTTTCACACATCTCCATCTGCTTCCAAAATAAGCATCAATTGCATTGCTGAGTTAACGCTGTGATGTCAGAAGTCGAAAATTTTAACGTAACTTTTCATTTTGGAGTCATTAGCCCAAAGTTTCACTATATACTTTTGTTGTTGGTAGTATTACAGTAGGTTAAGCACATTGTGTTTGTCTTTACTTGTGAGCTGTCCTGGATGTAAATCAGATTACATTTTATGATCATTAAATGCAGAAAAAACTAGGTACCGGTAAATCCAAAGGGTTCACATACTTTTTCTTGCCATTTCATATATATATATATATATATATATATATATATATATATATATATATATATATATATATATATATATATATACAGTACAGCTCTGGAAAAAATAAAGAGACCACTTCAAAAACTCTACTTAGCTGATCACCTGAACCAAATCATATTTAATGAGGAAGAAAGATTATAAATAAATAAATAAAAACACTGCTGCGATTATTCCACCAATTTTGATTTCGAAACTCTTCCTAAATTTAAAAAGTAGTGTTGTGTTGTTTTAAAAATGAATATGAACTTGTTTTCTTTGCATTATACAGGGTCTGAAAACACAGGATTTTTTTATTATTATTATGACCAGTTGCCATTTTCTGCAAATAAATGCTCTAAATGACATTATTTTTATTTCCAATTTGGGAGAAATTTTGTCAGTAGGTTATAGAATGAAACAAAAGTGTTCATTTTACACATAGCTATGAATAGTAAAACCAGAGGAACTGATCATTTTGAAGTGGTCTCTTCATTTTTTCCATATACACATGAACGGTCTGTTGTCAGTGTATTAGAGTCAATGGTGTTCCGTCATTTTAGCTGCAGAATAAAACCACTAATTAACTGTAATTAGCAGCTGCACACAGAGAGTTATCAGTAAATGCTAACAGTTAGCGCCTGCTGATGACACTTTGGTGTCAGACACAGACGACACCGTCACACTCACTCGTTCTTCTCCAGAGCGTTCTCCAGCTCTTTGGTGAACAAGCTCTTCTCCCCGATCTGCAGCAAAACAAACAGTCACTGTCAGTTTCAGCAGGATGAATGCACCAAGTGTAAAAACTGTAAAACATCTAACACAACTTCTCACAGTGGAGTGTGTCCAGCTGAAACTATTACTCAGTATTGCTCTTCATCTGCATGTTGCATTTCTGTCTTTTTCATGTTATTTGAGTTTTAGGTTGCAACTCTGGTACAATGCATTAAATGGTAATGTATATACTCCATCAATAATGATAAATAATATGATACATAGTTAATATTTATGAATGAACCATCTACAGACTGAATTGTAATTGGATTATTGCTGATAAAAGCCAAACACCTGCTGATTCGGGTTAGTGTCAGTGTGCTTTCTCTGATATATTGTTTTTAAAATTCTTCAAAATTGCATAGAGACAATCAATTATATAATTGGCAAAACAAGTTGATCAAACTTTAATACTTTTAAGAGCCAACTGAACTGGTTTGGGTTTTCAAATGTCGACCCCAAATAAGTAAATCTCATCAGCGTCAGTGAACCAATCAGCACGCAGCATTCTGGGATCGAGCTCGAGTTTATTTAAAATATTTTTTTTAATGTGCTCTAGTGTGCTTTGCAATTATCTTTTTAAATAAATGGATTTAATAAAAAAGACAATTATAATCAAGAATCTGTATCAGTGATGTGTGAAAACTCATTTAAACAAAACTTTACCTTTGATAACGCTGTGTCCAGGATTTTGTCTCCTGTTGTTGTCATGCCGACTGAAAGACAGAAAAATAATATGACGGATTCAATAACATGATTTTGGCACAAACACCAGTCAGAGATGGAGTCAAACATCTGCAGGTCTGAGTTTAATCTGAGATAAAGATGCAATACAACAACCTGAATGTGAGTTTAAATGTCATAAAAATAAGCTCTGGAGCAGTTTCAGTACAGATATTAAAGGGATACGTCAACATTTTTTTTCGTGTCTTGCCTCACTCCAGAGTCCATGACCAGCAGATAGACACCATCCTTTCGACTGTGCGTGTAGTAACAAGGGAGATAGAGCCGTATCGCCAGTAATTAGGCCTAGTTTAGTTCAAACGCTGGAAGTGTGTAGTGTTAGCCTGCCTTCATTTTAGCTCTAAACTCTGTAAATATATCACTTTATCAACATTTCAAACATGTTTAGGTGAGAAAGTAGCCGTTTAGATCAGCAGTGTGTTGTTAATTTGTCTAAATACCAGCTGTTTACAATATTGTTCAGACGAATTTGGCGCTACTCAAGCTAGCCGTTGTGACCAACGCACTTCCGGTTACTTTCACAAAATAAAACACCCGTTGCCCTTTACATACAGAAAACCATGACGATAGAATTAGTGCTTTTACTTTGAAATAGGAAGCTAACCTACCCTCGATGTAGCTAGCTTGAACCAAAATAAACCGTCTTTGCTTGAACCCTCCGTTTTGACCGATCTCGTCCCGTTACCGGCATTTGACCGCTCAAGATGCCTTACCGGAGAGTTTTGTCAGCTCTGAGACGAAGATCGGCCCGCCGGTTTCCGTTTAGAGTTGCTGAAGAGTTTCTCTGATGACTTTAGGTGGAGGCAGGCTAACACTACCTATACACTTCCAGCGTTTGAGCTAAGCTAATTACGGGCGATACGGCTCTATCTCCCTTGTTACTGCACGCACAGTCGAAAGGATGGTGTCTATCTGCTGGTCATGGACTCGGGAGTGAGGCAAGACACGAAAAAAATAATGTTGGCGTATCCCTTTAAATAATAATCCAAAGGATCAAAATAATGAACATTTGCGGACGATTCTCACTTATTTCCAGGTGGAGTTCAGGATACAGTTGTTTCAGCTTCTCTGCCACACTGTCCGTCTGGATACAGGCCAACTGCAACAGAAACAACTGACTTTAACCGGGTTTTATTCTCATTATTCACAATAAAATGTAAAAAAAATAAAAAATAAAGACACACTGATCCACAGAATGAATGAAAAGTGTGACAGAGCGGAGGAGGATCAGCGTTATCTTATCTGTGCAGACGGCTTCCAAGGAGGAACGGTGTTTAACTGACACACTAAGTTGTCTCCACACTTTATGAATTGTAATCAAAGCAATGACTGAATATAACTGATGCTGAAACCATCATCCACTCTGCCAATAAAGTTAGTGAGCAAAAAAAAAAAGGAAAAAAAAGAGAATAAATGTACTTTACCTGGCTTTTGCGGGTCCCGATGCGGATGACCCTGCTGACCTTTCCATTCCCTTCCTGTAGAAGCAAAAAGAGAAGAATATTAAACTCACTTCTTATAAGAGCTTCTTCCTCTGCACGTTTTCTTTTCTTTCTTTCTTTTTTTTTTTTTTTTACAACCACAGCTCTCTCCGTCTCACCCTGATGTACTTGTAAGGTCCATCCTCCATGGTTCTGCTCTGAGCGTCTGCACTGTGGAGGCTATTGTGTCGTCTGTATGTGTGTGTGGCTGCGGCTGCCTGTGGTGTGTGTGGTGAGCTGAGGAGCGGAGCTGAGGTCATATACTGATCCAGATACTGAACAGTGGTCTGTTTTTTTTTTTACCGGACACCACCCCCCACTCCTTCAGGACCTCCACCCCAAGATATCTCTGGTTCCAAAAGATAAGTGTGCCAATTCATTGAGTCCGTTATAAAGGACAGGGAGGGGTTCTGGGTGTGGCCATACATACAATAGTGTGCGTGTGGAAACTTTCCTCATCTGACACACTTTTATTTTCTGAATGGTCAGCAGCATAATGACCACGGACGGAGCTATATTCTCAAATAATGACAATTTAAATCACAAATTTCACTGTTGTTCCTTTAAAATATTGCTATGGGCATGAAATGAGGTAGAACATCTTTAGCGTTATCTTAGAAAAAAAACGATATTATTATTCCCATATTAAAAATGTATAATGTTTTAACAGAAAAGTCATTTTATTCATTAGGCCTGGTAGGAGAGGACGGAGGCATGTGATTGGTTGAACAGGCCTGGGATGAAGGATGATAACAAGATTATAAAATTAATATAAAAGATAAAAACCTGGATGGGAGGGTGTGCATTTCTGTAAATGACAATTAGTTATTATCAAACTTGTGTTAATGTTTATAGTTGTGGTGTCCTTTTTATAGGCTACTTATATTTTATATAGCCTATCTATATTCTTTTTCTTTTACACCACTTTTCTTAACCAGTTTTTATAGATGTTTCTGTGGCTGCTATGACATTTCAATTTACTTCCAGCCTCTATCTATCTATCTATCTATCTATCTATCTATCTATGCCAGTGTTTGTATCCTAAATAAACGTGTAAAAACGTTTTTTATATACAGTCTATGGTAAAAACGTGTCACTGGTGAATGTGAAATACAAGCTCTTTTGCCGTAGGATCTTATAACATTTCAAAAGTACAAGTTTTATTTTAATAGTTAAAAGAAATACTTCTCTGTATTTCTGGTATTTTATCTAATCTAATATATTATCATGTGTTTCCACAGTCATTCGTTAAAAAAAAGAGAGGATTTTAACAGTTTTCTTCTGCTTGTCCAGAAACTTCACTCATAAATCGACTTTTTCAACATTTGTTCGTTCAGCATCGGTTTATTAAATCTTGAATATGAATCACTATGTTTTTTTCAGAGGCTAGTATAGAGCAAACTTCCACTCGGCATCAGTGGAATAAAGTAAATATGAGTCTGTTTGCTACATGAACCTCCTCCAATACTGATGGGATTATAAAAATGATGATCATCTCGAGTTAAAGTGTGTAAAAGAAACTGAAATACCGAGTGTTTCTGGTCGGTTTCTCAGCCGGATGTTAATGTAACTTTTCCTTTTTAAGAGTCAGATGTTGATTTTTAAAGTTTTATTGGTTTAAAATGTCATAAATCATCAAGAAACGTGAATTAAACAGCACAAAATCAAAGCTAACGCTGTAGCTACTAACTGTTATCTGTCAACCGTTTCCAGTCGGAGCCCCGCCCATTTCCCCCACCGGCGTCCAATGAGAAGCGGCGTACTGAGACAGACGTACGGCTCGGCCAATCACCGCGCTCCAAATGCCGGCGCATACGGAAATGGCGCCGGCCATGAGAGCAGCAGCAGAGTGAGCGGAGACTAGTGCTGCCTTCATTGCATGGTGTGAAGAAACCAGCCGGGTCAAAGTGAGGGAAACCTACCGGAGATGTCTGTTCCTCCGACATGTCGGTGCTCCGCTTCTGGTCCGTTGATGTTGTCGATGTTAGCAGCGCGTTTCCCTGGAAACTGAACCCATTAATCCCACGAACTCCAGGTGGATCAGTCAGTCAGCGCTCTCCACTCATTCAGAGTTCACCCATATTATGAATGAATGCGGAACCTTGTGATGTCATTGGGCTGGTTAGAGGTCATTTCCTTGTTCCGTCTCCCAGTTTCCTCCTGGTGCATGTATGACGAAGTAATGGACAAATAAAATTAAAAAAAAATACTGGTTTAATGTGTGTTTTTCTCTATGAATCCATAAATATAAGAGACAACGAGAGTGCAGCAATTGACTGTGTTATGGCTAGTCTCACTAACATTGTTCACTAAAACTGAATTACTGTAAATAGCCTATTTGTATGTCTCCTTATACTTTTATACAGATTTTGTTACTGTATCCTTAATGTTATTGCTAACTGAGTTATTGTAAATATGTTTTATGTCTCCTTATTTAACTTAACAACTTAATTATTTTATTGTCCTAATTATCATATATACTGTATGTAGCCTATCTTTTATTCTGTTCTATTGGATGTAACAACATCTATTGCACGTCTGTCCGTCCTGGGTGAGGGATCCCTCCTCTGTTTCTCACCCTGAGGTTTCTCCGATTTTTCCATGTTAAAAGGGTTTTCCATGGAGTTTTTCCTCAGTCGATGTGAGGGTCTAAGGACAGAGGATGTTGTTACGATGCCATGTAAAGCCCTTTGAGACAAACTGTTTGTAAAAACGGGCTATACAAATAAAATTGCCTTGCCTGGCCTTGCCTTGCCTGTGACACAATAGTTTCCTGCAAAGTATTAATAAAGTTATTCTATTCTATTCTATTCTACTCTTTCATTCAAAAAAAGTAGGAGGTCTATAATAAGCACTCGCGGAGATCTTTCCAGGTTCAAAAACGGTATAAAAAATGCAGAATTTATTTAAATAAATAGAAATATTCTCCGTTGTTGACTTCAAACAATGAGCAAATAAAAAACTTAATTTAGTGGTTGATTAACTGTTTCACTACTCACTAAAGACAGGCCAAAGGTGTTCTCTCTCTCTAATCACATGGCCTGACCAGAAGGATGGCCCTGAGCAACACAGAACAATCACAATAAATAATAGTTTATGTACAATATATGATCTAGAACTTAAAAAAAATAATGATCATAATAACTTGCATTGTTTTGATGTACAATTTCCCAAAAAGTTAATATAATCTAGGCTCTAACAGACTGACTGCAGATTAGCAATGTTTGTTTTCATTTTTAACCCCTTTAAAGCGTCATTAATGTGAGCTGATGATGTGGCCATGTAAAACAGCCTACTACTGGTATTTCAACTCTGAACTTGTATATCCAGTGCCACACCTCACTGGATGATTATGAGCAGCAGTGCACAGTGCCATAAGGCAGAGTTAGTACAAACTGTGAGCAGGAGAAGCTGTGAATACAGGTGACCCATATACTTATGGCTTTTTTTTTTTTTTTTTTTTTAAATACATGAGGGAAAAGACCAGTGAACTGTGTGAACACCTCCACCTCTTATATTAGTGAATAAACAGAGGTGGCTCTATATTCTCCACACACAGGTTAAATGATGACACCTGCTGATCACAATCAGGTACTGCAGCGTCATAAACACTAAAGTTTTTATAATGGTGTAGTTCAGTCTCATCATGTGGCGCACATGAGTCAGAATTTGTTGCAGATAGCTTTATAGTTTTAAAACTAATAAATAAATACATTCAACCCAATGTTGAGTGGTGTAAACCGGTATTTTTTCATAAAAATTTAACAGGAAAATAAATCAGGACCCAAATGTGAAACAAATGTAATTCACTTTTGATGCAACATAATGTTTCTTGATAAATTTTACATAATTTGTCACATTATTAAGAAGAAAAGTGGCGGTTTTAGGACATATCCTTCTCAGCATAGCCAAAATGCATTAAACCTAATACAACTAAATAAAATATATTTCAATTTAATGTTTTATATTTTCTACCCTTAGTTGGATAAAATATTGAATTTTTTTTTCTTTTATGGTCACACTATATAGAGGCATATTTAGAAGCATCATTCCCTGTACTTTCCTTTTGTTTGTTTGTTTGTTTTTTATTGTTTTTGTATATTCATGTCCTAAGTGTCTTGTAAGATGGCCACCTTTGGTGTATGACACTTTAGTAAGTTAGTTAGTTAGTTTCAGTTTATTTCTTACGTGTAAAAAGAAAATAAGAAAATAATACAGTAATGGACAGACATAACAAATAAATACTTTACAAAGACAACACATGAAAAATGAAAATAATTGAAAATGAAAATAAGTGGATTTTTCATAATCCAAAAGGAGTGGGAAGAAGTGAAACTATACTCCCACCCCCTATTTATAAATTAACTGTCAAGCTTCCTTGTCATTATAATCTATACAATAAGTTAAAGCAGAAGTGAGTGATCCGGTCGTTTTCGCTAATGCTGCGTTCCAGGCAGGCTTTTGAAATCGTAAATTACAGCTTCAAGTCACAACTTACGACTTTGTAGCGTTCCAGGCAACCCACTCGTGTTTTTCCGACCTGTTTTACCGGTGAAAGTCACTATAACGGCCACTCGTAACTTCCGACCGGTGAACTCGTACCAGATCGAACTGGTACCACTTCACGGTCGGAAAAATACGAGTTTCCTTGAACGCACCATAACAGTCCTCGTCGCTACGTCACCACATTCACGGCGTTCCTTGGCTGCACACACAGCCCTGCATGCCGTTCTCTCTCCTCATTGGATAAAAACTGTAGGATACGATAAATGTTTTCTCTTCGGCTCAGAGCAGAGCAGAGGGACTGAGAGACCCGTGTTTCAGTCCAAACACTCTATGTAAGTGATTGCTGTCGGAAGATATAACTATTTAAGACTTATATTAACACAAATATATCACTCACTTCTGCTTTAATGTATAAGTCAATTTAGCTGGATTTATTATCAAATTTATCTCTCTTACCTCTAATATATTGACATATACACATACATAAACGCACAATAACAAGAGCACATAAAATAATCTCTGATTCAACACATCCAGCCAATCACCTGTCTCAACTGTTGCCCTCTGGCAGATGCTTTAGGTCCATTTCAACAAAAACAACCCGGTTCAAAAACAGCTTTTTTCCCACTGCCATCAGGCTACTGAACTCCACTCATCTCCAAACTCCATCTGTGTTAAATGTATAGTCTACTCTGTATGTAAATGTCTGGTCTGATGTTGATGTTTGTTTGTTTATTATACGGATCCCCATTAGCTGCGACAAAGCCACAGCTATTCTTCCTGGGGTCCAACAGTATCAAATATACATTTAATAATACAAAAATAGAGACATTATATAAAAAGAGACAAAAATTTAAAACAAAGAAAATACAAAAAACAAGTGAGCAATATGCCTCACCTAACAAAACAAAATCAGAGTGAGCGTTTCCACTTTGTTACTGTGCTTTATCCATTTTTTTGTTAGTAAGTCATCACATACTAAACGGGTTATCTCACACATAATATCTACATATTATATATGTATACATTATTTCACAATCAACTCTTCATATCATATTGCATATACATTCATTCTACAGCATATAGATTCATTCTGCAGTTTACACATTATAATAAGCCAATACATCTATATATCTATAAAAAAATATACAACATATTATACATATAAATATACCATGTTTTCCTATTTTTCTAATGTATGTTCATGTAGCCTATGTTAAATGTATAACTGATGTCTGTTGCCACACAGTACTATGTGCTGCTACTATGCTGTGCCGAAAGCAAATTCTGCCGACTTGTTGTGCAGTCCTTAATAAATGAATTGAATTGAATTGAATTGAATATAAAGACATATACAACCACATATACAAAGACAAACTGAAGGTAACACCAACAGAGCAACAAATGAATAAGTAAGTAAATACCAAAAATAATTAAATAAATATAAAAAACTGGAAAAACTAAACCAAAACTAAACTAGCCAGCCCCTTATTTGTCATTGACCCTTATAACATACGACAGGTAAACGGAGCTCCTCCTGTACCTACACCTGGGCAGCGTGGGAGGGAGCAGCTGTAGTGACTTATTTATGCAACACACGGACACATTTTGAGGCCCACGTGACGTCACTGGCCTCCACAGTGGGCTGATCGCTGTGCTCTACTTTTAAAAGGTATCTTTATTGCAGATAGAGAAATTATAATCAGTCAACTGGCAGACGATACCACATTATTCTTGAAAAATGCTTCACAAGTTCCCATTGCTATCCATACAATAGATGTTTTCTCTGCAGCTTCTGGACTTGCCTTAAATCTGAAGAAATGTGAGCTTTTTCCTCTTAAAAACTGCGATGATTCAATGATTTACAATATACCTGTTAAAAACAAAATCACCTACCTTGGGATAACCATTGTAAAAAATCAGACAGATAGGTGCTCTGAAAATTTTAATATGATTATTGATAAGACAAGGAAAAAGCTAAACCAATGGCTTCAAAGGGATTTATCCCTAAAAGGTCGAATACTGCTAACAAAGGCAGAAGGATTGTCTCGTCTTACTTATGCAGCTATTCCCTTGTCTGTCGAAAAGCAAATATGTAGTGCCATTGATAAGTTATTATTTAATTTTACTTGGAAAAACAAGACGCATTATGTGAAAAAATCTGTTATTATGAACACTTATGAGTCTGGTGGTCTAAATTTTCTTGACTTTACTACCCTCAACAATACCTTTAAAATTAACTGGATAAAGCAGTTCTTACATAATCCTACCTCTATCTGGAATTTTATACCCAAATTTATATTTTCTACCATTGGAGGCCTTGAATATGTGTTATTATGTGATTATAAAATAGAAAAACTTCCCCAAATTCTATCCAACTTTCATAAACAAATGCTGTTGGCATGGTCTTTAATCTATAAGCACAACTTCTCTCCACATAGATGCTTTATTTGGAACAATCAACACATCAAATATAAAAATAAATCTCTATTTCTTAATTCATGGTTTGATAATAACATTATTTTAGTTACCCAACTACTCAATGATAATGGAAATTTACTAAATTACACTGAATTCCTTTCAACATATGGTATTCCTGTGACCCCAAGGGACTTTGCAATTGTAATGGATGCTGTTCCTTCTGGTATCCTAACTCTATTAAGAGGTGCTGGTAAACCAGTTTGTCCTCCTTTAGATCCCATACTAACAACGGTGGGGCATATGTGTTTTTCTGTTAATACTAAAAAAAGGAATTATATAATAAGATCACTGTTTCAAACTGATATTACCATGACTCCATCTGTTGTTCAGTACTGGTCTAATATTGTTCATGGACTGAACTGGATCCAAATATGGAACCTTCCATACAAATACCTAATTACAAATAAAGTGAGAGAAGTGTCTTACAAACTAATTCATAGATATTACCCTGCCAAACATTATTTGTTAAAATTTAAGAAAGATTTATGTGTGAATTGTTCTCTGTGTGAGTCTGAGCCTGAAACTGTGATGCACCTGTTTTGGAACTGTAACTATACTGCCACCTACTGGAAAGAAGTAATGCGTTACATCACATTGAAGATTGACTCAGATTTTTCGTTAGATTGCAACAAGGTACTTTTTGGTGTCCACGATGTCAAAAGTAAGAAACAGAAAGAACTGTATGTCATAAACTTGATAATAATATTAGGAAAATATCACATACACAAAGCTAAATTTAGTCACTCTAAACCCTGTTTTGTGGCATTCCAAAGGGAAACGGAACAGTACATGCAAAGTATCTGTGACTCGAATAATAAGAAAGCTATGAAAACCTATGATTTGTGCTCTTTATTCTCTGTATTTATGTAATAGCCTACCCCCTGGCTGCTGTTCATTTGTTTGTTTGAAGATACATTAATAATAACTGCCTTTGTATTGATTATATTTCTGTCAATAAAGAATTATTGAAAAAAAAAAAAAAAAAAAAAAAAAAAGCTGTGCTCTACTTCCGGTGGAGACGTGGCTCTGAGCTGCTGCTGCTGCTGCCGCTGCTGCCATATTGACGCTAACGGGCTAAAACAACCAGACAACCTGAAGTCAGCCGCTGCTGCTGCCGCTGCTGCTGCTGTTGCTGCTCCGCACCCTGTTGTTACTCCACACCGGGAAACAAGCGAGCAAAAAGACACACAGAAGATCATCGGAACATAAAGAAAGAGACCAAAATGGTGAGTGACAGTCGGAGAAAACCGCCGTATTTCCTTGCTTTTTTTTAATCATAACATTGGCTAATCTGGGCTAAGCTAGGCTAGGCTAAGCTATGCTATGCTATGCTAGTTTCTCGAAGAGCAAATAACGGACGTTTCTCTCCAGCGTCAACGGTTCATTTACATGTTAAAGTGTAATAAACGAACCGTGGTTTCATTACACAGAGTATAGATGATAGATATCATGTTAAATAAGCGGCACTCGGTGTGTTTGTTTGTAGAAGATATCGCTGACGTTAACTAGCAGCTAACTAGCTCCTGTCAACTAGCTGACGTTACCTGCTGTCAGCTCGACCCCAGACAGACGACACCGGGTAAAAAACCGTGTTTAAACTAACCACAACCATTTATACAGGTGTATTATCGTCATAATTCACAAAGCACTGCGACTGTTCTTTATTTAAAATGTGGATAATATAATAAAACAGTCGTTTAGTTGTTGCTCGTCCATGTCCAGTTGAGCTGAGTCTTTCCCTTTTTTCCAGCTTCAGCCATTGTCAACGTGGAACCAGAGCAGTGCAGTTCCGTCCGTCATTCATTTACCAGCCGCACATCAAGTGTCATTTAATTAACAGTGGGCTTGCTTTAATTTAAGACATAAAAAAACAACGTTAAAGTGTTAAAGTTAATGTTACTGATGTGTGAAGCGTATTGTTCCTCTCTGCCGTATTGAGATCGATTCAGCAAACAGCGTTCAACACAGTTTTATTTGATTCAAAGTTGACACAACATCACAGCTATAGGACATCGTATAGATAGATATATCATATAGATCCATTATTATCTGTTGTTTAATGCGGCACATTATGTTGAGGACTCTGCTGCTGCAGGAAGTGTGTAAGGGGGATGTCAGTCATTATCACAGAAAGGGCTTCATTACACTAAAACTAATCATGGGAGCTGAGTGATTGTGTGTGTGTGTGTGTGTGTGTGTGTGTGTGTGTGTGTGTGTGTGTGAGACAGATTTACACACACACACACACCTACGAGTGTATGTGCTGTGGATGAACCATGATCTGAGGTTTAAGAGGAAATATCAACCTTTTTTTTTTTTGTACATTAAGTTCTTGTAGAGGGTGTTGTAATCAAGACCACCTAACCTGAGACCAAGACCATCACTGTATTCATCAGTAGCAGTCCTCATAATAATCATGGGTCTTGATATTTACATTATTCCTCCTCAGCTAAAAAAAAGAAAAGATGATTTTGTCTAAAATCTAAACCATATTTAATGTAAACAAAGTTTGTATTGAACAGAAGAACACAGCACAGAACCTGCTGAAGTCTCCTCCCACTGTTGACGCTCAGTACGTTTACATGACACTTGAAAGAACCAAATTATTGCCTTAATCCGACTATAACTGGACAACTGAAGTGCATGTAAACACCTTAGTCCGACTGAAATCGGAGTTGGAGAACTATGATTAAGACACACAGATAAAGAGATTGGAATTTGATTTTACGTAGAGACGGCACAAAGTGGAGCAGAGAAGCCGCCTGAACCCGGCAAAGTAAAGAAAAAAACCCAACATCAGCGCAGATTCAATGCATTTCACATACCGCGACCAGCAAGAGTGTTTTATTTTTAAAAAGAGAGAAAGAGAGAGATGAAAAAAGGAAGCCCGTACCCTCTTCTCTCAGTGCGAATCCGGCCCAGACTGGCGCGTCTGGTCGGGAACTGCAGTTGAGAATTTATTATTAAGCTTACTAAGTTGTTTATATTCAGTTTTTTATGAGCTGACAGAAAAGTCAACAGGACGGGGGCGTATTAAAGCAGAAGTAAGCGATCCGGTGGTTTTGGCTAACTTCTTGTCAGCCGATGGAGTTAGCAGTCCCCGCCCTCGTCCCTACGTCACCACATTCACGCGCATCCCTTGGCTACACACACAGAGAGGACCGCCCCTTTATGCCGTTCTCTCTCCTCATTGGATAAAGGTTGTAGGATACAAGGAAAGTTTTCTCCTGGGCTTACAGCAGAGCAGAGTGACTGACAGACCCGTGTTTCAGACCAAACACTCTATATAAGTGATTGCTGTCGGAAGATATAACTATTTAAGACTTATATTAACACAAACATTCCGCTTACTTCTGCTTTAAATTATTTTGTATGCACTAATTCAAGGGGCAGAGCATAAGAGACATTTTTGCTTTTATATTTTACAAGATATAATTTTTGTAAGAACCACAATTAATAAATGTAGGTTATATATTTCAGTGAATAACTAATTGTTCTCACTGCAGCTGTGGTCTTAAAGGGATAGTTCACCCAAAATTGAAATTGCACTCATTATCTACTCACCCTCATGTGGACTAAGGGCTGGGAGAAGTTTCAGAGTCCTCCGTTCCTTCTCTGAGTTACAGGGGGTCTCGGCGTAGCAGTGCATGTCCATATAACGGTTGCAAATGGATACCAACTGTCTTCGTAACAAAAAGACACACCAAAAAACAGACAAATACCTCCATGCTGCTCGTATGTAATATATAATAATATATAAATAATGTCCGTCTTGTATTGAAGCCCCAACATGAGAAATTGTCCCGAAAAAAATTAAATAAGCCATGCACTGCTACGCCGAGACCCCCTGTAACTCAGAGAAGCCACGGAGGACTCTGAAACTTCTCCCAGCCCTTAGTCCACATGAGGGTGAGTAGATAATGAGTGAAATTTCAATTTTGGGTGAACTATCCCTTTAAACATCCAGCGTCGAGCTCGACTGAGACCGAGACCTTGGAGATGTGATGTTGTAACTAACCGACTCGTCACGACCCGCAGGTGCTGTTGGCAGCGGCGGTGTGCACCAAGGCCGGCAAGGCCATCGTATCGCGGCAGTTTGTGGAGATGACCCGGACGCGTATCGAGGGTCTCCTGGCCGCCTTCCCCAAGCTGATGAACACGGGGAAGCAGCACACCTTCGTGGAGACCGACAGCGTCCGCTACGTGTACCAGCCGCTGGAGAAGCTCTACATGGTCCTCATCACCACCAAGAACAGCAACATCCTGGAGGATCTGGAGACGCTCAGACTCTTCTCCCGCGTGGTGAGAAACAACGGAGCTGACACACACATCACACAGGGGGCGTGTTACTGATTTTTATTAAAGGGATAGTTCAACATTTTGGCAAATGGGCCCATTGCCATAATCTCTATAGTCATAGCAGTAGGTTCGTTACCTTTAATTGTCGGTGCAAGCTATTTTTAGAACGGTGGAGCAGAGTTGCAAGCTGCTCAGAGCTACGCTACGGAGGCTCATGGGATTTCTTGGTTTCCCTCATCAAACTCATCAAATACACAATCCAACAACTCCACAACGCTCTGGTGGACAAGTTGTGACCTGCACATTCACCACGCTATGAGATAATAACAGAACGTTACCAGACAGAGTTGTTTTAGAGGTAAATTCATGCAAAACCGCTGATGCACGTTACCGCCGGGGGCATTTTTTCATCAAGCAGTCTCTGAATTTCCCTCTAAAACAACTCTGTCTGGTAACGTTCTGTTATTATCTCATAGCGTGGTGAATGTGCAGGTCACAACTTGTCCACCAGAGCGTTGTGGAGTTGTTGGATTGTGTATTTGATGAGTTTGATGAGGGAAACCAAGAAATCCTGTGAGCCTCCGTAGCGTAGCTCTGAGCAGCTTGCGGCTCTGCTCCGCCGTTTTAAAAATAGCTTGCACCGACAATTAAAGGTAACGAACCTACTGCTATGACAATGGGCCAATTTGCCAAAATGTTGAACTATCCCTTTAAGTAAATAAACGTAAAAGAAGATGTAGATAGATGACGTAGGCACAGTGTAGACCAGAGGTGTCAGACGCAGTAGAGACATAATAATGTTGAAGCTGCACACATTTTTCTCAAGAAATTTCTGGTTGTTGTTTAAAAGGAATGTTTTGTGAAAGGATACTGTAAACATCTTAATAATGTACTTGTACTTCTTTGCACTAAAACACAGGGAAAATGTAGAGTTCTCGTTATTTATAGGTTATAATGCTACTAGAATAGAACAGAATAGTTCTTTATTAGGCCTTTTGCAGGAAATTATTGTGTCACAGCAGCTACAATAGAATAGAATAGAATAAAAAATACAGATAGGATAATTTGATATAAAATGACTTACGTGAGCAATAATATTAAAGGGATAGTTCAACATTTTGGCAAATTGGCCCATTGGCATAATCGCTATAGTCATAGCAGTAGGTTCGTTACCTTTATTTGTCGGTGTAAGCTATTTTTAGAACGGAGGAGCGGAGCGGCAGGCTGTTCAGAGCTACACTATGGAGGCTAATGGAATTTCTTGGTTTCCCTCATCAAACTCATCAAATACAAAATCCCAAAACTCCAAAACGCTTTCGTGGACAAGTTGTGACCTGCACAATCACCACGCTATGAGATAATAATGGAACGTTACGAAACGGAGCCGTTTTAGAGGTAAATTCATGCAAAACCGCTGATGCGCGTTGCGTTCAGGGACAGTTTTTCAGCAAGCAGACTCTGTATTTACCTCAAACGGCTCCGTTTCGTAACGTTCCATTATTATCTCATAGCGTGGTGATTGTGCAGGCCACAACTTGTCCACGAAAGCGTTTTGGAGTTTTGGGATTTTGTATTTGATGAGTTTGATGAGGGAAACCAAGAAATTCCATTAGCCTCCATAGTGTAGCTCTGAACAGCCAGCTGCTGCGCTCCTCCGTTCTAAAAATAGCTTACACCGACAAATAAAGGTAACGAACCTACTGCTATGACTATAGCGATTATGGCAATGGGCCAATTTGCCAAAATGTTGAACTATCCCTTTAAGGATACAGTAACAAAATCTGTGTGAAATTATAAGGAGACTTAAAACATATTTACAATTTGTGCAATTTAATTTAATGTACAATGTTCATTATTTTACTGGTCTGGTCAGATTGCGCTGTTTGTGGCCCCTGAACTAAAACGAGTTTGACACCTCTGGTATAGTAATAAGGCCTTGCAAATTAAACGAAACCCTCAAGACAGAGTCGGTGTTTGTTTAGACTTTCATTAAAGCAGAACGATCCTCCTGATCATGAAAGAAGAAGAAAAAAACACAATGAGAGTGAACTGTGGGAACAAGAATGAGGAGAACGGGTTCTCTCCTTTATTATAAGTTTGATGTCAGCGAATAAGAGTAAAATAATGTTTGTCTGGTGTCTCACTAACCCTCCAGGGCTCAGTGGCAGTGAAATTAAACCATAGTGGAGCTATTTATTACTTTTTTTTTTTTTTAACACATTTCACAATTTATTTCAAGCTTATATAATGTATTTACAGCTCTGGAAAAAAAATTAAGAGACCACTTTCACAAATGTTTCTTAAAAGCATCTCTGCATGTATGACAGTCATTCTTTTCTTTTCTTTTTTAAACACAACTTATTCTCCTTAATGAGACACTGATGAGGTCATCACCTGAACCACATCTGGTTTTATAGGAAGATTATAAATAAAAACCACTGCTGGGTTAAACATCGACATTATCCCACAAAAACTGATTGATAAACTCTTCCCGAGTTAAAATATTCCTGCTGTGTTGTTTAGGATTAAATATGAACATGTTTTCTTTGCATTATTATTATTCAAGGTCTGAAAAGACTTGATATTTTTTGTTATTTAGACGAGTTTAGTCATTTTCAGCCAATAAAAGCTCTAAATGACAATATTTTTATTTCAATTTTGGGAGACATGTTGTCGGTAGTTGATGACAAAAAAGCCTGAAAAGGAGTTGGAGGAAATGTAACACTTATTTAGTCCTACCTTTTATTTAGTCCTACCCTTACATACACATAGAAAAACTAACATTTATCTATCCTGCACATAACAAATGAGCCACAATGTTAATAAAACTGCAGCTCAGAACAGATCAATGAGACACATGAAATGATTTTAAAACAAGACGACGGTCGTTCAGCGTCTCAGTCAGATAAAAGATGGAAAGCATTCTGTTGGCATTGACTATATATGATTAAATATTGACTGTAGACGTTGATGAGCTGGATGTACAGGCAGGTGTGTGTTTGTGTGTTGTATAGCGTCCGTGGCATTGGAGAACAGCAGCAGTCGTCCTGTCATAGTTTTCTTTTGCAAAATGGTTTATTTTTTACACAAGAATAAATTAAGGTATGAACAAATCACAGAGACAACATAGAGTGCAGGAAGAGCTCATGTAAAGCCTCTACCCACAGCAAAATATTAGAATATCACAAAATTAAAGAAAATGATATTCATACCATATGTACAGTTAAAGAAGGATAGCTGGATACCAATATTACAAACACCTTTTAAAACATTTCATGGAATAAACAGATAGGATTATCTATTCCATAATATTACACCTTTTTAACGTATTGAAAATGTCCCTCTGCATGTAAAACAATGTGGAGGATGAAGATGTGAAGCTTGTTGAGTTAAATGAGAGTGAACCTCTGAGTTTGGTTTAAAATAATCCTTAAAGTCTGCAGGTATTTTGTCTTTAGATGTGAAAAGACAGACTTGATAAATGACTAATCGTCGCAGATAATGATAATAACAGTTTGCTACATTACAGAGAAATACAAAGCAGTAATAATGAACCTTTAAAATAGAATATTATTATTTTTACAAGCTCATGCACAAAGCCAGCCGCCTGTTGCTGTTAATGACACCTGTAGCAAAGCGTTAATGATCGTGGTGTGTCAGAACAACCAGCGAGGAGAGGAGACTGAACATTAAACAGATTTTCAAGCAGCTTATAACTGTAACATCTTATGAACCTGTAACAGCCTCAGAGACTGAATAACAAATAACTAATAATGAGACTTAAAACCATCAATTTTACAAGTTAGCTGCCTGTTAATGACACCGGTGGCCATTTATTTCAGATTCTAACTCAGATTCTTTTATTTCTACACATCACACAGCTTATGAACTTCATGTAACACAATAACTTGGTAACAAAACAAAACTACAGCCTTTAAAACTACATGTTTCAGATTAGGGTTGTGCCGATTGGCGATCCAATCGTCTATCGGCGATTGGAAGGACGATCGGCGATGTTTTGTTTTCTTGACGATTTTACACACTCACATACTCGCTACTTTTTTTTATTGATCCAATGCGCAATCTGTTTTTGTTTTAATGAAGCCGCTTCTCTGGCTGCTAACAGATACTCTATTTCAGATGATACATCTTGATAGGCGAATAGTTTGCAGAGTTTTCACGTCACCTTCCTCACGTCGTCCTTTTTTCTTCTCAAAACGATCCCAGATTTTAGATTTCTTGCCAGACATGATATTAATAGTTAACTGTCCTGCCATGTAAAAAAAAAAGAAAAGAAAGAACAAACAGTGAGTGTCACAACTTCCTGTATCTGGCCTTTCAAATTAAAAGCGCTCTAGCCTCCATACACAGTTGAGTCATATAGATTTTGACTTCATTTTGACAAGACACAGCTCCAAATGTTTTTGTTTTTATTTTGTATTTTTATCTGCGACAAATCAACCAATGAAATTCAGGTGGACTAATGACTTCTTGGTCGACTATTTGGAGGCAGCTTGATAAATATTAGTCCAGGTGTTGTGGATTTTAAAGGCGTGAAAATAGTAAACAAACTAGGGGTGGGAATCTTTTACTATCTCACGATTCGATTCGATTTAGATTAGATTCTGATTTTTGGGGCTACGATTCGATTCAAAATTGATTTTCGATTCTAAACGATTTGATTCATAATGATTTCTGCTTCAGTCTGTCTGTGTGCAAAGGATCCAGTCTGCTTTGCAAGACAGAATGACTAAAGTGTCTTTTTCACATTTATTGAGTTTTAAACATTTATCCATGTTTAGATGGAATTGTTGAAACTGTTGCATAAAAGCAATGTCACATATTGCTTAAGTAACATAATTAAAAGTGCCTCTTTATTTAAAAAAAAACAGTGCAGTTAAACATGCTGCCTTTTTAAATTCTAAGGAAATGGAGGCCGACACCCAGCAGATTTGTTTCATTTTGAGAACCTAAACCTCCAATAGACGACAGTAGAAGTGCATAGACGCATCTTTTTTGTGATTTTCAACATGACACTCGTTCTGTGCTGCACACACACTGAGGTCTGCTCAAATGAGATTTTGAAAAAAAAGTAAAACAAACTATGTGGGAGCCAACCACACACACACTCCATCATTAATTAGCTCAGTTACAAAGCGGCTCAGTCCGTCAGGTGAATGAATCCGCTGATGACCAGTTTTTCCATGTGACAAAAAACGATTTCCTTCCTCCTTCACCAGCTGATAAACATCAATACTGACTACACACATGACACCTTGTTGACTTTAACCATCAGACGGGGGTTGTCCTGTCTTGGTAGAAAAGAATAAAAAAGAAAAGCAGGTTGTGTGTAGGACGTATGTTGATTTCTAAACCATTTACACAACTTTAATTAACTCACACTCTGGGGAAATAAGAGTGAAACGGATTCAGGGTCGATGTTAATTTCAGTGTTTCTTCTCGCATTTTCTTTGTAATTAAAAGGTTTTAAAGGCATAGTTCAACATTTTGGCAAATTGGCCCATTGCCATAATCCCTATAGTCATAGCAGTATAGGTTTGTTACCTCCAACGCTCTGGTGGACAAGTTGTGACCTGCACATTCACCACGCTATGAGATAATAACACAACGTTACCAGACAGAGTTGTTTTAGAGGAAAATTCATGCAAAACCGCTGATGCGCGTTGCCTTGCGATTCGATTAATCGTGCAGCACTAATTCAGGCCCCAAAATAATCACATAATAATGTCCATAAAGTTCAGCAAAAAGGAGCTTTCCCTGAAGAGTCTTTAACAGTTTTCTTCCCGATCCAGAATAAAAAAAAACGGTGTTTAATTCTGTTTCAGGTGCATCATGTGGTGAAGCTGCTGTTCCAGATGTTGCAGTGTGTTTTCTCTGGTTCAGTTGGTTGATGTTCATCTCTCTCCTCTCTCTCTCTGTGTCAGATCCCTGAGTACTGTCGTGTGCTGGAGGAGAGCGAGATCTCGGAGCACTGCTTCGACCTGATCTTCGCCTTCGACGAGATCGTGGCGTTGGGCTACAGGGAGAACGTCAACCTGGCTCAGATCCGCACCTTCACAGAGATGGACTCCCATGAGGAGAAGGTTTTCCGTGCCGTCAGAGAGGTGAGATCGCAGCGCCGTACGACGGTCTATCTACAGTGACTCATTATTATTATTATTATGTAAATGAAATGTTAATTTTTTTAAATGAAAAAGAACTTGTCGCTAAGAAAAAACTGAAGAAACTATTGAAGATGTCACAAACATAGAAGATGTCACAAACATAGAATAGCAAGGAATACATTAAGAACTGCACTGAAACCACAGTTTGCAAAGATAATAAGGAACAAAAGCAAAACAGAAAGACACTCTTTAATAAATAAAAAACATTATAAAAGGTCATTTAATTAAAAAAAAAATTCACATTGCCACCTCTTCGTCTTCGATTTGGTTTGATTGTGTTTCTATACCCAGGAAAAATCAAGAAAGGTGCAAACGCCAGTGTTTCCTCCACACACACACATGAAAGAAAACGGCTCGATAAAATGCCGGAAAGCATCGTGTGTGTTTACGACGACATAACAGCGTGTAGTGAGAACGTGAGCGCTGAAGGAGATTATAAACAAAACTGGAAAAAAGTTCAACTTATGAGCTAAAATAACCTCGTCAACGTTGTTTATTGATAAACCGGGCGGGTTGACACACTTTAGGAGGGTTATTATTTAAGTGCACAGTAACGGTAACTGGTAGATTATTATTGTGCGTCTGCTCCGACCTGATTCTGAAGCAGTGGCGGCGGAAATAATGAGGAAGTGGTGGAATGCCACGACTTAAAAACCTGGACGCCATCATACCACATCAGAAAGGAGGCAATGTTTTTTTTTTAACATGTATTTATTGACATTTTGATTCAGAGTGTAAGTACAAACTCGTGTACATAAACTTACAATATGAACTATAACCACCAGGCATCTCATCTACTCAGGTTTACAGAGAGGGAAAAATAAGTGAATGAAAGTGAAAAAAATATATATATACGAAATTAAATACACAGTGAAATGCCATTAAAATGTGTACAGACACCTTGTACGTTGGTAAAGTTGTGCCAGATATCCTCAGTCTAGAGCTGCAATTAACGGTTATTTTCATTATCGATTAATCTGTTGATTATTTCAACGATTTATCGATTAGTTGTTTGGTCAATAAAATGTTACAAAATGTTGAAAAATATCAATCAGTGTTTCCCAAACCACCAGATGACGTCCTCAAATGTCTTGTTTTGTCCACAAACCAAAGAGAGACTCAGTTTATTGTCATAAAGGAGCAAAGAAACCAGAAATATTCACAGAGAATTTTGACTTTTTTTCTTAAACTACTCAAAATAGTTGACGATTAACTTAATAATCGATTAATTGTCGCGTCTCTACCTCAATCTGCTATTTTATCTTTTATTTTCTTCTGTGACACAGACTCAGGAGAGAGAGGCCAAGGCTGAGATGAGGAGGAAAGCCAAGGAGCTGCAGCAGGCCCGGAGGGACGCCGAGCGCTCCGGGAAGAAGGTGCCGGCGTTCGGCGGCTTCGGCAGCGCGGGGATGACCAGCGTCTCCTCGGGCTCCATCATCACAGACACCATCGTCGAGCCGGAGAAGCCCAAGATCACACCGACCGCCGTCAGGTAGCACAAACACTCAAACACCAGGGAATCCGCCGGGTCTTCAAAAGTATTAAAGGGATAGTTCTTCGCTATGAGATAATAACAGACCGTTACCAGACAGAGTTGTTTTAGAGGTAAATTCATGCAAAACTGCTGATGTGCGTTGCCTTCAGGGACAGTTTTTCAAACTTAACGTTGTGTTATTATCTCATAGCGTGGTGAATGTGCAGGTCACAACTTGTCCACCAGAGCGTTGTGGAGTTGTTGGATTGTGTATTTGATGAGTTTGATGAGGGAAACCAAGAAATCCCATGAGCCTCCGTAGCGTAGCTCTGAGCAGCTCACAGTTCTGCTCCGCCGTTCTAAAAACAGCTTGCACCGACAATTAAAGGTAACGAACCTACTGCTATGACTATAGGGATTAATTTGCCAAAATGTTGAACTATCCCTTTAAATTTTGAAGGTATTTTTTCTGAATTAGCTGTCCAAGACTTTGAGTCCTAAAAAAAATTGTGAGAGTGTGTGAATTTATTCGTTTTATTAAAACATGTGCATGTGCATGAGAAACTAGGATGGGCGAGTTTCCGAGTAGTGAAATGGTACTCAGCGAGTACTGTTTTTGTTTTTTGAAAGTGGAGCAATGTTTTCTTTTTTTTGGATAAACTTTGACTTATTTTCCCAGCCTATTTTGAATTCTGCGTTATCATAGTGGTCTATATAATAGTCTTTATCACAAACTAAAACTGTTAAGTAGCCTAAATGTTTACAGCTTGAAGTGACGGTGAGGTATTAAAAAAATATTGATAAGGTCTCGGAAAAAGTCTTAAAAAGGTATTAAAATTAACTTCAAGCTTCCTGTATACCCCCTGAATACAAACACCAGCCTCCTGTTGGAGTCTCATCTTGTCCTTTCTTCTTCTTCTTCCTCCTTCCTCCTCAGACCCAGTGGACCCAGCAAGGCTCTGAAACTTGGCGCCAAAGGGAAGGAGGTGGACAACTTTGTGGACAAGCTCAAGTCGGAGGGTGAAACCATCATGCCGTCCACAGGGAAGAGAGGCTCCGACGTCTCCAAGGCTCTGCCTCCGCCGGTCAACGTCGAGGGGTACGCACTTTATATATCGTCTTCTGTTGTTGTTAGAGATCGATTCGATACCGTCCAATCAAGTGACAATAACCTGTTGATTTGACAGGATGTGAAGATACTTAGCTGGTTATTGAAAACGGATATTGTCCCATAATTGTTATTCACCTTACGGGTGAGACAGTACAGGTGAATGGGGTAAAGATTTTAACTAACAGATATCACCATGAAACTTCCCAAGTTTATCACTCACATTAAGACAATTATTTTTTGTGTTTCCAGTTTTGTCAAATATTATGTTTAAATATGTAAATGAGGCAATATCTGATGAAATATGCAGTAATTTGCATATATTTCAAGAACAGAAATCTGAACAATGGATAAAGCCACTGTCAAAATTCTTGTTTTATTTTGTTGACATATTAGAATCAGAAGTTTCTACAGAGGAGGATTTTGGATATCTCTTTGTATCACTCTGTAAATGAGAAAATACTGTCACCAGCCCTAAAAAATCAAATGTCTCCCATGTTTTTAGGAACAAAATGTTGTATAAATGAGGCTGTGAATGATATATCAACAATCCCCTCTGTAAAAACCTTCAGGATATAGACAGGAATACAACTGGAAGGTTTGGTGTCTGTAAGTGCTGCTGAAGCTCAGAGTCTGAGGAAAAACTCATTTTGAGAAAACGGCCTTTAAAGACTCGTACTGTAAAATTCCATAGATTGTTAATGTAAACCGTACTTTTACGATTGGTTGCGGATACGGAGGAGATTACAATTTTAGGAGCCCAGATCATTGTTCAGGTTAGAGAGAGCTTTACAATGATACCTGACATGACATGGGTCAGACTAACTTCTGGTGAATTTAGGAGAAATCTACTGATGAAAGAGACAAAATGAAGTAAAATAAAAACCTTTTAATAGTTGCAACGCTGCTTCACCGACCAACATTTAACACACACGTGTCGTCTTCATCCTCGTCCTGTCTGGTTGTGTTTCCCAGCGTCCATCTGCGCGTGGAGGAGAAGATCTCGCTGACCTGCGGCCGTGACGGCGGCCTGCAGAACATGGAGGTGCTGGGCATGGTGACGCTGCGAGTCACGGAAGACAAGAGCGGACGCATCCGCCTCATCATCAACAACAACGACAACAAAGGACTTCAGCTGCAGGTGCGTTTCACACACACACACACACACACACACACACACACACACACACACACACACACACACACACACACACACACACACACACACACACACACACACACACACACACACACACACACACACACACACACACACACACACACACACACGCTTCAGATCTCAGTGTGTTATGAAGCCGCCGTCTTCGCCCCGGTTTCTCACGATGTCTCGGTGTCGTCTCTCCCCGCAGACGCATCCCAACGTGGACAAGAAGTTGTTCACAGCGGAGTCGGTGATCGGCCTGAAGAACCCAGAGAAGTCGTTTCCTCTCAACAACGACGTGGGCGTCCTGAAGTGGAGACTACAGACGACAGACGAGTCGCTCATACCTCTAACCAGTACGGCACACACTCTGACACAGAGAATCATGAGAATGATGATGATATACAGCCACGGAAAAAATTAAGAGACCTTTTTCTCAAATGTTTCTTTAAAAGCATCTCTGCATGTACAGCACTCATTTCATTCCAGTTTATTTTTTTTTAAATACCAACACAAACACAACTCATTCTGCCCATTTTACCTGATATGAAAAAGGAAAAGTCCGTACACCAGCAAAAGCTCCAGAGTAGGGATGTCACGATTACTTGTTTTCACAATTAATCGTGGTATTAAACGCCAGAATTCAGTTAATTAATCGTAAAGGTTCCCAAATACCGTCACTTTCCAAAATAGATTATGTTGGAACCATCGAGGCAGATCGGTGCAACACGCACGAAATGAAAACAAAATGAACTTGTGTAACTTTGTTTTCATTCTGTGCGAGTTGCAGAACACAGACATGCACATACAGTGGAAAAGTTTGGCAGAGGAAGACTTATTCCCTCCTAACAAACGTATTAAGTTGACGACGACTCACCAGCCTGTAAAACATGCCATGAAAAAGTAGCAGGCAAAGGAGGAAATAAGTCTGTTATGCATCATCACCTAAACTTAAACATGACTTAAATATTTCAAACATTTCCCCTGGGGGATTAATAATTGGTCATTTATTAATAGGTACTTCAAATATTTTGTGTACATTCGTAGTGTTGTGAAATTAATAAATGAATAATAATCGTAATACCGTCATTATTTCTCTGACAGTAATCGCACCAAGAACATCTATTATCGTGACATCCCTACTCCAGAGAAATAATTTATTATCACCCAAAGGGGGAGTGTAACGTTTCGGGCTCGAGACCCTTCTTCAGACTAACACAGGTGAAAGCAGCGAGCCTCTAATGTACTCACGGGTCACATGATCAATCAGGTGACGCATCTTAAGTGCACAGTATTCAAAAAACATTACATAATAAAACACTCAATACGAAAAAGGGAAAAATGTGTGCACAAGCATGCTATACAAAACACCATCATACAGTCATGTGATCAGTACCAGAGGCATCTTGATTCGTTCATATCAGGTGATAGACAAGAAAAATAGCAAAAATCCATCCGATATCACCGAAGTAACAGGAAACAGATCTCGAAGCGATGGTACAGGTGTAATTAAACCATAAACTTGGAGAAAAATGTTACCATGTACCACCAATACATCTCATTACAGTCACATATGCATGTATAACAATACACGATAAAAATCAAATACATATAGGGTTGCGCATACACATACCTAAGGATATCAACAGTAACTGATATGTATATATACACACACTCATGCTAAGTCAAATCTAGGCAACCATGTCACAATTGGAAGATCACAGATGTAACAATCGCGCACATTAAAGAAAAGGCCTCGGATCAAAATCTTCGTTTAAACCACTAGGGGACAGTGTGTCTAAAGTGTAGATCCAGCAAGCCTCTCTTTTGAGTAGAAGCGCATTTAACCCATTTTACCTGAACCACATCTGATTTTATAGGAAGATTATAAAAACCACTGCTGGGAAACATTGACATTATCCCACAAAAATTGATTTATAAACTCTTCCTATGTTAAAGTATTCATATTGTGTTGCTTAGAAATGAATATTAACATTTTTTCCTTCAATATTCATATTCAAGGTCTGAGAACACTTCATATTTTTTGTTATTTCGACTAGTTTAGTCATTTTCTGCCAATAAAAGCTCTAAATGACAATATTTTTATATCAATTTTGGGAGAAATGTTGTCGGTAGTTTATAGAATAAAACAAAATTGTTCTTTCTACTCAGACACATACATATAAATAGTAAAACCAGAGAAACTTGTCATTTTGAAGTGGTCTCTTAATTTTTTCCAGAGCTGTATCTTTATTCATATATAGTACGGAAGTGTATTGCATTCACTTGAATAATTTATTATTTCGTTTTGTTTTGTAATTTTTTTCTGACTTAATGAGATTTCAACTCCCACCTGCAAGTATCATTTAACCGCTGCAGTCAAACCTCCACTTCATCACGGATCTATTACATCTTAGATCCATGAGATACATTGTTAAGGATTTTTATTCAAACTCCACTTTGGTACAGGTTCCACCATCGCTTTATTTTCCAGACTGACAGCTCAAACACATAGAAGCATCAACAAACTTTTCCCGGGGCAAGCTACACACGTCACATCCGGGAGTGTATAACAAACATCCTTCAAAATAAAAGTACTACTCATACTGTAACACAATGAGTAAAGGCGCTTAATTTTATTGCTTAACATACATCCATGGATATGCTCCACAAAAAATACAGTCGTATTTTCACTGTGTTCCAAGAAAATTCAGATTTATATTGAAAGGAAACTACCTGTTATTACAGAACACCACTCAGAAAATATCAGAGAAGTCTGATGTAGCACCTTTATTTTGAAATCAGTCCTTACGTTACTTGCAGGTGGGAGCTTCTCGCGGGATCTTGAAATCTCAATAGCTAAGTCAGAAAAAAAATTATCCCGAAAAACAGAAAATAATTAGTCAGAAAAACAGAATTTTTTTTTCAAAAAAACAAACCAAAAAATAAATTATTCAGAAAAACAGGATTTCTTTTTCATTATTATTCAAGTGAATGCAATACGCCTCCATAATATAGCACCATTCATACATAAAATGAACAAGAGAGAATAAAAAGAAAGAAAAATGTGGATCTGACTCCTCCCCCTCCTCTCCCTCTCCTCAGTTAACTGCTGGCCTTCAGAGAGCGGCACCGGCTGCGACGTCAACATCGAGTACGAGCTGCAGGAGGAGAGTCTGGAGCTCAACGACGTGGTCATCAGCATCCCCGTCCCGTGAGTACACCGCCGCTCCGACTGACCCTGGGTCAGTTGGTAGGGGGTTTATTTCAGTCTTTAAACCAGAAAATGACTCTGAGAGAAGTTAAAGTCGCCTTTTCTTATATTATTACTTGAGTAAAGTTTGTTAAGTATCTGATATTTACTGTGCTTATGTTGATTTAATATCAGAAAATGAATGTGATAGTTAAATATCTGAAGTAAAAGTAACAGAAAGTGAACTTTATTGTGGCTCCTTATAGTCGAGCAGAAAACTCAGAGTTCCCACATCATCTTAAACATTAAATTCAAAGATTTTCCAGCACTTTTCAGGCACAATTTCTCTCAAATTCAAGGACCAATCATAGCACATACAGATTTATTACGTGTTGCTCTTCATTTTGTACACATGTCATCAAGTCTCATCATCAAACCAGATAAGTAGAGAAAAATAAATAAATTAAAAAGGAAAGAAAGAAGAATTCACATCTTTACAAAAGCACTCCTCTGTTACAGTTCTCCTATACAGGTAAACTTGCATGTGAACTTTTTAGGATTCAAAAAATGAGAAATAATAACTAGAAAAATTGTAAAAAATTAAATAGATACATACAGTATATAATAGTAGAAAAATAAACAATAACAACTGGAATAATAAGTTTAATAGTTAAAAAACCAAGGGGGTTATATCACTTTAGCCAGTATCTTGCCTTTAAGTTGCTCTATAGTTTATCCAGTAACTTAAAACTGATCTTGTTCGAGCCTAAGAATGAATGTTGGCTTCTCCAGTATAAAAATATCCTGAACTACATTTACAGATTTTACGTCATTAGAGAAACTTCATCATGCAGAAAGAAATCTTTCAGTCCAGTGAACAAATATAAACATTTCTTGCAAACCCAGCCAACAGTTGTGTGACGTTACCTTCATCACCTCTGTAGTGAGTCGTCTGTTTTTAACACAGTCGTAACAATAACAGCAATAACAGTTTCAATGGTTATTGATTTTGAAAGTGGCCAGAAATATAAATAATAACATAAAGTACAGACACAATAAACAAAGTAAAGTTGTACCTTGTTACATATAAAACAGGTTTTCTAAACTCAAGAGGACGAATGTGAGGAGGAAACACACAGAGGTTAGAGCTGACTTTTATTTTGAAGGCTCCTGCAGCCTCAACTCAGTCAACTCAGACTTAAACTTTATTTACAGAGCACAATAAAAACATCCCATTATCAAAATACCATAAAACCAGAGATGGACACATGGAGTACTCGACCCCAGTACTTAAGTTAGAGTACAAATACTACTGGTCAAAATTTACTCCGTTACAAGTAAAAGTAGCTCAGTCCACATGTTACTCCAGTAAGAGTAAAAAAGTACTTGCTTTTAAAGGTACGTAAGTATCCAAAAGTACATGCTTTTAAATGTACTTGAAGTAAAAGTAAGAGTAAGAGTACATTTCTTATTTTTCACATCAATGAATTACTATAATTTTTTCTAAATGAATTTAAGGAGCTTTTAACTCTTGTTTCTGAGAATGAACTCTTTGAAAGCAGCTGCACTGATGTGCTGCTTTTAGGGGTTAGGGTTTCCTTCTTTGACAAACACAGCTTGTGTCCAATAGGATTTTAGAAAAAAAAAAGAGCAGATCTGAAAGAGTCTGGAAGAGTACTTTTCAGCCTTCCTAGAAATGAACTCGAGTAAAAGTAAAAAATATTTGTCTTGGAAATGTATTCAAGTAAGAGTAATAAGTACCAAAGAAATCTAATACTCAAGTAAAGTACAAATCCTCTGGATATGTACTTAAGTACAGTACTCAAGTAAATTTACTCCGTTACCGTCCACCACTGCATAAAACACATAAGTTCAGTGCAGTAGAATTCAAATGAGAGGGGCGGTGCGTGGCGCAGTGGTTAAGGCGGCCGCCCCATGTAGAGGCTACAGTCCTCAACGCAGGCGTCCCCGGTTCGAATCCTGCGTCGGGCAGACCTTTCCTGCATGTCATTCCCCCTCTCTCTGCCTCCCCCTTTCCTGTCAATCTCATTGTGCTATCAAATAAAAAGGCGAAAAAGCCAAAAAATATACTTTAAAAAAACGATCAAATGAGATATAAACAAATAAAATACAAGTAAAAGACAAAAATGTGTCAACCAGGGAGCAAAAGTGTGTTTTTAAGGATGTTATGTCCTGACGTCTCGGTCTCGTTGTGTCAGGTCCGGGGTGGGGGCTCCGGTGATCGGCGACCTGGACGGAGAGTACAAACACGACAGCCGGCGAAACGTCCTGGAGTGGTGCCTACCCGTCATCGATGCCAACAACAAGACGGGCAGCCTGGAGTTCAGCATCGCCGGACAGCCCAACGACTTCTTCCCCATCAACGTGTCCTTTGTGTCCAAGCGCAACTACTGCGACATCCAGGTGAGAGACGAGTCCAGTCACCACGTGAACAGTCAGAGCTGCAGCGACTAGTTTACTGTTTTTATTGATCCACTTTTTTTAAAACATGTACAGACTAAATATTTAAGTATGAAAATAAGCAAACAAACCAAAAAATGGACAAGAAGACAGATCAGAGTCTGAGTAGATCATCAGAATCAGTACAAACCTTAAAGCTTAACAATCCATGAACAAATCAGTCATCACATCCTTTACATTATTATTCTTAAAGAGTCAGAGTATTGGCTGGTATTACAGGCTTTTTCACAGATTTTCCCACAGTTACTTAGACTAAAATAATAATTTGATTTAGTCTGAAAGTCGTTCAATCTGCATCTATTAGCTAAACAAAGAGAATTTAATGATCACACTATCTATTGTCTCTTTGAACTGACAGAAGAGAAACACACTCATCTAAGCTGTCTTTAATTTCAATTTCAATTTTAATTTATTTAAAAGGGACAATGTACAGCTAAAACATAAATGTTGCCATTTGATGCACTATACCAGATTGTAGCTTTAAGCTAATTTGCATCTGTAGTCCCTTTAGTTGTGGATGTTAACAAAACAAAACAAAACTTTGACACTTAAAGGGATAGTTCAACATTTTAGCAAATTGGCCCATTGCCATAATCCCTATAGTCATCATAGCAGTAGGTTCGTTACCTTTAATTGTCGGTGCAAGCTATTTCTAGAACGGTGGAGCAGAGCCATGAGCTGCTCAGAGCTACGCTACGGAGGCTCATGGGATTTCTTGGTTTCCCTCATCAAACTCATCAAATACACAATCCAACAACTCCACAACTGTCTGGTGGACAAGTTGTGAGCTGCACATTCACCACGCTATGAGATAATAACACAACGGTACCAGACAGAGTTGTTTTAGAGGGAAATTCATGCAAAACCGCTGATGTGCGTTTCCTTCAGGGACAGTTTTTCATCAAGCAGACTCTGCATTTCCCTCTAAAACAACTCTGTCTGGTAACGTTGTGTTATTATCTCATAGCGTGGTGAATGTGCAGGTCACAACTTGTCCACCAGAGCGTTTTGGAGTTGTTGGATTGTGTATTTGATGAGTTTGATGAGGGAAACCAAGAAATCCCATGAGCCTCCGTAGCGTAGCTCTGAGCAGCTCACGGCTCTGCTCCGCCGTTCTAAAAAATAGCTTGCACCGACAATTAAAGGTAACGAACCTACTGCTATCACTATAGGGATTATGGCAATGGACCAGTTTGCCAAAATGTTGAACTATCCCTTTAAGCGACATCAGAATTAGACGTCAAAGAGATGTGATTGACGCTTGTTCCAGATTAGAGCTGCACAGTTTATCACACAGTAGGAAGGTCGGCATGGACGTTTCCTCTCTCATGTTATAGGTTGATTCTGTCTGTAGTTGTAAACATGAACATATTTTTCCCGTTTACATGTTTGTAATTGACTTCTTCTTGTTTCCTAGGTTACCAAAGTGACTCACGTAGACGGCGACAGCTCCGTCAGATTCTCTTCAGAAACCTCCTTCGTCGTCGACAAATACGAAATCCTGTAAAAAAAGATAAAGAAAAAGAAAATCTCTGAGTTAACGACAAAATTAAAAAAAAAAAAAAAAAAAAAAAATCACCAAGGAGAAAAAAACACAACAAAAGAAAAAGTCCAAATCTATGCTACAGAGAAAAAGGTTGAAGATTTCTTGCCTGCCCACCCTGTAAAACGACTTCAGAGACTGTGTTACATCGACAGGACTGCGTCAGGCCTCAAAGGAAGCCTCTTGCCCTGTGGTGGAGCAGAGCAGCGGTGGTGTATTTATATGTTTGTATGAGAGAGGATCATCTATATATAGAGTTAATTGAACAGGTTAAACAAAAAAACAAAACAAATCCAGCAACAAACCCACACAAACAAAAAAAAAAAAAAAAAAAAAAAATCTTCGTTCGCTGATGCTGTCGTGTTCGCCGAGCAGAGCTGTAATAAATAAAGACACAGTAGAGGATGACTGTGGTGGTGGTGATGATGGTGGTGGTGGTGGACGAAACCTGAAGGGGCCGCTGTGTGTGGCGTTTCCACGGAGATCGATCGAGCGCCGGTAGTTTATTAGCTTCCTCCACAAACCGTCTCATCTTCACTCTCATGGATTCTTGAACGGGGTTTCTCTTCTCTTCGCTTTTCTTTCTTATCCATAATAATAATAACTTTTGCAGCATTGTAGCTGTCTCAATCATTATAAATAAGCCTGTCGCTCTTTAATCGTTAATAAAACTGTTGTGAATTTTGATCTATTGATATCTCACTTCAGATGATTGGTTGTTTTGTTTTTTTTCCTTTCTTTCTTGTGAGAAAAACACTGATTTGATTTGATTTTTTTTTTTTTTTTGTAGAGAGGTAACACGATGGTTCTGGTTCTTCTTCTTATTCTTCGCTGGCTCTGTGCTAAACATGTCGTCTGTACTGTCTGCGGTTATCATCAGCTAAATTGTCGTTTTCATTTTTAACTTTGGTATTTTTTACTGTTCTGTGCTGTATAATTTGTCATTGTTTACCACTAATCTGGATATTGAAATTTTAGGACAGTGAAGAACAGGACTTTTTCTTTTCTTTTCTTTTTTTTGTAAGAGCTTCTCAGCTGCAGGGCAACAACGTTAACCACCAGGAAATAACATCTGACTTTTTTTTTGCATCTGTTGAATTTTCTTACATCTTTTTAGTTTTTTTTTTTCTTTTTTTTTGTGTTTGTTTTTGTAACATGATTACATGATTGCAACCACTCCACTTTGATAGAAGGAAATGCCATGTTTCACCCTGGTCCATTTAGGTCCAACGATCAGAAAGTTAAGCAAGTACTTTGAACGCAGCCCCCCCCCCCCCCCCCCCCCCCCCCAAAAAAAAAAACCCAACAATAACACACAAGTCGTGTGTGACGTCCCACAAGGAGATTTCAGATGTGAGGTGGGAGGTGTGTGTGATGGTACATATCCACACACACACAAAGCCGAGCTCTTCATCCACCCAGTCATCCTTTACTGACACTCTCACAATACATCCACCTCTTTATTCTTAATATAACGTTTGTCTTTCATGTTCTTGTTGTTTTTTTTTTTTTTTTTCTCTTTTTTTCTTATTTCATTTGTACTCCCTGAATTTCAATTTAGCAAACGCTGTGTGGATGTGGGGTTGAAAATGGGTGTTTTTGACCATTTTTAACTACAAATTACTGAAGGGGAATCTTAACATTCCAGTGTACAATTAGAAGAAAAAAAAGACTCTTTAATGGAATAAAATGTATTATTCAAAATGTAAGCCTGACTTTGCTTTTGTTTTTAGCTGGACACCATTGATCAGACATTGTTTTATTGTAGGGGGACGGCATTTAGCTCTGGATTGACGACAAAGGAAAACAATGTCTGAAGAGGGAAATTGTGCAAATGTTTGGGGCCCCTCCAAGCGGAAAAGGGGCCCCTGATGGCCCCTTGTATTGGTGCATTGTGCAGTGATGGCTATAACCCCCCCTTTAAACCTCCTGTACAAACACTACACGCTGCTGCCGCCGTGTTAAAGGGATAGTAGCATTTTTTTTTAAGTGGGGTTGTATGATCTACAAATAGCCCTTAAGTACTTTAATTGCAGTAGAAGACTCTCTGCACTCCTCCCGTTAGCAACGCCAGCCCATAATAGCCCTGCCCAGAGATTTACAACATCTCTTGTGAACAGACCCAAAGAAACGGCCTATTTTCATGGCCTAAAAGAGGTTTTACCTGGGGGAAAAAAATACACAGTTTATGGTTTGCTATAATATAATTTTTTCCAGCCCCTCAAAGTGCAGGAAAAACACAATTTTTATTTGGACCTAACCAACTCACGTATCCCTCCGCCCAGGGTTAGCACCCGCCGATCAGCAGTTGGTTAGGTCCAAATAAAAACTGCATTTTTCCTGCAATAAAAAATTATATTATAGCAAACAATGGAAATGTGTATTTTTTTTCAGGTAAAACCTCTTTTAGGCTGTGAAAATAGGCCGTTTCTTTGGGTCTGTTCACAACACTGTATGTTGTAAATCTCTGGGCAGGGCTATGGGCTGGCGTTGCTAAAGAGAGGAGTGCAGAGAGTCTTCTACTGCAATTAAAGTACTTAGGGGCTATTTGTAGATCATACAACCCCACTTTAAAAAAAGTGCTACTATCCCTTTAAGTTTAAGTGAGGCCCCTGATGTCCTGCATGTGAGGCGTTCAGGGAACATGGGATCACCACCACTAAGGTATTTTTTTTCTGAATCAAGACAGCTGTAATTAATGTGTGATGTGAGGACTTAAAACTGTGTCACCATTACGTTCTTTCTTTGGATGATTCATCATCACATCTTCAGAGCAGTGGAGAAACAGCTGGGCCGCAGTGGAGCTTCAAGTTGAAGCCAAATGCTAATGAGAGAATGCTAATTGTGTTGATGTTAATTTTTTAATTTATATTTTATTTGCAAAACACTCCTAATTTCACCCAAATTGAAGTTTTAACCTCATGCTGGAGCTGCGTGGAAACTTTACACTTTACTAACTTTATTACAATTAATTCTGGGGGGAAAATGACAAATTCATAAAAATCTTTCACTGCTCTCAGTGTCAAAGTGAAACCAGGGCCCAGTTGTTCAAAGGTACTATCTGCTCGGATTACAACATTATGTAGGCTTATATTACAGCACAATGTCCCCAGATTAAACAACTTCTGTTGTAGATATAATGGAGACCACCACCAACATGGTGCTGATATGCAGTAATATCACCAAAGACGGTTTATCTTTGATATCACCCATTCACAAATGGTGCCATATTGTCAAATATACTAGCTCTTTTTCTGGCTAGGCAAGTAGTTCCGCAACTCTGTCCATGCCGCCGGTTCATGCTGTACTGTTGCTAAGCAACAAATAATAAACGTTTTTTCTGACCGGTTCTAGTATCGGAGAATATTTTCTTCTGCGTCGTACTTTTTTTTTCTTCTTTTTTTCCCCCCAAATTACGTCTGTGCAAAGTTTGTTTGTTCTTAATTCGTTGTAGACCAATCTAAAGGTCATAACAGTCAAGTAGGCCTTTGTTGAGCGGAGTGATACAGTGAACAGCCCCACTGTTAACAGCGGCTCGTTGACATTTCAAACTTGAATCTACCGTTTATTTTTTTCAACGTCGCGCTGAGAACAGAAAGTAACGACGCCGTTTTTTTTCTCCGTGTAGTGATTCTTTTTACAGTCTATGGTAGTGATTGATAACAGTCTGGGTAAGGTGTCCTGTCCCACTCTGTCAAGGTCCACTTCTGTTTGTAGACCGGTGTGATGAAGAGGCGGAGCCCTCTGCTCTATCCACATCCTTGAAAGGAGTCTAACAACAGTTGGCTCTCAGGTAAGAGCAGCATTACTGCAAACTTTAGGCTAGGTATTCTTCAGCAGCTTCTAACAATTGTGCGCTGTAAAAGTATGTGTAGGCTATGTGTAAAATATTGTGCACTGAAAAAAAAGTAGCAATAAAATAAAAATTAAAGGGACAACGAGGAGTTTCTATTCGGTTATAAAAAAGTCTCACGTTAATGTGGATGAATCTCCGCTACCCACACTTGTTAATGGGCCCATTTTCGATAAATATATCGTTCTGTCTCTATCGTTATTTTGTTATTATTAGTGGTGGTGGAGATGCTGGTCGAGCCGACCAGCGTTTTTTACTTTCGGTTTCGCAACGAATCGTGAGAATAAAGCAGCTGAATCGCCGTTTATGGTCGGAACTACGACGGTATGTGAACCTCTTTGAACCTCTGACTTTAATTCTTGATGAATGAAAACATGAGTCCGTCTTGCGCCGGTCAAAAGAATTTTACGGTGCGCGCGGAGGCTCATAAATGTAGTGTGAAAACGCTTCGCTTTTCCAAAACTCCTCATTGTCCCTTTAAAAAATAAAGTAAGATAAAAACAGAATAAATTAAAAAAATATTGTAAAACTATATACAATTTAGGATATAGGCTACAATAGAATACAATAAAGATACAGAAAAGCTATTGTACAAATTGTTGTAATTGTGCAGAGTAAACTACAAGTTAAAAGAAACCCTGGCTATGAAGACTTGTAGGCCCTGATAAGCCACAATTGTTTTCTTGTACTAAAATATGTTGTTAGAAGCATATAAAATATTAGCCTCGTAAACCAGCCTCTCGCGGAAATGCATTTCATTTCATTTCTCGGGAGAGTCTGGCCTCATCCCCCCTCTAAGCGTTTGGGGTGGGCGGGAGCTGGGCTCTTCTTTTTACAGTCTATGGGCGGGAGTATAGTAGCAAAGACGGTTTAATATCTTTGGTAGTAGCGTTGACAGACAACCCCATTCAGCCAATCAGCAAGTTGGTGTAGTGACGGGGCGTTGCACCAGTCGGTCCCTGATTGGCCAACGTGCTGTGTCAATCACAGCGGGCGACGCTGATTGGCTCGGCCTTCTGAGGGTTTCAGTCCAAACGCTTAGAATGGGGATGAGGCCAGACTCTCCCTCGGAATGAAATGAAATGCACTTCCGCGAGAGGCTGGTTTACGAGGCTAATAAAATATTGCCATTGCTTTAAAAATCTATAATATTTAGTACATTTTTTGACCTACGTAGGACGCCATGCTTTCCGCGCACAATGCACTCTGGGGGGCGATGACGGGTTCAGGTTCAAATTGAAAAGGCTGAAGAGATGACAAAATGTCGCTCAACAGTCACAACAGGCAAAGACGGTTTATAAACCAAGACCTTTCATGACGAGTCAGCTTCCTGTATGCATGTCACGTGGGCTTCTGCACGGCCACGCCCCTTTAGAGAGACCAGAGGCAGCTTGGAGTGTATTGATTCCTATGGGACAATTTAATGTGAACACCGATTATGGTCGGGTCTTTCTCCCCACGGTCACTGAAGCAAATTTTGGACTCATTTTTCACAAGCCACATCTCTTCTGAACAGTTTGACACCAAAATGGTCATTTTCAGACGGAGAGATCCGGAGAAAATCCACTTTGTTCCAGACCTGTCTCTGTCTCTACGACACACTCTCGCGAGATTTGGCACCGATCTCCTAGGCAACGTCAAACAAACGGCCGCAAACTCCCGTGAAAATGATTTAAATTATTTTTGTCATGCTAAATATTACTGTTAGTAGTGTAAATATTTAATGTTATCATAAGAAATATATCTCACTTTCATCTACCTAAAAATTGTATAAATCCACACACACGTTCACAGACGAGGTGGGGTGACGGTTGGCCACGCCCATTTAGAGAGACAGGAAGTGTATACCGTTTCATATCATTGGAGCAGCCGCTCATGGAGTATCTTTCCATTTATTGAATATCTTTGCAACAGGGTCCCGAAGCCGGCCGGGCAACCTTATGACGTCACTACCCAGAGTGCATTGCGACAATGGCGACCTACGAGTTAAACTATTTTTTCAAATTTTATAAAAACAAAAACATCAAGGAGGTTTTTTTATATCACATTATTATAACTGATACTAACATTTATCTTTTAAGAACTACAAGTCTTCATAGCCGGGGTTCCTTTTAACAGGGTGTGCGGGTGAGATTAAGAGACGTGGAGAGGTTTACAAAGGAAATTTCACCTCATTTAGCATGAGAAACAAAATAAAGGCCACAGCAGTAAAGAGAGCAAGCAAACATATAGTAGAAACATAACACCAAAAAGCAAGAGAAAGTCAAAAATCACATATAGAACATGACTAAACTTGTCTTAAGTCCTCGACTCAATAGTTGGCTAGAATGCCTCTTATTAATTTCCTGCCATTTACTCAGGGCCAGCCCTTCCCTAAGATCAGTGGTTCCCAACTTTTTTCAACTCTGGTCACCTTCAAAAAACATTGGTGGCCCACGCCCGATCTTGTAACATCTTGAGTGCTGAATAATGAAAACAGGAGATCATTTTTTCTTTTCTGTTGAATGATGATCACTTGCCTGTTGAAAACAAGGATGCCTGCTGCATTGTCAATTTTGTGTATGGGCAGGGGTGTCCTTGTGTTCAATCTGTGTCTCTTTTCTCCGTCCTCGGGGGCAGCAGTATACAAACATTGGACAGCCCTGGGGGTTGGACTTTACAGTAAGTCTCTTGTAACGTGTCATCTTTGTTTGAGGATGACAACACAAGCTCCTCTGGAATACAATCTTTTCTAGCTTAGCAGTCAGGGTATTTATCGGGCAAATAGCCTATTTTGGCACAGCTCACACAGTTTAAAGGTCATGTTGTGACATTAAAGCAGAAGTAAGCGGAATTTTTGTGTTAATGTCTTAAATCAGGGCTTGACGCTAAGCTTTTTTCCAAGTAGCACTGTGCTATCATGCTGAAAAATTTAGTAGCACACAACATTTTTTAGTAGCACAATAAAAATTTTGCAGTTTTGGTGAAAATATAATTTTCAAACAAATAAAGTAGATTTAGCCTATAATCCTAACCCTGTAGACTAATTTTTAATGTTATAACTGGCTCTTTGCCTTAACAAAAATCAGGAAAGACAAACAAAGCAAATATGTGTGAGAAAATATAATATTTACAACCAATATTAGTTTCTAGTTCTGCGCTGTATGTGTGTGCATGTGGCCCAGGGGTGGGGGTATTGATGAGCAGTGAACCTATATTTCCCTCAGTAAAAAAGGTTGAACATTACACAGGGTTTCCCCCAGAAAACTTGTTAAGCCCGGTGGTAGGGTGGCACCGGCGGCCCGTCCACGGCCCATCGCCGGGCCACCGGTGCCCAAGCGTGTTTTTTTGTGACAGGGGCCTGACCTTGACCATTGACTGATGGCAGGGCCCTGTAGGGAACAGATTCATTAATGGAGCAGTAGCATTTATAAGGTGTGATTCCATAAGGCCTTATGATCAATGTTAAAAGTTGACTAGAAATTTGAAAATATTATCATAAACATCTGTTATTATAAGACATTTATGTAACATATTTAAACACCAGCTATAGCAGAGTCTCACAGAAAGGCACTCTTGAAATGCTGTTCAATAACCACAAAAATAAATAAATAATTATTATAATTATAAAATAATATTTAAATAAATAGCATCAACTGTTTGCATTAAAAACTAAAAAGAACAACTGCCTGGTGTCTCCTTTAGCTTTATTTCTCAGATTTTATTTTTTTTATTCTCCGAGATTTTTTACATCTGGAGCATAGACTGTAAAAGATTTGGAGTCACGTACAGTGGGTACTAGTTTCATTTGGACGGTTTCACGCGAGATTCACACTAGGGATGGGCATTTCGACTAATTTACTAATCGTGTAACCGAAGCTGGTACTAATCGGGTAATCGAGTACTGTAATAAAAAATAAAATGACGTCATGTCTGACGGACAGAGCGCAGCCGGTGCATAAATGCGCTCTGTCCGTCAGACAGTCCGCATTACTGACACACAGCGTCGTCACACACAATGTCAGGTGGATAATAAGAGTAGAGACTGGAGTTTAAGATGCACATAGGCAGATGTGCATCTTTATGCCGGGGAATAAATGCGCTGCATGCGCTCTGAGCGCTGAGTGCAGCGCTGAGTGCAGCGCATTTATGCCGCGGCTGCCACGGAGGAGAAAACTTTTTTTTTCTTTTCTTTTTTAAATCATTAGCGGTGCTTATTTATTAGTCCACACTACACATGTTGGTGCCTTCGGTCCTCTCTGCCTCGCATCGTTTCAGGAAATAACAGGGAGGGAAGGTTTCAGAGTGTTTGTAAAGTGAAAGTATATTTTCTACCAGACTTGAGACCTGTCGTCTCCCTCCCGACGGCGTACGTCGCCGAGGGAGGGAGGGAGAATTATTGTAAAAGGTTTGAAAGTCCGAGGCTCGATCCAAAAACGCTTTTACACAGCAGAAAATCACGTTGCTTGATCCGAAACTGTTTAACACTACAAAAAGCCGAACCAGGGCATGATAATGTAGTCTGATCCGACACTAGATTGCGCTCTGACGTGCCGTTTTTTTTAATCCTCGGGTACCCGAGTAATAAATTCATAACCGAGTAGCAGATCTGCTACTCGAGTACTCGAGTACCCGGGTAACCGTGCACATCCCTAATTCACACGCGTGAGTCACGGGAGGCTCACGCGGATTTTTTGTGGAGGAGTAATTGTGTTTTCACCAGAAGCTGCAATGTGCCCAAACAACCGCCAGGTGGCATCTGTGAGCAGCATATCGCCTCCATAAGAGAGCAGCACGGAGCAGTGAACAGGAATGGGGAATGCAATATAATAATAATAATACAGTATAGTTTTTCAATGAGAAAAATGTAACGACGGCAGCTATACGTCTCACTCTCTTTTATCGATCCTCTTGTCAGCTCCAAACACACCCATCTGCACCGCGATTACGGACCACAGCGTGGTTTTCTACACAGCAGTTAATTAAAGCAGATATCAGTGGAATGTTTTTGTTAATATAAGTCCTAAATAGTCCTATTTTCCGTCAGCAATCACTTACATGAAGTATTTCAGCCTAAACACGAGTCTCTCCGTCACTCTGCTCTGCTGTAACCCGAGGAGAAAATTTTCCTTGTGGGATACAAGTGTTATCCAATGAGGAGAGAGAACGGCATGAAGGGCTGTGTGTGCAGCCAAGGGATGCGCGTGAATGTGGTGACGTAGCACGAGGACCAATTGATGCCTGACAAGGGCGGGGGCTGCTAACTCATGGTGCGTTCAAAGAAACTCGTACTTTGTGTTTTTCCTTCCTGTGAAGTCATACCAGTTCGATCTGGTACGAGTTCACGGGTCGGAAGTTACGAGTGGCCGTTATAGGGAACTTTCACAGACAACAGGATGGTAAAAACACGAGCTACGGGTTACCTGGAACGCTACCAAGTCGTAGTTGTGACATGAAGCTGTAACTTACGGTTTCAAAAGCCTGCCTTGAACGCAGCATTAGCCGAAACGGCCGTGAAGCTGATATCTGCTTTAACTCAGTGGGCGATGCTGCCGGTGTGTTTTTAAAATGAGCCAACTACTGTGCAGTAGTGTTCATTCCCCACCTTGTTTGACTGAGAGTGTAGCTGGATGATTTCTCATGAATGAACGGGCAATAGCCTATGTCACTTTCGGGCTGGGCGATAAAACAGGATATCCTGAAATAACTTTCCCTCGATAGAAATAGGCTACAAGATGTGTGGATATAGGTTTCATTCATCCATGTTTTGACAGACAACACAAACGACCAGTGGCAGGGACGGACTGGCCATAGGGCAATATGGGCAAATGCCACAGCAGCCGCGACCGAAGATGCAGCCGTGCTGATGTGACCGCAAAAAAAAAGTCAGTCGGGGTCAGCTGGTTTACAGCCGGCCGACTCTGAAACACTCGAGACACAATAACGTTATTAACGCAAGAAAGGTATAGCTCACTTAGTAGAGCAGCTCTCACTGTAAGCAAAGGTTTTATTTCAGTCTGGGATCGAATCCCAACGTGCAGTTTTAGTGAACAATGCATTTTATCTTATCATCATTATTATAATCACTGATATTGCCTATATGTGCGGCTATATATACCGTATGTGTGTGTTTGTGTAATGCAGGGGTGCTTTAAAAAAAACACAGTTGTCTGGACAGTAGGCATTTTTCTCACAACCGACCTCAAAAGCGAGGGCAGGTCCGCCGAAGCATCATTCCGGGTGTTGTCTTTGTTGTTACTTTGTTGGCGCTCCACAGAGCACATGGCTACTTAATTATGCACGTGCTGACCATATATGGTTATTAAAAAAAAAAACATCTCTGATCTCTGCCTGCACATAGACAGACACAGGTTCACATACAGACAGGGGCGCACGGCAAATGCAGCTGCAGCGCTATTAAACTAGAGCAACAGCAACTCTCATATTTAAATTGTGTTTTATATTGATTTCATATATTTCACTGATTGCAATTAGGCTATAGAATGCTAGTGTGTGTTTTATTGAAAGCGAGGCTGGGTGAAAATCGCTACAGTGGGGTTTATATGCAGCGGTCTGTAGGACCATAGACACATCAGCGACACATTAGCACCTTCATTTATCTCTGATCAATAGGTGTGCTTGTGGATACTTCACTCAAGTAGGCTACAGCCCTGCCCCCCACAGAACTTCACACTGCTGTTCAGTCAGCTTAGAAAAACCGGTTCTTACAGTAGCCTACCTCTCCTCACACTTTTCATAAAACTATAGGCTTCATTGTTTCGTTTCATTTCGTTAAGTGAAAATCATCTCTGAATTATGGAACTAAAAATAAAATAGGCCTATCTTTAAAAAAAAAGATCCTATGATATTTAGCCTAATTGCATTATTTTTATTCAAATGTGACTGAGACCTTTATCTACCTAAACAGAGGGTAACATGAATAAATATCCTGTTTTGTATTTTTCTGGAAACTGTTAGGCCTACATTATGTAACGTGATCGCGCCCCCCCCCCCCCGAATTGGGCATATTATGATAAATATAACTGTAGATGAAAACAATAATTGAAGAAAAAATAAGCTATTGTCGGCCCGATGTATAAATGCCCAGAAATCGAATGTTTCATTTGTGTAAGTTGTAAGCTTCAGAAACCATCACACATGGAAAAGTCACGGACTGAGAGACCTGTAGTTTTAATGTAAACAAAATCATTTACGTAAGAAAAACACAAACGTCTGTGTGAGACCATCTGGGTGGTTCTAGTGTTAACATGAAGAATGAAGAAAACACGTTACAAATGAACTATGACCGAATTGACAGCAGAAACAGTGTGCACACTCAAGGAAATTTAAATCGAATGCAACTGTAACTTGTAAGAGGTGAAACGTCTTCCTAGACGAATAACCAAGTCCAGTTGCATTCGATTTAAATTTCCTTGAGATAACTATGACCGGGAGTCCGGGACAAACGAGAATATTCACAGGCTTATGTGCACACGCCGGCCGGAGTCACTCGCAATAATGTAGCTTTCCCTCGATTAAAGTAGTTCTGTCATCTCCCACTTTGTACCGGATAAGAGACAGCACCCGACAGATATGCTAATTGTTTGGATGCAACAATGTCCCTCACGCCACCGTGCGTAGTGACTGTGGTCACACTGCGCGATCAATATCTGTTATATATATATCTACCCTATTGTTTTGCAATGAACAACAACCGATTTGAATGAACAACATATTTTTAATAAACACCAGATATTTTTAATGAACCAAACGTGTTTATGGCATGAATCAACAGATAGGCTATTCAGCAAAGTGAGGGGAAAATGCCGAGGGTAAAATGACAATATGTTCAACTGTGTATCCATAAACATGACTTAGGACAGGGAAATAAGTAAATGAAATGAAAATGCAGTCATCCAACAACTCGTACAAAAGAAGAAAGGCGAGTTTAATCGAAATGCGGATCCTGACAATTACGCACGGGACAAAAATATTTATTTGACCTATTTATATTGTGAGAAATTATGTGACATTTTGGCAATGACGAGTACACTAGTATGTTGTCTGATATGCTGCATAAAAACGAGAGTAATGACAGTAGTTTCTGTTTAAAACATGCTGTTTCAACCGTCCCTCCTCTGTGTCTCTAACGACCCGCATAGGTGGGGCGTTTGAGACAAATGTCAACTTACGTTCAAAGTTATAAAACAGCGCGATCATCCAATGTGTTAAATTACACTTGTAACTAAGAGAATACACATGTGAGTTGTTGATCACATGATACAAATGTTTGTGTACATAACGTCATCTTTGAAAAAGACGTTTAATGAAAAGTGTATCAATCGACCCGGCGCTCCTCAAACTTGGAGCCACCCAGCCAGGCTACAGGAGAGGTCAAAAATATGCAGGGGACCCCCAAAAGGCTGAGAACCACTGATCCTGTTGAACGTAGGCTACTGCAACCACTGTGAAACAATAAAAAAACAACATTGATCTGATTGACCGGCGTAGCGGTCCCTCTCTCCATCCACTCTCTAGCTCTCTCGACCACAGCTGCAAATGAAGTACCTATGGCCTATGAACAGCGCCACTCTCCATTGCAGCTACGTTGTGGTCAAACGTGGAATTACCCCAAAATCTTTTGAGCTGCATCTCAGTACGATGCTTCCACCTAGTGGCTACAGTGTGACCTACAATTTCACGCAACGCGTGAATCACGCGAAACGTCCAAATGAAACTAGTACCCACTGTAATGACGTACCACGCTCTTTTTCCAGTCAGTCGTCATGGAAACGTGACACTCGCGGATTTACTTTGGACCAGAGAAAACAAACGTGTGTGATCGCGAACTTTACGAGCTAACAAATGAAACAATGGATCATTTTCACATCAGGTCAAAGCCCCGCGGCTCACAGGAGTCTGCAGCTCTGACGCTGCAGGGGACTATGTGCTAACAGCTACCAGCTACCAGCTAACAGCTGCAGCAGCTGACTGCCTCTTGGAGCCGCGGCTCGGCTCACGTTAACGTGGACTCGGTGCGTTCCTCTCGGTCAGCTGGTGAAGCACATAGACTGTAAAAAGAAGGTGAAGCAGCGGGCTGATCATAGATGCGGTCTGAGGAGCATGATGTCCGTGACGTGCCCCGTTATGCGCGACGAAGTTGTGACGTTGTCAGGTGATGAAAAAGACACCTGATCACGTGTTTATGGAGTATAAAAACTGATTAAAAAAAATTAATAAAAGATGCTTAGCCTGGCGGGGGGGCAAGTAAGGCCTGGCGGCCCACCAGGCTTATAATACACTGGGGGAAACCCTGTTACATACAGGGCTCTACACTAAGATTTTATAGGAGCACAATGAAAAATGTTTAAGTAGCAGGCTGTTTAAGCCTTAAATAATGCTGAGGGTCCAACATGACCCATTTTTACATTTGAGAACAATAAAAACACCAAACATTTTTCCTTTTAATAATGTTTTAACATTAATAAAACTCAACAACCTGTCACACAAACGGCTCCATGTTGCCCCTGTGTGATGTTCAGGGACAGGTCAGACAGGGAGCTTTGAGGTTGAAGTTTATATGAATGTTGCACTGTGAGACTGTGACCACATGTCAGCTGTTCTCACTGCGACAAGCGTTTTTTTATTTATTTTTTTGATAGCTCCGTGGTAGCCTCGGAGGCCACGTCTTTCCACCTAAGGGGGCAGAAACGGGGCAGAGCTCCGTGTGAAACAGTAGGAGAGACACAGGTCGAACGTGCACGACAAAAAAAGCGCTTCGCACCGAATGTGCGCTGCTACGGTGTCGCCTTGGCGTGCATGACGCGCGTCTACCTTGAAAGTAATGTGCGGAAAAGACGTTACATCTGAACGGCCCCGATGTACACAAGCTTTAATCAATGCGGCGGCCAAAATCACCAAACAGGCAGGGGGGAAAATACTGCTCACGTTAAACAGCATGCAAAGCGGTGCATGTACTACAGTTTCTGTCGGAGTCGCACTGATGCGACTGAATGCAATTTTTTATTTGCACGGGATATTATCAACTCGCAAATGTGAGCAAAACAGTCGCACTGTCGAGCCCTGTAGACAGCAATCACTTACATAGAGTGTTTGGTCTGAAACACGGGTCTGTCAGTCACTCTGCTCTGCTGTAAAACTTTCCTTGTATCCTACAACCTTTATCCAATGAGAAGAGAGAACGGCATAAAGGGGCGGTCCTCTCTGTGTGTGCAGCCAAGGGATGCGCGTGAATGTGGTGACGCCATAACTCGCTGAATTTTCTCCCACTGCTCTCCCCACACACTGTGAACAAGCATGACGGCATTTTGCTAAGACCGGTGAGGATTTTGTTGCCAAAAAGACCAACGGTTAGGGTTAGCTTGCGATAATTAAAACTGCCGCACGTCGCCATAAGACCCCGGTGGTTCCTGTCTGCAGTGGAGACACGGCCACCTAGAGGGCCAAGTGAGAGGATGGTTCCTGTAGAAGTTCCTACCCCATCCTTTTACCAGGAACTCCTGCAGTGGAAACGCAGCTATAGAGGTAATATCTTCTGTTTTATCCAACAAAATTGCTTGGTCGGAACTACTTGGTCATGGAAGTGGTAGATAAAGAAGAATAATTACTACAGTATATAATCAATGGTTGATTATAGGGGCTCAAAGGAATCATCATTGATCACATCTCAAACACTTACACAAACAATTATTGTCAGGAATCTACAGTTAATATGAAACTAGCAAAACACGTGATGTCTGAACAAATAGATGGGCTGCCAATCCCAGCCCCATCCTCTGAAATTTTGGTTTTGTTTGTAAATGAATGATTAACATGATAGATACATAAATACGAAGAGGATGGCTCTGCTGGTTAACACAGGCTCTGAGCTCATCTCAGTCAGTCATGGATCTCTCTGGGACACAGATAAAGACATGGAGACTGTTTGTCTGCCTGAGTTCTGTGTGTGTGGGTTGGACGATGGCAAAGCTGTAAGTTCACCCGGTCCATCAGAAAACCTTTCAACAGCTTGTGTGTAGTTGAGCTGCGCTGCTCACTGAAGAGATGCCACATTTCAGTAAGTACAAGATCATCCTGTTTGCTGAATGTCTCTGTGTCTACAGGCACTACATGGTGGCTGTTCCTGCAGTTATTAAAGCTGGAGCTGAAACTCAATTCTGTGCGAGTCTACTGCAGCCCAACGAGACTGTGGTCATGACCGTCACACTCCTCTCCAAAGACAAGAACATAACCCTTCTCTCACAAACATCCAGTGAAGAGTTTCATGCCTGCACTCAGTTTACGGTCCGTTCTTGACAAAGGCTTTGATTATCAGTTTAATGGTTTTTCTGGAGTTAATGCTTAACTTTCTCTCACAGGCTCCTGTAGTGCAGAATCACGACATACAGAAGTTCGAGGTGGAGGTACGAGGCGACACATTTTACTCTAAAGAAGTCAGGAAAGTCCAGATCGAAGTCAATAAACCAATTACATTTGTTCAAACAGATAAGCCAATCTACCTCCCTGGACAAACAGGTAACCTCAATGTAATGTGATATGTGTTTCTAATGTAAAAAAGATAGAGGAGAAGTTGTAAAAACCCAATTTAATCTCCCTGGATTTTTCTCAGTACATTTCAGAGTCATTGCACTGGACAGCAGGTTTAGAGCTGTGAGTCAACAGGTGAGTGTTGGAACAGTCTCTCCTTTCTTTTATACTTCACTCACAAACCACAGTGTCTGTAAGGCAGTATGCTAACAGTGCAGGTTTTAATTCATGCCTCGTTGAACGAGAGTATCAGCTGCTGATGTGTCTTTGGCTCAGTAGGCCAACCAGGACCCAGGACACTGAGATGAATTAATTTATCCCTATCTGTGGTGTATGAACGAGAGGGAGGCCGACATTCTGTTCATTGCTTGTTTACTCAGCCATGTTACTTCACTGAACAATGCGCGCAGCACCTTGACCTGGTCTGGTTACACATAGATCTAGCCAACATAGATCATGAACATAGTTACCATACAATCACTAGCTGGTAAATAGAATATGTGGTAAAGCAATACACCACACTATCCATACTCATTCTGTAGCACAGATTCAAGTGGAAAACCCCACAATCGATCATTTTAAGAGAACCTTTGATTTGACCGCTGGGAAAAATGTTTTAAGCTGGTCTATATTAACATGTTTGAAGGATGAATATGTATAAATATAATAAGGATTATGAACTTCAGTCTGTGTCATCATATTCCACAGTGTATTTGGAAGGTGGTGTGTATTGTGCTCAATGTGTAGAGACAACAACCTGAGTAGTGTCTGAAAGTCACTTTTTATTCACTGAAAGGAAACCATTAGTTGGATGATGGCTAATGCATGTTAATGACTTTTCTCTCCCTTTTTACAGTACAATGTCATTGAACTTAAGGTAAGACTTAGCATTAAAAATGTAACATGTTTCATTTAATGCAATACAATTTGCCACAAGTGTACTCCAAACAAGTTCTAGCCACATCTCAGGAAAACTTTCAGTAGGATTTTCCTGACACAACATTGGGCCAGAATAATTCAGTCTACAAATATTTCTTCACTCATTCATTGTGGAATATCTAGTGTAGATTGATGATGGAGAAAACTGTAATAATTTTACCAATGTAAAACAATAAAATCTACACAAAACAAACAAACAAGCAAACAAAAAACAGTGAAAGGGCCTGAAAACTCTGAGGCCACTGAAACTATGTGAAAATGACAACGGCCGGACATTTTACACTTGAAGAATAAACAATTTGTCAAGAAATAAAGTAAAGCAAACTGAAATAAATCATCACCAGTATCATTATATGTAGTAAATTAAAAGAGGATTATGATGCATTTCTGTTCTTTAACAGGACTCTAACAGCAACAGGATTGGACAGTGGCTCAATGAAAACTCAAATGGTAAAATATTGCAGCTTTCTTACTCCTTAAACTCTGAGGCCAGTGAAGGAGCTTATCACATTGTGGCATCAGTTGATGGACAGAAAACATCTCACAGCTTCAAGGTGGAGAAATATGGTAAGTTAGTTACTGTTCAGTTTTTACTGCTCATGATTTGGATTTAAGCAAGGATGCTGACAACAAGACTATTTTTTCCCAGTTTTGCCCAAATTTGATGTGAAAATGAAAGTACCTGAAAAAATAAACATTGGACAGGAGGAATTCAAAGCTGAAGTGTGTCTAAGGTAAGTACCTGTCTGAACAGATGGCAGATTACACCTAGGTTGGTGAATGCATGAATTGTTTTCAGTATAAAAATGTTTATTTGTGTCTAACCAGGTATACATATGGACAACCTGTGCCAGGCACTGTTGAAATTAAGGTCTGCCAACATTTAAAGCACCATAACAGGAGGCGAAAGCCCCACTGCTTCCCCCCTGTGACACAGCAGGTACAGTCACTATAGCAGCAGCTTTATTTCTCTTTTTCTACAATATAATAATAACTTAATTTCTTTTATTATAAAAGGGTACAATAAAACCAGCAGCAAATACAGTACAATCAGGTTACAGGAGGAAAAGGGAAAGGCCAATCGATAAAAGTGAGTTTTAAGAAGGGATTTAAAAGAAGATACAAAGGTTGCCTGTCTGAGATCCAAGGGGAGAGAGTTCCAAAGTTGGGGAGCACGGACTGCAAAAGCCTGGTCACCCTTTGAGATAACATGGGATTTTGGGACAACAAGTAGGCCCTTGCTGGAGGATCTCAGGCAGCGATCAGGCTCATAGGGAGATACAAATTCATGTAGGGCTTTAAAAACAAGCAATAAAATCTTAAAATCTATCCTAAAACTCACAGGTAGCCAGTGAGATTACATGAATGACTTTCTCTATGTCTGAGGGGGAAAGGAGTCATTTAGTTTGAGAAAATTACAGGACATTCAGGATTTGTTTTCAGGACAGGATGGACAGGACATTGGAAGATCCGGGACTTAACAGTCGGGACATATCGCTGTGTGTCATCTGCGCAACAATGGAAATTGATGTTGTGTTTGTGGCTAATTTATCCAAGGCATGAATTAATGGGGCGGTATTGAAGTGGGATATGCATATACACATGATGACGCCTGTGATGATAATTGATAAGAAAGCACTGCAGACTTAACCAGACAAAACCTGGCAGAGAAAGTCTCCGCAGCTTTTGTTCCCCAGGTAAAACCCAACTTTAACTACACACACAGAGCAGGCCAACCCTCACGCCCCATCATCATCAATCACCAACACACACACTCTTGTGTTTTCACTAAACCACACTGGTCATTGATCAGTGATGAGCATTGTCTAACTCCACGTCATGGAACATATTTATTATCTTACAGACTGACCAGACCGGCTGTGCCACTTTTACCCTAAAGATGTCCATGTTCACAAACTTACAACCAGAGATGGTGTCGTACCAATGGGATGTAATGGCCACAGCAGAGGAAGAGGGGACTGGTAAGTGTTTGGACGCTGTCTTTTTAAATTGTATATATTTAAACAAATTATTGTACAGTAACAATGAGGCTTTATTGCAGGTATTTCATTTTCGCATTTCAAGACTACAAGCCTTTCTTGTCGAATTGGGACCCTGTCCTTCATTGACACACCTTCGAGTTATTACAATAGATCAAATATTGAGGGAAAAGTAAGTTCAAACTGTCTTTTCTTTTTTAGTGTTGAGTCATAAACAGTGAATCTCAAGTCTTGTACATTTGCAGTAACATCAACTTTGGTCCTCCAAAAGGTTAAAGCAGTTAACTACAATGATGAACCCCTTCCTGACATGGTGCTCTACATATATGAGGGGAGACACCGACCTTCAGCACGTCTAGTGCAGAGCGTCACAACTGATCATGATGGTATCGCTGCTTTTTCCTTGAGCACAGCCAACCGTGATGACTACATCTTTCTGGAGGTAAGTAAGAAGTTGTATGGAAACTACAGCCTGTAATCCAGGAGAATTATTATGCAAACCGAAAACAGTTGTTGTTTAGTGTTTCTGATCTGTAGCTGTGTCAGACTCAAAAGAAAATACAAATTTAGACCAGCTAAATCAAAGAGTATAGATGTAAAGGATTGAAAGTAATGATTTTGTGTAAATTACGGTACACGTTTGGCCTCGGCTCAGTTCAGAAAACCTAGAACATAAACTAATATAAATCTTTATTGTAGCTCATTTACAGTGTTTCTCTTTTATGTGCTAGGTAAAGAATATACAGAAAACAGATTCTCCTAACTATAAAAAACCCTACTATTGGTATGGAGAAGGTTCGGTCTGTCCGGACTGTAAATATGTACACGTCCCAGAAGACAGTTCCTTGACGGTGAATAGAAAGGATAAACCACTTCGCTGTGACAGAGAAGAAGAGATCTCCATCAGCTACACAGTAGTGGGAGAGAAACAGGGCTCTGTGGACGTGATCTATCTGGTGAGTGACGGGTGAACACTGTCTCAGTGTACCATTGTAATGTTTTCATGACAAATATGATGAACATACACACAGTTTGTAATGTGTGCAGGGAACAATGAAGTTCTTTTCTCTCAAATCCTGCAGGTCTTATCCAGAGGAGCCATTATCATGCAAGGATTTAAAAAGGTTGAAGTTCAAGATAATTCTGGTGAGTAACACATACTTTACTTAGTTACGCCTGACACCCCTTTTACTGGGGTATAGGCCATCAACAAGGGACCTCCAGAGCACTCGGTCACTGGCTTTCTTTTCAATCTGCGACCAGTTGTTTGGTTTCTGCCTGCAGATCTCTCCGCCAGGTTTTTTTGGGCCTGCCTCTATTTCTTCTCCCTTGTGGGTTCCAAGTTAGAGCCTGTCTGGTGGTTTTGTGACATGGTATTTGTACCATGCTGTACGTTGTTCTTATCTTCATCTCTGTACAATTGTTGTTGTGTGAACCGCGGGACTACGGATGGAAATTATCCTAGAGCTAAATCTGGTGTATTTACATCTTGGATGTTCATGAATACGCAGAGTCCCGTTACAAATAAACAAATAAATGAAATGAAATGAAATACTGTAAGATGCTGGTTTCCGAGGTGTGTGTCCTATCCAATTCCATCTTCTTCGGTGTTTGGTGCGTCCTTGCCCACGTATCCTCGTTTGTAATCTTGTCTGGCCAGTAGATCTTCAGAATTCTTCTTCGGCAGCTGTTTATGAAGGTTTGCACTTTGCTGATTGTGGTTTTCAGCATTCTCCAGGTCTCGGCTCCATAGAACAGGCCAGATTTTACGTTTGAGTTGAAGAATCTTATTTTAGTCACTTCTTTATCTCTCTGGAGCGCCAGATGTTTTTGAGTTGTAGGAAGGCCGCTCTGGCCTTGCCTATTCTTGCTTTTGTAAACTGGAGATTTAGTGGCTCAGATGGTGTGAAGGACACTGCATGAAGTCAATCTCTATGGACAACATTCAATTGACATTGATTGACATATGGAGTCATGTAGTTGATCAGTGTTCATAACAGTTGGCTTGTTATTGCAGTGACTCAGGGCACATTGACCTTTCAGCTGGAAGTGTCTCCAGAGACGGCTCCAGTCATCCAGGTCATTACTTATGCCGTCTTTCCCAATGAAGAAGTCATTGCCACCAGTGCCAACTTCGATACTGAGAAGTGCTTCAGCAACAAGGTCAGTATAGGAGGAAGACCAACAGGTAAAATAGATTTGACAAGCTTTTTGTCAGGGTGTATTAATCATCCCAACCCAGATGCTGCATTTGTTGTCTTCATGGTATAAACTAAGCTCTCTCTGTGGTCAGAGCTCAGTTTTGTTTTCTGAAGCAAATTAATGAACAGATATGAAGTCATTTGGGTCTGGCTTAAGAAGATGTACCATGTATATCAGTACACGATTAAAGAATAATCATAAGAGGAGCACAAGCACTGTTGTGTTAATGTGAACACAGTACTATTGAAACTCTCTCAGAAGTACATATTCGCTCAGAAATCAATCAAAGGGTCTGGTTTTCTCTCCACTGGCACTAACTCCTGAAGTCTTCAAAGAAAATCAAGTTGAAACATGATACATGTTGTTGCCACGTTAACAAGATGGATTTGTCTCCGTCAGGTGTCTCTGGAGTTTTCTCCGTCCTCAGCCGTCCCAGGAGAGGAGACCACCATGCAGCTGACGACCCAACCAAACTCTCTTTGTGGAGTGAGTGCTGTCGACCAGAGCGTCCTCATCCTGGAGCCGGGGAAGACTCTGAATGCTGAGAGGGTAAATGCTGCTGTCAACCAGCCGCCCTGTACTTGTTGTCAACAACCAGGGAACAACAGGAAAGACAAACTGTTACGTCTCACATTAGCAGCCCAAGAGAGAAACAACACACATGGTCAATGCTCAGGCACTGTTACATCTAGGCAGGCATTTAAATGTGTGTATGAGTCTAGTTTAGTAACTGCACTCTTCTTTTTCAGATATTTGACCTGTTGCCATTCAGAACAGCACCCATTGTTTCAGATGAGCTCCTGGATGTTGAAGAAGAATGCTACTACTATACGGGACACGAAGATGACGCATATATGGTTTTCAAGGTAATTCATACGCAACATTTTCAATTACCTACAAAATTAAGACCCGTTACAGTGTTTTTTGATGACCATTTAAGCAAGTTGTCACTGATCTCTGGTCTGTGTTGTTGGATTATCTAGAGACTAGGACTGAAGATGGCAGCTAATTTGCTGATTAAATTGCCTGAATGCCACATGATAGCGTACTCGGGTAACATTTTTTGTTCTGTCATGATTATTTAATTTTTCACATTTTGGCCTTTGCCTCTTGTCAAATATCATGTGGTGTTTTCACTGCAGATTTCGGCAGGGGTGGTGAGGAAGAGAATCCTCTCAAAACAATCCGCAGTTTTTTCCCTGAGACCTGGATATGGGACCTGGTGGACGTTGGGTGAGCACTGAGCATCTGTTCAAACAAACATTCACTCATTAAATTATTTGTAAATCTGCACATAAAGTGCTTAACAGAGAAAATTAAGATAATGGTTAAAAACAAGAAAGTAAAATCCAATAAGGAGCGATAAAATCAAAACATTAGAATGACAATAAGACTGGCAGAGTTGTAGATAAAGAGACAAACTAAACAGGTAAATGACAGAAAACCTGCAGCTCAGCTAAAATCCTGAAACACATTATGAAAAAAATGTTTGAGGGAGAGACAACCTGGACTCTGGAGCCAGGCATGAAGACTGAGGATCCTGCAGAAATGTCCAACTCTGTGATCCAATGAGTGGATTGGGCCTGAGATGAGAGCAGATCTTCCTCTTCTGTTGAGTAGCTCAAAGAGGTGGATGAAGTCACCTTTCATCACTTTTGATTCCAGGGGGGCAGTGTCACTATTTCCTGTCTCTCTCAACTGTACTGTGAATTAAAGGTAAAAAAAAAAAAAACAGCAGTTTTTGCAGCAATTAACAAATTGAAGACTGTATAGGTGAATTTTGATGACAAGTTCTGCCGTAAGTGACAGGTGGGTCAGTGTGTGTTTGCAACAAACCAGCAAAAAGCTCATGAATTTAAATAAAATGTGTTGGTTATAAGTCCAGTAATTTTAGGCCAAAAAGGGGTCAACGTTGAACAAATTGCAACAGAAGCAAACTCGACTGATTTTGTATCCTCAACATGTCCTGAATGAGGGAAAAAAAGCCCAGAAGAATCCCATTAGGGAAAAGTTTAGAAAAAGACCCAAATATAGCCCATTTACGACTATTAATTATTTTTCCCACGTGAATAGGGTAACATTTTTAACCTTTAGATATCTCCATGAAAATTACTGAGTTGATTACTTACATTAAGACAAATAAAAAATGTATTACAATTTTTTTGAAATTCTTTGTTAACATGAGAAAATTTGCATGAAAATTGGAATGAGTTGACTCCATCGGTCACTCGACAAGAAACCACTTTAAATTTCAAGATGACTGCAATTTTTCAAGATAGCCACATCCTTAGCAGGTATGACATAACCAAACAGTGCATAATCCATTTACGTAATCCTAATTTGCATACATACAACACCTGATAGCCTACATGGGTTCCATTCAGACCTTAATATTAAGTTTTTTAACTGTAATATGTTAACAAGATTGAACAAGACATTTTCACCTGCCATATGCTGTACAGTATATACCCAATGTTTAGATCAGGTGTTGTACAGATTAGCCATACATAATTGGATTATGCACTGTTTGCTCATGTCATACCTGCTCTACTAAGGATGTGGCTATCTTGAAAATTGCAGACATCTTGAAATTTAAAGTGGTTTCTTGTCGATTGACTGATGAAGTCAACTCATTCCAATTTTCATGCCGGTACCACCACAGCAACTTTATATATCGTGCCGTCAAAATGGTGGGATTTATGCAAATTGATGCAATTTTTCTCATGTTAACAAAGAATTTCAAAAAACTTGTAATACATTTTTTGTTTGTCTTAAAGGAACCACGAGGAGTTTTGGAAAGCGAAGTGTTTTCATACTACATTTACCATGAGCCTCCGCAGGCGCGGTGAAATTCTTGGACCGGCGCAAGACAGACTCATGTTTTCATTCATTCATCAAGAATTGTAGTCAGAGGTTCGAGGACGATCACATACCGTCGTAGTTCCGACCATAAACAGCGATTCGGCGGCGTTATTCCCATGACCCGCCGGGCAGCGTCCGCAAAACCGAAAGTAAGGAAACGCTGGTCAGCTCGCCCAGCATTTCCACCATTAATTAAAAAAACAAAATAACGATAGAGACAAAACGATATATTTATCGAAAATGGAGCCATTAACAAGTGTGGGTAGCGTAGATTCATCCACATTAATGTGAGACTTTTTTATGACCAAATAGAAACTCCTCATTGTCCCTTTAATGTAAGTGATCAACTGGAGATATCTAAAGGTTAAAAATATTACCCTATTCATGTGAGAAAAATAATGAAATGAATGAAATTGCTCAGACTGGTAGCTAACCTAATTTCCGTACCAATTTGTCATGTGTTTAATTTAAGCATCAAGAAAAGTATTTTTCCTCAGGCATGGAAAACTGCAAAAATCATTCCATTACCTAAGAATCCTATTGTATCTTTCTGTACCTCAAATAGCAGACCAATAAGTTTGCTGCCTGCTCTGAGTAAAATAATGGAGAAAATTGCTTTTAATCAAATAAAGCACTATTTTGCATCTAATGATTTGAATACTGACTATCAACATGCTTACAGGGAGGAACACTCCACTGCCACAGCACTCACACAAATGGCTGATGAGTGGCTTCAAGAAATTAACAATAGACATTTAGTTGGAGCAGTACTGTTAGATTTCAGTGCAGCTTTTGATATTATTGATCATAATTTGTTGTTACAGAAATTAGAATGTTATGGTTTCAGCTTGAATGCAACTCGATGGCTAGAGAGCTACTTGAAAAACAGGAAACAGACAGTCTGTTTTAACGGAAGTTTGTCTGAGACAAAAGTGATTGGTTGTGGCGTCCCGCAGGGTAGTAGTCTTGGTCCTTTGCTATATTCAATATTTACCAATGACCTACCACTGGCCCTAAAAGACGCAAAAATTTCAATGTATGCAGACGACTCGACAATATATATAGCTAAAACCACAATAGAGGAACTTAGCAGTGTGTTAAATCAGGAACTTCAAGCAGTGGTGAAATGGATAGTTGATAATAAATTAGTTCTTAATACCTCTAAAACAAATAGCATTGTGTTTGGGACAAAAAATATGTTAACAAATGAGCCAAAACTGAAGCTATATGTGAATGATGTGATTGTAGAACAAGTGCACGAAACCAAGCTTCTAGGAATAATATTCGATAGTAAATTAACATGGGCAAAACATATTGAGAAAGTAATAAATAAAATGGGCAGGAGTCTGTCGGCGATAAGAAGATGTGACTTGTTACCTGTAAATGTAAGGGGAAGTGTAATTAAGAGCCTTGTGTTATCACACCTCGATTATTGTTCGGAGGTTTGGTCGTGTGCTGCTTCATCACTTATAAAGAAACTGCAAATTGCTCAAAACAAGGCAGCACGATATTTGTTGCGCTGTCCATACAAAACCAATGTTGATAAAATGCATAACTGTCTTTCTTGGTTGAATGTTAAGAACAGATTTACTGCCTCAGTAGCAGCTGTTATTAGAAGACTGTCTGTGACCAAATTGCCAAGGGTTCTATATAAACGTTTGTCTTTCAGTTCAGATGAGCATTGTTATAAAACAAGACATGCTACGGAGGGTAAATTCACCTTACCCAAAGTAAAAACAAACAAGATGAAAAGCACGGTAATGTATAGGGCCATGGTGATATGGAATGCTCTACCACGACATATCATCCAAGAACATAACAAATACAGATTTAAAGAGCTACTGAAAGAACACTTATTAGTTAAACAACTGTCTATCTAGCTGAAGCTATTTGGCACAATTAATTAGTATTTGTCTGATTTACTTGAAATATCTTCAGTCTGCTTGTGTATTGGGTACTGTCTGTAAGTTAATGTAATTATGAGGAACGAATGTCTTTAAACATCTGATTATTTCACAACTATGGTTAATAGCTACACTGTGGAAATGAATAAGGTCCAGTAATATGTATATATTGTTTGTATTGTTTATGTTTTGCTGTTTTGTCTTGTTTTGTCTTGTAGATCGTGGTGAGTTGTAGTGGTTATGGATGTTGTTATTGTGTTTATGGTGTGATGTGTTTTTGTATTTATCGACTGCAATGGACAGTTCATCTGTGAAAGTAGACTCCAGGAAGAATAGCGATGGCCTTTGCCAAAGCTAATGGAGATCTAAATAAATGAAATGAAATTAATAGGCGTATAAATGGGATATATTTGGGTCTTTTTCGAAACTTTCCCCTAATGGGATTCTTCGGGGTCGACCCGCGTTTAAAGAACCCGCGTCGACCCGCTAGTGCAGGGGTAGGCAACTATATTTGTCGAAGGGCCAGAATTTTTCTCAACAGACACCCCGAGGGCCGGACGGCCTAGATTGAAATTAAATTCACCTTTTTGCTTAATAATTTGGCTGTTTATATTTTTATTTCTCTTGTGCACATAATTTTTATTTATACACATCTTTGGTGTTTTGTATGATATAAAATTTAAAATCTTGACAGCCCATCATATCATCATTTACATATCATGCTGCTGGAGCTTTACACTGCTGGCTTGTATCCTGAGACATGCCCTGTGATTTTCAGCCTAAATATGAAAGGAGGCTGACCATTACAGGGCAGGTCCGTTCTCAAGTCATTGGTGCTGACACGTGTGTTTCTCTTCTATAACACATTCTACATCTCAGAGGCGACGTCTTTCACGGGCTTCATTCACCTTTCAAACGAGGCAGAGCTCAGTGGGAAACTTTAGGAGAGACACAGGCCGAAGGCACCGGGACACAACACTGGGGGAGAAGCAGGTCCATGCAACCGCGTGCAACTGTGCGCCGCGGACTTGCACGGAAAAACATGCGTTGCATCAAATATGCGCCGCTACGGCTTTTGAGTTGGGAGCACACATGACACACGTCTACATTGAATGGGTTTGAGCGCGCGCCAAAGACGAACGGCCCCCTGATGTACACACGGTTGGACCAAGGCCAAAATCACCCATAGCCTTTACAGACAGACAGGAAAAACCCTGCAGTCCAGCCGGCTCCCCAAACATTTGTGCATGTTACCTGGGCGTTTCATTATCCCAGTGCAGCGTCTCACAGGCACACACAACAATGCGCTGGGACACGTGTTTCTGTGTCCCTTCGCATTGACTTACAGGCGTCTGTAGGCACAGAGACCGAGAAATACAGTACGTAAACTATTAGAACTCAGTCGCGGGCCACATTGGAAGGTTCAGCGGGCCACATTCGGCCCGCAGGCCGCCTGTTGCCGACCCCTGCGCTAGTGGGAAAGTGGCTTATGATAAATAATGCCTGATTTCCCTTAAAGATAAACAGTGAGTTTCTGACGTCATGTACCTGTGTGTATATCTGTTGATCCAGAGAATCTGGAACAAAGGACGTGTCCTTCACCGTCCCAGACACCATCACCACCTGGGAGACGGAGGCTTTCTGTTTGTCCCCTCAGGGTTTTGGCTTGGCTCCTCGTAAAGAGATCACCGTCTTCCAGCCTTTCTTCCTGGAGCTCACCCTGCCCTACTCCATCATCAGGGGGGAGCACTTTGAACTGAAGGCCACCGTCTTCAACTACCTGTCCAAGTGCATCATGGTAACACAAAAGAGACAAACATTTTTGTTCTTGAAGATATTTACCTTTAGCTGTTGATGAAAACAAATAACATTGAAATGAACAGCATTTGTTAACATTTGAGTTACCTGGGATGTATCTTCAGTTCTAAACTGTAATGTTGTCTCTGTTGAACAGGTGACTGTGACTCCAGCGCCCTCCTTAGATTACACCCTCACCCCGCTCTCTAGTGACCAGTACACATCCTGTTTGTGTGGCAGTGAGCGCAAGACCCTCAGATGGACGATGGTCCCCTCGTCCTTAGGTGAGGGTCAAACTTTATTCCACTCTGATGTTGACAGATGAAAAGTTTACAGACTGCTTCTCACAGTGTTTGTTGATCTTTTTAGGGGCTGTGAATGTGACTGTGTCTGCTGAGGCTGTGGCTTCCCAAGCTTTATGTAACAATGAGATTGTGAATGTGCCGGACAGAGGTCGTATCGATGTGGTCACACGATCCCTCATTGTAAAGGTTGGTGCCTTTAAAACAATGACAAAAGTTAACCAAAAACATTTTCTTCATTTCCTCCGTCCTTCTCTTTCAGGCTGAAGGAACTGAGATGATAAAGACCCACAACTGGATGCTGTGTCCTAAAGGTGGATTTAGTTGATGCCATCATATTTGCATATTCTAAAAAAAAATAGCAACCATCCATTAAATCTAATTGACTTGTTTGTTTTGGTCCTGAGTGCTGTTTGAGTTAATCTTCTCCGTCTGTACACAGGAGAGGCTTTGACAGAGGAAATAGACTTACAGCTCCCTGAGAATGTGATTGTTGGATCTGCCCGTGCTTCACTATCAGTCCTGGGTAAACCACTCTGACCGTCACTGATTGTCTTTTTAAAATCAGGTTTGTTTTCATGTTCAGTCTTGAGTGAGTCAGTGTTTTTGTGCAGGCGACATCTTGGGCCGAGCCCTGCAGAACCTGGATGGGCTGCTGCAGATGCCGTATGGATGTGGGGAGCAGAACATGGCGCTCCTGGCTCCCAACATCTACATCCTCCAGTACCTGAAAAACACACAGCAGCTGACCCCAGCCATCCTGGAGAAGGCCACCAACTTCCTGAGCAGCGGTGAGCGTCTGTCAGCTTCATGTTGAAGAAAACCAGAAAAATCAGAAATTCAAACCTGCCATGATCATTATTCTGCCTCTTATATCGAATTATATTGAATTATATTTTCCATCACATTTACCACTTGAACTTGACTTGTCTGGGTCAGGTCGTGATCAATGAACCTCGGTGATCTTTGAGCTGTAGTGTGTGGTGATTCTGCTGCTGTCTGGTGCTGTAGAGTTTTGCCTGAACATGGCACAGTATGAGCTTTTTCACAAAGCTCAGTTCATTGTATGATATAGAAAGTGTGACACTTGAGGGTCCTGTCACTATGCCTCCAATTGATCAGGCGCCCTGGCTACTTGGCCAAGGGGATGTCCCTTTGGCCGAATGGTTAGCGCGCATGACTATTACCTGGGAGTCTGGAGTTCGAAGCCTGCCCGGGCCCTCTTCACCTTACCACAAAAGGAATGGTAGTCAAATCAGGTGAATTGTTACCTTAAAATCAAAGATCACAGCTGGAATAAACGTGTTGACTGTTCCACAGGCTACCAGAGACAGCTGAACTACAAACACAGTAATGGTGCCTACAGCGCATTTGGCAAAGGAGAAGGAAACACTTGGTGAGGACAGTCCTATTTCATGTGAAAAACCAGTTAAACTGCTTTCATGCCCTTCAATCTACACTTAAAGCAGATATCAGTGGAATGTTTTTGTTAATATAAGTCCTAAATAGTCCTATTTTCCGTCAGCAATCACTTACATGAAGTATTTCAGCCTAAACACGAGTCTCTCCGTCACTCTGCTCTGCTGTAACCCGAGGAGAAAATTTTCCTTGTGGGATACAAGTGTTATCCAATGAGGAGAGAGAACGGCATGAAGGGCTGTGTGTGCAGCCAAGGGATGCGCGTGAATGTGGTGACGTAGCACGAGGACCAATTGATGCCTGACAAGGGCGGGGGCTGCTAACTCATGGTGCGTTCAAAGAAACTCGTACTTTGTGTTTTTCCTTCCTGTGAAGTCATACCAGTTCGATCTGGTACGAGTTCACGGGTCGGAAGTTACGAGTGGCCGTTATAGGGAACTTTCACAGACAACAGGATGGTAAAAACACGAGCTACGGGTTACCTGGAACGCTACCAAGTCGTAGTTGTGACTTGAAGCTGTAACTTACGGTTTCAAAAGCCTGCCTTGAACGCAGCATTAGCCGAAACGGCCGTGAAGCTGATATCTGCTTTAATAATCCATAATGACAAAATGAAAACATGTTTTAGGGAAGCACAAGGTTCAATGTTAAAACAGTTCTGACACCAAAGGCTCGTATGGTGATGCCACTGAACCACTAATCTGGTGACATTTCAACATCAACATAATCAAAAAGTCACTGTGTCATTGTCGTCTAACCTTGTTGTGATTTCTTAAGGCTGACGGCTTTTGTGATGAGATGTTTTGCCAAAGCTCAGTCTTTCACCTACATCGACCCAGAAAAGATCCAACAGTCAAAGACTTGGCTGCTGAGTAAACAACAAACAAATGGCTGTTTCCAAAAGTCAGGAAAACTCTTTAACAACAGAATGAAGGTGAGCTGATGTCACCTGTGCCAGGGTCATACTGAGGGGTTCAAAATATTAACTTTCACTGAGTGACATTTTGTTCAATTAAATGATAATTCCTTCACAACTCAGTCATAACTGGCAGAGTGATGATGATGATGATGATGATGATGATGATGATGATGATGATGATGATGATGATGATGATGATGATGATGATGATGATGATGATGCTTCCTCTCCACAGGGAGGAGTGTCTGATGAAGTCACTCTCAGTGCTTATATCACTGCCTCCTTCTTGGAGATGAACATGTCAGTTAATGTGAGTACTCTTTCCAGTTACCGGTGACTATTTTATGTGGAGTGTTGTACCTGATATAATCACCCCTGTGTATAATAATAATAATACTAACAATAATAATAATTACAAGAATTCTTTATTTATATGTAGCACTTTTTGGGGGTGTTTCACAAAAAACAATAAAACAGAACACAGAAACAATAAAAACAGAACCTGAAACAGAAGACACCAAAAACATGAGACAGTCAGAATAAAAGGTTGGAGGGAAGATTGGTTATTGAAAGGCTTGACGGAAAAGGTGGGTTTTAGTTTTGCCTTGAAAATGGGTAATGTGGTCTGGGGGGTGGCGTTCCAAAGCCTTGGGGCCATGGCTTGAAAGGCTTGATCACCTTTACGCCGGGTTCACACCGGACGCCGAAGCGCCGCGAAGCGGAGCGGCCGCGGAAATCGCGCGCGAGCCGCGTCCCTCCAGTTCACACCAGACGCTGATTTCTCCGCGGCGGTCGCGAGCGCCTCTGCTCCTCAGCTGTTGTTCACTCACATTCAGAGCTGTGTTTTTTACATCATGGATAAGTAAATAACCTCATATAATTATAACACCATGTGCTGTGGGTCACACAACTCCCTGTACTTCACTTCCAAGATTAATTTCACGTCCTCCTTCACTTTACAACAACTCGTCTCTGCCTCTCTCTCTCTCTCTCTCTCTCTCTCTCTCTCTCTCTCTCTCTCTCTCTTTCCCTGTTTGTTTGTGTGTTTTGACCCCCCCTCCTCCTCCCTGCAGCCTGCCCACTCCGTGTCTCCCTATCCTGTGTGTGTGTGTTTTCATCTCTCTCGCTCTCTGTTGAGAGTCTGACAAATATAAATACGGTCGCATTTGTCAATCGCTGTATTTTATTCTGAAAAGTGTTTTATTTTGAAAATTGACCGGATTCTCTCGTTGTTTCATGTGTGACTTCCTGCCAAGATTGACGCGATTGCTCGCGGCTCGCGCACAAAATAGAGCAGACGCCGAAACTGGCGCTCCACGGCGCGAGCCGACCGCAGAGGACCGCGACGCTCCGCGTCTAGTCTGAACTACAACACCAGTTAACGAGGGCGCCGAATGGAAGCGGACTCCGCTCCGCGGCTATTCGCGGCGCTTCGGCGTCCGGTGTGAACCCGGCGTTAGCTTTCAGCTCAGGATGTGCCTGGAGCCCAGCTGAAGAGGATCAAGGCTGTGGTCCAGCAGGAGAAGATTGAGGCTGGGGCTTGGCGGGGTAGATCGGCTGCGAAAGGACCCAGTCCAAGGATGAGGGGTAGTGAGAAGAATCACTAAATACTACATACTTAAACTGGTATGTAGTATCAAAACTACTTTCCTGATGTTCAGCACAACCCAAACCGTTTGAAAATCGGTCAAAAACTGATTAAGTTCTGGTTATAATAGTGGAACATGCACCATAGGCTTAATGCTCTGAGGGAGCGAGTTGCCTGAGCCAAGATGGCGGCCGTGTAAGCAACGCCGCGTCACTGGGCAGCAGCGTCAGGTGAGAGATCTAGTCTTCTTGTATGGTCTCCTGATATGCAAAAAATTCAAGGGGTCATCATTCGGGGAGGTGACTTTCTGCTGGGTCCATCTTCTGGTTGGTTAATAAAGTCGGGATGTAGGTTTTGAACAGGGGAACTTAAAATTACACATGGGCAGGAACACAAAGGCAACACTGAGCATTAATGCAGGAACCAACGCAGACAAACCAACAAAGGGCAATGGAAAAACACCAAAGTCAAATACACTAGGAGGAAATGAGACAGATGAGGCATTCGAACACAGGTTAGACACATGAGGTAAGCACAGAAGGAAGAGCACAAGACATCCATCCATCCATCCTCTTCCGCTTATCCAGGGCCAGGTCACGGGGGCAGCAGTCTGAGCAGGGACGCCCAGACTTCCCTCTCCCCGGACACTTCCTCCAGATCTTCCAGGAGGATCCCAGGCCAGCCAAGTGACATTATGGCCCAATTCCAATCCGTTCCCTAAAGACTCAAGCCCTGAACCCTCACTGACTAAAGTGACGTCAGCTCTAAGTGACAGAGTGTGAGAGTCTGTGAGGGTCCAGATGCTGTAAACATGAATGGAACAGCACTTCTCACGACACGTTACCTTGACAACAACATGTTGTTGACTCCGGTCTTGGGCCGATCATTTACCGTACTTTCAACACGCACAAGGTGTGTGAGGTGGACGGACTCAAAACAAAATGTTCCCGGATCAGATCTGCTCAAATCATCATCAATAATCACAGTAAACTTCTTCTTTTTTTTTTTTTTTCTTTCTTTCTTTTTTTTGGTTGTTGCTCTTGTCCATTAACAATAAAGAGAGCGGCGGAGCTCTCTCTGACTACGTGTGTTAATTTACTTTTTTTTTTTTTTAACACTTGCGTTCCGACTGCATCTCATGTGTTTGACTTCACAACGCTATGAACTGTGGGTAATTCCCCTACCCAAAGTCAGCATCGGTGCTGACTTACGGTAAGGGGGCAGTAAGGGCTCATTCACTGACTCACTGACTTGATGATCTGACAATGGAACAGCCCTCACACACTCACGGACTTCCCGTGAACGCGCCTCTAAGTCAGTGAGTCCGTGAGGGGTCGGATTGGAATTGGGCCTGACACTCCAGCGTGTCCTGGGTGTCCAGGGCCTCTTCCTGGTGGGACATGCCCGGAACACCTCCCCAGGGAGGTGTCCAGGAGGCAACCGATACAGATGTCCGAGCCACCTCAGCTAGCTCCTTTTGATGTGGAGGAGTAGTGGCTCTACTCCGAGCTCCTCCCAGGTGACAGAGCTCCTCACCCTATCTCTAAAGGAGCACCCAGCCACTCTGTGGAGGAAACCCATTTCGGCCATTTGTATCCGAGATCTAGTTCTTCGGTCATGACCCAAAGTTCACAGGTGAGGGCAGGAACGTAGACTGACCAGTAAATCTTCTTCACCATGACAGACCGGTACAAGGACCTCATTACTGCACTGATCCGCCTGTCAGTCCATCCTTCCCTCACTTGTGAACAAGACCCCAAGATAGTAATCTCTTTCACTTGAGGCAGTGGCTGTCCTCCGACTTAGAGGGGGCAAGCCACCTTTTTCAAGTCAAGAACCATGGCATCTGACTTGGAGGTGCTGATTCTCATCCAAGCTGCTGCAGACCGTCCCAGTACATGCTGAAGGTCCTGGCTCGAAGGAGCCAACAGGACAACATCATCTGCAAAAAGCAGAGATGAAATCCAGTGATTCCCGAACCAAAGACAAGACATGGTACATGGTACTAAGACTCAAACCGTGACAATCTTAGCAAGGAGCTTCTTGACCTCTGCCAACCTGTGCCAGGGTTATAATAAGACTTCCCCTGAGTCCTAAAACTCTGCCTCCGGTTCTTCAAATTATTCTTTTTAATTTGTTTTAGGAAGATGTGATGAGGAAGAGCCTGTCCTGCCTCAAAGAGTCCATCGGTGACCTCAGCAACACCTACACTACAGCTCTGCTGGCGTACGTCTTCACCCTGGCAGGAGACATGGAGACCCGTGGTCAGCTTCTGCAGCACTTGGACACAGTGGCAGTCAAACAGGGTGAGCATCCTCCTACAGGAGATCATTCTGGCCTCACTCCCTGTGAATGCAGCTCATCTCATACCAGTTTGTTTGTGGACGACTGTTCTTAGGGGGTCTCCTCCACTGGTCTCAGACAGCAGCAGATACATCAGCCTCTCTGTCTGTGGAGATCAGCTCCTACGTTATGCTGGCTAAACTCAGTGCCTCCCCCTCTACTGAAGACCTGGTCTACGCCTCTGGCATCGTCAGATGGTTGACGGGCCAGCAGAACCATTATGGAGGCTTCTCCTCCACACAGGTATGGCCCAAAGCATTAAGCTGGACTTTTCTGTTCTATACTTCCTGGGCAAGTATGATGAAACAACATCAGTCTGTACCTCCACAACTTGATGTCAGTGTTTGTAGCAGTGTTACAGCCCATTAACTATGAATCGCATCCATGGAGCAGCTTCCTGACCTCACATCTGTGTGAAAATCAACACCTGACACTGATGAAAATATGGTCTGTGCTGCATCATCTGGTACCGTTTCTTACCTGTCACCTTGTTGTAGGACACAGTGGTGGCTCTTCAGGCTCTGGCTCTGTACTCCACTCTGGTCTTCAGTCCAGAGGGTTCGATCGCAGTGACGGTCCAGTCCCCCAGTGGTCAGCTGACATTTGATGTAAACCGCAACAACAAGCTGCTCTACCAGGAGAAGACTCTGCCTGACGTGACAGGAAAGTACAGCCTGGAGGTGAAGGGCACTGCATGTGCTTCAATGCAGGTCAGTCAACACAATGTATATACGTTGATGTACGTCCTCCATATGACACTGTCCAAAGGTTGGAAGCACTGGACTGATACAGAAAAGTCAAATGATCAAGGTTTAAAGGGAATTCTTTTGTGTCTGTTTTCCAGATTTCTCTTCACTACAACATCCCAACTCCAACTGACGTCACAACCTTAAGTGTTGAGGTCAAACCTGAGGCCGTGTGCACCAGCAGATCACAAAGACCCAAACTCACTTTGAAGTTTAAGTCACTGTAAGTAATCGACCGGCAGATTCAGTTAAAACAACAAGAGAAGAATATTTTTGACATTTTTGTTTTAAGTTACTGTCTAGCTCAAACATCCAAACTGCAACCATAGGCCTCAAAGCGTTAAATAGAGCATGTTTTAGACCTATTTAGAACGGGGTGAAGGGGTGTCATCACATCACCTTTTTATGGTTCTCTTGCAGATACAGTGGAGAGGAGACCACCACCAACATGGTGATCCTGGACATCAAGATGCTTTCTGGTTTTGCCCCAGACCCAAAGTCTCTGAAACGGGTGAGATATTAGACAAAACTTCAAGCTCAGTAGAAACTGATGAGTTTTCATGTGTTGGTGAAGCTGAGTGTCGTCTCCTCACAGCTCCAAGGTGCCCAGCTGGTGGACCGTGTTGAACAAAAGCAGGACCACGTTATGGTCTACCTCCGGGAGGTGAGAGGGATTCACAGTGGGGATCAATGGAGGACGCTCTCCAGATGTGTTACTGATCCTATTGTCTGTTTTTCCTCCAACAGTTACCAAAGGACACAGCCATCAACCACAGCTTACAGCTCGTACAGGAGCTCCCAGTGCAGAACCTGAAGCCAGCTGTGGTCAAGATCTATGACTACTACCAGCCAAGTAAAACTCATACTCACACCTCCTACACACTCCATAAACCCTGTTACAGAACAGTTGTCTGAATTGTAATGCTGAATACTACATTTTGAACTGTTGGACACATAAAGAAAGTATTTAAATTTCATATTTGTATTCCATGTCTGTTCATTTTCTTTTGTCTCCCAGGTGACCAGGCTGAGACACAGTACATCTACCCTTGTGCTGCAGGTAATGATTCTTTTTGAAGGAAGATTACTGGGACGTTGTGTGGCGCAGTGGGAAGTGTCCTCGCTGCAGTTGGCCCCGGTTTGAATCCTGCATCAAGTGGCCCTTTGCTGCATGTCATTCCCCCTCTCTCCACCCCCCCATTTCCTGTCTTTCTCATCAAATAAAGGCAAAAAATGTCCCAAAATATACTTAAAAAAAAAAAAAATTCAGCCATAGAAATATTAAACAAAAAATACAATAATGTCTTGAATTATTCACCACTCATGTACATAACACACAGTACAAAGTCCACATTTTCAAGTCCATTTTACTTGAGAGACATTTTGTGTACCCTGTGAAAGTCCATGTGTGCTTGTGTCGACAAATGTGTACAAGCCAACAGCAAACACTTGCTCAACACATTCACCGTCTAACTACTGTATGTGTCTAAATACGCCTCCGTCTAATGCACAATGAATAATAAAGTGATCTCCAAACAGCCCACGTGCTTTAAAGTCCACTATTGCATAACTGGAGTTACTGTTGAACATCTTCAAAGCAGCTGTATTAACTGTCAGTCTGGCAACTATTGACTTTTACTGATGAGTTATTCACTGAAAAGCATAAAATAAAATCCTGTAGCTTTTGGCTAACAGATGATTGGCTGACTGAGTGGATGATTATAGTTCTGTCATTGGTCAGCCAAACACCATGCAACTGACTTTGAGTTTGCGCTTTCAAAACCAGCTGCCGCATATTTGTAACTTTGAAGACCGTCGTCTGGAGCCGAACAGTGGAGCAGCATCTTATTTACCTCCACTTCTGAGGGTAACAATCTTTATCTCTAATTCTCTGTATTTGATATGTGTTGTTGGTCAACGTGTTATATCTTTAGAAAGTAGTTGATCTACTCCTGTTGAAGTTATTATATCATGCCACTTAGGTAATCTCTAGGCAATTGAGTCAAGTCAACTGGATTTCATCAGTTCGTGTAGACTGGCTGGTCTGAAAAATGGTGGATGACTCAGGTATTTAAGCTCTGGGGTTTGTTGTTATTAGCCCATGAGACTCATGCTGTGTTTCACCAACAAAAGTCATTGAGACTTGTGTCACATGGGGTTGGTTGTGTCTGATGTTGACACTGAAGTGTAGTGATTTTTTTGGTAAACAGGAAAGGACAGTGTTGTAGATAGGGGAGAGATTGTGGCGTAAACCCCGTCCTCTGTTAATAAGGGAGAGATTTTTCCACTTACACATACTGTAGATGGCTTCTTTCCCCCTCTCTCAAACCATCTTCCCTGTCCAGAATGTGAACATCTCTGTAACTACACTTGTTCGACAAAAAAAGGCCACGATCCAAACTGATGTCAAGATTAATGTTTTATTTCTTCTCCTTCTCCACCGACGATTCGATAAAATCTTTAGACACCGTGAAAACTACAAAATCAAAGCACAAGAGTCCATATGAGCACAGGAAGACAAGACATCCATCCATCTTCTTGCGCTTATCCAGGGCTGGGTTACTGTATGTGTTCAGGTTGGAGGAAAGGATGTTGTCTTTGCCCAAGTGTTGCCTTACATCATCGACTGCCGCCTTGGTTGTGAATGTGATGCAAGTGAACAGGGAGGTCACATCGAAGGATGCCATGGTCTCATCAGTCTCCATCATTAAACCTCTGACCTTATTCACAAAATCCAGAGAGTTATGAATCAATCAATCAATCAGGCTTTATTTGTATAGCACTTTTCATGCCCATGGCAGCTCAAAGTGCTTCACATGTTAAAAACAAGGAACATAGGGAACACATGTTAGGGAGACATACATACATTCGCAAACACATACACATTCACACAATAATTTTAGAACATTGGATTTTATCGGGGAAACGCTATCTAATACTCACTCATTTGCAGTGGGGAAAACACTAGATAAAATGAAGTAAAATAAATAAAATTGAGAAGAGGAGAAAGACACTAGATAAAATGAAGTAAAATAGATAGAATGAGAAGATAAGAGAGATACTAGATAAAATGAGGTAAAATAGATAAAAAGAGAAGATGAGAAAGACACTAGGTAAAATGAAGTAAAATAGATAGAATGAGAAGATAAGAGAGATACTAGATAAAATTAGGTAAAATAGATAAAAAGAGAAGACGAGAAAGACACTAGGTAAAATGAAGTAAAATAGATAGAATGAGAAGATAAGAGAGATACTAGATAAAATGAGGTAAAATAGATAAAAAAAAGAGAAGACGAGAAGGACACTAGGTAAAATGAAGTAAAATAGACAGGTGTAGTGGGATAAAGTAGAAAAAAGAATGGATGAATTAAAAAAGATAATAATAGTAAACAAATATAATATAAGATAAATTAAATTAAATGCATGTTTCAGAATAATAGAAATAGTACGAATCAGTTAAAAGCAAGGCTAAAAAGGTAGGTCTTCAGTTTGCTTTTAAAAATGTCCAGATTCTCTGCTCTCCTCAAGTCCTCAGGCAGTCGGTTCCATAGGCGTGGGCCGTAATGATAAAATGAGGCCTCACCATATGTTTTGTTCGCAACTTTTGGAATAATTAAAAGGCCGCTGCCTGAAGACCTGGGAGTTCTAGAGGGTTCATATGTTAAAAGCAAATCAGATAGGTAACTGGGACCGAGACCATTAAGAGCTTTAAAAACCATTAAAAGGATCTTAAAATCAATCCTGAAGCAGACAGGTAGCCAGTGCAGAGACCTTAAAATCGGTGTAATGTGTGCTCTCTGTCTGGTCCTAGCTGGAGTGGAGCGATGGTTTTCTTAGAGAGACCAGGCAGAGAGAGAAGAGCGGGGTTATGAGTGTGATGGGGGGTTTTCCCACCAATGGAGAGAAGATGTTGGCAACGTGCTCTGCAATGTTGTAAGTGTATTGCAACATTCCTCCTTGCGTTATTTTGGGTAAACCACAGTGTGACAGCCAGCCTGTCCACGCCCTCGTAGCCGCCCCTCGCTGCGCGCTGTCCGGCGTTGATTAGCCGCTGCGCCTCGGTGTCATGGCGCCCGATACAAATGTATCCGCTTCACCTGGCATCATAGATATATATTGACCTGGCATTCGGGTCCCCCGGTGTGTCGCAGCAGCGTCGGAGCTCTCATACCCTCTCGCTCCTCTGTGAACCGGACCCTGGACGCACTCCTCTCCTCTCGTCTCCTCTCCTCTCCTCTCCTCTCCTTCCGTGTCCATTCCGTGCCTCGGGGAGACAGACGACTGACTGACAGACTGACTGTCTGTCGCTCCCAGGTACCGAGTTGTGTTTTTTTTTTCTCCCTCCTCCGTAACAGGTTTTTTTTCGTTCCTTCTCGGCCTGGTGTTTTTTTTTTTCTCTCTCTCTCACGAAGAGTTAAAAAATAAACTGCAGAGTTGAACTGCGCAAATGAACTGAACTGAACTGAACTTTTGATTATTGATGTCTGTTGGACTGTTGCTTATGTTGTGAATAGGTTTTGGTTACATTTTGTGTTGCGTGATTGCTTGGTTATTACTGGTTTTTCTGGGTTTAGGGATATATATTTATATACATTTATATATTTATAGTTGTGTTCAAAATAATAGCAGTCCGACATCACTTGCAAGATAAATCACTGATTTTGTTAGAATTTCAACTTTTTTTTTTTCAACTTTTTCTAGAAGGTTTAGTAAAGGTATGGAAAACCAACAGACCCAACAGGCATGACGTGCATGCTGCTGATTCTGTGAAACTGAATCATTTACTGAAAGGGGCGTGTTAAAAAAAATAGCAGTGCCAGGTTCAATTATTGAGGTCATTGATTATGTGAAAAAAAATAGGTGTTAAACAGGTGGCCCTTATTCAAGGATCAAGGCAACTGATGCTGCATATGCTGGCTGTGCATTTGTCCTTGAAAAACAGAGTACAATGGGTTGTTCAAGACACTGTTAAGAAGAAGAGCATTCTTTGATTAAGAAATTAATAAAAGAGGGGAAAACCTATAAAGAAGTGCAGAAAATGATAGGCTGTTCAGCTAAAATGATATCAAACGTTCTAAAATGGCAACCAAAGCCAGAAAGGCGAGGAAGAAAAAGAAAAACGACTGTTCGAATGGATCGGAGAATAACCAAAATGGCAAAGGCTCAGCCAATGATCAGCTCCAGGAGGATCAAAGAAGATCTAAGATTGCCTGTGAGTACTGTAACAATCAGACAACGTCTATGTGAAGCCAAGCTACCAGCAAGAAGCCCCCGCAAAGTCCCATTGTTAAAAAAAAGACATGTAATGAAGCGGTTACAATTTGCCAAATAACACATTGACTGGCCTAAAAAGAAATGGCGTAATATTTTGTGGACTGATGAGAGTAAGATTGTTCAGACAGTTTGTCAGACGTCCTGCAAACACTGAATTCAAGCCACAGTACACAGTGAAGACCCCCACCCCCCCACAAGCATGGTGGTGCAAGCATCATGATATGGGGATGTTTCTCGTACTATGGTGTTGGTCCTATTTATCGCATACCAGGGATCATGGATCAGTTTGAGTACATCAGAATACTGGAAGAGGAAATGCCCTTGAAATGGGTGTTTCAACAAGACAGTGACCCCAAACACACCAGCAAGCGAGCAAAATCATGGTTCCAGACCAACAGAATTCCTGTAATGGAGTGGCCAGCACAATCCCCGGACCTTAATCCTATTGAAAACTTGTGGGCTGACATAAAAAATGCTGTTCATGAGGCAAAACCATAGACTGTAAAAAGAATGGACGTAGCGTCCGTGACGTCACCCATTGGTTTGGAGGAGTCTGTTTTGTGCCGCTACTACGGGGGTTTGAGCCGCGCCATGTTGGATTCTATTTGCCATATTTGGAGCGGTGCGGCCGTTGGCCGGCCGAGAGCCCGCCCACTGGCCTCGTAGCAGCAGTCGCCGGACCTGTCACTCAACGGTTCTGCGCCCTAATTGGCCAGAACTTTAAACCTAATAACAGTAAAACGGTAGAGTTAAAAAAAAATTCACCCCCCTCAGAGTGTGTGCGGGGGTAGAAACTATCGGTTGAGACCAAAAAAATAAAATGTACCAGGCTGTAAATATGTTTTTTTAAGCTGTAAAATCGGCTATTTTAACATGGGGCTCGATTGGAGTTGTTCCCTTCTGGAGCCAGCCCCCAGCGACAGCCGAGGGGATTGCAGCTTTTTGAACGTGGAAGTGAGCTTCACTTCTCAGACCGACAACTGCCCCCTTGGGCAAAACCAAGAAATGCAGAGGAATTTTGGAACGTAGTACAATTGTTCTGGGCTGCAATACCTGTTGACCGGTGCCAGAAGTTGGTTGACTCCATGCCCCACAGATGTGAAGCAGTTCTCAAAAACCGCGGTTATGCAACTAAATATTAGTTTATGATTCTCAAGCATTTCTTAGTTTTTACAGTAAATTTTTGAGTTTGTAAAGACAGATGTCAACACTGCTATTTTTTTGAACATCATATTTCTTGACTTTCTGTAAAATATGATCAAATTCAATTACTTTTTCCAATTTTCATGCTTTGAAATAGAATGTGCAGTGTCCCCAATGCATTTGTGTTCATTAAAATGCAATTTATTTGAAGAATTTCGAGGTTTACTCACCTTTTTAAACACACTGCTATTATTATGAACATAACTGTATATATCCTTTGTGTGTGAAATTAAAAGTGGGTAAAAAGACAAAAAAAGACTTACTAAAAACACCTCTTACGTACCAGGAGAGAGACCTCAGTCAGTCATGGATCTCTCTGGGACACAGATGAAGACATGGAGACTGTTTGTCTGCCTGAGTTGGATGTATGTGGGTTGGACGACGGCAAAGCTGTAAGTTTACCTGTGCTGCTCACAGAAGAGATGCCACATTTCAGTAAGTAGCCTACAAGATCATCCTGTTTGCTGAATGTCTCTGTGTCTACAGGCACTACATGGTGGCTGTTCCTGCAGTTATTAAAGCTGGAGCTGAAACTCAATTCTGTGCGAGTCTACTGCAGCCCAACGAGACTGTGGTCATGACCGTCACACTCCTCTCCAAAGACAAGAACATAACCCTTCTCTCACAAACATCCAGTGAAGAGTTTCATGCCTGCACTCAGTTTACGGTCCGTTCTTGACAAAGGCTTTGATTATCACTTTAATGGTTTTTCTGGAGTTAAAGGGATAGTAGCATTTTTTTTAAAGTGGGGTTGTATGATCTACAAATAGCCCCTAAGTACTTTAATTGCAGTAGAAGACTCTCTGCACTCCTCCCGTTAGCAACGCCAGACCATAGCCCTGCCCAGAGATTTACCACATACATTGTTGTGAATGGACCCAAAGAAACGGCCTATTTTCACGGCCTAAAAGAGGTTTTACCTGGAAAAAAAAATACACAGTTCCATTGTTCGCTATAATATAATTTTTTCCAGCTCCTCAAAGTGCAGGGAAAATGCAGTTTTTATTTGGACCTAACCAACTGCTGATCATAGGGCGCTAACCCTGGGCGGAGGGATACGTGAGTTGGTTAGGTCCAAATAAAAATTGTGTTTTTCCTGCACTTTGAGGGGCTGGAAAAAATTATATTATAGCGAACCATGGAACTGTGTATTTTTTTTTTTCAGGTAAAACCTCTTTTAGGCCCTGAAAATAGGCCGTTTCTTTGGGTCCATTCACAACACTGTATGTTGTAAATCTCTGGGCAGGGCTATGGGCTGGCGTTGCTAACGGGAGGAGTGCAGAGAGTCTTCTACTGCAATTAAAGTACTTAGGGGCTATTTGTAGATCATACAACCCCACTTTAAAAAAATGCTACTATCCCTTTAATGCTTAACTTTCTCTCACAGGCTCCTGTAGTGCAGAATCACAACATACAGAAGTTCGAGGTGGAGGTACGAGGCGACACATTTTACTCTAAAGAAGTCAGGAAAGTCCAGATCGAAGTCAATAAACCAATTATATTTGTTCAAACAGATAAGCCAATCTACCTCCCTGGACAAACAGGTAACCTCAATGTAATGTGATCTGTGTTTCTAATGTAAAAAAGATAGAGGAGAAGTTGTAAAAACCCAATTTAATCTCCCTGGATTTTTCTCAGTACATTTCAGAGTCATTGCACTGGACAGCAGGTTTAGAGCTGTGAGTCAACAGGTGAGTGTTGGAACAGTCTCTCCTTTCTTTTATAGATAGATATCAGTAGGTGACGTCACGGTGCGTTCCACCTGGCCGCCGCCATGCTGGGTACCGAACACCCAATTCGGTAATTGGGCCGTGATATCCCAAACACGGCTCAGGTTGTCCTAGATACAACGGAGAAACTCTGTGATCCAGGAACAGTTGTTTCTCATATCTTTCATTTCTGTCCCTTTGCCGTTCCTGGCAGAACTCCCAGTGCGTCTCTGGACCCAACTCTGTGACTTCTGCACTTACACTTAATATTTTGAGTGCATAAGTGCGTTCACACTGAGCAGTGTGCGAAAATGTAGTGCGCTATGCGCACTCAATTGATAGCTTTCACTGACGTCACGTCCCAGGGCCCTGGCGGTCAAAAAGCAACATTCCAAAGTGGCCCCGCAATGGACTTTCTATGGACAAACAACCGAGTAATGACTTAAATCATCTGTCAGCGGCCGAGAAAGAAAGATATAAAAACAACTTTGAAGTTTTGGGCACTTGTGACCCATATTCAACACCAGCTGCTGTATAAGAGCTGTTTAAAATGACCAGTTCCCTGCCGAAGCTCCAGTTGGGCGATGTTTATTACCTGGTGGAGAATCCATCATCCTCCACCGCTTGCAACCAATACCTCCGGTGTTATGGTTCAACTGGTTTCTGATTAAAAGCCCCATTTTGTAGTTTTTTTTTATCTTAAAATAATGTTTCTGAACTCATTGAAGTGGTAGAAATGTACCTGTAACTTTCCTGTACGGGAACACCGTCCTGGTACCGCAGCTCCGCTGAGCTCCACAGCTGAGCTCCAGCCCACTGAGCCCAGGCTCCCTGCTCCTCTCACCCACAAACCAGAGCCCTTAGCTGGGCTGCACGGTGACCAGCTGCCCCCCCTTTACCCCCCGGAGCTTTGCTACGCACCGCTACCGACGGCAACGATGACGGCGGTCCGATAGCAGCAGGACCGGCGGCGGCGATGGTAACCCGGCGGGACCGCCGCCACCGGACACGGCAACAGCACCGCCCGCGGCGGCAGCGACACGGTAACGGGGGTCGGGACCGACCGCGGCGCGGCGAGGACGATGACCGGTGTTGTTTAGCGTATGTGCGTACGTTCAGAGTGTTTTCCATTAGTTCGTAACTTTAACATGACAGGCTTTGTCATAGTGTGCAGTGTTGTGCAGAGTGAGAGAAGTGTGGCGCTGACTGTCTGTAGATTGGCGGAACAGGTTCACTCACAGACGCATATTGGCTGCAGTAACATGTGAACTGCGGCTTTATTTGTGAATTTGTGACAAATCTGCGGACGGAAGTGCAGCACAGCTGTTGTTCGGTTCGGTAACCAGTTAAATCAGACACCAGTTGGGCCATAACACCGGTATTTTTGAAGCAGCAGGGAGCAGTGTGTGTTTTTCTGCCTTGTCCTAATCCGCGGACAGCGGGGAAGTGGATTGTTTTGACCGCCAGGGGGGCGTTCCATACGGGCCGTGACGTCACATGAAAGCTATCAATTGGCGCACTCAAACGGCCAGAAAATTGAGTGTGGATCGATGCATACTTTCCACACTTAACGGCCGCCATCTTGGTGACGTAGCGGAAACACGTCACTACTTTTCAAAAGGCAGCGGTTGCTTTGAGCAGCGACGGAGCTGACACCGGCGTAAATGTCTTTAAAAAACACTCATAACAGCACAACAACAACACTAACACAATAAAACACAACTTAATAGCTCGTTTTGATCGGCAAAAAGCGCTGTCAAGTGCCGGCGATAGGGTTACAACGGCCGGTTGCTATGGTTGCAATCAGAATTTAAAAAATAGAAGAAGCAGCTGTCGAGTCATTTCCGGTAAGTGCGCAGCAGCAGTGTTTGATTTGAGACGGTACTAACCTGTCGAAATTTGAGTGCAGTGCACTGCTTTACAGTGTACTGTAAAGCAGTGCACTAAGAGAAGTGTGCGATTTGAGACACAGCATGATTCACCTCTATTCAGCTCAGTGCAGCCACATCCTCTCTGACCAGAAATGACTGCTGCCTGATGTAGTTTGGATATGGATATTTCTCATTTTGATGGCCTTGCCTTGAAAGCACACACCTCCAGCACCTTTCTGCTGAGACGAGCTTTGACAGCCGGTGCGCCGCTCTCTCTCCCGTTAAAAGCTCACCCAGTGGACCTCTCTCTCTCTCTCTCTCTCTCTCTCTCTCTCTGGTCTCCCGTCAGGTAAAAGCTGCCGTTTATTCCTCAGATGAAGCTTGTGTTGAGCCTCTCCGGTACAGTTATCCATCACTGCTGTTGAATTAGCCGCTAATCAAAAGCTGTCGCCACTCTGTTTTATCTATCGCTCTGATTTCTCTTTTCTGTGCTGCGCTGATCAGAGCGGCGTCCCTAGCAACGGTGTATTTTACTTAGCAACGATCTGTTAAACAGGAATAACAGACTGTTAAATGCAAAATCAAGATGTAAATAAATATCAGAAATATCAATACATTATTGGAATACGATATTCAATAGAGCCATGTAATAAAAAAAGCTTTATCCACTATTTTTGTGAGATTTGATGTCACAGCCCATAGACTGCCTTTGGAAGTCGGTACCCAAGATGGCGCTGTGACCGGCTGCGAACGCTGTGTGACGTCACGTGATATCTATCTATACTTCACTCACAAACCACAGTGTCTGTAAGGCAGTATGCTAACAGTGCAGGTTTTAATTCATGCCTCGTTGAACGAGAGTATCAGCTGCTGATGTGTCTTTGGCTCAGTAGGCCAACCAGGACCCAGGACACTGAGATGAATTCATACTCATTCTGTAGCACAGATTCAAGTGGAAAACCCCACAATCGATCATTTTAACTTAAAGGGATAGTAGCATTTTTTAAAAGTGGGGTTGTATGATCTACAAATAGCCCCTAAGTACTTTAATTGCAGTAGAAGACTCTCTGCACTCCTCCCGTTAGCAACGGCAGCCCATAGCCCTGCCCAGAGATTTACAACATACATTGTTGTGAACAGACCCAAAGAAATGGCCTATTTTCACAGCCTAAAAGAGGTTTTACCTGAAAAAAAATACACAGTTCCATTGTTCGCTATAATATAATTTTTTCCAGCCCCTCAAAGTGCAGGAAAAACGCAACGTGAGTTGGTTAGGTCCAAATAAAAAGTGCGTTTTTCCTGCACTTTGAAGGGCTGGAAAAAATTATATTATAGCGAACAATGGAACTGTGTTTTTTTTTCAGGTAAAACCTCTTTTAGGCCGTGAAAATAGGCCGTTTCTTTGGGTCTGTTCACAACAATGTATGTTGTAAATCTCTGGGCAGGGCTATGGGCTGGCGTTGCTAATGGGAGGAGTGCAGAGAGTCTTCTACTGCAATTAAAGTACTTAGGGGCTATTTGTAGATCATACAACCCCACTTTTAAAAAAAAATGCTACTATCCCTTTAAGAGAACCTTTGACTTGACCGCTGGGAAAAAGGTTTTAAGCTGGTCTATATTAACATGTTTGAAGGATGAATATGTATAAATATAATAAGGATTATGAACTTCAGTCTGTGTCATCATATTCCACAGTGTATTTGGAAGGTGGTGTGTATGTGTAGAGACAACAACCTGAGTAGTGTCTGAAAGTCACTTTTTATTCTCTGAAAGGAAACCATTTAGTCTACTTGCCAGCCCATAGGGCCCCATTGTGAACCCGGAAATGTTGAGTACCCCAAAGTTTTATGTTAGAAATATATAGTATGGGTCCCCAGTATTCAGAAACTGCCGGATGCTAACTTATATATATATTGGGCAATTAGCATAATTGACATAATTAGCAAAAATTAGCATAATTGCCTATATGGGCAATATTTCAACAAAATTGACTTGGCTGATCTGGGCAATATTAGAGTGGTTTTAGGGGTTATTGATGATGCTGAATCCATTTCTGACATTTTCAAAATTCAAAATGGCTGTCTAAACCGGAAGTGACCAGATTTTAACCGCCAGTGGGCCGATTTTGATGGATTTCAAAATCTGGTCATCGGTTTAGACAGCCATTTTGAGTTTTGAAAATGTCTGAAATGGATTCAGCATCATCAATAACCCCTAAAACCACTCCAATATTGCCCAGATCAGCCAAGTCAATTTTGTTGAAATATTGCCCATATAGACAATTATGCTAATGTATGCTAATTATGTCAATTATGCTAATTGCCCAATATATATAAGTTAGCATCCGGCAGTTTCTGAATACTGGGGACCCATACTATATATTTCTAACATAAAACTTTGGGGTACTCAAAATTTCCGGGTACTCATTGTTGGCAAGTAGACTAATTAGTTGGATGATGGCTAATGCATGTTAATGACTTTTCTCTCCCTTTTTACAGTACAATGTCATTGAACTCAAGGTAAGACTTAAAAAAAAAAAAACACTTGATGGAGATTACATTTAGGTATACCTTTCATGTTATGGATTAGCATTAAAAATGCAACATGTTTCATATAATGCAATACAATTTGCCACAAGTGTACTCCAAACAAGTTCTAGCCACATCTCAGGAAAACTGTCAGCAGGATTTTCCTGACACAACATTGGGCCAGAATAATTCAGTCTACAAATATTTCTTCACTCATTCATTGTGGAATATCTAGTGTAGATTGATGATGGAGAAAACTGTAATAATTTTACCAATGTAAAACAATAAAATCTACACAAAACAAACAAACAAGCAAACAAAAAACAGTGAAAGGGCCTGAAAACTCTGAGGCCACTGAAACTATGTGAAAATGACAACGGCCGGACATTTTACACTTGAAGAATAAACAATTTGTCAAGAAATAAAGTAAAGCAAACTGAAATAAATCATCATCAGTATCATTATATGTAGTAAATTAAAAGAGGATTATGATGCATTTCTGTTCTTTAACAGGACTCTAACAGCAACAGGATTGGACAGTGGCTCAATGAAAACTCAAATGGTAAAATATTGCAGCTTTCTTACTCCTTAAACTCTGAGGCCAGTGAAGGAGCTTATCACATTGTGGCATCAGTTGATGGACAGAAAACATCTCACAGCTTCAAGGTGGAGAAATATGGTAAGTTAGTTACTGTTCAGTTTTTACTGCTCATGATTTGGATTTAAGCAAGGATGCTGACAGTAAAACTTTTTTCCCCCCAGTTTTGCCCAAATTTGATGTGAAAATGAAAGTACCTGAAAAAATAAACATTGGACAGGAGGAATTCAAAGCTGAAGTGTGTCTAAGGTAAGTACCTGTCTGAACAGATGACAGATTACACCTAGGTTGGTGAATGCATGAATTGTTTTCAGTATAAAAATGTTTATTTGTGTCTAACCAGGTATACATATGGACAACCTGTGCCAGGCACTGTTGAAATTAAGGTCTGCCGACCTTCACAGCACCATAACAGGGGGCGAGAGCCCCACTGCTTCCCCCCTGTGACACAGCAGGTACAGTCACTATAGCAGCAGCTTTATTTCTCTTTTTCTACAATATAATAATAACTTAATTTATATAGCACTTATTGAAACTAAAATTACAAAGTGCTTCACATTTAAAACAATAATAAAGAAATAACAAATTTAAAAAGGGTACAATAAAACCAGCAGCAAATACAGTACAATCAGGTTACAGGAGGAAAAGGGAAAGGCCAATCGATAAAAGTGAGTTTTAAGAAGGGATTTAAAAGAAGATACAAAGGTTGCCTGTCTGAGATCCAAGGGGAGAGAGTTCCAAAGTTGGGGAGCACGGACTGCAAAAGCCTGGTCACCCTTTGAGATAACATGGGATTTTGGGACAACAAGTAGGCCCTTGCTGGAGGATCTCAGGCAGCGATCAGGCTCATAGGGAGATAAAAATTCATGTAGGGCTTTAAAAACAAGCAATAAAATCTTAAAATCTATCCTAAAACTCACAGGTAGCCAGTGAGATTACATGAATGACTTTCTCTATGTCTGAGGGGGAAAGGAGTCATTTAGTTTGAGAAAATTACAGGACATTCAGGATTTGATCTCAGGACAGGATGGACAGGACATTGGAAGATCCGGGACTTAACAGTCGGGACATATCGCTGTGTGTCATCTGCGCAACAATGGAAATTGATGTTGTGTTTGTGGCTAATTTATCCAAGGCATGAATTAATGGGGCGGTATTGAAGTGGGATATGCATATACACATGATGACGCCTGTGATGATAATTGATAAGAAAGCACTGCAGACTTAACCAGACAAAACCTGGCAGAGAAAGTCTCCGCAGCTTTTGTTCCCCAGGTAAAACCCAACTTTAACTACACACACAGAGCAGGCCAACCCTCACGCCCCATCATCATCAATCACCAACACACACACTCTTATGTTTTCACTAAACCACACTGGTCATTGATCAGTAATGAGCATTGTACCCATGGGGCAAAATCACAGTTTTTTTGAAAACGGTCACGGAGCGTTGTAAAAGGTTTGACACCAGAAATGATATCTAGGAACTTCAAGGATTAAAACCTGGGTGGACAACCCGGTCAACTAGCTGCTGGAAAGCTACAGGGGCCAAAACCCCTTTCTTGGGTCATTTTGCTGGCGAAATTATGTAAATGCAAATATTTAGGTACTACAATGGCATAAATAGTCATACAACTATCAAATTTGGCAGAGAGTATCTTGACACATAGAGGAAGGCAGGAAAAAAAGATTCTGGGGTTTGTTGCAACTCAATTTTAAGATATCACCCTCAACATCCCAAAAAAGACCCCAAAAAAGTACTGTTCGCCTGACAAATTCTCATGAAAATTATTATTTTTCAGCACTTTATGGAGAATATCTATGCCTAACATGTATATAGAAAACTTCCTTAATTCATAAGCTTCCTTTTGAGTCCAAGATAGCCTTTCTATCTCCAAAGCCCCACTTGCTGTGGCCAACGGTCTTCTCTATCTATCTGTTCACTTTGGGGAGACCAGAAATAGAATGTAGTTTTTCACAATGGGTGTTGCTTTGTTTGGAGACAGCCTGTAGCTTTCCAGTAGCTAGTAGAAAGGCTATCTTGGACTCAAATGGAAGATTATGAATTAAGGAAGTTTTCTATATACACGTTAGGCATAGATATTTTCCATAATTTTTTTTTTAATAAGAATTTGTCAGGCGAACAGTACTTTTTTTTTTAGTCTTTTTGGGATGTTGAGGGTTGCGAGTTGCAACAAACCCCAGAATCTTTTTTTCATGCCTTCCCCTATGTGTCAAGATACTCTCTGCCAAATTTTATAGTTGTATGACTATTTATGCCATTGTAGTACCTAAATATTTGCATTTACACAATTTCGCCAGCAAAATGACCCAAGATAGGGGTTTTGGCCCCTGTAGCTTTCCAGCAGCTAGTTGACCGGGTTGTCCACCCAGGTTTTAATCCTTGAAGTTCCTAGATATAATTTCTGGTGTCAAACCTTTTACAACACTCCGTGACCGTTTTTTTGCTTTGCCCCCTGGGTATTGTCTAACTCCATGTAATGGAACATATTTATTATCTTACAGACTGACCAGACCGGCTGTGCCACTTTTACCCTAAAGATGTCCATGTTCACAAACTTACAACCAGAGATGGTGTCGTACCAATGGGATGTAATGGCCACAGCAGAGGAAGAGGGGACTGGTAAGTGTTTGGACGCTGTCTTTTTAAATTGTATATATTTAAACAAATTATTGTACAGTAACAATGAGGCTTTATTGCAGGTATTTCATTTTCACATTTCAAGACTACAAGCCTTTCTTATCAAATTGGGACCCTGTCCTTCATTGACACACCTTCGAGTTATCACAATAGATCAAATATTGAGGGAAAAGTAAGTTCAAACTGTCTTTTCTTTTTTAGTGTTGAGTCATAAACAGTGAATCTCAAGTCTTGCACATTTGCAGTAACATCAACTTTGCTCCTCCAAAAGGTTAAAGCAGTTAACTACAATGATGAACCCCTTCCTGACATGGTGCTCTACATATATGAGGGGAGACACCGACCTTCAGCACGTCTAGTGCAGAGCGTCACAACTGATCATGATGGTATCGCTGCTTTTTCCTTGAGCACAGCCAACCGTGATGACTACATCTTTCTGGAGGTAAGTAAGAAGTTGTACGGAAACTACAGCCTGTAATCCAGGAGAATTATTATGCAAACCGAAAACAGTTGTTGTTTAGTGTTTCTGATCTGTAGCTGTGTCAGACTCAAAAGAAAATACAATTTTAGACCAGCTAAATCAAAGAGTATAGATGTAAAGGATTGAGGATAATGATTTTGTGTGAATGACGGTACGTTTGGCCTCGGCTCAGTTCAGAAAACCTAGAACACAAACTAATATAAATCTTTATTGTAGCTCATTTACAGTGTTTCTCTTTTATGTGCTAGGTAAAGAATATACAGAAAACAGATTCTCCTAACTATAAAAAACCCTACTATTGGTATGGAGAACGTTCGGTCTGTCCGGACTGTAAATATGTACATGTCCCAGAAGTCAGTTCCTTGACGGTGAATAGAAAGGATAAACCACTTCGCTGTGACAGAGAAGAAGAGATCTCCATCAGCTACACGGTAGTGGGAGAGAAACAGGGCTCTGTGGACGTGATCTATCTGGTGAGTGATGGGTGAACACTGTCTCAGTGTACCATTGTAATGTTTTCATGACAAATATGATGAACACACACACAGTTTGTAATGTGTGCAGGGAACAATGAAGTTCTTTTCTCTCAAATCCTGCAGGTCTTATCCAGAGGAGCCATTATCATGCAAGGATTTAAAAAGGTTGAAGTTCAAGATAATTCTGGTGAGTAACACATACTTTACTTAGTTACGCCTGACACCCCTTTTACTGGGGTATAGGCCATCAACAAGGGACCTCCAGAGCACTCGGTCACTGGCTTTCTTTTCAATCTGCGACCAGTTGTATCCCATCTTCCTGGTTTCTGCCTGGAGATCTCTCCGCCAGGTATTTTTGGGCCTGCCTCTATTTTTTCTCCCTTGTGGGTTCCAAGTTAGAGCCTGTCTGGTGGTGTTAGATGCTGGTTTCCGAAGTGTGTGTCCTATCCAATTCCATCTTCTTCGTCCTACCATAGCTGGTGTTTGTATATATCCTGGTTTGTAATCTTGTCTGGCCAGTAGATCTTCAGAATTCTTCTTCGGCAGCTGTTTATGAAGGTTTGCACTTTACTGATTGTGGTTTTCAGCATTCTCCAGGTCTCGGCTCCATAGAACAGGCCAGATTTTACGTTTGATTGATTGATTGATTGATTGATTGATTGATTGATTGATTGATTGATTGATTGATTGATTGATTGATTGATTGATTGTATTTATTTCAAACCAAACAAAAATCATATCTCACATACAACACAAAAACATCCACGGCCACGGGACACCATATAACCAAATATCCTACAGGACAAACAACAACAACAGACACTAACAACAACTAACACTGTTTGAAAAGGGGATGGAAGAAGCAGAGCTTATCAGTTTCCAACCCCAGACAACACACATACAACACAACCAAAACACAGAGTCACTCTCCAAAGTCCCCCCCCCCCCCCCCACATTCATCACATTAGTTTACATCATTTATCTCTCCTCCTCTCTGCTATACATTTCAAACACTCCTTTTCTAAACTTACTTTTAAATTGATTAACACTTTTGCTGAGTTTAATCTCTACATCCAAGCTATTCCATAGCTATTCCATTGAGTTGAAGAATCTTATTAGGGCCACGGGCAATCGCACCGGGCACTGATCCCTACAGCTATGAAATAGCTGCAGGGACCAGTGCCCGGGCACTACTGTTATTGTGTGGATTTTTTCTTATTAGTGTGAATCATTCGCACTATTGTTCTTCTGTTCGGCCATTTTCTTCCGCCTTTTTACGGTCTTCTTCTAGTCCTTCATACTTTGTGCTATTTCAACAATTCATATATCAAAACGTGCAGCTTTTTTTGAACTTTATCGGCATTACTTTTCTCTTTTTAACTATTTATACTTTTTAAAATATTTAACTTTTTCTGCAAATTAAACTCTAGACAAATTATTTTCCCCCGTTTTGTAGCCACACTTGTCTTCTGGCTAAAATTCTGGTCAAAAATGCAAAGAGACTTAGATAATAATTTAAAATATTTTTTAAATGCAGCCAGGGAGCTCTCTGCTCTCATTCAGCCCAATGCATTTTTTTCACAGCAGCAGGAGAAGGAGCTCAACTTTGTAACTTGCTGTTAAGTGCTTTTTAATTCATTTTATTTCACCAAAAAATAGTCACAGGTCACAAAAAAGTCCTCTTCTTGCTTGGTGTGGCTAATTTCTGCACTTTCCTTACTTTTTTTTTTAAGCATCATTGAAAAATCTCACATTCATCAAAGTCTCAACCTCTTCCCCACAACTCCACTGTAGTGTAAGGGGTAGGGTGGCCGCTTGCCAACCCTAAGGTCACTGGTTCGGATCCAAGGGAAGAACTCTTGTTATGTTATGTTGAATTCTGCTCTCCTCCCCCGCCTTCAATTGGTTACAGGTGTTTGTTATCTCCTTGATTACTCATACCAGTTTGCAGCACATTATCACATTACAATGAATGACAACAGTCTTGAAAGCAGTGTGCTCTCTGTAGCCGAGTGGCAGAGTAAAGGCTTAATGATCATAAGGTCATGGGTTCAATTCCTGCCTCAGTCATTTCACATCATTGCTTGACTTTTGATTCCAATTATTCAGCTGTCATTGGACAGTCTTTGATTCCTCATAGTATAAAGCTCATTGTAACTCAGGTTCTCTGTGGCCATATGGTTAGTGTGTTAGGTTACCACTCATGAAGTTGTGGGTTCAATTCCTTCCATGGACATGTTTCTTGTATGCCATTCCGCATGTCTTTGTCAATTTATTCTGCTAATTCAGCATGGTTCAGCATTGGGTTTCAGCATTCACACGCATGTTCCGTTAGGAAATGCTGTTTCTAGTTAGTGTGAATGCTTGTTCTTCTGTTCGGCCATTTTCTTCCGCCTTTTTACGGTCTTCTTCTAGTCCTTCATACTTTGTGCTATTTCAACAATTCATATATCAAAACGTGCAACTTTTTCTAGACTTTATCGGAAGTATTCAAATTTTTCATACTTTTTATACTTTTTCAAATATTTAATTTTTTCTGATTTTTTTTTTCCCCCATAGAGAATGCATTGGAACAGTCTTCAGTGTGAGACAGAGTGCAGCTCATCAACAGACAACAGTCTTTGCAACTGTGTGTACACTGTGGCCTAGAGGCAAAGTCAAAGTCTACTGACCATGAGGTTGTGGGTTCGATTCCTACCTCACTCAAACATTTGTATGGTGATCACTGCTTGCACTATTTGCTAATTCTGCAACAGTGTTCAGCTGCTTTCAGCATTCACACGCATTTCCATCAGGAAATGCTACTTTATCTAGTTATTTTTCCACTTCCGGCCAACTTCCGGTTCGCTACTGGACAAATTATATATCAAAACGTGCGGTTTGATCGGGATCGGTGTGCTATTACTTTTCTCAACAGTTTACGAATTGTTTGCGATGTAAGTCGCGAAAAACTGCGCAGAATTTTTGCATTGAAGTCAATGGGACGGCGCGAAAAAAAAAGAGCGAAAAAGACTAATCATTGGAGTTTAACAAACGTCTACTGCTCAGGCATACTTTCACCTAGAGGCTCCATTTAAACTTTAAACAGTAGACACAAGTCTTGTGTATTGTCGTATTACTCCACGTTTTGATAGGTCATATAGTTTTTGATCAATCCCTGTTCAATGACCATGATCATTTTTGGAGAAATTCTGAGATTATAATGGTTGTGTATTGCACGGAATGTTCGTGTCAGAGTGCGTGACATCATCGGTTAGAGTGGGAGAGATGCCAGAAAAACGCCAGATTTTTTCTCTTTCCAAACTCCAAATGGCCACAATTTACACTCCACACACATCATTTTTTTCAGAATTTGTAGACAAACTTGTTCTGTCACTCATCATCTGCTCAAAATATCAGAGAGACTTACAGAATTTAAACTCGGAGCGTCTTAGTGCGGCCACGTCTGTCTCTGCTCCTCATTGACTCCAATACAAATATTTTCTGAGAGAAGCAGAACGGCCTGATGTTTTAAAACTGCCATCCTCTCCAAAATATTTACTGTAGAAACACCAAATCGTACCAAAATTTTCAGTAAGTCCTTAGAGCAATGTGATCTGTGTTTTGTTCTGATAGGAGTTACCGTTTTGTCACAGTAAGCCTAAATGTGAGACCGGTGCAGAGGCATAAAATCACTCTTTTTCTCCACGTTTCTGTCTGCCTCAGCCTGGGGGGGCCCTATCGCTGTGGTAACCACCTGGAGTTGCCGTGGTAACCACCTGGAGTTGCCGTGGTAACGTTTGATTCTTAGGCCAGAGATCGTTAACTTCATAAACAATCCACCTGGCGCTCGTTTAAATGTTTATAAACACAGACACAGCTAAATCAGACTGACACAGGATGCAGCTCATAACATGTGTCAAGTCAGTCACACACACACACACACACACACACACACACACACACACACACACACACACACACACACACACACACACACACACACACACACACACACACACACATCAAAACACACAGGTAACAGCACTCCTCTCCCACACTCTAACACACACAGGTAACTTCATGTGATTATACACACACACACACACACACACACACACACACACACACACACACACACACACACACACACACACACACACACACACACACACACACACACACACACACACAGTTAACCTAATGTGGTTACAGCTCCTCCATATCAGTGCTTATAGAAAGATGATCATGTGTCTGTCTGATCAGCTCTGTCTTGACCTTAAGATCGTGGGTCTGATTCCCATGTTGACAGAGATGGCACAACCGGCAGTAGCCCCGTGGGCCTTTCAAAATTTCCCGAGAGGAAATTTTCTAGTTTTAGTTACTTCTTTATCTCTCTGGAGCGCCAGATGTTTTTGAGTTGTAGGAAGGCCGCTCTGGCCTTGCCTATTCTTGCTTTTGTAAACTGGAGATTTAGTGGCTCAGACGGTGTGAAGGACACTGCATGAAGTCAATCTCTATGGACAACACTCAATTGACATTGATTGACATATGGAGTCATGTAGTTGATCAGTGTTCATAACAGTTGGCTTGTTATTGCAGTGACTCAGGGCACATTGACCTTTCAGCTGGAAGTGTCTCCAGAGACGGCTCCAGTCATCCAGGTCATTACTTATGCCGTCTTTCCCAATGAAGAAGTCATTGCCACCAGTGCCAACTTCGATACTGAGAAGTGCTTCAGCAACAAGGTCAGTATAAGAGGAAGACCAACAGGTAAAATAGATTTGACAGGATTTTTGTCAGGGTGTATTAATCATCCCAACCCAGATGCTGCATTTGTTGTCTTCATGGTATAAACTAAGCTCTCTCTGTGGTCAGAGCTCAGTTTTGTTTTCTGAAGCAAATTAATGAACAGATATGAAGTCATCTGGGTCTGGCTTAAGAAGATGTACCATGTATAGACCGAATCGCCTTGTTTACATTCTACTTCCGGGTAGAAAACCAGCACGTAATTTGAATGAGATCAATAGTAACGAACAAGAGTTTAGCTATATATATCATATTTTTCACGCCCTATCACCGTTTAGACAAATCTGAAATGGTTGAAGAAACATTACTATTTCTGTGTGTGTGTTTCGTGTTGCTATGTGTTGTATTTATTCAGTTTGGGGGAATCACGGTGTCTAGAAAGCATCAGTGGCTGCAGCTGACGGGGACAGCTAACGGTGGTAGCTAAGCTAACGGCGGTAGCTAAGCTAACACCAGGACGTCAGCTGTTAAAACCCTCCCGTTGTCGGACACGACATGAAACTACTCCAGTTAGCTCAATCATGTTGTAACTCAGATATCCGCTGGAGATTTCTTTTTTTATGGACGGTTTATTGAGTCACTGAGTTATTAAAGTTAAACAGGTAGCTAACCGTTAGCCCGGCTAATCTATGATAATAATAATAATAATAATAATTCATTTAATTTATATAGCGCTTTTCAATAACCCAAAGACGCTTACAAAGACACAAAAGAAACAGGGTAGAGACATACAGGGGGAGACGAGGGAGAGACAGTACACAGTGACATATTGATGAGCGAGGTGATGGAGAGACCGGCTATGGGTAGGGGAGGTCATAGGCTTGGGAGAAGAGGTATGTTTTTAACCGGGACTTGAATGTGGGGATTGAGGGTGAGTCGCGGACAGATGGATATGATATGATAACCATGACTAATTACAAAAATGTGCACACGTAAATAGTAATGTTTGTCCAATCATTGGTTTTATAGACTAAGTTACAAACATCAGATTAGTATAAACGGCGATATAGTGACATGAAAAATTAGATAGCAAAACTCTCGTCCGTCACTATTATTCGAATGCTGGTTTTCTACCCGGAAGTAGTTGTAAACAACAAGGCGATTCGTCCTATATCAGTACATGAAAAAAGAATAATCATAAGAGGAGCACAAGCATTGTTGTGTTAATGTGAACACAGTAGGCCTACTATTGAAACTCTCTCAGAAGTACATATTCGCTCAGAAATCAATCAAAGGGTCTGGTTTTCTCTCCACTGGTACTAACTCCTGAAGTCTTCAAAGAAAATCAAGTTGAAACATGATACTTGTTGTTGCCACGTTAACAAGATGGATTTGTCTGCGTCAGGTGTCTCTGGAGTTTTCTCCGTCCTCAGCCGTCCCAGGAGAGGAGACCACCATGCAGCTGACGACCCAACCAAACTCTCTTTGTGGAGTGAGTGCTGTCGACCAGAGCGTCCTCATCCTGGAGCCGGGGAAGACTCTGAATGCTGAGAGGGTAAATGCTGCTGTCAACCAGCCGCCCTGTACTTGTTGTCAACAACCAGGGAACAACAGGAAAGACAAACTGTTACGTCTCACATTAGCAGCCCAAGAGAGAAACAACACACATGGTCAATGCTCAGGCACTGTTACATCTAGGCAGGCATTTAAATGTGTGTATGAGTCTAGTTTAGTAACTGCACTCTTCTTTTTCAGATATTTGACCTGTTGCCATTCAGAACAGCACCCACTGTTTCAGATGAGCTCCTGGATGTTGAAGAAGAATGCTACTACTATACGGGAGACGAAGATGACGCATATATGGTTTTCAAGGTAATTCATACGCAACATTTTCAATTACCTACAAAATTCAGACCCGTTAAAGTGTTTTTTGATGACCATTTCAGCAAGTTGTCACTGATGTCTGTGTTGTTGGATTATCTAGAGACTAGGACTGAAGATGGCAACTGATTTGTTGATCAAATTGCCTAAATGCCGAACCTGGCATTGGGGTAAGATTTTTTGTTCTTTCATGATAATTATTTAATTTTTCACATTTTGGCCTTTGCCTAATCAAATATCCTGTGGTGTTTTCACTGCAGATTTCGGCAGTGGTGGTGAGGAAGAAAATCCTCTCAAAACAGTCCGCAATTTTTTCCCTGAGACCTGGATATGGGACCTGGTGGACGTTGGGTGAGCATCTGTTACAAACACAAAGTGCTTAACAGAGAAAATTAAGATAATGGTTAAAAACAAGAAATTAAAATCCGAGAAGGAGTGATAAAACATGGGATAAACCCAAAATATTAGAATGACAATAACACTGGCAGCGTCGTAGGTAAAGAGACAAACTAAACAGGTAAATGGCAGAAAACCTGCAGCTCAGCTAAAATCCTGAAACACATTATGAAAAAAATATTTGAGGGAGAGACAACCTGGACTCTGGAGCCAGGCATGAAGACTGAGGATCCTGCTGAAATGTCCAACTCTGTGATCCAATGAGTGGATTGGGCCTGAGATGAGAGCAGATCTTCCTCTTCTGTTGAGTAGATCAAAGAGGTGGATGAAGTCGGCTTTCGTCACTTTTGATTTCAGGGGGGCATTGTCCCTATTTCCTGTCTGTCAATTAAAGGCAAAAAAGCCTGAAAGATGTACTTTAAATGTCCAACTTTACAGCAGAAACAAATTGACAGATTGACAAATTGACAAACTGAAGACTTTATAGGTGAATTTTGATGTTAAGTTCTGCTGTAAGTGACAGGTGGGTCAGTGTGTGTTTGCCACAAACCAGCAAAAAGCTCATGAATTTAAATAAAATGTGTTGGTTATGTGGCAAGGTGAAGAGGGCCCGGGCGGGCTTCAAACCCCAGACTCCCGGGTAACAGTCATGCGCGCTAACCACTTGGCCAAAGGGACATTCCTTCGGGTGACTGCTTAGCGCGCATGACTATTACCCGGGAGACATGGGTTCAAACCCCGCCCGGGCCCTGCGTGGAGCACGAGGATGTGCTTGTGAAAAGAGGGGGAGAGATGTGACAGTAGTGGTCCTGTCACTATGCCTCCAATTGATCATGCGCGCTAACCACTTGGCCAAAGGGACATTCCTTTGGGTGACTGGCTAGCGCGCATGACTATTACCTGGGAGACGTGGGTTCAAACCCCGCCCGGGCCCTCCCTTCGTCCTGCCACAGTTATATATTTTGATGCTTATAAATTAGATGATAAAAAAAACTGACTGCACTTTAATGATCATAAACAGAGAATATCTGTTTATAATTATTAAAGGTATATTGTTTAGGAATTACTCCCATCTAGCGTTGCGGTTGTATATCTCAAGCAACTCAATCGTGTTTTTCATGCTGCATTCACGTGAAATTGGGCAGACGGACGACAGCCGCTGCACGTAACGGCATAAACAAGCCTCTATGTAAACAAGTGGTCCGCCAGCACGAGGCAAAACAATACATGTGACAATATGTTGTCATGGCGATGTCGTATTGTTTACCTGACCCCCGTTTTACCGGCTTTCTCTGGACTTCTGTGACTAAAATGACATCTGGTTTGTTAGCGACGGCCGTCTGCCCGACTGCAGGTGAATGCAGCATCAGTGTAACGCTCCATTCCTCCTCACTGCGTTACCGCGGTGACTTTTCATATACGCCACCTCCACCTGAGCCGACAGCTCCGGTGTCTCCGCTGAGTTTCCGTGGTTTCCTACCGTCACGCTGCCACTGAACGTAAAAACATGGCGTCACCACATGGCAGCCAGCACTGAGCTTACCCGCCCCATGTAGATGTGAATGATATGAACGGCTAATTCAGAGCTGAAAGGAACACTTCACTTTGTTGATGGGGGCAATTATTGATGAATGAAAAACATACTTTTGAACGAAATAATCAATTTTCGTGAATAGATAACAGGAGAAGTTACACAATGTCCCTTTAAAGTGCAGTCAAATTTTTGTAATGTGTGAATTGTGTAAGTTGTTTCCATTAACCCTTTCCCACTGGCCAAAAATCCTGTTTAAACCTGCTAACAATCGGCATCTGACGGCAGTGGGAAAGGCTCACCAACCCAAATGGCTCTGAAATCAATGTGGGTTTTAATCGACTCAGCTCCGATTGGCTTGCAGTGGGAACGTCAGACCTGGGTCAACCTGCTAATTAATGTACGTGATGTTGCACCAGTTGCGACTCGTACAAGAGGCTTTGCTCGCACTCAATCAACATGTAACTACACTGGCAAGACAGTGAGAAAAGAGAGCAACTCATGATCCATGGGGAACAGGTGATGACAGGTAATCGTTTTATGTGCTTAGTGATATGTGTGCTGTTGGGTTGCCATGGGAAAGGAGCCATATGCTAATTGTTAGTGGGTTGACTGGGGAGAATACGTCAGTCCTACCGCCCAAAAGTCTGACCACCCATTTCTCCGACTACCCATTAATCCGACTTATTCTAGACCCATTGGCCCGACTGCCCATTGTTCCGACCAAAATTTTCCCTATAGGTTTAGGGACCAAAAATAGCAAAAATATAGTGGTATGGTCGGAGAAATGGGAACTCGAACTTTTGGGTAGTCAGAGAAATAAGAAGTCGGACTAATGGGTGCAAAAATACTGTTTAAAAATGTATGGTTGGAGAAATAGGAAGTCGGACAGACACCATGCGCCCGGGTCGACCCGCGTTAAAAGAACTTGCGTCAACCCGCTAATTTCAGTGGGAAAGTGGCTTATGATAAATAATGCCTGATTTCCCTTAAAGATAAACAGTGAGTTTCTGACGTCATGTACCTGTGTGTATATCTGTTGATCCAGAGAATCTGGAACAAAGGACGTGTCCTTCACCGTCCCAGACACCATCACCACCTGGGAGACGGAGGCTTTCTGTTTGTCCCCTCAGGGTTTTGGCTTGGCTCCTCGTAAAGAGATCACCGTCTTCCAGCCTTTCTTCCTGGAGCTCACCCTGCCCTACTCCATCATCAGGGGGGAGCACTTTGAACTGAAGGCCACCGTCTTCAACTACCTGTCCAAGTGCATCATGGTAACACAAAAGAGACAAACATTTTTGTTCTTGAAGATATTTACCTTTAGCTGTTGATGAAAACAAATAACATTGAAATGAACAGCATTTGTTAACATTTGAGTTACCTGGGATGTATCTTCAGTTCTAAACTGTAATGTTGTCTCTGTTGAACAGGTGACTGTGACTCCAGCGCCCTCCTTAGATTACACCCTCACCCCGCTCTCTAGTGACCAGTACACATCCTGTTTGTGTGGCAGTGAGCGCAAGACCCTCAGATGGACGATGGTCCCCTCGTCCTTAGGTGAGGGTCAAACTTTATTCCACTCTGATGTTGACAGATGAAAAGTTTACAGACTGCTTCTCACAGTGTTTGTTGATCTTTTTAGGGGCTGTGAATGTGACTGTGTCTGCTGAGGCTGTGGCTTCCCAAGCTTTATGTAACAATGAGATTGTGAATGTGCCGGACAGAGGTCGTATCGATGTGGTCACACGATCCCTCATTGTAAAGGTTGGTGCCTTTTAAAAACAATGACAAAAGTTAACCAAAAACATTTTCTTCATTTCCTCCGTCCTTCTCTTTCAGGCTGAAGGAACTGAGATGATAAAGACCCACAACTGGATGCTGTGTCCTAAAGGTGGGTTCGATTGATGCCATCATATTTGCATATTCTAACAAATTATCAACCATCCATTAAATCTAATTGACTTGTTTGTTTTGGTCTTGAGTGCTGTTTGAGCTCCTCTTCTCCGTCTGTACACAGGAGAGGCTTTGACAGAGGAAATAGACTTAGAGCTCCCTGAGAATGTGATTGTTGGATCTGCCCGTGCTTCACTATCAGTCCTGGGTAAACCACTCTGACCGTCACTGATTGTCTTTTTAAAATCAGGATTGTTTTCATGTTCAGTCTTGAGTGAGTCAGTGTTTTTGTGCAGGCGACATCTTGGGCCGAGCCCTGCAGAACCTGGATGGGCTGCTGCAGATGCCGTATGGATGTGGGGAGCAGAACATGGTGCTCCTGGCTCCCAACATCTACATCCTCCAGTACCTGAAAAACACACAGCAGCTGACCCCAGCCATCCTGGAGAAGGCCACCAACTTCCTGAGCAGTGGTGAGTGTCTCTGTCAGCTTCATGCAAACTGAGATACTCAAACCTGCCATGATCATTATTCTATCATTACATTGAATTATAGTTTCCATCACATTAACCACTTGAACTTAACTTGCCCGGGTCAGGTTGTGATCAATGAGCCTCGATGATCTTTGAGCTGTAGTGTGTGGTGGTTCTGCTGCAGCCTGGTGCTTTTTTCACAAAGCTCAGTTCGCTATATAATATAGAAATGAATGGTGGTCAAATCAGTCAAATTGTTACCTTAAAATCAAAGATCACAGCTGGAATAAACGTGTTGACTGTTCCACAGGCTACCAGAGACAGCTGAACTACAAACACAGTAATGGTGCCTACAGCGCATTTGGCAAAGGAGAAGGAAACACTTGGTGAGGACAGTCCTATTTCATGTGAAAAACCAGTTAAACTGCTTTCATGCCCTTCAATCTACACTTAATAATCCATAATGACAAAATGAAAACATGTTTTAGGGAAGCACAAGGTTCAATGTTAAAACAGTTCTGACACCAAAGGCTCGTATGGTGATGCCACTGAACCACTAATCTGGTGACATTTCAACATCAACATAATCAAAAAGTCACTGTGTCATTGTCGTCTAACCTTGTTGTGATTTCTTAAGGCTGACGGCTTTTGTGATGAGATGTTTTGCCAAAGCTCAGTCTTTCACCTACATCGACCCAGAAAAGATCCAACAGTCAAAGACTTGGCTGCTGAGTAAACAACAAACAAATGGCTGTTTCCAAAAGTCAGGAAAACTCTTTAACAACAGAATGAAGGTGAGCTGATGTCACCTGTGCCAGGGTCATACTGAGGGGTTCAAAATATTAACTTTCACTGAGTGACATTTTGTTCAATTAAATGATAATTCCTTCACAACTCAGTCATAACTGGCAGAGTGATGATGATGATGATGATGATGATGATGATGATGATGATGATGATGATGATGATGATGATGATGATGATGATGATGATGATGATGATGATGCTTCCTCTCCACAGGGAGGAGTGTCTGATGAAGTCACTCTCAGTGCTTATATCACTGCCTCCTTCTTGGAGATGAACATGTCAGTTAATGTGAGTACTCTTTCCAGTTACCGGTGACTATTTTATGTGGAGTGTTGTACCTGATATAATCACCCCTGTGTACTGTATAATAATAATAATACTAACAATAATAATAATTACAAGAATTCTTTATTTATATGTAGCACTTTTTGGGGGTGTTTCACAAAAAACAATAAAACAGAACACAGAAACAATAAAAACAGAACCTGAAACAGAAGACACCAAAAACATGAGACAGTCAGAATAAAAGGTTGGAGGGAAGATTGGTTATTGAAAGGCTTGACGGAAAAGGTGGGTTTTTAGTTTTGCCTTGAAAATGGGTAATGTGGTCTGGGGGGTGGCGTTCCAAAGCCTTGGGGCCATGGCTTGAAAGGCTTGATCACCTTTAGGTTTCAGCTCAGGATGTGCCTGGAGCCCAGCTGAAGAGGATCAAGGCTGTGGTCCAGCAGGAGAAGATTGAGGCTGGGGCTTGGCGGGGTAGATCGGCTGCGAAAGGACCCAGTCCAAGGATGAGGGGTAGTGAGAAGAATCACTTCCAGTAGTAGTTTTGATACTACATACTTAAACTGGTATGTAGTATCAAAACTACTTTTCTGATGTTCAGCACAACCCAAACCGTTTGAAAATCGGTCAAAAACTGATTAAGTTCTGGTTATAATAGTGGAACATGCACCATAGGCTTAATGCTCTGAGGGAGCGAGTTGCCTGAGCCAAGATGGCGGCCGTGTAAGCAATGCCGCATCACTGGGCAGCAGCGTCAGGTGAGAGATCTAGTCTTCTTGTATATCTATGGTCTCCTGATATGCAAAAAAATTCCAGGGTTCATCATTCGGGGAGGTGACTTTCTGCTGGGTCCATCTTCTGGTTGGTTAATAAAGTCGGGATGTAGGTTTTGAACAGGGGAACTTAAAATTACACATGGGCAGGAACACAAAGGCAACACTGAGCATGAATGCAGGAACCAACGCAGACAAACCAACAAAGGGCAATGGAAAAACACCAAAGTCAAATACACTAGGAGGAAATGAGACAGATGAGGCATTCGAACACAGGTTAGACACATGAGGTAAGCACAGAAGGAAGAGCACAAGACATCCATCCATCCATCCTCTTCCGCTTATCCAGGGCCAGGTCACAGGGGCAGCAGTCTGAGCAGGGACGCCCAGACTTCCCTCTCCCCGGACACTTCCTCCAGATCTTCCAGGAGGATCCCAGGCCAGCCAAGTGACATTATCACTCCAGCGTGTCCTGGGTGTCCAGGGCCTCTTCCTGGTGGGACATGCCCGGAACACCTCCCCAGGGAGGTGTCCAGGAGGCAACCGATACAGATGCCCGAGCCACCTCAGCTAGCTCCTTTTGATGTGGAGGAGTAGTGGCTCTACTCCGAGCTCCTCCCAGGTGACAGAACTCCTCACCCTATCTCTAAAGGAGCACCCAGCCACTCTGTGGAGGAAACCCATTTCGGCCAATTGTATCCGAGATCTAGTTCTTCGGTCATGACCCAAAGTTCACAGGTGAGGGCAGGAACGCGGTAAATCTTCTTCACCATGACAGACCGGTACAAGGACCTCATTACTGCACTGATCCGCCTGTCAGTCCATCCTTCCCTCACTTGTGAACAAGACCCCAAGATACTAATCTCTTTCACTTGAGGCAGTGGCTGTCCTCCAACTTAGAGGGGGCAAGCCACCTTTTTCAAGTCAAGAACCATGGCATCTGACTTGGAGGTGCTGATTCTCATCCAAGCTGCTGCAGACCGTCCCAGTACATGCTGAAGGTCCTGGCTCGAAGGAGCCAACAGGACAACATCATCTGCAAAAAGCAGAGATGAAATCCAGTGATTCCCGAACCAAAGACAAGACATGGTACATGGTACTAAGACTCAAACCCGTGACAATCTTAGCAAGGAGCTTCTTGACCACTGCCAACCTGTGCCAGGGTTATAATAAGACTTCCCCTGAGTCCTAAGACTCTGCCTCCGGTTCTAATCAAATCAAATCAAATTATTCTTTTTAATTTGTTTTAGGAAGATGTGATGAGGAAGAGCCTGTCCTGCCTCAAAGAGTCCATCGGTGACCTCAGCAACACCTACACTACAGCTCTGCTGGCGTACGTCTTCACCCTGGCAGGAGACATGGAGACCCGTGGTCAGCTTCTGCAGCACTTGGACACAGTGGCAGTCAAACAGGGTGAGCATCCTCCCACAGGAGATCATTCTGGCCTCACTCCCTGTGAATGCAGCTCATCTCATACCAGTTTGTTTGTGGACGACTGTTCTTAGGGGGTCTCCTCCACTGGTCTCAGACAGCAGCAGGTACTTCAGCCTCTCTGTCTGTGGAGATCAGCTCCTACGTTATGATGGCTAAACTCAGTGCCTCCCCCTCTACTGAAGACCTGGTCTACGCTTCTGGCATCGTCAGATGGTTGACGGGCCAGCAGAACCATTATGGAGGCTTCTCCTCCACACAGGTATGGCCCAAAGCATTAAGCTGGACTTTTCTGTTCTATACTTCCTGGGCAAGTATGATGAAACAACATCAGTCTGTACCTCCACAACTTGATGTCTGTGTTTGTAGCAGTGTTACAGCCCATTAACTATGAATCGCATCCCTGGAGCAGCTTCCTGACCTCACATCTGTGTGAAAATCAACACCTGACACTGATGAAAATATGGTCTGTGCTGCATCATCTGGTACCGTTTCTTACCTGTCACCTTGTTGTAGGACACAGTGGTGGCTCTTCAGGCTCTGGCTCTGTACTCCACTCTGGTCTTCAGTCCAGAGGGTTTGATCGCAGTGACGGTCCAGTCCCCCAGTGGTCAGCTGACATTTGATGTAAACCACAACAACAAGCTGCTCTACCAGGAGAAGACTCTGCCTGACGTGACAGGAAAATACAGCCTGGAGGTGAAGGGCACTGCATGTGCTTCAATGCAGGTCAGTCAACACAATGTATACGTTGATGTACGTCCTCCATATGACACTGTCCAAAGGTTGGAAGCACTGGACTGATACAGAAAAGTCAAATGATCAAGGTTTAAAGGGAATTCTTTTGTGTCTGTTTTCCAGATTTCTCTTCACTACAACATCCCAACTCCAACTGACGTCACAACCTTAAGTGTTGAGGTCAAACCTGAGGCCGTGTGCACCAGCAGATCACAAAGACCCAAACTCACTTTGAAGTTTAAGTCACTGTAAGTAATCGACCGGCAGATTCAGTTAAAACAACAACAGCAGAATATTTTTGACATTTTTGTTTTAAGTTACTGTCTAGCTCAAACATCCAAACTGCAACCATAGGCCTCAAAGCATTAAATAGAGCATGTTTTAGACCTATTTAGAACGGGGTGAAGGGGTGTCATCACATCACCTTTTTATGGTTCTCTTGCAGATACAGTGGAGAGGAGACCACCACCAACATGGTGATCCTGGACATCAAGATGCTTTCTGGTTTTGCCCCAGACCCAGAGTCTCTGAAACGGGTGAGATATTAGACAAAACTTCAAGCTCAGTAGGAACTGATGAGTTTTCATGTGTTGATGAAGCTGAGTGTCGTCTCCTCACAGCTCCGAGGTGCCCTGCCGGTGGACCGTGTTGAACAAAAGCAGGACCACGTTATGGTCTACCTCCGGGAGGTGAGAGGGATTCACAGTGAGGATCAATGGAGGACGCTCTCCAGATGTGTTACTGATCCTGTGGTCTGTTTTTCCTCCAACAGTTACCAAAGGACATCGCCATCAACCACAGCTTAGAGCTCGTACAGGAGCTCCCAGTGCAGAACCTGAAGCCAGCTGTGGTCAAGATCTACGACTACTACCAGCCAAGTAAAACTCATACTCAACACCTTGTAATACTAAGCACTGCAAGTTTAAGTTTTAAGTTTTCGTTTGTCTCTCAGGTGACCAGGCTGAGACAGAGTACATCTACCCTCGTGCTGCAGGTAATGATTCTTATTGATGCAAGAACACTGCAATATTTCACCAATATTTCTTACAAAACTGATTTACTAAAACAAAAGACAATAATGTCTTCAATTATGAATCACTCATGTTCATATGCAATGAACTGTAGACTTGAGTCCTCATGTTGGATGATAAGTTTTTGTTCTTTTGCAGCTTGAAGACAGAAGTGTGATCAATCTTCGAGTTGTCATGGCTACCAGTATTTCAGATCACCTGTAATGCAGGTGCATCTCAATAAATTAGAATATAAAAAGTCAATTTCCAGTAGTTCACGTCAAACAGCCCCAACCAAATGATTTGAGTGCATATAGAGGGACAGAGCTTTCAGAAGGCCAACACTTTTTCATATTAACATTTTTTTTTCTATTTGTCTTTTGTAATCCTGTAACCAAGATGGCAGCTCCCTGTCCTGCATGCTCTGTCTCTGTGAAATTTATTGTCGTTTTGTGGCTATTTCTTATTGAACCTCTTCCACATTGCTCTTACTGCTTTTCTGATGGACTAACCTGCTTTACTGATGGACTAACTTTGGAAATCTGCATGGATTATCATACCCCACTGCTTTGATTGTCTTCCTGCTGGCGTCCTCACCTGCAGTCCTGCTCACCTGCTCCTCTCCCCGGTCAGGTATTCTCTCTCCCCACTCTGCTCTCCTGCCTCCCCCACCACACACACGCACACACACACACACTTTACACACCACAGTGACTTTGAGCGCACCGATACCCACGCTCGCACGTCTCGCGGACTATGGGGCAGACACGGCTTCTCGTTGCCTTACTACTTGCGTCGGCATACTGGGACTACGCTGGCCGCACTCGGGGGAGCGAACTGGGGAGACTGCTCTCTGTTTCTCCGGTTCTACCCTGCGCCCAAACGTGTACTTTACGCACCAACTCTCTTACACAAGCGCCGAGTCGAACTGCTGCTTCGTTGCCTGCTCACCTGTCTATTGGTTTGATGTGTTGCTATGCGCTTAAATCATGTTTCATTGTTCCCACGGATGCTCTTGTCTTTTCTATTCATTGCTCAGATGCATATTTAAAGTGCAATTCAATCAAAATGTTTAAAATCCGTTGCATGATTATGCTACTGTTAATGATATCAGGTGATGTTCAGTCTAACCCTGGTCCTGATTCAGATTGTATTCAAACTGCTGCTGATTTTAATGCAAGATCAGGTTTGGGTATTATTCACTTAAATGTCCGAAGTCTCCTACCAAAAATAGACTTTGTTAGAGTGTGGGCGCAGACAACCAATGCCGATATCATTGTAATTTCTGAGAGTTGGTTGAACAAATCTATTAATGATAATGACATTTCTATTAATGGTTACAATATAAGTCGTGCTGACCGCATTAAAAGGGGTGGTGGTATAATTGTGTATTCTAAATGTAGATTCCACACTAAAGTACTGGTAAAAAAGTCAATTCCTAATCAGTTGGAAATTCTCGGTTTACAGGTTGAATTGTCTAAGGGCTATTATATTACTGTTGTTGGGTGCTACAGACCTCCTTCTTCAGCCAAAGAAACCTTGTCCTCCTTGTCTAATATTCTTTCTAAACTACCTGACAATCAGTTAGCCCTTTGTGGCGATCTGAACTGGGACTGGCTATCACCAGCCTCGGATGAATTTAAATCTTACTGTAACGCAATGAATTTCACACAATTAATTGATTCCCCCACTCGTCCTAACCCAAAGTGTCCTGAGAAATCTTCATTGATTGATTTATTCATTACTAATAATCCTCATAAGTATACCTCTGTAAGTGTATTTCCATATGACGTGAGTGACCACTGTGTTATTGCAGCCATCAGGGATACCAAAATACCAAAGGTTAAACCTCGTTACATCACGAAGCGTGATACCAAACACTTTAATGAACAGGGTTACAGATATGATCTAAATGTTGCTGATTGGAGCAGGGTCTCCTTAATACCTGACGTTGAATTAGCCTGGTCTTATTTTGTTGATTTACTCATGTCAATCATTGATATACATGCCCCCTACAAAAGGTATAGGGTAAAGGGCAGGGAAAATCCGTGGTTCTCTGAAGAGTTGGCTAGTTTAATTCGTGCGAGAAATTATTATTGGGCAAAAGCAAGAAAATCAGATGTGGAAGCTCACTGGACCACTTTTAGATGCTTAAGGAATAAATGTACTGCCTTAGTTAAGAAGGCCAAATCGAACTATTATCTTGCTCTAACAGCCAAAAACTTAAATAACCCTCAGAAATTCTGGCGGACTATTAAATCTTTATCTCCAAAGAACTCCTCTAGTCTCCCAACTTGTATTGTGTCTGAGTCGGCCACTATCTATGACAAAGTTGAGATGCTCAACTGTTTTAATAAGCATTTTGTGTCATCTGGTTTTCTTTTTGACAAAGAAGTTATGTCCCCCACTGCAGCCCAGGCTCCACTTAGTAATGCTGAGACTCCCTTGGATACTAAATCCAACTTTAGGCCTTTCACTGTTGCCGAGGTGCATAAAGCCCTTACAAAATTAGATTTTAAAAAACCAGCGGGGCCAGATAACATAGCTGTCTATTTTTTAAAAGTTGCTGCGGATTTTATAGCTGAACCTTTAACCTACATTTATAACTTAACTCTAACTAGTAATAAAAAATAAAAAAACACCTGGAAAATGGCTCACGTTCTCCCCCTCTTAAAAGGCGGTGAACCCTTGAGCCTTAATAATTACAGGCCTATCTCAAATTTGTCACCCTTAGCCAAGATTTTAGAAAACCTGGTAAGTGATCAGTTGAAGGATTTTTTGTGTCGTAATGAAATTTTATCATGCTATCAATCTGGTTTTAGTAAATCACATAGTACAGTCACTGCTGCTACGAAAGTAGTTAATGATATGGCCCTGGATAGCAAACAACATTGTGCTTCCCTTTTTATTGATTTCTCTAAGGCCTTTGATACTGTGGACAATAATGTTTTGCTGCATAGATTGGCTAATATAGGACTCTCTGATTCTGCTGTTAGTTGGTTTTCTAACTATCTATCAGACAGGGCTCAATGATGGTTACTCCTCTGATACCCTGGCTGTCCATAAGGGGGTGCCACAAGGCTCTGTGCTCGGTCCCCTGCTGTTTACAATTTATATAAATGATTTGGGGAAAAATGTTGAAGATGCAAATTTCCATTTTTATGCCGATGATACTGTGATTTATTGTTTTGGAAGCACTGTGTTGATGGCTGTAGATCACTTGCAAGCTGCTTTTAAGGAAATAGAAGCCCAACTCCGGTTCTTGAAATTGGTGCTTAATGCAGATAAAACTAAAATGATGATTTTTACTAAATCTAGAGACAAAACTAATTATCGTCCTACTTTATACACATCTCAAGGTACTCTTATTGAGACTGTTTCTACTTTTAAATACCTAGGCATCATCCTTGATGACAATCTGTCTTTTAAACCTCATATTGAAAACCTGGTAAAGAAGCTAAAAGTGAGATTGGGCTTTTATTTCAGAAATAAATCTTGTTTTTCTTTTGTCTCTAAAAAAAGGCTTGTTGCAGCTACTTTTATTCCTTTGTTGGATTATGGTGACGTACTGTACATGAATGCCTGCTCTACCTCTTTGCATATGCTGGATGCCATTTATCATTGTGCTTTAAGATACATTACCGGCTGTAAGTCACTCACTCATCATCGTACTCTGTATGCTAAAGTAGGCTGGCTGTCTTTGTCTGCACGTAGGCTTCTACACTGGTACATCTTCATCTACAAAGCAATTATTGGACTACTTCCCTCATACCTCTGCACCTACCTCACTCTCACATTAAACTCATCATACAGATTGCGCTCTCTGGACTTTCTATCTGCCTCTGTCCCCAGAACTCGTTCTGAGTTTGGGAAGAGGGCATTCATGTACTCTGCTCCCTCTGGCTGGAACAATCTCCAAAAAACACTAAAACTACAGGCATTCATCACCCTTTCCGATTTTAAAACCAGACTTAACTGCTTTTTAATGGCAAATCATGGAGTGTGTAAATGTTTTACTGTTTAGTATTTTAGCATCACTGGATTAGCGTTCTTTTAGTGTGTATTGTTGTGCATTGTTCTGTTCTATCTTGGTTGATTTAACATAATCTCTCTTCCCTCAGGATCCCCTGGTACAGCCTTCCCTTGTACCACACCCTCTCTTCCTCCTTCTCTTCCCCCCATATCCCCGCCGGACTGTAGAACTCTGGACGTCATTCATCTTTTCTTTCTCTCTCTCTCTTTTCTCTCTCTCATATTTGTCCCCACTTCTTTGTGTGTATATCTTGTTGCTGCTTTCTTGGCCAGGCTATGCTTGTAAAATAGATTTTTTTTTATCTTAAGCAATTTGCCTGGTAAAATAAAGGTAAAATAAAAGTAATATTCTGATTTTTTGAGATAATGAATGGCTCACATTTACTGTAGGCCTAAAATTCCTTTCTTTTAACAGTAATGGATAATCATTACTGTTAAAAGAAAGGAAATAAAGACTTGAAATGTTTCATTCTGTGTGTAATGAATCTATTTAATGTATTAGTTTCACTTTTTGAATTGACCTAAATGAACCTTTCCATGATATTCTAATGTATTGAGATGCACCTGTATATATCTGTATCTGTATATATATCATATAAAGATACATTTTGTGTACCCTGTGAAACTCCATGTCTGTTACAAACCAAAAGCATACACTTGCTGAACACATTCACTGTGTAACTTCTCTAAATGTGTCCCAAACTAATGCACAATGAATAATAAAGTTATATGACATGAATGTCCCACTAAGAACTGGTCTGGTGTTTTTCCGTTTTCCACTGTTTCATCTTTGTTTCAGTAGTTGTGTATTTATACCTTGTACAGTTTTTCATCCACACACCAGAGGAACAGTTTAAAGGGATATTCCAGCTTAAGTTTAACCCATGGTCTAACGCACCATGAGAACGAGTAGTGTCTGTGCTGAAGTTGCTACAATTAAAGAAGTTTGTGGTCAGCAAAGTTGATTCTACTGGGTCTCACGGTGCGTTCATCATCATGGGTTAAACTTGCACCGGAATATCCCTTCAATGTGAAATTCATTTAAACATCAGTAGCTACAGATCAAGGGGGGAATTGTGGGTTCCTCGGCTGCCGCTGGGGGCTGGGACCAGAAGTGAGCAATTCTCCATTGACCCCCATGTTCTGGAATCTGGTATGCCACCTGAAGTTGGATATCCGACTGGGAAAGTGGGACGAACCTCACCAACCCCGACTTAACCACAACGTCATAAAACGTCATCCAAAATGGCTGCGCCGTACATCAACAGTATCGAAAGCTCTCGTGATGTATTATTTATTAGCAATCTGTTTTGTTTTTGTGAAATTAAAGCTATAGTGCGTAACCTTTATCACCACCTAGAGGATTTCTGCGGTATTACAACAATTCGGCCGGCACCTCAATATGGCGTATGGCTCGGTGTAACCTCCCCTCCCCTCCCCACCGCTACCGTTTGTCTCTCTCTTTCTTTGCCAACAGACCTTCTGCCGAACGGGAAGGCTTTTTCTTCTGAACCTCTTGGTCGCTTCTTTGAGTTCTCCGCCAGTCAGGTAAAACCGATGTTGCGTTTCAGGCAGGCTTTTGAATCCGTAAGTTACGGCTTCAAGTCACGACATATGACTTTGTAGCGTTCCAGGCAACCCATAACTCGTGTTTTTCCAACCTGTTACCCGTGAAAGTCACTATAACAGCCACTCGTAACTTCAGACTAGAGGTCAAAAAACGAAAACCCGAGGTTCCGACCCGACCCGGCTCGGGTTTTGGTCCACTCACAAGAAGTGACGCCGGGGCCGGGTCGGAACCGGTGGAGTTAGCCTCGGGTCTCGGGGCTCTTATTGTGAAAGGCCGGGTCCTACAGTACCCGAGAGGACCCGGCGATTGGCTGTCACAGCTGTCAATCACCCCCGCCCCCCCCCCCCTTCCGTCCAATGCGAGGCTGCGAGCTGCCTGTGTGACTTATGTCACGTGATCAAAACAACTACACGACTCTTATGATGACGTCAAAGGTGACAGTTCAAGCAAAAGTTAGAGCCGAGGTCAGGACTCGGGGCAGTTAAAAAGTTTGTTTATTAACGTAACGTTATGGTTAATGGTTCAAAATGGTTAAACAATCGAGTTGCCGTAGCGTGTTACCGCGGTAACGTTATGCTCCGCAAAGCACAATGGAAACTCCAAAATGATAACGTTAATTAAACAAGAGGAAATGACCGGTGGATTGGCGTTAGCAACGGCTAAGAAGAAGGATTACAGTACATGACCATCTAAACAAGAAAATGACGACATGGATTTATTTCTGTTTACATCACGTTATGGCCAGGGGGGGCTGGCAGCGGCCGCAGCCGGAACCAGGTAGAAGAAGACTACGTTTAGATAAGAAACAGAAAGTAAAAACAAGTCTTATTTAACGCTAGACAACTTGTATTAAATCATAAAGCAACTCAGGCATTTCGGGTCCACGGGTTTTTAAGGGTTCGGTTCGGGTTCGGAACTCATATTTACAATAATAGCTCGGGGCCAGTCGGCTCCGGGTCCAATTTCCTCGGGTCCATTTGGGTTCGGGTCCGTCAAATTGGACCCGTGAAGACCTCTACTTCAGACCCATGAACTTGTACCAGATCGAACTGGTACGACTTCGCAGGTCGGAAAAACACGAGTTATGGGTTGCCTAGAACGCATCATTATTTCTTGTGCACCAGCGTGGGAATGTTGCCAACGTCATCAAATACAAAAAGAACAAATACTGAAAAATACCGCGAGGTGTTAGAGGAGCTGAACGGCTTAATCAGCGTTGTATCATCTCCTCCTGTAGTGGCTTGGGTGAAACGGATATTTACAGAAGCGTAGAAGTTACGCACTATAGCTAAAATAAGTGGTATGTAGTACTGTCCAACGTCTATCTGTGGACATGGTACGGTATGGTTTGCCGTTTTATGCGTTGTTTTTAACTGGTATTGCTAACAACAACAACATCGCTAGACGTACCTGGAACACACCATTACCGCCTCTCGTCCAAATATGGAAAGTACACTTCCACTAAAATCCAAGATGGCGCAGTTCAAATGCCTGTAGTGGGATCACAAAACAGACTCCCCCAAACCATTGGGTGACGTCACAGGTACTACGTCCATGCTTTTTACAGTCTAGGGTACAGATATAGAGTATAGATGTACAGGGCGCATGACGTCTGTCCGACTACCCATTTCTCCGACCATACATTTCTTTATTTTTGCGTCCATTAGTCCGACCTCCCATTTCTCCGACTTAAGTAGCCCTAACCCCTAACCTTACCCTAAACCTAAACTTAAAGGAATAGTTCACTCAAAATTGAAATTTCACTCATTATCTACTCACCCTCATGTGGACTAGGGGCTGGGAGAAGTTTCAGAGTCCTCCGTGGCTTCTCTGAGTTACAGGGGGGCTCGGCGTAGCAGTGCATGTGCAATGTTATATGGACATGCACTGCTACGCCGAGACCCCCCGCAACTCAGAGAAGCCACGGAGGACTCTGAAACTTCTCCCAGCCCTTAGTCGACACGAGGGTGAGTAGATAATGAGTGAAATTTCAATTTTGAGTGAACTATTCTTTTAACACTGTAGAATAGGTAGTCGGAGAAATGAGCCGTCCGACTTTTGGGCAGTCGGACTGATGTATGCTCCCCAGATGTACAGATACCAGAGGAGGTTCTGACTTGGTGTGTTTGTTCTCTGTTCACACAGGTGGCTCATCATGTGGCAGGAGAAGCTGAAGAGGAGGAGGTGAGTCAGATGTGGAGTGGAGACGCTGTGGGCCAGCAGATGGGTGAACGCTGGGAGTTTAGGCGGGTGAGAGAGGGAGGGGTGGGGGCTTTAAAAGGGTCAGAGGGGGCGAGTTCAAGAGAGCTTAGAAGCACCCATATTTGGACTGTGGGGTGTTGTTGGAGGAGAGGGAGGAATGGGGGGGTGGGGGGTGTTAATAGCAGCCCTCCAGTCATAAAAAGAGGGTGTGTCTGTTTCCGAATGAATGAGCAGGCTGATAAGCTTTGTGAAGGGTCTGAGAGGAGGGAGGGGAGAGGGGAGGGGGGCAGACAGTGTTGTCTTTGGCATGTTGAACACACACAGGCTCAGTCTGCAGACACACTCACCGTGACTCACTGTGTGGATGTTGTGGCTGGGTTAGGGAGCAAAAAAAGCCATCGGACCAGGTCGGACGCTATTTGTGTTTTCCTGGATGGAGCGCCAAGGAAAAGTTGGACAAGTTTGGTAACATCTCGTCTCCTCTCCAGCCTCGGACTCAAGGATGATGCTGAAGAAAGTCAGATTCAAGGTAGGAAGATCGGATAAATGAAGGAGAAGTAGTCTGTAGTATGGAAATCCTCTTTAACTTTACACTTATTTTACCATAAACTGTAGGGTTTGTGTTTTTCTTTTCATTCATCTGTCTTGTTTCTGCCACTCTTGAGATAACACACTTATCCAACCAGTATCATCTTTTCCTGTGGTTATCTCTGACTTAAACGCCTCCTTCCTGAGGAAACTCGTCCTTCTCACAGGAAGTGATGTGAAAATTACACCATAACTGAACATAGAAAGGAAAAAAAGTCTGTCTCTCCGACTGACCTGAGATCTGTTAAAACTATGATAACGGCACATAAGTGACAGGCAGACTAGGCTACTGATCCAATCCGTCTCTATCCACTTTAACCATGTTGAATAACTCTTAATCCACCTGTAATCCAAAAGCTTTGTGTCTCATCCCCCTTTTTTTTGTACAAAAACCTTCAGTGTGTGACTGAACAAATTAAAAAAGCTGCTCCGGCTCTGGGCCTCTGCTGGATCTTCATCATCCACGGCCCTGCCTGCAGTTCAAAGGGAAAAGCTGCTGCCTGCTGCTCAGGCTGTGGCCGCGACACTGAGGCGATAATTATTGTTACAGCAGCCAGAGGAGCTGCAGCTACTGGTTCTCACCGACTGTAAATACCACTATAAAGGATTTACTGCTGTCACCACTGTGGGGGTTTAAACAAGGGAAGAGACGACAGCTGCTGTCGGCTTATCACCTGAAGAAATGCATCAGATTGTTATCATTTCTTTATTGCTAATATGACACATTCGTGTGTAAGAGGTTTCTATTAAAGCTCCATACAGTATAAAGGTAGATGTTTGTGTTAAAGCTCCATACGGTATAAAGGTAGATGTTTGTATTAAAGCTCCATACAGTATAAAGGTAGATGTCCATGTGTAGTGTGATTATAAAGCAGCTCTAGGTTCTATATTAATACTGTGAAAGTATCAAAGTCCACAGAGAAATGCACACAGCCTGTATTCAGAAACTGAGCCTTAAAACCAGCCGTCAGGACTTCCTGTCACTTTGTGATGTCACAACAAAGCTGTCACCCAAACTTGGGTTTTTAGGAGCCATATACATTGAACTTAAAATCTTACCAAGAATATTCGTCTTATTTCTAGTCAAAATGTCATTTGTAGTCAAAATAAATCAAATTATACTCAAAATAAGACTCATCGCATAAAAATCTGCTTGTTTTTAGACACTTTTTACTTCTTTCAAACATATTTTCACTTGAAATAAGTAGAAAAATCTTGACAGTGGAGCAAGTTTTTCTTTCTTATTACAAGCACAAATGACATGCTTTCACTGGCAGATTTTTCTACTTATTTCAAGTGAAATTTTGTTTTAAACGAGTGAAAATGATATAAAAACAAGTAAATTTGTAGGTGATGAGTCTCATTTTAAGTGGAAAGAGATTAGTTTTGACTAGAAATGAGACATTTTGACAAGAAATGAGACAAATATTCTTGGAAAGATTTTGAGTTTTTGCAGTTAGTTATTGCCACCATAGGGGGGTAAACAGCCTATAGGAGGGTGGGGGTTGGGAGGAGTATCACATGATGGAAGTGTGGGAGTATGGGCTAATGTAGGTCATTTATTGTTGTTAATGTCGCGGTCATCACGCTCATCGCCGTCTCAACTGACTGAAAACCGAAAACGAGTCCTTCACTCTCACCTGTTGTTGCCACCAGCTGTTGTTACTGCCCCACTCAGAGGTGACACTTTTCCCAGGCAGAGTGTCAAAGAGCGTGTGAGGCAGAGGGCAGGACCCCGAGAGAGAAAGTGAGAGAAGTAAACAAACACAAAGAAAGAAAGAAAGAAAGAAAGAAAGAAAGACTGTATTAGTTCTGAGGTCAGCACCTGAACTGTTGAATACATAGATAAAATACTGATATGGGGCAGATTCAATATCAAACGTTCACAGAAGTTTTCATTATAAATCAAATTAAATCCTGATTCTATATTTATACTTGATGTAAAATATCAAAATGAACCGTGAGGACTTTTGTAACTTTGTGATGTCACAACAGAGCATAGTCTTTCTTCTGATTGGTTCGTTTGTAACGGATAAACCGACAGACAGACGTGCAGACAGATCGTCACTAATAATAATAACTGATTTTGTAAATTTTGTGAAAAAAAAAGTAACATAAAACCACAAATATTTCTCATAATGAATCAGCTTTTCAAAAATAAAATACAGGAAACCATGTGTGTCCACATCCTGAATAACGTGAACTCATGAACAGTTACCGATGAAGTTGTGAGTAGTAAGTTGAAGTACATGTTGTAGTAGTTTTCTGTGTCTCCTGTTGTTGTTGTTGTTGTTGTTGTTGTTCTCCTTAAGAACATTGTTTGTATTTAGAGCAGCTCAGGTTCTTCAGACTCGGAGGATATTGGATGAATTCTGTGTGTGTGTGTGGAATTTCCTGTGTGTGATGTTGTGTGTCGGACCGTCAGCTCTTTGTCCAGGTCTCTGCTCCTCACACGGCTCTGCTACATTCTGTCCATCACTGAAGCACCGCCTCTGTTTGGGTTAATAGTTTTGTGTTTTAAAGATAAAGCTCTTCTCCTCTGTGTCTCTAACCCTCCTCTCCTCCATGTGCATTTGTTTTCAACGAAGCCGGTGAGAAATCAATCCATGGAGCGGTGGATAACGTTATTTATCATCTATATATCTGTGTAGTCTTATCTGTCATAAACAAGAGATTATGGGTTACGGGGCACGTTACGTTGGTGTCGCGATGCCGCCAAGTTTTCAGTAAAGAGACGCTTGGTGGGAGGCAGAGTCAAGTCAAAGTCAAAGTCAGAATTAGCATTTTGCTAATGGGATTTCTTGGTTTCCCTCATCAAACTCATCAAATACACAATCCAACAACTCCAAAACGCTCTGGTGGACAAGTTGTGACCTGCACATTCACCACGCTATGAGATAATAACAGAACGTTACCAGACAGAGGTGTTTTAGAGGGAAATACAGAGTTGATGAAAAACTGTCCCAGACGGGAACACGCATCAGCGGTTTTGCATGAATTTTCCACTAAAACAACTCTGTCTGGTAACGTTGTGTTATTATCTCATAGCGTGGTGAATGTGCAGGTCACAACTTGTCCACCAGAGCGTTTTGGAGTTGTTGGATTGCGTATTTGATTAATTTGATGAGGGAAACCAAGAAATCCCATGAGCCTCCGTAGTGTAGCTCTGAGCAGCTCACGGTTCTGCTCCACCGTTCTAAAAATAGCTTAAAAACAGCCGACAATTAAAGGTAACGAACCTACTGCTATGACTATAGGGATTATGGCAATGGGCCAGTTTGCCAAAATGTTGAACTATCCCTTTAACTGTTGAGGAGTTGGATTGAAATGGGAATGAAACTGGATGGTGCCCTTTTTGAGCCTCCATTCTCCCTGTAACAAGTCTGAAGCTGTTTCATTAAGGTAAAAATGTAGCAGAGTTCAGATGAAAATCCTGCATAGTTCCTCTTTAATTATAGTTCAGCAGTTGTGGCGGCAGCAAGAGAATAGACATGGTCATAAAACTATTTATAATGAGCAGCTTAGTTGAGCTGAAACTGATTAATAAACTGTCATCATTAATAATAAAACATGAACACTCTCCTCTGTGTGCGTGTTGAGGCAGTTCACCTCCTCAGCACTAGATGGCACTGTTGTCGTGCTGTTGGCTGCTCGCTGCCTCTCAGACATCATCAGAAAGAGATGATGATGATGATGATGATGATGATGATGATGATGATGATGCCTGCAGCTAAACTCTAAGCAGTAATCCTCCCGGAGCAGCAGCAGCTCCCACACTGCAAAAACTCAAAACCCTTCCAAGAATATTTGTCTTATTTCTTGTCAAAATGTCTCATTTCCAGTCCAAACTGATCTCTTTCCACTTAAAATAAGACTCATCACCTAAAAATTATCTTGTTTTTAGATCATTTTCACTTGTTTCAAACTAATTTTCACTTGAAATAAGTAGAAAAATCTGCCTTTTTGAGCTTGTAATAAGGAAGAAAAACTTGCTCCACTATCAGATTTTTCTACTTATTTCAAGTGAAAATATGCTTGAAAGAAGTAGAAAGTGTCTAAAAACAAGCTACTTTTTAATGTGATGAGTCTTATTTTAAGTATAATGAGATTTGTTTTGACTAGAAATGACATTTTGACTAGAAATAAGACAAATATTCTTTTTTCTTTGTGAAGAACTTTTTATTGAAGCATAGCGAATACAGCAACATCTGTACAATTTTTTTTTTTTTGACATAATACCCCCCTCCCACCTCCCACCCCCCTGGCAGCATCCCTCCCTCCCCGGTCTCCCCTGGACGAGTCAAACATCATCAAGTGTCAACAATACATTGTAGTGAGTGGTGTCCCTCTTGTTCACAACCAAAGAAGTTTATCCTTTATCTGTGCAGCTGCACCTAACCACGTCTCCAAAGTGGAGGCTTTAGCATTATTAATCCGTGCAGTAGACAAATCAACTAACACTATATCGTGGAAATAAATCAACCATTTCCTAGTACTAAGATCATGAGGTGGTAGCCATCTTTGCACTAGGAGTTTTTTAGCAGCTGTGAGGCCGCTCAGCAATAGTTTACGCTGTTTCTCACTTATATGTATTTGAGAATCATCATTAAGGAGAAGTAAAATTGGATTGCATGTTATAGTAGTACCTAGTAATTCAGACAAGACTTTGGACACCCGGCCCCAAAAGGCCTGAACAGACTGACATTCCCACATCATGTGTTTATAACATCGTATTGCGTTAAGTTGGCACATGGTACAGCTTGGACTTGGTATCAGTTTCATGCGAAACCTAGTAGACAAATATTCTTGGTAAGATTTAGAGTTTTTGCAGTGCAGACGTTTGTCTACACGTCCCATTGACTTGTCAGCAGCAGGAACAACGTGTCAGCGCGGAGACGACGGAGCATGACATGAAGACTGACGTGGAGGGAATCTACTCCAGCCACTCAGCAGTCAACGGTGTCGTTCAATGAAACGATTCAGAAACAAAACCAAACTGGGTTATATATATATATATTCTATCTGGCCCCGGGCTGCAGAGGGCCAGCAACAACAACATGTGGGAGTCTGATCCACCGCCCGTCAACTGCATGCAAACACATCCTGTTGGCAAAAAAATGATGACCCATTTCCTTCAAAAAATCTTTACAGTACATTCCTCCTCCTCCTCCTCCCCCCTCTGCCTCTCTCCGTTGGGCCCTGAACCGCTTGATAATTGAATTTCCAACCCCGGTCGACAGTATCAGAGGCGTAGCAGAGACGTCCAAGCTTTTTGTTTCGCTGAGTGAGATACTCCAATCATCTGGGAGGATCGAGTCGGCGCCCATCGAGGGGAGCTTTGATGTTCATAATGAGCGCTTCCCTCGGCTGCAGCCCCGCAGCGACGCGCTGTATGTTTCTATAAAGGCGTTAGGATTTGAATGGGTGCGTGGGTGCTGCGGTGGAGGAGGGAGGGGAGGAGGGGAACCAAATGTGCTTTTCATTAAAGATGAAAGGGGAGAGAGCTTTTTTTTACTGTCTCAGACGTCTTTTCATGCTAAGTGTGAGGGTGTGTGTAAGTGTGTGTGTGTGTTTGTACTCATAAAAGATCAAATTTACCTTTGACCCCCAGTGATTCGCACTTCACCCGGAGGCGGCGCGGTGCCATGTTGGCTCAAGTGTTTCTCTCTATCCAGAAACACACACACATAACAAGAAGTAAAGGGGGGGAGATAATTTATGAAAGACGAGTTAAGATCTTCATTGCACTTGTCGTCTTTTTTTTGTTCTTTTTTTCTTTTTGTGTGTTCGCTGCATGCAGATTAAAGCTGCTCAGGGCCATCGGCAACACATTCAGCCTACAGAGAAGTTTTCTAATCCCATTAGATATGATGGGATGTCTGCTGCACATTGTTCTCCAGGCACACAGGATTGCATTATAAATCACCAATAATATAATCTACATGTAGAGTATAGGAGTGTAGCCGGGGTGCAGGGACCCAGCGGAGGCTCCTTTTATTGTATTTTCTCCTGGCAGTGTAACAGTGGAGCAGTGTTGTCATTTGTGTTGGAGGAGGAAGCACGTTCATGTTTTCATGTTGTTCTGCTGATCGGCAGTAGGTGGTGATGATGCACACGGAGGTTTAGAGATGTGAGGAAGACGAGGAGGAGGAGGAGGAGGAGGAGGAGGTAGAGGAAGGGTGAGTGACTCCTGACAGGAACAATGCATGATTTAAGATTAAATGTTAAATGAACAAGCACTTTAAATGTTTTACCAGGAATTATGTGTTTGTTAAGAGATAAAGTAAACATAAAGATAAAACATTGATTGATTGTCTTTATTGACCTCAGTGGAGAGACAGAGAGGATGACACACAGGTTTGAACCCAACGCTGCTGCAGTCAGGACTGAACCTCAGTACTTCACTCTGAACCGCACCTCAGTATGAACCGGTTCCAGTGTGCCATTCTGAAGGACCGTCATCCCGAACGTTTACTTTCATGTTTCAGAATGCCGGCCCTTAATTATTTTTGAAAAAGGGGCGTCAATCCGAACCTGAAAAAAGGTGTGCCATTTCGAAAAGTTGATTAAATGTGCTGGCATGGAGCATCATCACTGATTGCTGATTGTTGCCAGGGACACACCGGCCCATGTTAACCGATTGTGTTGTTCACACACACCAGACACGCCGCCGGCTCGCGCCCTGCAGCGATTGTTTCATCTGGTGTATTTTCCGCGAGCGATCGCGTCAAGCCGGGCAGGAAGTCAAACAAAGAAACACGAGAGAATCCGGTCCTAACCCTACCCTTCAAAATAAAACACCGCGATTGACACCTTCGGAATAACGGACCTTCGGAAATGTTCGGAATAGCGGACTGTATGAAACGGTGTTTACCAGAAAATGCTGTGGTTGTTTAACATTTAACATCTTTAAAGGTGTTCAGAAATGGCCGTGTTTGTGTGTCCTATTTGTCACGCCTCCTTCCACAAATTGCCGCATGAGTTTACCCGAGTGCGGAAAACAAATTTGATTGGTCGTTATCGAGCGGGCGGGATATTCAATGTTTGGGGCGAGACTGAGCTCGGTGTATGTGCGAGTGTGTTTAGCTAACGTAGCTAACTGTTAGCTAGTATGCTTGCTAACTTAGCTAGCGAGGCTAAGTGATGGACCGTAGGGATCTGAAGGAGGAGAGTTTGTGTCGGTGGTGGTGGACGAGTCTCCTCGCTTTTCTCAGACGTTTGATTGACAGATGACGGATCCAATATCAGTGACTGATGAATCGTGAAGTGTGATAATTTATGCGCCTGCATTATCCAATGCGAAAAAAATCGACCCCACTTTCACCCCGGATTTATTATGAAGACTGGTACTCCGACCGCTGCCCGGCGCGGCTAACTGGCTACCGCTAATGCTATGGTTCATTTCAGCGTGTTTTCTGACTTGTCAGAACAAAATGAGCAGCTGGATGAAGTTCAGCTTCCACAGGCTTCCTCTCTGCAGCCTGGACTCACTAAAGCTCCGGCTAGTTGAGATAAAAATGGACCCAAATGCTGAAGTGGAATGATTATTATCAGAAAGAGCCGAGCAGCGGTCGGAGATGACATCATCCAGGTCAGAGGTTAGTAGGTCAACCTAGAGACCCCGGATGTTGATAACATGCCACCGGGCTCGGAGGGGAATAGCACTAGTGTAGTATCATAACAAAATATTGGCGAAATGAACGAGTTTTGCGGCGGATAACGTGTTATTTAGAGGCTGCATTGCGTGCAAGGGGGCAGTTGTCGGTCTGAGAAGTGAAGCTCACTTCCGTGTTCAAAAAACTGCAATCCCCCGGCTTCCTCTGGGGGCTGGTACCGGAAGGGAGCATTCTCCATAGACCCCCATGTTAAAATAGCCGACTTTACGTCCTCAATAAACATGTTAAAAGCCTGGTACCTTTACGTTTTTTGGTCTCAACCGATAGTTTCTACCCCCGCACACACTCTGAGGGGGGTGAATTTTTTTTTTAAACTCTACCGTTTTACTGTTATTAGGTTTAAAATTCTGGCCAATTAGGGCGCGGAAACGTTGAGTGACAGGTCCGTGGACCGCTGCTTCGAGGCCAGTGGGTGGGCCCTCGGCCAGCTAACAGCCGCACCGCTCCAAATATGGAAAGTCAAATCCAACATGGCGCGGTTCAAACCCCCGTAGTAGCGGCACAAAACAGACTCACCAAAACCAATGGGTGACGTCACGGATGCTACGTCCATTCTTTTTACAGTCTATGATTGCGTGCCCCGTGTTCTCGCATTATACGGATATACGCGCCGCTCCACTGGGGCTAATTTCGTCAAAACGACTCCAAATGACACCAAAGTTGTCTGGGTGAGTAAATGATCGTATTTTATGCTAGAAATAAGGTCCAGGTTGTAAAAAGTGGAAATTATCCTTTAACTAGTAAACATTAGACTCTAATGCTCTATCTACATTATACAGTTCCTCATTTCTCTCAAATGTTCAGTGAGTGTATGAAGTCAGTGGAAAAGAAGCAGCTGGACAAGAACAGACAGTGATTTGCCAGAGGCAGCACAAAGTCAGGAGCTGAAACATTTTCCATCCTCCGTCTTCAACCTGGAGCTTCGTCAGTCCAGAAGAAGAAGAATCAGGTCAGACCTGCAGACTGCTGCTGCACATTTGGACTAAATCTGAATAAAAAACGTCCAGTGCTGTAATTGTTAGAGGACTCCAAGGTTCTTTTTATGAATTTATTCAGGCTGTAAAATGGATTCAAATGTTGAATAGTGACAAAATAATCACACACTTTTTTTATTTTGCTCCAAATGTACGTTAAAGCTAAAGCGTTAATGTTTTTCAAGTGTTTGTCCTACATGCACCATAAACAATGACCAATATTGTTCAGAAAGCCTTAAGGTCAAACACAGAGGTGTGAACAGCTCCGTCCTACTGGAAACACTGGAGCAGCCTCAGATGTTTCTGTCTCAGCAGTCGACCGTCCTGTTGCTGCTGCTGAGCCGTCCAACAACGTGTGAGTAGGAGGCGGCGGTGGGAGGCCGAGCTGGTTCCCAAAGTGGAGGAGAAGGAGTTTGTAAACCCAGAGCATCTCCTCGGTGACCAACACTCCTGTCTCAGCCTACACACAGATAACACTGCACTTTGTTTTTTGTTTTGTTTTTTAACTCTGAGAGGAGAAGAGTTGAGTTCCCACCAGCTGCCAACAGCAGAACCACATCACAGTTTAATTTGGATAAACAGAGAGTGAACACATGCAGGGTGTTTCACTCACTATGGGATGTTTCCCTCTGCAGCAGCAGCAGCAGCAGCAGCAGCAGCAGCTGTGTGATTCACGCCGACAGGACGAGCCCACTTCATATAAATCAGGATTAATCCCACTCAGCCAGGCAGGAATGTCAGGCATGTGGAGCGTTTCCAGACCAGGACGTGCAGGTGTTTGCTGTAAAGTCTATACAGTAGCCTACATGTATGTACACGAACATGCAGCAGCAGTTTGGGCTCAGTGAGGTCACAGTTCGACCTAAACAAGATGTTTGGTCCGACAGGAAACAGCAGGGTTGAGATGTTGGTGTGAGTCTGCAGCGGTTCAGACTCTCAGAAACACAACATTAGTGTAACTCCGTCCTGAGCTGCGTGAGTCACAGTATATTGTTGTTGTTGTTTTGCCACCACGCTCTCCGCAGCTCGTTGCAGCTGCACGAGGCCTCCGTCTGCACTGCAAAAACTTATATTTGTCTTATTTCTTGTCAAAATGTCTCATTTCTAGTCAAAACTAAACTAATTCTACTTAAAATAAGACTCATCACATAAAAAGTAGCTTGTTTTTAGACACTTTTTACTTCTTTCAAGCTAATTTTCACTTGAAATAAGTAGAAAAATCTGATAGTGGAGTTTTTCTTATATCTTTTCTTATTACTAACATGAAAAAAAGTTGCTTTCACTGGCAGATTTTTCTACTTATTTCAAATGAAAATTTGTTTGAAACAAGTGAAAATTATCATAAAAGTTAGTTTTGACTAGAAATGAGACATTTTGACAAGAAATAAGACAAATATTCTTTTTTTGTGTGTTTCTGTGGCTGAACATGTGCCCGCCACCGGGTCCTCGGCCTGAGTCTGGCCCACATCTGGGCAGCCGTCGTCCGGTACTGGAGGATTTTCTGTGTTGAGCCAGAATCGCTCCAGATGTGGAGGCAGCATCTGGATCGGCAAGCTGGTGGAACTGGGCCGACACTGCAGGGGCCAGAAGATCAACAACAAAATCTCTGCATCTGGGTCAGATTGATCCAGATTGACCAGCCTGAGAGCAGTAAACAGTAAAAACTCCCCGTCCACGTTTTGCTGAGTCAGGAGTTTATCTTCTGTAGTCAGCGTTAACGTCTGTGTCGTCTTCCCGTCTGATTGATCCTGTGTAAAACAATGACTCAATAACTGAATTACGTCTTTTCACACGACTTCATCCAACTCATGACATCAACTTTTACTCTGTCTTCGGGACTTTTATCACCGATTGAGCTCATTTTCATTAAAAGAGACAGACGCCTCATTGCAGCGATCATCAACTGGCCCACCAAACCTCCCAATCTGGCCAAGTGAATTCATTCTGAAATTGTGAGTGATCAGAAAGAAAATATCTTGTGGTCTCTGTTTTTAAAGCAACTGAAAAAACAACAGAGACTGAAACAAGTTTATCAGAAACAGGTCGTCTTGAGTAACTGGAGCGGAGGTGAACAGATGCTGCTGCTGCTGCTGCGGCGTACGTGAACTTCCTCCGATGAAGTCATCGTTACAGTAACATCCAGTCAAAACATCTACATCACTCCTAGTGGCAGTCTGTGGTGTAGGTGATAGGAGACTGACTGACAAAGGCTAAAAATGCCTTCCGTTTTATAAGAACATTCAAAATATCAAAACAATAAATACCAGAATTTTTGGCCCTTCGACATACATAGTTGGTGACACTTGTTGGTAGACTATTGACTCCCAAAATCCAATGATTATAATAATAATGATTAATTATATATCATAAAAAACTAATTTATGACAAAAAACAAACAAACATGGAAATGGATCAAATTTGATGAAGAGGCTAATTGTTGTCTTGTCTTTGTTTTGTCTCTGTCCAGTGGGTTTATTTAATCGCCTATTTTTATTTAGTTTAATGTACATTTTCAATTTCAATTTCCTTTATTTGATCAAGAGGGACAATGCACATCAACAACACTCCAAGTGTGAATGCACTCAATTCTAGCCACACGGCTAATTTCCATTGATAGTCCCCCTACACTGAAATAAAAGCAACAGATTACAGTAACACACACACACACACACACAGAGGATCTGAATCCTTTAGATTGTCTGAAAAATTCACCAAATTTGGAGATTTAAAAAAAAAATAATGTGGACGTTGATTCTTCACCTTTCTAACACTGAGGCTTCAAAAGGATCTGAACTTATTACAAACAGATGGTGAGATCTTCTGCATCAGATGGTTGTGACCCAGTTTGATGATGGACGAGTCGGAGTCGGTGGTTGTAGAGAGAAAGTTCACTGCATCCTCCTGATCCCATTAAAAACATGTAGAGGACACGCCCACTTTACTTTGACCTCTGACCTTCGCTGCTGCACGTTGACCCTCCTCCTCCTCCTCACCTCAGGTCTGTCAGGGAGAAACAATCTCTGCATGTTCGTCTGCACAGTCACACAGTTATGTACAAGGAGAGAGAGCGAGGCTCAGATTTACAAGCTTCAGTGTGTGTGCGTGTGTGTGTGTGCGCGACACCTTGTCGGTGTGTGAGTCCACGTTAGAGGTGCAGGTTTCTGCAGGGACTCGTGAACGACACTGGATTTCTTTATCCAGAAGAATGAACGCCTTGTGCACCGTGTTGGGGCGAGGCTGAAGGGTGTGAGGGGGTGTGTGTGTGTGTGTGTGTGTGTGTGTGTGTGTGTGTGTGTGTGTGTGTGTGTGTGTGTGTGTGTGTGTGTGTGTGTGTGTGTGTGTGTGTGTGTGTGTGTGTGTGTGTGTGTGTGTGTGTGTGTGTGTGTGTGTGTATGCATGCATGTTCGTGTGTGTGTGTGTGTGTAATACCAAAGGAGAGAGAGAGAGAGCATGAAAGACCATGCATGTGAGTCAAGAGAGAGAGGGAGGGAGGGAGGGAGGGAGGGAGGGGACGGGCAGCAGCCAGACAGTGTGTGTCAGCAGTGTCGACCACATGGTTGCAGCCAGGAGAGTGTGTGAGAGTGTGTGTTATGATCGTGAGAGAGAGAGAGAGAGAGAGCGAGGGAGCCTCCTCTTTCTTTGGACGCCCGTCAGACTTTTGTTTGTCTTTGTGTTGTTGGTGGTGAAACTGTGACACCGGCACCGGCAGTCAGGTACAGTAGGAGCTTCATATTGTTTGGTTTGATGAAAGCTTGTGTGTTTCTTTGTGCAGCGGCTTCAAAAGACTTTTATATCATGATTAGTTTTGTTTTTATGTATATTTGTTTGTTTGTTTCTCATATTGTAAGAATTTGGGACGTAGGATGCAGACGTTAATATATAAGCATTACGCTTCTTTCTGCCTGTGCCTTTTCAGTCACTATTTTGTCGATAACATTTGTAGCCATTATGTGATGTGACTGAATAAAGAATGTCATCATCATCATAATGGTTTTCATGCAGCAGCTTCTGTTCTGCAACATAAACACGACGGAAAATGTCAAAAAAAAAAAGAGAGAGAAAAGGATGAGTCTGTTGGTTGTGTGTTTCCTGTGTGGGATGGTTGGGATGTTCCGTCTGAGGTTTGTCAGGTGGAGCTGAACAGGTTGTGGGTTTGCTGATCAATATCTCCTCTGGTATTTATTTATCACTGGAGCTTCTGACTGTGTGTAAAGTGAAGGTTTATTGTCTTTCAGCTCTCTGCTCTGAAGTTTTGGTTTCAGCCTCAGTCTCTCTGGTTTGTCTTTCTTTGCATATGCTGCTGTTTTACTGGTATTCGCTGCAAAAACTCAAAATCTAACTAAGAATATTTGTCTTATTTTTAGTCAAAATGTCTCATTATACTTCAAATAAGACTCATCGCATAAAAAGTAGCTTGTTTTTAGACACTTTTTACTTCTTTCAAGCATATTTTCACTTGAAATGAGTAGAAGAATCTGATAGTGGAGCAAGTTTTTCTTTCTTATTACAAGCACGAAAAAAATGTTGCTTTCACTGGCAGATTTTTCTACTTATTTCAAATGAAAATTTGTTTGAAACAAGTGAAAATCATCTAAAAACAAGTTAATTTTTAATGTGATGAGTCTTATTTTAAGTGGAAAGAGATTAGTTTTGACCAGAAATTGGACATTTTGACAAGAAATAAGACAAATATTCTTGGAAAGATTATGAGTTTTTGCAGTGTTGATCATTGTTTTTGAGCTTTGATAGGTTCTTCCTGTTGTTGCTGTTGTTGTTATCGATTGTGTTTCTACTGTTGTTTTGGTTTTGATTCTCCTGTTTCCTTTGTTTTGTTGGATTTTAAATGTGTATAACTGACTAAAGAATGATGTAGCTAATGTTATTCCCATGGTTACAGTTAACTGTTAGCAGCTAGTGGAGCATTTAGCTGCTAAAGGTGGTGGAGACCAAAACAAGAGGTAAAAACAGTAAAAGTTGGAATCATTTGATTCAAATGAATGTTAATGTTGCTTTGTGTGTTAATAAGTGACTGTTTGCGAACACAACTTTACAAATGACGGTTTTATTCAAGTACATGTCGTCGCTTTATCTCACATTTTACTTTCTTTTTTTTTGCAACATTGCTCTTTGACTAAATGTGGTGCTATTTTGCATGTCGTCATATGGCGCCATGTAGGGACCCGAGTGTAAATATTTAAGTGCAGCTGCTGATCCGATGAAGGAAGTGCAGAACAAGAGCTGGTTAAACATGATTCTTGAAGACCATCAGTGGTTCCACCTTCCAGGAACCTCAGGAATAAGCGTGAGACGTCTGCAGACCCAGACTATGCACTGCAAAAGCTCAAAATCTTACCAAGAATATTTGTCTTATTTCTAGTCAAAACAGTCTCATTCTACTTAAAATAAGACTCATCACATAAAAAGCAACTTGTTTTTAGACACTTTTTACTTCTTTCAAGCATATCTTCACTTGAAATAAGTAGAAAAATCTGATAGTGGAGCAAGTTTTTCTTTCTTATTACAAGCACAAAAAACCTGCTTTCACTGGCAGATTTTTGTACTTATTTTAAGTAAATATTTGTTTGAAACAAGTCAAATGATATAAAAACAAGTTATTTTTTAGGTGACGAGTCTCATTTTAAATGAAAAGAGATTAGTTTTGACCAGAAACGAGACATTTTGACAAGAAATAAGACAAATATTCTTGGAAAGATTTTGAGTTTTTGCAGTGTGTGGCCAACATTAGCATGGGCATTAGCCACTGTGAGCTAAAACAGGTCGGACCAAAACCGCAGCAGTGTGTGGAATTAAACAAGGGTGTGTTTTATTGCTTATTCTCAGTTTTTAATATAGTTTCTGGAGCTACATGATCTTTACACACGGCCTCACATGTCTGCAGTCGTATTATGGGCGAGGTCGCTCGGTGCGTTGCTGTAACAGGAGGTAAATGAAGTGCTTTTTGTCCCTGACCCGGTTTCACCGCGGAGCACAGATGGACAGTGTTGCTGCTGCTGTACCTGCATGGGAGAAAATAAGTTTCCTGGGCAGCAGCTCCTCTCACTGCCACGTTAGTCGTCTGTCGCTCAGCCGGTCGGTTGGTCAGTCTTCCCACCCTCCAGAAACACAGGCTGCTTTATGGGAGAGAGAGAGTGAGGGGTCTGTTGTTGTTTGAACCTCCCGACCGAAGCGGAGCTGGGCCACATTTCTCGGGCGCCTGGCAGAGAAGCGGCCTGCGCAGAGTTCCCAGACTGCAGCGACTCTCCAGCTCGTGATAATAAATCCTTTGTTATGTGGAGCTCATTCTGTTAAGAGCGTAATCAGGCCAGCACAGAGGCACTCTATCTATCTACCCTCACCCCCCCATCCTCACCCAGTCCCGTCCTCTAGGCTCTGGCTCCCCCGGGTCGGTCTTAACGCCTCCGTCGACCTTGAACGTGATCGGTCGGTTTCGCTGCTCCTCCTGTTGTCCTTCTGACTCAAATTGACCCAATCTGTTCTCTTCCTTCCTTCCTTCCTTCCTTCCTTCCTTCCTTCCTTCCTTCCTTCCTTCCTTCCTTCCTTCCTTCCTTCCTTCCTTCCTTCCTTCCTTCCTCCCTCCCTCCCTCCCTCCCTCCCTTCCTTCCTTCCTTCCTTCCTTCCTTCCTTCCTTCCTTCCTTCCTTCCTTCCTTCCTTCCTTCCTTCCTTCCCTTCATCCTTACTTCTTCTTCCTTCCTCTTTTGATCCAATTGACCTGGTGTGTTCCCTCCCTCCATTTGTCTTTCCTTCCTTTTCTCCTTCCTTCTTTCCCTTCTTCCTTCCTTCCCCTTGTCCTTACTTCTTTTTGACCCAACCTGTTCCCTCCCTCCATCTATCTTTCCTTTCTTTTTCCCTTCCTTCTTTCCTCCCATCGTTCCCTTTATCCTTCCTTCCTTCTTTCCCTTCGTCTTTCCTGCCTTCCTTCATTCCTTCTATCACTTTGTCCTTCCTTCCTTCCTTCATTCCTTCTATCACTTTGTCCTTCCTTCCTTCATTCCTTCTATCACTTTGTCCTTCCTTCCTTCCTTCATTCCTTCTATCACTTTGTCCTTCCTTCCTTCATTCCTTCTATCACTTTGTCCTTCCTTCCTTCCTTCCTTCCTTCTATCACTTTGTCCTTCCTTACTTCCTTCTATCACTTTGTCCTTCCTTCCTTCCTTCCTTCCTTCCTTCCTTCCTTCCTTCCTTCCTTCCTTCCTTCCTTCCTTCCTTCCTTCTATCTATCACTTTGTCCTTCCTTCCTTCCTTTCATCCTTCCTCCCTTGACCCTGGAGGACAACAGTGCATCAGCCGGGACCTGAATGAATTTATGGAGGGAAACGAACCAACGCTGCCAGTTGATGGTTGTAAATTAGAGCGGACGTCGTTTTTTAACACAGAGCCAGAGGACGACGACAACATCAGGGCGGTGATCGACGCTGTTGTTGTTCGTTTAATGGACATGACACTAATTGACTGTGTTTGATTAAAGAGTTCATCAGGAAGGACAGGAGGTTGTTGTTAAGCTTCTGTCTGAAGTGATGGAGGAGCTGTGGTTAAAGAAAGACTTTAAATGATCAGAATAGAAACACACAACTCATACTGAGTCCACGCTGTGTTTTCAGTTTCTGAGAACAAAGAACGGAGCGTTTTGGAAACGCTGCTGCAGCTCATTGTAGTTTCTAGGTTTGTGTTTTATACCAGGATCAGACGACAGGATGTTTTTTTGTCTTTCATGATGGTCTCCATGTCAGATTAAACAATCGTACGCTACAGTGACGTCGTAGGAGATTCAAACCAGGCAGAGAAATGAAAAAACCTCTAACATGATGGACTTCTGGTCGTAGAACGTCCTCACGCAAAATCATATACAAATCGGCCTGAATTCGTGTCGTCTGATCCTGGTATTTGACGGCAAAAGCAGAAATTTGGAAACGATGCTCCTGGCTCGTCACCAGTGTTGCCGACCTCGTCTTGACCTTTGCTGCAGCAGCTGTTTCCCAGTTTAAATCCGCAAGAAGAAGAAGACAAGAGGAGGAGGAGGAAGAGGAAAAAGGAGAAGAAGAAGAAAAAGAAGAAGAGGAGGAGGAAGAGGGAAAAGGAGGAGGAGGAGGAGGAGGAGGAGGACGAAGAGGAGGTCATTGTAGGTCAGATTCAGACTGAGCTCCTGATTCTTCTCCACTTTGTTACTCTCACTAACAGCTGCAATCTGCTGCTTCCAACAGCTGCAACACGCACGCACACACACACACACACACACACACACACACACACACACACACACACACACACACACACAGTCTGACCTCTGCAGACGTGTGTGTTGTTTGGTCTTGTATCTGCAGCGACTCGTCCCAAACAAAGACACAATAATCACAGAGAGGCTGCTGATGATGTCACTTCCTGTCACTTCACCACACCTCCTTCTCTCTGCACACACACACACACACACACACACAGTCATTTACAGCATGCAGCCGACTGTAGGGAGTGTGTGGCACAGTGTACTACACACACACACACACACACACACATGGCTGTGTTTCCCCCTCTCTCCAAGGTGTTGCCATGGTAACGCAGGATTTGGCAGAGGCAGCAGTCTGGTGAAGGGATGAGCTCATGGTGTTTGGCTGCTGGCGCTCCTCGTTTTCACCTGGCCTACTTGGAAACACACACACAAACACACACACACACACGCTCGTTCAGCATGAAATCCTGTAGACAGACACACTGATGCACATTATTGTTTCCAGGTGCATCATTAACTAAAAAGACATGTAATGATTCCTGCACAAGGGATTTAATAATATAATATAATATAATATAGTATATTATAATATACAGTAATACAACACATCATATCATAATATAATATAATACAACATAACATAACACAACATAATACAACATAACATAATATAATACAATACAACATAATATGATATAATACAATACAACACAATATAACACAACATAATATAATACAACACAACATAACATAATATAACACAACATAATACAACACAACACAATACAACATAACATAATATAATACAACATAATATAATATAATACAATATGATGAAACTGTTGCTGTAAATGAATGAATGATGTCATTTATAGGAAAGTAGTTTGATGTTTATCAGTTCAATCCAAATCCAAATCTAAAATATTAAAGGGACAACGAGGAGTTTCTCCAGCGGCAGAACGAAAATTCTGCAACAATAAAAGAGTCTCATATTACGCAACGTGGATGAATCTACGTTACCCACACTTGTTAATGGCTCCATTTTCGATAAATATATCGTTTTGTCTCTATCGTTATTTTAATTAATGGTGGAAATGCTGGGCGAGCCGACCAGCGTTTCCTTACTTTAGGTTTCGCGGACGCTGCCCGGCGAGTCATGAGAATAACGCCGCCGAATCGCCGTTTATGGTCGGAACTACGACGGTATCTGATCGTCTTCGAACCTCTGACTTTCATTCTTGATGAATGAAAACATTCTTGGCTTGTCTTGCGCCTGTCCAAGAATTTCACCGTGCGCGTGCGGAGGCTCATGGTAAATGTAGTGTGAAGACACTCCGCTTTCCAAAACTCCTCGTAGTCCCTTTAAAAATAAATTAACAGAAAAATAATAATGTATCACCTTGGCGGTTCCAGTCATGTGCAACACTACACATCTTCACTGTTCCAGATGTTTCCATGAAGCCGTTCACAGCTCCTCCTGCAGATGTGTCTCACCTCAGCAGGAGTTCACGTCTCTGTATTTTTATTTCTCATTCTAAACCGAGCAGCAGCAGCAGCAGCAGCAGCAGCAGCAGCAGCAGCAGCAGCAAACATCCGTGTGTTTCTGTAGTTTCTGAGTCAATATTTGAATGTAAATGTAAAATTAACAGGTTTTTGGTCTAAATAGAACTAAAAATCCACGGGGACGCGGCCGTTGAAGGAGTTTTATTTTTGACAGAATGAGCTCAGTGTTGAGTAATGTGTGTTAGCAACAGGAGAAAACACCACAACTATTGAACACAGAGAGAGTGTGTGTGTATTGTGTTGTGTGTGGAGATGTTGTATAGATGTTTTCCAGAGGAAGTGCAGTCAGTGTTTCCAGGAGCTGCTGAACAACGTCGTCACACACACACACAGACACACTGAGGCCTGTGTGCAGCAGGTCTGCTCTTTGGATCAGTTTCCATGACTCAAACAAGGGATATCCCATAATGCCCCCCCCCCCCCTTCCCCCTCCCTCCTCTTTCTCCTCTCAGTTCAACACCACCTTTATTCGTTGTTACAAACGTCTGAAGGTCGAGTTAGGAAACAAGAAGACGGATTAAAAGAGTCTGACTGAAGGAGAAAGAGAGAGAGGGTGAGTGACACTGTGTGTGTGTGTGTGTGTGTGTGTGTGTGTGTGTGTGTGTGTGTGTGTGTGTGTGTGTGTGTGTGTGTGTGTGTGTGTGTGTGTGTGAGACGTGCTGTTGTGTTTGTTTGGGGACAAACAGGAAGTTGTCGACTCATTAGTGAATCTGGTTCCAGAACAGAAGAGTCTGAACTGAAGTGAAGTAACAGAGAGAGTTTATAGATCAGACGATTTAATGAATTTATAATGGAAAATATATTGTTTTCTGGTTGAATATTTATTGTTAAACTGTATATGATTCTAATACACATATTTACTGTGTTGTTTACAGTCAGTGACAGGATTTAGTGTGTTATTGACACTAGTGGTCAATACATTTTCTTATAATAAAAAAAAGCCCTGTTATAGATATTGATTGTATGTGGAGGTTTGAGCAGCACTGGGCAATAAAATACAATAAATTCTGTATTTACTTTGTTTTATTTCTATGAATTAATCAACAAAACACAGTTTAGCAGATGTTGTCTATAATATCATTAAAATGATGCTCAGATTTATCTTCAGAGACCTGAGCTCTTTACGTTGGAAACATTAAATACAAACTCACAGGTATTTTAATAATATGATTAAAAAAAAATTGAATAATTACAAGGAACTTTCATAACAGCACTTACAATGCTATACTTCACAATTGAATAACTGTATTGTCAGTTAATAATGGTATTTATTATATAATTGAGCGATAAAACAGTTAAGAACCAGATGGCTTGAATTCCTCTTTCTGTTTTATAAGTTTAACTAGTTTCATGACTGAAATATTATCTGCTGTACAAGTGATGTTCAAAAACACTGCAAAAACTCAAAAAAATTTCAAAGAATATTTGTCTTATTTCTTGTCAAAACTAATCTCTTTCCAATTAAATAAGACTCATCACCTAAAAATGTACTTGTTGTTAGATCATTTTCACTTGTTTCAAACACATGTTGTCTTGAAATAAGTAGAAAAATCTGCCAGTGAAAGTTTTTTGTGCTTGTAAAAAATAAGAAAGAAAAACTTGCTCCACTATCAGATTCTTCTACTAATTTCAAGTGAAAATATGCTTAAAAAGGTAAAAAGTGTCTAAAAACAAGCTACTTTTTAAGTGATGAGTCTTATTTTAAGTATAATTTGATTCGTCTTGACTAGAAATGACATTTTGACTAGAAATAAGACAAATATTCTTAATAAGATTTTGAATTTTTGCAGTGAAGGGAAGAGGATACAGTTTCTACACTTTTAAATTTTAGACTGGGTTGAATTTCAGTTTTGTAAAACAGCAGCTTGTTTCTCAGCTGTGACCTTTAACAACCTGCTTCATTCTGATATTAAACTCAGACCCACTGTCCACTTCCCTCTCTCCACAAACACATGTTCCCATCCTCCCATCTGTGTGTGTGTGTGTGTCCTGTGGTCCAGTGTGCTGCAGCGTTCCCGCTCCTCCTCCAGAGGATTACTGCTGTTGAAAGAGTCTCTTTGTGCCCACGAGGCAGGAATGCCCGTCCAGCTCCGCCCAGCCAAAAGTCAACGGAGCCACTGAGCAGTGGAATACCTCACTGTCAGGAACCGGACCGGACCGCTGTAGACCTGACCGACCAGCCTGAGGCGGTACAGGTGTAAAGGGATACTTCACCCAAAATCGATAATTCACCAGTCATCTCCTCACCGCCATGCCAAGGAAGGGTTTGGAGAACTTCCAGAGTCATCAAAACGCTTTAGGAGTTCCAGGGGGGGTCCGGCTTGCAACGGGTTTTCATATAATGGCGGCGGATAGAGTTCACTTTTGAATGGTCCAAAACACACACTATGAAACATCCAGATACCTCCATACTGCTCGTCTGTACTGACCCAAGTGTCCTGAAGCCGCCACATGGAAAAGTTGTTTGGAAAAAATGTATTTGATCTCTGTTTTTAGCCTTGTTTTGTTTTGGCTCTGTTAATGTTTGTGTGCATGCGCGAGATTTGCTGCAAGATGTTCGTCGTTGTAAATCATTGGATGTATGGTGTAAACATGGAAGAACATCTCGCAGCAAATCTTGTGCAGCCACTGGGAGCTACTGCTACAACAAGGCTAAAAACAGAGATCACATTAATTTTTTCCCAACAACTTTTCCATGTGGCGGCTTCAGGACACTTGGGTCAGTACAGACGAGCAGTATGGAGGTATCTGGAAGTTCTCCAAACCCTTCCTTGGCATGAATTATTGATTTTGGGTGAAGTATGCCTTTAACCTGTATTAGTTTGTGATGGATGAATGACACATCAGACCCTGAGCCTTCTTCTTAGCCTTTATTTAACCAGGTAAAAACCTGGTCACAGATCATGTTTCACAGTTGGTTCTGGGGGATTTTGGATCTGACGCACAAAAGACGGCAAGAACCAACGACCTCGGCTCATTTTCAGTTTCTCTGTCTTTCTTTTATTATTTTATTGTGCTTTTATGGCGATATGGATCCCCTTGGGTCTGAAATAAAGAAATGAATGAATGAATTGTGACACTCTGAGTGGAGCTGAGCTCAGAGCTCCAGTTGGGAAACTCGTCTGAACTCTGTCCTTGTTAGTTTAAAGGCAACGGGGGGAAATTCAATAGTTGACAGAAACATGTCGTCCTGTTTAATTGGGTTAATACAGAACCCCTTCTGGTAGACTTTTCTGTCACCTAGTAAACAACTGAGAGTTTTTCAACTAGTGTTTCTGTCCGAACGCGTTGGTCTGGGCCGGGTTCGGGCTGAAAATATATGCAAATGACCAAACCAAACTTTGGATAAATTGATGTCTGTGCATCATTGACACGTGACCGAATCACATGCAGTTTATCTGAACTGTGATTTAAATGGAAACAAAGACGACAACTCAGCAAAATCCAGAACAGAGGTCTCATAATTTTTAGACATTTTAATGTGGAAAAACCATCATGATGTACCTTGAACTTCCTCTGAGAGATGTCGGAGTTGAGACTTTTTCATGGGACTCCACTGTTTTTTGGATGGAAACGCCTCCTGAAGTGTCTCTGCTCTGGCTTCAGAGTCCGACCTGTTGATTTGAGACCGACTCGGTGCCATGAGCAGGATTTAGGAGCTCCTGGAAAAGCCAGAATCCCTCTCTGGTTATGAATTACCAGCTTCTTCTGGGCCTGAGTTGAGGGTTCATTTTTCCGATGCTGCGATCGGCCGTCGACTGTTCCTCGTCACCTTCGCTCTTATCGCTGCGTTAGTATTATTATTATTATTCCTGGGCCGTGAGCGGTTTGTTGGCACAGCAGCAGCAGCAGCAGCACACTCACGGTCATTGTTAGTCTTGCTGCCTGTAGCTGAGATTAGCCTCTGTGGACTGATTGGCTTCAACACAGAGGAATTGTAAGGGAATGTGCCTCTGAGAATCTGTGCTTTTATTTTGAAATACTCTGCGGGATTGATTGGGGAAATAACACGTTGAAACTTTTACTGTTTGCTCCCTGGTTTCAGCGTCTGATTCACAAAAGATGGATTCTGAGTGGAGCAAACTTGTCGTCAGCAGCGCAGCGGGTGGAAATATTAAGACGAAAGTGGGGGAATATTTTCAAAAAGTGAAAAAATATTTTTTTTTATGGCTGTTTCCACTGCTCCTCCTGAGTAATGAGGCTCTCAGAGAAACATTGAGTCATCTCCGCCTGCGGCTCCACGCTCAGTGAAGTTACTGGATAACAACAGTGGGTTTTGGATGATGATGACAACAGTTGTGGAGCTTTGAGGTGTAATTTCTACTGTCACTGGAGACAATAATCTGATAATGACAAACCCTCTGATCCTCTGAACTGCTGAGCTGCAGCTCCACACACACACACGTCTCCGCTGGCGGTAATTTAACGGCTTTGATGAAAGAAAAAAACAAAAAAAACACACACACTACTCTACAGCAAAGAGTTGTGTCCTGCTACTGTATTTGCTGTGTTTACCTGCTGTGTGTTTATGTGCCATCATCGTCACCACAGATTTCTAATGTTAGACTGGCTGAAGGGCATCCCAACAGTAGTCATTAGGGAAGGTGAGATTCACTTTACTCACCTGTTTTCTCCCAGTCAGGCCTGTAACCTCTCATTTCCTCCCACTCCAGCAACTCCTTTCATCATTGCCTAAACCCAACCAGTGCAAAAATCTTTTGGGGAAAAAAAATACACTATTAAAGGGATAGTTCACCCAAAATTCAAATTTCACTTATTTTCTACTCACCCTCATGTCGACTAAGGGCTGGGAGTTTCAGAGTCCTCCGTGCCTTCTCTGAGTTACAGCGGGGCTCCGTGCAGCACTGCATGTCCATATGACGGTCGCACACGGGGCTCACTTTTCTTCGTCCAAAAAGACACACCAAAAAACATCCAAATACCTCCATAGTGCTCGTCTGTAATGTCCCTCTTGTACTGAAGCCCCAACATGAGAAATTGTTCCGAAAAAAATTAAATAAGTATATATTTTAAGCTTGTTTGTAGCGGAAGCTCCCAGTGTCTCAGTTCAGTGTGACACCCAGTTCATGGCTCTGCTGACACTGAACTGAGACACTGGGAGCTTCCGACCAAAGGAGGCAAGAATTGTCGGAATGATGGGGACATTTTTGTCCACCTCTCATACTTTCCCAACTCCCCACAATGAAAGGTCACTGGGGCCTGATTTTTGGCAAGGAGGTGTATCTTTGGGTAAACTCTGGATGTTCCGAGTTTCAGAATGAAAGTCAATTTTTTGGACCCGTAATGCATTTTAACAACATCCATGACCCTTCGCTGGACAAAAATGTCCACCTCCGCCTATGGGTTTTTTAATGTATTTTAAAGTTTAACAAATTAACTAACAGATATCACCATGAAACTTCCCAAGTTTATCACTCACATTAAGAAAAATATTTTTGAAAAAGTTTTGTCAAATTTTATGTTTAAATATGTAATTGAGGCAATATCTAATGAAATATGTGCTAATTTCCAAAACCGAAATCTGTACAATGGATAAAGCTACTTTCAAAATTCTTGTTTTATTTTGTTGACATATTAGAGTCCGAAGTTTTCACTGAGGGGACTTTGGATATTCTTTTTATCACTCTGTAAATGAGAAAATACTGTCACCAGCCAAAAACCCCATAGAGCCCCATAGAAATTATGTGTTTTTGTAGCTAAAACAACTGGCCAGGAAGGGGTTAAAAATGTAGAAACCCTTGTCAAAAGTGATTTTCATGTTTAGTCAAGACCCAGCCCTATATGTATCACAAATATTTTGGGAGTAACTGATGTCTAAATTTTGTCCAGGGGTCATGGATTTGGTACAGATTGAAGGAATTGTTGGCATCCCAACAGTAGGGAAGGTGAGATTCACTTTACTCACCTGTTTTCTCCCAGTCAGGCTGTAACCTCTCATTTCCTCCCACTCCAGTGTGTATGTGTGTGTGTGTGTGTGTGTGTGTGTGTGTGTGTGTGTGTGTGTGTGTGTGTGTGTGTGTGTGTGTGTGTGTGTGTGTGTGTGTTCATACCACTCTGCGTCTGAACAAGACGAGGCAGCTGGTGTGTTTAGCTTCCTGCTGGTCATGGCGTCTCTCCAGTGCTTTGGTGTTTGGTGCCAAAGTGCTGGATCTGTGTTTACTCACGCTGTTGAGGCTGCGAGGGACACGCTGGCATCGCACCGTGCATAGATTAGCATTTTTAATGTGTCGTTTCTCAGGCTTATCACTGGAAAAATACTATCATGCGTAGAGGTATAGCTCATCATTCATGACAAAAAGATTCATTATTATTGACGCCAGGGGAAAAAAAGAAGCTATGAATGACCGCTGTGGGGTGAAAAGTTCAGGCTCCAATACCAGTTTTTATCAAGTGTTCTATAGTTGTAAAGTCAATACAGTGGCATCATACAAAAATTTGGGTCAAAGTTTCTGTTAATGTGAACAGTTCAGCAAGTGATGATGAAATGATCTCCAAAAGACATTAAAAACACAAGTTTTCAATATTATAATCAATATCAGTGTATTATTTTAGTTTTCTACAGTTTCAGAGTGAAAAGGGGAAACAAAGCAGCAGCCTGCAAAAGAATGAAACCCAGGAGACTTGAGCTCTCAGATAACTTTGACCAAGGTATCAGACAAGATATTTACTATCACTATTTACCCGAAGCACTCACAGGCGGTCACTCTCACAGTAGTGTCCCAGAGCAGTCACACCGCTCCACGTCTAGGCCGCCACCGATCCCGCCCTGTCTTACAGAGCAGCATGTCAATTTAACACTAGAACCGCCAACATTCCATGTATTCCTAGAACCGCCAAAAGGTCATTTTGACCTCCCTTCATTCTAATGCAAAAATGGTAAATGGACTGCATTTATATAGCCATATACATTATATAGCCAGCCAGACACACAGCTCAAAACACTTTATAGTAATGCTTCACATTCATATACACACACATACTTTACAAAAAATAACAATAGTCGTTGCTAGGCAACCAATATAGACAACTCATTAATTTTCTATTTTTCGAACTGTGTGTATATAAAAATTTTCAAAATTGTTACAAATTTCTGAATTCATGTCCATTTCTCATGAGAGCAAGGAACTGTCATTGTTATGTTCAATGTTTATGAGTAATGTTCATTTGTTATCTGTCTGACACCTGTTTTAACTGTTTGACAACTTTCTAATAGCCTATCTGAACTCGTGTTGTGTTGTGGGATGAGGTCAAAATGATCACTAACTAACTAAATATCTAACTAACTAACTGACAAACGGAGTGACTAAATGGACATTCTTTAGCCCAGATTGCAATGATTGGAAAATCAATTTTATACATTTTTATATACTACACACACTGATCGAAAAATAGAAAAATAAAGAGTCGTCTATATTGGTTGCCTAGCAACGACTATTGTTATTTTTTTGTAAAGTATGTGTGTGTATATAAATGTGAAGCATTACTATAAAGTGTTTTGAACTGTGTGTCTGGCTGGTTATATAATGTATATGGCTATATAAATGCAGTCCATTTACCATTTTTGCATTAGAATGAATGGAGGTCAAAATGACCTCTTGGCGGTTCTAGGTAAAATCAAAAAAAATTTTGTTCTCTTTTATACTAGAATCATGAAAACGCATAAGATGATGTAGAACACACTTTTAGGAAAAGTCATGGACTGGGAGACATAGGGTTTTTACGCAAACAGAGTTACATGCATTTTAAGAAGCGAGAGAGGTCAAAATGACCTCACGGCGGTTCTAGTGTTAAATGTTTCTTCACAGTCACACTAAAATAAATAAAATCACTGTTTGACTCACACAGCCTCAGCTCAGTCACTTACTCACCTCATCTACTGTGTGTGCTTCTCTGTGCAACATATCTCAATCTAAACTATATATTCAAAACAGAAAGGAGTGGGAATCAAACCTTTTATTGGTGACACCCAACTGCCTGTAGATGTAAGGTTGATTTCTACACCACTTTTTGTCTCTCCCACGACATTACTCAGTACATTTACATGACACTTGAAAAAAACAAATTATTGCCTTAATCCGACTATAACAGGACAACTGAAGTGCATGTAGTCCGACTGAAATCGGAGTTGGAGAACTCCGATTAAGACACCCAGATAATGCGATTGGAATTCGATTTTCTCCGCCATGTATACAACTTAGTCAGACTGAAGTCGTGGTCGCCCTCTGATCAGGGGTCTGCTGGCTGCATGGCCAGAGGTCAGGAGCTGAGGAGCTGTTGGAAGTGTAAAAAAAAAAAAAAAAGCCGCCAATTTCAAATGTTTGACATTAGGACATTGATTGACTTCTGGCACAATCAGGAAATGATCCAAAGCCACATAGGCTGAAGGATCTGAGCTGAGCTGTTCATGCTAATGTGTTATTACAGATTTGGCTATATAAGGACAGCAAAAATTAGACTCATCTGGAGTTGTGTCATTCTAAAAGCAGCTAACAAAAATATCTGTTGTTTTAGGAACTAAATCTGAGCTGTGTCAACCAGCTAGCTACTCGCTAACTTTTCTTTGTCGTTGCATTGTGGGCAGAGTTTAGTTTGATAGTGATGATAGTGAACCTGTGGCGTAGCCGTCTATGGGTGTAGCCTATAAAACCAAAAACCAAAATCTGGAATAGACCTGCTATAGTTTAGTTTAGCTACGTTTAGTTCATCTCGTCTCAGCTTAATCTATCTGAGTTTATCTTATCTTAACTCTCTTTAATCTATTTTAGCTTAGCTGTGTTTCAATGTTAGCTTAGCTTATTGTAGCATAGACCGCAGACAGTGGAAGAGAGCTTTAACCAAAACAAAAATCTAAAATAAACCGAGATTAGTTGATCTTATCTTTTTTTAGTCAAGTTTATGTCAAACTTTTATAATGCTACTTGTGGCATAAAGAGGGGGTAGCCTAACAGCTCGTCTGGCGGTACCAAACCCACCTACCAACGCTTCTTAGAAAAAAGGCGGCCTAATCAATACCAAAAGTGCAAAAAATGCCCAAGTTTCACAGCCACAGGAGTTATATTAAGCTGAACTAACTGTAAACTGTTGCTTCATGATTTAGATGCGTTTTAAAAGACACTGAGAGACAATTTAATCTTCATGGAAAAGCAAAAACACATCCATCATTTTCTACATTTTTTCCTTCAGCACCAGTTGAACCTAATAGTAATACATAAAAAAAAAACTTAAAGCAGATGTGATAAGAGCCAACATGAGAGTGGTGTTTAACAGCTGAGGTCAGACCGGCCCAGACCTTGGCCTGCGCTGCGACAGGAAACGCTCTCTGGCTCCGCTCGCCCAACAGGAAGTCTACATATAGAGACACTCAGAGACTGTGGGATGAAGCCGCTCTGCATGTCATCTTCTTCCTCTATCTGTCTCACACTTCCTCCTTGTTGCTGACACACTCTGTTTGTTACTGAGTCTGGGAACGAGTCTGAGTACAAAATGTTGTCGCTTCAGGGACACAGGATTTTTTTTTTAACATTGTGACTGACTGCGTTGTTTCCGAACCCTCAAACCAAACGTAACTCAATTTGTACACAACAGCTGACACACACTATAGTTATTTTCCCAGCGTGAAAGTTTCGACTAACACGTTATTTGTGTCAAACATAATAAAAGAAAAAGAGAAAGTTGTTTTTGTTGCAGATGTTTCTTGACGCTGAGACGCCACAACTGAAGGCGCCCACTTAACCAGAGCTATTCATGTTCAGCCCGTACAGCTTGTAAATGCCACGTTTAGGTTTGGAGGGCCAAAAAAAAAGAGTTGTGATGTCTGTTCAGTGTGTAAAAAAAATATACATAATGAAGGAGAAAAGTAAGTTGAAAGATGTGAAAGTGCTGCAGGGTTCACAGCCACATCTGGTTCTTTTACAAGGATAGTTCAACATTTTGGCAAATTGGCCCATTGCCATAATCCCTATAGTCATAGCAGTAGGTTCGTTACCTTTAATTGTCGGTGCAAGCTGTTTTTAGAACGGCAGAGCAGAGCCGTGAGCTGCTCAGAGCTACGCTACGGAGGCTAATGGGATTTCTTGGTTTTCATGCGAAACCGCTGATGTGCGTTGCCTTCAGGAACAGTTTTTCATCAAGCAGTCTCTGTATTTACCTCTAAAACAACTCTGTCTGGTAACGTTGTGTTATTACCTCATAGCGTGGTGAATGTGCAGGTCACAACTTGTCCACCAGAGCATTGTGGAGTTGTTGGATTGTGTATTTGATGAGTTTGATGAGGGAAACCAAGAAATCCCATTAGCATCCGTAGCGTAGCTCTGAGCAGCTCACGGCTCTGCTCCGCTACTACTGCTATGACTATAGGGATTATGGCAATGGGCCAATTTGCCGAAATGTTGAACTATCCCTTTAAAGCTGAATTCTTGGGATCAGACTTTTTTGTTGTTGTTAAATTCTGCACTTTTTTTTTTTTCAAACTCAAATTTCCAGAAATGAGCCAAATGAATTCATGTGTGTGTGTTTGTTTCTGTGTGAGTATCAGGAGCTGGATGCATCAAGACGAAACAGTTGGTGGTGCATATTGTTCCAGTTTAGTGCCTTTAAAAAAAACCCAGCCTGGCAGATGAAGAGTGTGAAATGAGATAACATAATTAGACGATGTGTCGTTGTGTGTGTGTGTCGTCATAAACCTGTCCATACGTGGTTGTGCTGTATCTCACAGCTTTAATGGGACCGAACCACGAGGGTCTGTCTGCTGGGTGTTGTCACTCTGTGGTTTCATGCATCTCTCCTCCTCCTCTCACCATAAATCCACTCCAAGCTCCATAAAAGCAGACGTGTATGATTTATGTCGGGTCTTTCAGATGTTTTAACTATCTTGTCATTGTTGTTATGATGTTGCGTTCAAATCATTTACCTCATCTCGTCCCGTCGTGAGCCGAGTTGTGTAAATACAGCTGAGAGAAGCTCTTATCTCTGAGATCGTGTACCACACAGAGAGCAGCACAGAACATTTCACACTGTTTACCTCTGATGATTTACGGATTTATGTACATGCAGCGTATGGTTTAAAAAAAAAGAAAGAACCTGTAGCGGATCCGCCCTCCGAGTTTTCTACATTTCTGTGGCTTCTCTCTAAAAACAGAATGTGTCATTTGGCTTCGGCCACAGAAACACTCAGAGCAGGAATTTATCTCTCAGACTCTCAGTCACTTCCTTCAACAGAGGCAGTTTTCATCCAGTGTGTTTACCTTGAACTTTACAGAGGTACCCTAAATGCCTCAAGTGCAAACTCTATGTAATTTACAGACGTTCCCTAAATCCATCCCATGCAGACAATTTGACTCAATGAGAGAAAAGAAAAGAAAAGTTTGCCTCACATTGCAGATTACTGGTGAAGACTACACTTTACAGATGTCCCCTAAATGCCTCACGTGTAGACTCAACAACTAATGAGAGACGCTACAATTTCAAGATGTCCCCTAAACGCCTCACGTGTAGAGCAGTGTAGACGCTACAGTTCATTTCATTTATTTCATTTCATTTATTGGATCTCCATTAGCAGCAGCACGTTAGCATAGCTATTCTTCCTGGAGTCCAAACATTCAGTCAAAATTGACTATTATATTCTTCCAGGTCCATCAAGGAAAAAGTAGAACAAAAACAACTAATACAGTCACAACACACAGATACAATCATACAGTAGACACAGACAAACGTATAACACAAGACACAATACACCACTTGTACAATACAATTAAAAATCAGTAAATAGGGAAAGCAATATAGCAAAACATACAAAAACCAAAATAGTAATCTCACAGGGCAGGGAAGAGAACAGGCACTAGGCCTATATCATATAGCACATACCAACTACTGCAGCTTCAAGATGTCCCTAAACACCTCATGTGTAGACTAATGTAGACGCTACAGTTTCAGGGTGTTCCCTAAACGCCTCACATGCAGATTGCTACTAGACTCAACAACTTAGAGATGTTCCCTAAATGCCTCATGTGCAAACTACTGTATGTAGACGAATAGTAGATGCTACAGTTTGAAGATGTCCCTTAAACACATCGCATGTAGACTAATGTTAGGCGCTATAGTCTGAAGATGTCCCTTAAACGCCTCACGTGTAGACAAATGGTAGACGCTACAACTTCAAGATGTCTCCTAAATGTCTCACATAGTATAACGATGGGGGCTACGGTTTAGATATGTCCCTTAACGCCTCACATGTAGACTAATGATGGGCGCTACATTTTCAAATTGTCTCCTGAACGCCTCACATTGCAAATTACTGGTAGATTAGCCACAACATGGATCAGGACCCTTCGTCCTTGGGGCCCAGATTTGCGCCTCATAGCTAATGTTCATAATGTTGCTTCATAAGTGTCACAACAGCAGTTTTTGGTTTGTGTGTAGCCTATCTGTGAAGAGAAAGCTCAAGGTCGGAGAGGACGCAGCCAGAAACAGAGAGAGAGAAGGCAGCGAAACGATAAAGAGAAGAAATAATGAAGAGTTGGAGAAAATGAAGGCAGAGAGAGGCGGAGGGATGGAGGACAGAGAGATGGATGTCCCTGCAGAAGGAGGAGGATTATTAGACAGCTTCATTTATCAGAGCTCAGGAGACGACAGGCAGCCGAGCAGCTGGCTGCACGAGATACAACCACCAACTCTCCTCCGTCACCCTGCCTCCATCATCCCTCTATCGCTCCTCTGCCCCTCGTTTCCTTCTCCATTAGCCCTCAGAGTGACGTCTTCTTGTCATTAACGCTCCTGTTCACAGGCCATGGGCTCCATCCTGTGGCGGCCATGTTGGATGCTTTACAAAAAAACATCTGAGGCTTTTTTCTAATAGAAGTCAAAATGTGAAATGAAATAATCATGTTTTTGTTCTGCTGGTCGACAGATGTTTGTCGGTATTTGATCCGATCCTCTTGACGGGATAAAGACCAGACAGTTGTTTGACATTTTTTCAGGTATTTCTTGCATCAGTTCTGAGGCCAGATTGAGAATAATATCATTTAATCATGTTTTAGATCTTTGAGCACACGACTGAACGTCACCAGATGTGACTTTATACTGTCATTTGTTTCGTATTTTTTTGTTTTTTAAAGTGTCTTCATACGTTTGTCAAAGTCAGAGGTGTTGACCTCTTGTGAATCACCCGTTGAAACGTGTCTCGAGTGTTCGCAGGTGTCGGCGCAGCTGCTCCGTCTGTGTGTGTGTATAGGCTATAGACTTTTAAAGGGATAGTTCACTCAAAATTGAAATTTCACTCATTATCTACTCACCCTCATGTCGACTAAGGGCTGGGAGAAGTTTCAGAGTCCTCCGTACCTTCTCTGAGTTACAGCGGGGCTCCGTGCACTTTTCTTCGTCCAAAAAGACACAACAAAAAACATCCAAATACCTCCATAGTGCTCGTCTGTAATGTCCCTCTTGTATTGAAGCCCCAACATGAGAAATTGTTCAGAAAAAAATTAAATGAGTCTATATTTTAAGCTTGTTTGTAGCAGAAGCTCCCAGTGTTGCTCTGCCGGAATCTCGTGCGATTTGCGGAGCCGTGACCTGGGTGTCAATGCAAATCGCGCAAGATTTGCACAGACCCAGGCAAAGCAGTGAACTGAGACACTGTGAGCTTCCGCTACAAACAAGCTTAAAACATATACTACTTATTTAAAAAAATTCGAAAAAATTTCTCATGTCGGGGCTTCAATACAAGAGGGACAGTACAGACGAGCACTATGTAGGTATTTGGATGTTTTTTGGTGTGTCTTTTTGGACGAAGAAAAGTGAGCCCCGTTTGCTACCGTCATATGGACATGCAGTGCTGCACGGAGCCCCGCTGTAACTCAGAGAAGGCACGAAGGGCTCTGAAACTTCTCCCAGCCCTTAGTCGACATGAGTGAGTAGATAATGAGTGAAATTTGAATTTTGAGTGAACTATCCCTTTAACATCTTAGCTGTGGAAAATCATAAATGCATGTAATTCTATAGAATACACCAGATATTGATTTGTTGGTGAACAACATCCAGACGTCCACACACCAGACTGAAGAGGTGGTGATGCGTTCACTTGTTTCATCAAAAATAAACAAGTTGTGGCGCTAGTTCTCCGTCTCTAGTGCGATAAAACCACTGCAAGAGAAGAAAATGTAACCACAAAACCAGTCACAACAACTCAAGATAAATAAAAATAAATAAATAAATAACAACATGGAAAACATGATGGTGATGGAGCTGCAGTTTCCAGACTCTTCACTGGAGCAGAAGTCTCAGTGGACATTTAGGTCACATCATGATTAATTCATCAGACAGACCACTAAAAAACATTTTTCATATGTTTCAGATGAGCAAAATTCAGTGTTGAAACTCTGGAATTTTTAAATATGCAAATTAAAAAACACACACTTGAATGGAAACACAACTTTTCCCATGAATTAGTCTCAGAGACGTCTCCACATTTGCAGCTAATTTTTGCATATTGACACCAATGCATTGGTTATTATGATATAATAATATTAGTCAATATTTCTTAAATTAATAAAGCATAGGCTTCATAAGTTCATAGTGATTAAATCCTATTGGTTTGTTCACTGAATAAGATCAGACATTCAAAACAAACCCTGTCTGCAGCTGCACCTCCTTTCTTCTCTTTCTATCATCTCTCTATCATCGTCCCTGGTTGGCAGACTCTCCCTCTTCCCTCTGTCTCTACATTTTGCATTCCAGTTAAATGGTGAGCCTCCCTCGCTTTCATAACCCCATCAAAAAAAAAAAAAAAAAAGACTCCCTCATGTGTGAGAGGAGATCCATGGCTGCTCAACAGAAAACAATGCCAGCCTTTCTGTCCTGGCATGAGAGGAGGAGAGGGAGGGAAAAAGAGAAAGAAAGAGGGTGAGAGAACAGAAAGACATGGAGATTGAGAGGTCTTTGTTTCCCGGGTGAGAGTTTGTGGATCTAAAGAGAAAGAGGAGCTGCTGACGTCCCCCCACAGACTGACAGATCTGAGCTTTGAAGTGGTGTGAACAAACAGACCAACTCAAAGGAGCAGAGAAAAGTTTGAGAAAATTAAATTTAAAACAGCAAAGAGGGGAAAAAAAATCCCTGTAAGATGTAAAGAGAAAGTGTGAAAGGCAAGAACCTATTTATCCCCCATGGTTTTATTTTGAAAAGCCTGAGAATCAACAGGCTCATTAGCTAACTAGCTCACCTAGAAAGTAGGCTAATGTGGATAGAACGAGGTTACAGGGTCTGCTAGGATAATTAGCTCATGCTGCGTTCGAGAAAACTCGGAACTCTGAATCTCCCAGTTGAAAACGTCAATTTCCGACTTCAAAGCGTTCGAGACTCAACACGCCAGAATAACCGAAAACATGGCGGACTGGGAAGAACTTTGCATTCAAAGTGCTTCATTCATATTAAAATAATGGAGGAGAAGTCGGTATTCTCACACGGGTACAGATCTGTTATGCTAACTAGCTCACCTAAATAAAGAGTAGGCTAATGTAGTTTGATGTTGAGGGCCGCGATAAGCTAACTAGCTTTGAGCTAGGTATGTTTGAGGTCAGTGGATCAGCACTTCATAACCACAGTAGTAGGATTTAAAGCAGAAGTAGCCTAAGCGATCCGGTCGTTTTGGCGTGACTTACGGTTTTGGAAACCGTAAGTTACGGCTTCAAGTCACGACTTACGACTTTGTAGTGTTCCAGGCAACCCGTAACTCGTGATTTTCCGACCTGTTACCTGTGAAAGTGCACTATAACGGCCACTCGTGTTTTTCCGACCCGTGAACTCGTACCAGATCGAACTGGTACGACTTCACGGGTCGGAAAAACATGAGTTACAGGTTGCCTTGAACGCACCATAACTTCTTGTCAGCCGATGGAGTTAGCAGCCCCCGCCCTCGTCATGGATCTTCATCTATTGGTCCTCATCCCTACGTCACCACATTCAGGCGTATCCCTTTGCTGCACACACAGCCCTTCATGCCGTTCTCTCTCCTCATTGGATAAAGGTTGTAGGATACAAGAAAAGTTTTCTCCTCGGTTTACAGCAGAGCAGAGTGACTGACAGACCCGTGTTTCAGACCAAACATTCTATGTAAGTGATTGCTGTCTTAGATATAACTATTTAAGACTTATATTAACACAAAAATTCTGCTTACTTCTGCTTTAATAGGTCAACGTCACTAGTTTGAGTATTTGGGGTTTGCTAGGTGAACTAGTCTACTTTGAGCTAAACAAATGGATAATTTGAGGTTACAGGGCTCAGTAACTCATTCAATAGCAACAGTAGGCTATGTGGGCTATTTGATTTTAAAGGGCCAGCCAGGCTAATTAGCTTAGCTTACTTTGAGCAACCGCAAGCTAATGTGGCTATTTTGAGGTTGCATGGTCAGTTAGGCTAAGCTAAAAGCTAAAACGGTCGGGGCGGTGCGTGGCGCAGTGGTTAAGGCGGCCGCCCCATGTAGAGGCTACAGTCCTCAACGCAGGCGTCCCCGGTTTGAATCCCGCGTCGGCCAGACCTTTCCTGCATGTCATTCCCCCTCTCTCTGCCTCCCCCTTTCCTGTCTATCTCACTAAGTGCTATCAAATAAAGGCAAAAACACCAAAAAATATACTTTAAAAAACTAAAATGGTCAACTAGGTTAACTAGATAACTTAGTGAGCGCAGGCTAACATCAATACTAGGGTAGCTCAAAATTTGCTCAAAAAGACAATTACAGTTGGCTAACATGGCTAGTTTAGGATTATATGGTCAACTGCGCTAATTAGCTCACATAGCTACGATAGGCTAATATGAATAGCCTAATGTAAGTTTAGAGCCGCTACCAGGCTAACTAGCTCACTTAGATAGCCATAGTAGGCTAATCTAGTATGTTTATCTCATTTCCTACTCTTTTATTTTCTTCAGGCCTTTAAAGCCCCTGTACAGACTTTTCATTTAGTGTTGATTTTGGCGGCCCCTGTGGACGAAAGCGGCGGAATGAAGATTGCATTTCTGTCATGAAGACGTTTGTCTGGCCGGCGCATGTAGATTTGTTTTGGAAACGTCGGAAAGAAGACAGGACTTGCTTCTTTTTTTTTTTTTTGCAGCATAATGTATCTAGGCTACTCGTATCGTTTCGTCAGTGGTCCGACCCGACCATGCCTTCCAGAGGTATAGAATTAGACTACTTAGAAATAGCGTATCTTCACCCTGATGGGCTCATTTGCTGCAGAAACCACAGACTTTTGCGTATCCAGTTAAAAGCTCCGTACAGGGGCTTTAAAATGATTGAAATTAAACAACATGACAAGTGCACTGCATGCTCTTAGACATTGTCTGAGTTAAATGTGGACCTCTATAAAGGCTCACAGGCTAAAAGGTTGTTAGTGCACCACGCCTGTCTGCTAAGAAGAAATTATGTCTCTATATGTGCCCAGGGAAGGAAAAGGGGGCGCCTGTGTGGGTGAATGCAGGAGGTTTTCTATAATGGTAGACGTGGCTTTGTTTACAGTCCGTCCCGGGATGTTTCTCACTTTTCCTTCCACCTTACTCTTCATTCCTTTAAACCCACAGAGGAATTCATTTTTCCTCACCGAGGTGGAAGGTTTACCACCACCAGCCACATGATCACATGACACAATGAGAGGACGAAGGGTTTGATGTGGACGACAAGGTCGACTAGAGCTGCTGTAGTTCTTTATCTTCATTGGATATTTAGTTACTGTAATGTTGCATTGCTGGGAATGTCCTACTTTAGTTTCACTTTGTGCACTTGGACACAAAAATGGAAAAACAAAAACAAAACAAGAACCTGTTGAAACTGTTTCTCTGGTTGTGAAGTGGCTCGATCCATGATGTAAACAACCTCCTCTCTTTTTGTTTTAATGGACTTGTGGTTTATCTCAAATTATAAACAGTGAAAGAAGAACAGATACTTGGAATAGGCTACATTAGAGATACAGTAATGTGACTTAGCTCAGAGTGTAATCTGGCATTAGAATTGATAAAGAGACCGTGTGTTTTGGTCGGATTAGTGCATGTTGGACATGGGATTACCTGCTGTGCTGAACTGCATGAGAGTGGTAGGAGAATCTGTAGGATGTACATTTATCATTAAACTCAGTCTCATTTAGATTACTGTAATTGTTTTTTTCTTTTTCCTTTCATGGTAGCTAATTCATCTGCATTTTAGAGATCAGACATTCAGGTTTCAGGTTACTTATATTGTACCCATAGATAGATAGATAGATAGATAGATAGATAGATAGATAGAGATAGATAGATAGATGTGCAGCAGCAGCATTACACAGACACACAGTGACGATACAGTGACGATAACACATATAGTAGGTACAAGAATAAAAAGAATAGGAATATAAAGAACAAACTATACATAATAAAATAGCAAAATAGCAAAGTAAAATAAAATGTAATGTACAAAAGTATATACAACAGAATTGGCAGTGTTGATTTTAGTGCAAAAGAAAAAATGTGCGATGTGTGTAACTGTGTGTCGAAAATAAAGTGCACAGAGACTAGGTTAAGTCGCTCAGTAAAAAAGTGCAATGCATTGTGACAATTAAAAGTGCTTTGGACTTAACAACCCATTCATCCAATTGCCTTTTCTATGACTTTCCTATTAGATCAGGGAGGGGGGATCAATACTTGAGGATTGAACCGCTGACCCTCTGATTAACAGACCACCAGCTTGTCCTCCTGCTGTCGACGGTCTGCTCGGCTCAGTTGTATGCCGTCTTTTTTTTGTTGTTGTCTTTTTTTTGTGCTTAATGAGCTATAAAGCTCGACTCTGGTGGGACTCGAACCCACAACCTTTGAATCTCTTCACCCTCCGTGTTAATCTAGAAGTCCAATGCGCTGTCCATTGCGCCACAGAGCCACACGCTCAGCTGATGGCATCCTAACAGGGTCGTCTCTTTATCCGTCCACCTGCTCCCGTCTACTTCATCCCTCTGTACACTATCACTCCATTCATGCTTTTATTCATGAAGACGTGTGCACTGATGCATCATGGGACATTTGCATTCAGTTTAATAGCAGAGCTTCTTCTTCTTCTTCTTGCTTCAACACGTCTAACACTTCCATCACTTTATTCCTGACCTTTTGTTGGGTTTTTTTTATCCAACTGTTTCACTCATCACTCTCTCATCCTCCCTTCCTCTTTTCCTCCCCTTCCCTCTTTTGATCACGGCTTAAACACACACACACTAACACACTTGCACACACACACACACACACACACACACACACACACTCTGTTATCTGGGACTTAGGTGCTGCCAGTCAGGAATGTAGGTCTTAGTTTAGTGGAGCAAGCAGCAACAGGTCCAGCAGCACCACGTCGTCCTCCTGAATGGGACAAAGACAAAGAGACAATCTGTGAGAGAGGAGACGCTGCGTTACAGACGGTTGTGTTATTGTTATTGTTGTTGTTGTGTTAGAATCAGAGTTATCGGTCGCGGCGTCTTGATCGATCAGGTTCACACTGATAGGATTGAGTCTGGAGGAGAGACCATGGAGGCGATGCGTTTACTGGACAACTGGAGAAAGGTAATTCCCAGCTCCTATAGAGGGAAAAACATGCAGCAGGTTGGGCTGTTTTCTTTTTTTTAACAGATGGGGACTTTTCAACAACATTTGTGTTTATTTTCTGCTGAGGCTTCACCGCAGGCTGCAGGCTCGCTCTGCTGAGGAGCGTTTTTATATTTCTTTTCTTTTTTTATTATTATTTCACGGCTCTGTCACAAGAGCAAACATGATGACACTGCAGCGGAGGGTTTTCTGTTATCCTCGGGCTGCAGATCATCACAACCACATTTTTCCAACCTCGCTGCACAACACAACATTTTAGGCATGCAAACGACTGCGGGTACACACACAGACTCACACGCTCGCTCGCTGCTCTAATTATGTGTTTTTACTGTGTGTGACTCCTCACAAAATTTAAAACATAAGATTTTAAAGGGATAGTTCGACATTTTGGCAAATTGGCCCATTGCCATAATCCATATAGTCATAGCAGTAGGTTTGTTACCTTTAATTGTCGGTACAAGCTGTTTTTAGAACGGCGGAGCAGAGCGGCGAGCTGCTCAGAGCTACGCTACGTCGGAGGCTAATGGGATTTCTTGGTTTCCTTAATCAAACTCATCAATACAGATGTAAATTAATGCAAAACCACTGAAGCGTGTTGCCTTCAAGGACTGTTTTTTAGCATCAGTCTCTGCATTTCCCTCTAAAACAACTCTGTCTGGTAACGTTGTGTTATTATTTCATAGCGTGGTGAATGTGCAGGTCACAACTTGTCCACCAGAGCGTTGTGGAGTTGTTGGATTGTGTATTTGATGAGCGAAACCAAGAAATCCCATGAGCCTCCGTAGCGTAGCTCTGAGCAGCTCACGGCTCTGCTCCGCCGTTCTAAAAACAGCTTGCACCGACAATTAAAGGTAACGAACCTACTGCTATGACTATAGGGATTATGGCAATGGGCCAATTTGCCAAAATGTTGAACTATCCCTTTAAAGTGTTTTCTCACTTTTATCACACATAGAGACGTATGTGGTGTATTTATAGACGTGAGCTCTGTGCTGAGCCAATGGAAATACCCCCAAAAAAATGAGGGAAGGAGGAATTTGTGCGATTTGGGCACCGTGTGCGTGTGTATTCATAGTGACTGGGAGGCCAGAGAGCAGCCAAGGTGGCCGATTTCCAAGGAATGTGTCAACTACCAAGAGATTTAAATGCATTAATGTGTGTGTGTGTGTGTGTGTGTGTGTGTGTGTGTGTGTGTGTGTGTGTTACTTCCTCCGAGTGTGTTGCTAAATACCATCTGTTGTGTGCAAATATGTGTATGTGTGTGTGTCTGTGTGCAGACCGTATGAAACTAATGAGTCACACCTTGACACATTAGTGTCTGGCTGTGTGTGTGTGTGTGTGTGTGTGTGTGTGTGTGTGTGTGTGTGTTGTGGGGTTTTCCCACTAAATATGGTTCAACTTTCTTAACTTATCGTGGAAAATCTGTGAGTTTGAGTCCAGATCCTGTTGTCAGACACACACACATTACTGTAACACACACACTAACACACTGGTCTCTGACACTAACGATGATTATTTTTTGATGACGACATGATGAACTCATCTCTCTCTCTCTCTCTCTCTCTCTCTTCAGGATCTTCATGTGTCTCAGGGAGACGTGGACAACTCAGAGGACATGGACCGTCTGAACAGGAACATGCCCGAGTGCGGACGGCCGACACACCAGCTGTTACAGGTGAGTGTGTGTGTCCGTCTGCTTGTTTGTGTGTGTTTAGCGAGGTGGGGGAAGGAGAGACTCACAGAAAGAGAGAGGGAGAGAGACCCAGAAGTCTCATTGTTCTCAACTTGGCAGCTTCCACAGAAAAACTCTGTCATATGTCAGTTTGTTGCATGTTTCCAGTGTGTCCACACAGACACACTGTATCTATTGATGGTTTTGTTTCATTAGTTTTATTTGTTAGCTGCGCTCTAGAGCAGCGCTAGTCTTCCTGAGGTCCACATTCAAAACCAGTAGCTACATTTAATAAACATACATCTACAATCACAACACGAAAAAGACAAGACAAGACAACAAAAACGTACATTAAATCTGCCCAATCGTATTGTCATCTACATCAAAGAACATATGTAAGATACTGTACTCCAATGTACAGTGGTTATAAAATAAACTAAACTAAAATAACATAAAATAAAAGGGTAAAACAAATGAAAATGACAACAAGAAACCCTACGACCCTACGTATGTGTGCGTATGTTATTTTACAGATATAAAATTCCAAGATATTTTTTAATTTGCTTTTTGAATGTTAGTTTGTGTGTGAGTTTAGTTATTGGCAGTGGTAAGGAGTTCCATGCTTTCATTGATCTGTATTCTACTGTGTGCTTCAAAAAGTTGGTGTTTGGTTTGGGAAGCGTGAACCGGCCTTGTGTTGCCTGTGTGGTGGCGTATCATGTATATGAATCATGATTGTGTTTTAGCTGATTGTATTGGCATAAAGGTGTTTTAAACTGTAATGTAATGCAGCATTGACTCTGTCCTCTACTTTTAACCATTGTAGACAGGAATGCATGTTGTTGATACTGGTATTGTTATTGTGTACAGCAAGGCTGTAATGGTAAATGTGTCACCACGTCCGACGCTCTCACAGAGTCGACCCGGTGAGGAGTCGACTGGGGGGGGGGGGGGGGGGGGGGTCAGAGGTCAGGCAGCGTTGCCATGACGCGTCCTGACAGCATCTGTGTCCATGTGTGTGTGTGTTTGTGTGTGTGTGTGTGTGTGTGTTGTAAAGTAGGAATCTTCAGACAGAGTCAGTAATTAGACAGAGCCGCAGATTGGACGTCTCTCTTCCCACCTGCTGGGTCAGACAATCCCATCAGGCCTTAAAGGGGGGGGGGGGGGGGGGGGGGCTGTGTGTGTGTGTGTGTGTGTGTGTGTGTGTGTGTGTGTGTGTGTGTGTGTACTGTAGCAGTTTGAATATAAAACAAGCTGCGATTAAACTTTCATGGTTTCTCGAAGGGAAACTGGGACAAAAGGAAAAGAAAAGTTTATTTTAAACAAACAGAGAAGTTCAATAAAAAACTGGAGACGAGTGATTGAGGCTAAAAAACTAAGAGAAAGTTTTAATTACAGAGAAAATTATAGTTTTTAATAATAAAAAACTCAATGACCCACAAAGGGACGACACTGTGGAGGATTTAAGACTGGAGTAAACACATCATTATGTTAATATGTTGAAGGAACAGACACTTTGTTGTTCTTTTGTGAATAGTTTTTAATGATCTAATTAGAAATATTTGTCATCAGATGTGATTTGATTATATTTTCTATCAATTTAACCCTTGTTTTTTATTGTTTCATCATCAGTTATCATGATATGAGCTCAGTGTGGTCAGTGTCAGACAGGAGGTGAAGCTGCCGTGGGCGGGGCTTCTCTCAGTTTCATATGTATTTTCTCCAATGAGGAAGATTTAAACTGATCTGTCTCATTTCAAAATTCAAAAACAATGGACTCAAGGCTCCAGACCGACTTTTTTTAACCAGTAGCACAGCGGCCCTTGAAGGAATAGTTCACCAAAAAATGAAATCCAGTCATTAGTGACTCACCCTCATGCTGATGAATACTCTGGAGTAGTTTTTTATTCCTCAAAGTGCATCTGGAGGTCGGTTTGTAGTCCAACAAAAACTTTATATGAGAGTAATAGCGTCTGACACAAAAACGTCCATAAAACTACACAAAAACCATTTAATATTCGTCCACACTGCTCGTCCACTGCAATCCAAGTGTCCTGAAGGGAAATAGTCCAGAGTTTACTAGAAACGACGTCAATGAGGCAAGTCCATATCCGCGTGCGCCCCAAGCAAATTCAATACAGGACTGTTTAGGCTGTAAAAATGTCCTAAATGACGTTGTTTCCATTAAACTCTGGACAATATCCCTTCAGGACACTTGGATTGCAGTGGACGAGCAGTGTGGAGGAATATTAAATGGTTTTTGTGTAGTTTTATGGATGTTTTTGTGTCGGTCGCTATATTAATTATATTAATTATATTAATAAGTTTTTGTTGGACTAGGAACCGGCCTCCCGGGTCTCCAGATGCACTTTGAGGAATAAAAAAGTACTCCGGAGTATTCATCAGCATGAATGACCTAATGACTGAATTTCATTTTTTGGTGAACTATTCCTTTAACTTACAATTTTAGGAGCGCAAGCAGAACATTTCTGGCCACACAGAGTAAACTGACTTGCAAAGCAAATTAATATTCACATTTCCATTTCATTCATCATCCTCACACACATCGGTCTGACACCTGTAATGACAGATTACAGATTATTTCAGTCGCCACTTCTACGTTTCACCAGTGTCAAAAGAAAAGTAGATGAAATATTTACTTGCACACTCTCAAATTTTAGGGGCAAAAATGACCCCATTAGGGTGACAGACTGGAGCCCTGGGAATATATATGAAATAATATGATTTAACAATGTGAAAATCAGAGAACTGAAGCGCAGAGATTAAATACAGTGAGTGAATTCATTTCATTTACATGTGTAGGAGACATACAGTGTTTTTCAATGTATGTTAATGTGGCTCCATCTCCATGCATTAAACATCACAGAGCGTCGCCACATGGGAGCAGCAGCACACAGCAGAAGAAGCTGCTGAGTCCTGCAGCGCTGCCCTGCAGGCACCTCCTCTTCCTCCTCCTCTTCCTCTTCCTCTTCCTCCTCCTCCCCCTCTTCCTCTTCCTCCCATCACTCCCAGTAAGACCCCCCCTCCCTCCTCCAGTGCTTCCCAGCCAGTCTCTATCTCGACAATCCTCTTAGTGTTGACCCCACTCCACCGACAGTCAGATAATCCTATTAGGACACACACACACTGACACACACTGACACACACTGACACACACTGAAACACACACACACACACGGCGAGGCTGAGTCAACCATCGCTGTGGTCTGAACATAAGAAAAAGTACAGGGAGAAAAAACACGACGTCACTGACTGACGACCCTCAGCTCATTAACACTCAGAGTTTGAATCTCATTAATGTTAAATCATTTCTTTAGTGAATTATCATGATGCTCCGTCTCCCATGATGCAAAGTTTCTCAGTAACAGGAATATTTTTTATATTTATCACAGACTTTTTATTCAATAAATCAGATTATAAATAACTGTAAAGTCTGAGAAGCAGATCAGTGTCAGCAGAGAGGACGCAGGATAAACCTGAGTGTCAGGATTTAGCCACAGACAGAGGAAACATTTTATGTTTCTAACACTTTATAATAAGTACACACTATTAAGCATTAGTTAAGCATTAATAAATACTGAATTCTTCATTCATAACACATGAATACTCATTAGTATGTAGTTTATAAATACAGTTAGTGCTGATCAATGATGAGTAAAACGTTTTTAACTGACCTGCACATTCACCACGCTGATGCACGTTGCCTTCAGGGACAGTTTTTCATCAAGCAGTCTCTGCATTTCCCTCTAAAACAACTCTGTCTGGTAACGTTGTGTTATTATCTCATAGCGTGGTGAATGTGCAGCTCACAACTTGTCCACCAGAGTGTTGTGGAGTTGTTGGATTGTGTATTTGATGAGTTTGATGAGGGAAACCAAGAAATCCCATTAGCCTCCGTAGCGTAGCTCTGAGCAGCTCGTGGCTCTGCTCCTCCGTTCTAAAAATAGCTTGCACCGACAATTAAAGGTAACGAACCTACTGCTATGACTATAGGGATTATGGCAATGGGCCAATTTGCCAAAATGTTGAACTATCCCTTTAAAGCTTAACTAATGCTTAATAGTGTGTACTTATTATAAAGTGTTACCCATTTTATCTTTTAGAATAAAATCTAGATAATTAAACATTTCAGGCCTCTACAGCTCCTTGATCATTTAAAGCTTCATAAACCATGAAATAAACGTTTGGATGTGAAGCTGCAGCACATTGACACGTCGACTCATCACAGGTGTAAAAAAACAAGCAGGTGGATAATAAGTCGGTTTGTGAGCTGCAGCAGGAGGTGAAGCTGCTCCGTCACGTGTCCACTCTCGCTCCAGGAGCTTCATGTTTCTTAATTGCAGAGTGCAGTTGCCATGGCGACACCCCCCGACCCCCACCCCCCCCCTTTTTCTGAGCCGACAGCGCACGGTCTCTCTAAGAAGGGGGGAAGAAGACACACACAATACACAGAGACACACACACACACACACACACACACACACACACACACACACACACACACACACACACACACTTGCCTCAGTGTGCAGAGGAATATGTAAACAGCCAGAGAGGACGAACCTCCAGCTCTCTCTCTCTCTCTCAATTCAGTTCAACTGGTTTTATTTTCATCACATACATTGTACATTTTGCCAAAGTAAGTGTTTGGAATTTAAAAAATAATCCTAATAATAATTAAGGAGAACAATAATATAACAATCTATCTCTCTGTGATGCTACATACACATTCACATTTTTGGTGTCACGCTGAGTCAATTAGTTCAGCTAACGACAGGAAGCGCTCGTCTGTTGAGTTCAGACAGAGTGAAGCTGCTGAGCTGATGGAGGAGGAGGAGGAGGAGGAGGAGGAGGAGGAAGAGGAGAAGGAGGAGGGAGGGAGGGGAGGAGGAGGAAGAGGAGGAGGAGGGAGAAGAGGAGGAGGAGGAAGAGGAGGAGGAGGGAGGAGGAGGGAGGGAGGAGGATGTGACCTGTTTAGGTTCAGAGGTGGAGAATCAAAAGTTTGAACTGAACACTAAATTCAGTTTGAATTTATTGTCATTCAGCATTTTTTTTTTTGTTTCATGCATGGACATTTTCAATTTGTACGTTACTTAGGAAATTGTATTGTATTGTATTTTGTATTGTATTCGTTAGCACATGAAAGATGTATAAAACAGCATATTAAAAAGTAGAACAGCAAAAAAAGTATACAATGTATACAGTAGATAAAGCAAATGTGCAGGAGAAACAAAAAAAAAACCTAAGGGCTTGTCAAGTGGTCCTCCTGAAGATAAAATTAAACATAAATTTAATTTACAGTAATGTGAAGAACAACATAAAACAATTAGAAAAGAGAGAGAGAGAGAAAAGCAATATTGTGTGGTGATGTAAAGAAAATATGTGGATTATGCGTCGCTCAACTGGGCCAGTAGAAAGTGAATTATTTGTTTCTTAAATGAATTTATGCTTGTGCAGTTTCTAAGGTGAATTGGTAGCCTAATGAATTCCAAAAGTGCAGACCTCTAAATCTAATTGAGAACTGAGAGAAAAGTAGACTTGAAAAAAGTGGGATGAAGATTATTTGCTGACCTAGTGTTGAAATTATGAATCTTGCCCAAATAATATTACAATATAAAATGAAAGGATAGATAATAGTAGGCTATAATATAAATTAATCAAGATTTTACCAGGCAGTAGAGATGACATATTGAGGTTATAATTTACACCTTCCACGCCTGGACAGCAGCAGGATGTAGATAATTTATCTCCCCTGCCACTTAATTGTTTCCTTATAATATGAAACTAGACGGTCTGACAAAATATTTGTAATTAATATGGAAAGAAAAAGAAAAGAAAAGAAAACAGAAAACAAAACTATTACGGCCAATGACTTCCTAATGAAAATAAATACACAAGAAAATCACAGGCACATTCTATATGAACTTATAACTTTCTCTTTGTACCGTCTGTGTTGAAAACATGAAGGAACGAAAACTATCACTCTGATCCAGCAGAGAATAGGATGAATTTAGATTTTAAAAAATACATCCTATAATAATAAATAATCCTATAATGTAAAGAGTGGACACTGAGAATCTGTTTTATTTTAACACTTTCTGGAAATAAAGTGTCACGTTCGTCTTTTCTTTCCTCAAACTGCTTCAAACGATCAAACAAACCGTTGATGCTGGGCTGTTTCCATGGAGATGTCATGCAGCATGCAAAAAAAAAAAAAACTGTTGTAAAACTTGAGCTGGTGTGAACATGGTGTGTAAACTGTTTACATGTTGTAGTTGTAACATCTTTTTTTTTTTTATAGAACAAATATTTGGCTGAAAATTTTTATTTTGTGAACTTCAAGTGTCCAAAAAAAAAAAAAAAAGGAACCCACAATTTGCAGTTTTTGTGTTTTATAGTAAATTTCCAACAACAAATGTTGCAAACTACAACAACTCTTTGGAGACAGAATTAATCATTGATTATTATCTATTGATTCATAGTTCTTAGACTAGTTTTATTTTATGGGTCGATTTGTTTCTGTAGTTGATTTCTATTTAACATTATTGATCAGACCTGCAGCTCTGTTATTGTTTAATCTCATGTTTATGTTTATTATGTACCTGTATGTATGAATATAATGAAAACAAAATGTACTTGAACTCACCTGATGTAAAAGCAACAAAATAAAACATTTATAAAGTCAAATCTCACATGGATGAGATTTCCTGTCTGATAGACCCCAGGCTGTAAGGGTGGGGAAGAACACATCCTCAGTCATCAACCTGAGCACCGGTTCCCCTCAGGGCTGCGTCCTGAGTCCGCTGCTCTTCACCTTGATGACTCATGACTGTGTTGCCAAGTCCACTACCAACCATATCATCAAATACGCGGACGACACGACAGTAGTGGGCCTCATCCGCAATAACAACGACCAGGCATACAGAGAGGAGGTGGAACAGCTGGTGAACTGGTGCAGCAGGAACAATCTTCTCCTGAATGTGGACAAAACCAAGGAGATCATTGTCGACTTCAGGAAGAATCGACCCAGTCACACTCCACTGTGCATCAACAACACAGCAGTGGAGGTGGTGAAAAGCACAAAGTTCCTGGGAATGCACATAACAGACACTTTAACCTGGACAACAAACACCACATCTCTGGTAAAACGAGCACAGCAGCGTTTGCACTTCCTCCGTAGGTTGAGAAGATCACATCTCCCCCCTCCCATTCTCACCACTTTCTACAGAAGCACAATTGAATCCATCCTGACCAACTCCATCTCCGTGTGGCATGGCAGCTGCACAGCTGCGGACTGGAAGTGTCTTCAAAGAGTGGTAAGGACAGCGGAGAAAATTACTGGGACTTCTCTCCCTTCCATCATGGACATTGGTCAGAAACGCTGTCTGACAAGAGCACAGAACATCACCAGAGACCCCACACAACCACACAAGGAACTGTTCTCGCACTGCTGAACTCTGGGAGGAGGTATCGCAGCATGAGGAGCAGAACAACCAGGTTCTGCAACAGTTTCATCCCCCAGGCCATAAGACTGCTGAACCTCCAATACGGCTGATTTCTTAACTTTTGCACATGCCACTTTTAACATGTTTAATATTTTAACTGTGATCCTTTTTAACATTTTTAACATTTTAATTGTGATCCCTTTAAATATAAAATTGTATTCTTTTGCACATATGCACATAGAGCACTTTACTGACCGATCAACCTCACTTGTCTTGTTTTTAATTTATTTTTACACATATATCTCTGTTTGTACCAAGAGTCAGTGAAACGAAATTTCGTTCTATGCACACTGTGTATTTTGAATGACAATAAAGTAGCTATTCTCTATTCTCTCATTCTCATTTAAACTCAGATAGAAACCTTGTTGTTATTTACCTGTGGTGACCTTTGACCTCCTCCTCCTCCTCCACAGAGCACCCCCCTGGACCTGATAGAGACGGGGAAGGGGCTGAAGTTCCAGGCAGAGCGCCCCCACCTGGTCAGTCTGGGGAGTGGACGCCTGAGCACGGCCATCACCCTGCTGCCGCTGCCCGAGGGTCAGACACACACACACACACACACACACACATTTCTCTCCGCTCTTTGGTTTCATCCCGTGACCTTTGACCTCTGCTCTGTCAGCACCAGGGTCATTTCCAGGTTGAGTCACCCGTCTGATAACAGTCTCTGTTTTCTGGCTGTTACTCACTCAGGTGTTGCCTTCAGGTGTCGTTCGTGTTGCCTTCAGGTGTCTCTGAGCTCACAGCAACAAGTATATTTGGTAACCCTTTAATTTACAGGCCGTTAATTACGTCATAATGTCTAGAAATAGTCTAGAAATAACCGTCAATTTCATAGTAATGTCATGTTTTTTAACATCTTAACCACATTACGTTGTTTCATGTTTGACTGTGGCTCTGTGGCGCAATGGACAGCGCATTGGACTTCTAGATTACCTCAGTGGGTGAAGAGATTCAAAGGCTGTGGGTTCGAGTCCCACCAGAGTCGAGCTTTATACGAATAAGTGAAGGTAGAAACTGTGATGTGGGTGCATCTGACAGAGCTGTTAAATAGTTACATCTGCTATAACTCTAAATGTCTAAACAGTACAAAGTGCTGTAAAAGAAAACTTCACTTGGTGGACTCTTTGGATTTAAATCTGTCAGTAAAAGTTAAATTCTCCTCCTGCTGTACTTCAACACTATGGTGGCTCTGAGGGCTCAACTCACTACAAACCATTTGCAAAGACACAAACAATCCAACATTTTTTTGGTTTCATCAATGAAGGTTAAATACTGTAGATCAGGTCATGATGTGTCTGTGGCGCAATGGACAGCGCATTGGACTTCTAGAATAACATAGAGGATTAAGAGATTCAAAGGTTGTGGCTTCGAGTCCCACCAGAGTTGAGCTTTATATAGAGGTGAAGGGATCATGAGAACTGTGAAGTTGTGAACACTTACGTCTGCTGTATATCCATGAGGAATCTAAGTCTCTAAATGAGACTGTTATGTAATAATTGACTGATAGTTGGAAGAAATTGGACCAAGTTTTGATTAAAATCTTTTGTTAAAAGTTAAATTCTCCTCCTGCTTTGTAGAATCTTAACCACGTTAAGATTTTCTATGTTTTTCTGTGGCTCTGTGGCGCAATGGACAGCGCATTGGACTTCTAGAAACAGAAAGAGATTCAAAGGTTGTGGGTTCGAGTCCCACCAGAGTCGAGCTTTATATAGAGGTGAAGGATCATGAGATCTGTGGAGTTGGTTCGACATGAACAGAACTGTGTAAATGTCGTCCATTGCTAACACTTACATCTACTGTATATCCATGGAAATCTAAGTCTCCAAATGTGACTGTTATGTAATAATTGACTGATAGTTAAAGAAGAAATTGGACCATGTTTTGATTAAAATATGTTGTTAAAAGTTAAATTATCCTCCTGCTTTTTAACATCTTAACCACGTTAAGATGTTTTATGGTGGTCAGTGCCTCTGTGGCGCAATGGACAGCGCATTGGACTTCTAGATTAACAGTGGGTTCGAGTCCCATCAGAGTCAAGCTTTATACAAAGAGACAAAGGTAGAAACTGTGTCAGATCATGAGTGAGTGAATCTGATGGAGCTGTGGAACTGTCGTCCGCTCCCAGAAGGCTCAATTCACCGCAACTTCAGAAAGCATTTGCAAAGTTCTGGTAAATTTGAGTTTGGTCAATGAAGATTAAATGGATTTAGTGTGTCTGTGGCTCTGTGGCACAATGGACAGCGCATTGGACTTCTAGAAAGGGAAAGAGATTCAAAGGTTGTGGGTTCGAGTCCCACCAGAGTCGAGCTTTATACAAAGAGGTGAAGGTAGAAACTGTGACATTAATAACGGTCATATCTTCCATATGTGACTGATAAAGCCTGACTTGCTGCTGAAACGTTATGTGATAAGTGACTGATAGTTGGAAACAACGTGAACAGGTTTGAATTCAAATTCAAATCAGTTGGTAAAAGTCCTGTACTCCAAAATTACGGTGGCTGCAACATTGAGTTGAGTTACATCTGGTTGTTGCTCATGTTGTTGAGACCCTGTGGCTCTGTGGCGCAATGGACAGCGCATTGGACTTCTAGATTAACTCAGTGAGTGAAGAGATTCAAAGGTTGTGGGTTCGAGTCCCATCAGAGTCGAGCTTTATACAAAGAGACAAAGGTAGAAACTGTGTCAGATCATGAGTGAGTGAATCTGATGGAGCTCTGGAACTGTCGTCCACTCCCAGAAGGCTCAATTCACCGCAACTTCAGAAAGCATTTGCAAAGTTCTGGTAAATTTGAGTTTGGTCAATGAAGATTAAATAGATTCATTCTCTCTGTGGCGCAATGGACAGCGCATTGGACTTCTAGAAACAGAAAGAGATTCAAAGGTTGTGGGTTCGAGTCCCACCAGAGTCGAGCTTTATGAGCGAACACTCATGTCTGCTATATATCCATGGAATCTAAGTCTCTAAATGAGACTGTTATGTAATGATGACTGATAGTTAAAGAAGAAATTGGACCAAGTGTCGATTAAAATCTGTTGTTAAAAGTTAAATTCTCCTCCTGCTTTTTAACATCTTAACCACGTTAAAATGTTTGTCAGTGGCTCTGTGGCGCAATGGACAGCGCATTGGACTTCTAGATTAACTCAGTGAGTGAAGAGATTCAAAGGTTGTGGGTTCGAGTCCCATCAGAGTCGAGCTTTATACAAAGAGACAAAGGTGGAAACTGTGTTAGATCACGAGTGAGTGAATCTGATGGAGCTGTGGAACTGTCGTCCACTCCCAGAAGGCTCAATTCACCGCAACTTCAGAAAGCATTTGCAAAGTTCTGGTAAATTTGAGTTTGGTCAATGAAGATTAAATGGATTTAGTGTGTCTGTGACTCTGTGGCGCAATGGACAGCGCATTGGACTTCTAGAAAGGGAAAGAGATTCAAAGGTTGTGGGTTCGAGTCCCACCAGAGTCGAGCTTTATACAAAGAGGTGAAGGTAGAAACTGTGACATTAATAACGGTCATATCTTCCATATGTGACTGATAAAGCCTGACTTGCTGCTGAAACGTTATGTGATAAGTGACTGATAGTTGGAAACAACGTGAACAGGTTTGAATTCAAATTCAAATCAGTTGGTAAAAGTCCTGTACTCCAAAATTACGGTGGCTGCAACATTGAGTTGAGTTACATCTGGTTGTTGCTCATGTTGTTGAGACCCTGTGGCTCTGTGGCGCAATGGACAGCGCATTGGACTTCTAGATTAACTCAGTGAGTGAAGAGATTCAAAGGTTGTGGGTTCGAGTCCCATCAGAGTCGAGCTTTATACAAAGAGACAAAGGTAGAAACTGTGTCAGATCATGAGTGAGTGAATCTGATGGAGCTCTGGAACTGTCGTCCGCTCCCAGAAGGCTCAATTCACCGCAACTTCAGAAAGCATTTGCAAAGTTCTGGTAAATTTGAGTTTGGTCAATGAAGATTAAATAGATTCATTCTCTCTGTGGCGCAATGGACAGCGCATTGGACTTCTAGAAACAGAAAGAGATTCAAAGGTTGTGGGTTCGAGTCCCACCAGAGTCGAGCTTTATACAAAGAGGTGAAGGTAGAAACTGTGACATTAATAACGGTCATATCTTCCATATGTGACTGATAAAGCCTGACTTGCTGCTGAAACGTTATGTGATAAGTGACTGATAGTTGGAAACAACGTGAACAGGTTTGAATTCAAATTCAAATCAGTTGGTAAAAGTCCTGTACTCCAAAATTACGGTGGCTGCAACATTGAGTTGAGTTACATCTGGTTGTTGCTCATGTTGTTGAGACCCTGTGGCTCTGTGGCGCAATGGACAGCGCATTGGACTTCTAGATTAACTCAGTGAGTGAAGAGATTCAAAGGTTGTGGGTTCGAGTCCCATCAGAGTCGAGCTTTATACAAAGAGACAAAGGTAGAAACTGTGTTAGATCACGAGTGAGTGAATCTGATGGAGCTGTGGAACTGTCGTCCACTCCCAGAAGGCTCAATTCACCGCAACTTCAGAAAGCATTTGCAAAGTTCTGGTAAATTTGAGTTTGGTCAATGAAGATTAAATGGATTTAGTGTGTCTGTGACTCTGTGGCGCAATGGACAGCGCATTGGACTTCTAGAAAGGGAAAGAGATTCAAAGGTTGTGGGTTCGAGTCCCACCAGAGTCGAGCTTTATACAAAGAGGTGAAGGTAGAAACTGTGACATTAATAACGGTCATATCTTCCATATGTGACTGATAAAGCCTGACTTGCTGCTGAAACGTTATGTGATAAGTGACTGATAGTTGGAAACAACGTGAACAGGTTTGAATTCAAATTCAAATCAGTTGGTAAAAGTCCTGTACTCCAAAATTACGGTGGCTGCAACATTGAGTTGAGTTACATCTGGTTGTTGCTCATGTTGTTGAGACCCTGTGGCTCTGTGGCGCAATGGACAGCGCATTGGACTTCTAGATTAACTCAGTGAGTGAAGAGATTCAAAGGTTGTGGGTTCGAGTCCCATCAGAGTCGAGCTTTATACAAAGAGACAAAGGTAGAAACTGTGTCAGATCATGAGTGAGTGAATCTGATGGAGCTCTGGAACTGTCGTCCGCTCCCAGAAGGCTCAATTCACCGCAACTTCAGAAAGCATTTGCAAAGTTCTGGTAAATTTGAGTTGGGTCAATGAAGATTAAATAGATTCATTCTCTCTGTGGCGCAATGGACAGCGCATTGGACTTCTAGAAACAGAAAGAGATTCAAAGGTTGTGGGTTCGAGTCCCACCAGAGTCGAGCTTTATACAAAGAGGTGAAGGTAGAAACTGTGACATTAATAACGGTCATATCTTCCATATGTGACTGATAAAGCCTGACTTGCTGCTGAAACGTTATGTGATAAGTGACTGATAGTTGGAAACAACGTGAACAGGTTTGAATTCAAATTCAAATCAGTTGGTAAAAGTCCTGTACTCCAAAATTACGGTGGCTGCAACATTGAGTTGAGTTACATCTGGTTGTTGCTCATGTTGTTGAGACCCTGTGGCTCTGTGGCGCAATGGACAGCGCATTGGACTTCTAGATTAACTCAGTGAGTGAAGAGATTCAAAGGTTGTGGGTTCGAGTCCCATCAGAGTCGAGCTTTATACAAAGAGACAAAGGTAGAAACTGTGTTAGATCACGAGTGAGTGAATCTGATGGAGCTGTGGAACTGTCGTCCACTCCCAGAAGGCTCAATTCACCGCAACTTCAGAAAGCATTTGCAAAGTTCTGGTAAATTTGAGTTTGGTCAATGAAGATTAAATGGATTTAGTGTGTCTGTGACTCTGTGGCGCAATGGACAGCGCATTGGACTTCTAGAAAGGGAAAGAGATTCAAAGGTTGTGGGTTCGAGTCCCACCAGAGTCGAGCTTTATACAAAGAGGTGAAGGTAGAAACTGTGACATTAATAACGGTCATATCTTCCATATGTGACTGATAAAGCCTGACTTGCTGCTGAAACGTTATGTGATAAGTGACTGATAGTTGGAAACAACGTGAACAGGTTTGAATTCAAATTCAAATCAGTTGGTAAAAGTCCTGTACTCCAAAATTACGGTGGCTGCAACATTGAGTTGAGTTACATCTGGTTGTTGCTCATGTTGTTGAGACCCTGTGGCTCTGTGGCGCAATGGACAGCGCATTGGACTTCTAGATTAACTCAGTGAGTGAAGAGATTCAAAGGTTGTGGGTTCGAGTCCCATCAGAGTCGAGCTTTATACAAAGAGACAAAGGTAGAAACTGTGTTAGATCACGAGTGAGTGAATCTGATGGAGCTCTGGAACTGTCGTCCGCTCCCAGAAGGCTCAATTCACCGCAACTTCAGAAAGCATTTGCAAAGTTCTGGTAAATTTGAGTTTGGTCAATGAAGATTAAATAGATTCATTCTCTCTGTGGCGCAATGGACAGCGCATTGGACTTCTAGAAACAGAAAGAGATTCAAAGGTTGTGGGTTCGAGTCCCACCAGAGTCGAGCTTTATACAAAGAGGTGAAGGTAGAAACTGTGACATTAATAACGGTCATATCTTCCATATGTGACTGATAAAGCCTGACTTGCTGCTGAAACGTTATGTGATAAGTGACTGATAGTTGGAAACAACGTGAACAGGTTTGAATTCAAATTCAAATCAGTTGGTAAAAGTCCTGTACTCCAAAATTACGGTGGCTGCAACATTGAGTTGAGTTACATCTGGTTGTTGCTCATGTTGTTGAGACCCTGTGGCTCTGTGGCGCAATGGACAGCGCATTGGACTTCTAGATTAACTCAGTGAGTGAAGAGATTCAAAGGTTGTGGGTTCGAGTCCCATCAGAGTCGAGCTTTATACAAAGAGACAAAGGTAGAAACTGTGTCAGATCATGAGTGAGTGAATCTGATGGAGCTCTGGAACTGTCGTCCGCTCCCAGAAGGCTCAATTCACCGCAACTTCAGAAAGCATTTGCAAAGTTCTGGTAAATTTGAGTTTGGTCAATGAAGATTAAATAGATTCATTCTCTCTGTGGCGCAATGGACAGCGCATTGGACTTCTAGAAACAGAAAGAGATTCAAAGGTTGTGGGTTCGAGTCCCACCAGAGTCGAGCTTTATGAGCGTACACTCATGTCTGCTATATATCCATGGAATCTAAGTCTCTAAATGAGACTGTTATGTAATGATGACTGATAGTTAAAGAAGAAATTGGACCAAGTGTCGATTAAAATCTGTTGTTAAAAGTTAAATTCTCCTCCTGCTTTTTAACATCTTAACCACGTTAAAATGTTTGTCAGTGGCTCTGTGGCGCAATGGACAGCGCATTGGACTTCTAGATTAACTCAGTGAGTGAAGAGATTCAAAGGTTGTGGGTTCGAGTCCCATCAGAGTCGAGCTTTATACAAAGAGACAAAGGTGGAAACTGTGTTAGATCATGAGTGAGTGAATCTGATGGAGCTGTGGAACTGTCGTCCACTCCCAGAAGGCTCAATTCACCGCAACTTCAGAAAGCATTTGCAAAGTTCTGGTAAATTTGAGTTTGGTCAATGAAGATTAAATGGATTTAGTGTGTCTGTGACTCTGTGGCGCAATGGACAGCGCATTGGACTTCTAGAAAGGGAAAGAGATTCAAAGGTTGTGGGTTCGAGTCCCACCAGAGTCGAGCTTTATACAAAGAGGTGAAGGTAGAAACTGTGACATTAATAACGGTCATATCTTCCATATGTGACTGATAAAGCCTGACTTGCTGCTGAAACGTTATGTGATAAGTGACTGATAGTTGGAAACAACGTGAACAGGTTTGAATTCAAATTCAAATCAGTTGGTAAAAGTCCTGTACTCCAAAATTACGGTGGCTGCAACATTGAGTTGAGTTACATCTGGTTGTTGCTCATGTTGTTGAGACCCTGTGGCTCTGTGGCGCAATGGACAGCGCATTGGACTTCTAGATTAACTCAGTGAGTGAAGAGATTCAAAGGTTGTGGGTTCGAGTCCCATCAGAGTCGAGCTTTATACAAAGAGACAAAGGTAGAAACTGTGTCAGATCATGAGTGAGTGAATCTGATGGAGCTCTGGAACTGTCGTCCGCTCCCAGAAGGCTCAATTCACCGCAACTTCAGAAAGCATTTGCAAAGTTCTGGTAAATTTGAGTTTGGTCAATGAAGATTAAATAGATTCATTCTCTCTGTGGCGCAATGGACAGCGCATTGGACTTCTAGAAACAGAAAGAGATTCAAAGGTTGTGGGTTCGAGTCCCACCAGAGTCGAGCTTTATGAGCGAACACTCATGTCTGCTATATATCCATGGAATCTAAGTCTCTAAATGAGACTGTTATGTAATGATGACTGATAGTTAAAGAAGAAATTGGACCAAGTGTCGATTAAAATCTGTTGTTAAAAGTTAAATTCTCCTCCTGCTTTTTAACATCTTAACCACGTTAAAATGTTTGTCAGTGGCTCTGTGGCGCAATGGACAGCGCATTGGACTTCTAGATTAACTCAGTGAGTGAAGAGATTCAAAGGTTGTGGGTTCGAGTCCCATCAGAGTCGAGCTTTATACAAAGAGACAAAGGTGGAAACTGTGTTAGATCATGAGTGAGTGAATCTGATGGAGCTGTGGAACTGTCGTCCACTCCCAGAAGGCTCAATTCACCGCAACTTCAGAAAGCATTTGCAAAGTTCTGGTAAATTTGAGTTTGGTCAATGAAGATTAAATGGATTTAGTGTGTCTGTGACTCTGTGGTGCAATGGACAGCGCATTGGACTTCTAGAAAGGGAAAGAGATTCAAAGGTTGTGGGTTCGAGTCCCACCAGAGTCGAGCTTTATACAAAGAGGTGAAGGTAGAAACTGTGACATTAATAACGGTCATATCTTCCATATGTGACTGATAAAGCCTGACTTGCTGCTGAAACGTTATGTGATAAGTGACTGATAGTTGGAAACAACGTGAACAGGTTTGAATTCAAATTCAAATCAGTTGGTAAAAGTCCTGTACTCCAAAATTACGGTGGCTGCAACATTGAGTTGAGTTACATCTGGTTGTTGCTCATGTTGTTGAGACCCTGTGGCTCTGTGGCGCAATGGACAGCGCATTGGACTTCTAGATTAACTCAGTGAGTGAAGAGATTCAAAGGTTGTGGGTTCGAGTCCCATCAGAGTCGAGCTTTATACAAAGAGACAAAGGTAGAAACTGTGTTAGATCACGAGTGAGTGAATCTGATGGAGCTGTGGAACTGTCGTCCACTCCCAGAAGGCTCAATTCACCGCAACTTCAGAAAGCATTTGCAAAGTTCTGGTAAATTTGAGTTTGGTCAATGAAGATTAAATGGATTTAGTGTGTCTGTGACTCTGTGGCGCAATGGACAGCGCATTGGACTTCTAGAGAGGGAAAGAGATTCAAAGGTTGTGGGTTCGAGTCCCACCAGAGTCGAGCTTTATACAAAGAGGTGAAGGTAGAAACTGTGACATTAATAACGGTCATATCTTCCATATGTGACTGATAAAGCCTGACTTGCTGCTGAAACGTTATGTGATAAGTGACTGATAGTTGGAAACAACGTGAACAGGTTTGAATTCAAATTCAAATCAGTTGGTAAAAGTCCTGTACTCCAAAATTACGGTGGCTGCAACATTGAGTTGAGTTACATCTGGTTGTTGCTCATGTTGTTGAGACCCTGTGGCTCTGTGGCGCAATGGACAGCGCATTGGACTTCTAGATTAACTCAGTGAGTGAAGAGATTCAAAGGTTGTGGGTTCGAGTCCCATCAGAGTCGAGCTTTATACAAAGAGACAAAGGTAGAAACTGTGTCAGATCATGAGTGAGTGAATCTGATGGAGCTCTGGAACTGTCGTCCGCTCCCAGAAGGCTCAATTCACCGCAACTTCAGAAAGCATTTGCAAAGTTCTGGTAAATTTGAGTTTGGTCAATGAAGATTAAATAGATTCATTCTCTCTGTGGCGCAATGGACAGCGCATTGGACTTCTAGAAACAGAAAGAGATTCAAAGGTTGTGGGTTCGAGTCCCACCAGAGTCGAGCTTTATACAAAGAGGTGAAGGTAGAAACTGTGACATTAATAACGGTCATATCTTCCATATGTGACTGATAAAGCCTGACTTGCTGCTGAAACGTTATGTGATAAGTGACTGATAGTTGGAAACAACGTGAACAGGTTTGAATTCAAATTCAAATCAGTTGGTAAAAGTCCTGTACTCCAAAATTACGGTGGCTGCAACATTGAGTTGAGTTACATCTGGTTGTTGCTCATGTTGTTGAGACCCTGTGGCTCTGTGGCGCAATGGACAGCGCATTGGACTTCTAGATTAACTCAGTGAGTGAAGAGATTCAAAGGTTGTGGGTTCGAGTCCCATCAGAGTCGAGCTTTATACAAAGAGACAAAGGTAGAAACTGTGTCAGATCATGAGTGAGTGAATCTGATGGAGCTCTGGAACTGTCGTCCGCTCCCAGAAGGCTCAATTCACCGCAACTTCAGAAAGCATTTGCAAAGTTCTGGTAAATTTGAGTTTGGTCAATGAAGATTAAATAGATTCATTCTCTCTGTGGCGCAATGGACAGCGCATTGGACTTCTAGAAACAGAAAGAGATTCAAAGGTTGTGGGTTCGAGTCCCACCAGAGTCGAGCTTTATGAGCGAACACTCATGTCTGCTATATATCCATGGAATCTAAGTCTCTAAATGAGACTGTTATGTAATGATGACTGATAGTTAAAGAAGAAATTGGACCAAGTGTCGATTAAAATCTGTTGTTAAAAGTTAAATTCTCCTCCTGCTTTTTAACATCTTAACCACGTTAAAATGTTTGTCAGTGGCTCTGTGGCGCAATGGACAGCGCATTGGACTTCTAGATTAACTCAGTGAGTGAAGAGATTCAAAGGTTGTGGGTTCGAGTCCCATCAGAGTCGAGCTTTATACAAAGAGACAAAGGTGGAAACTGTGTTAGATCATGAGTGAGTGAATCTGATGGAGCTGTGGAACTGTCGTCCACTCCCAGAAGGCTCAATTCACCGCAACTTCAGAAAGCATTTGCAAAGTTCTGGTAAATTTGAGTTTGGTCAATGAAGATTAAATGGATTTAGTGTGTCTGTGACTCTGTGGCGCAATGGACAGCGCATTGGACTTCTAGAAAGGGAAAGAGATTCAAAGGTTGTGGGTTCGAGTCCCACCAGAGTCGAGCTTTATACAAAGAGGTGAAGGTAGAAACTGTGACATTAATAACGGTCATATCTTCCATATGTGACTGATAAAGCCTGACTTGCTGCTGAAACGTTATGTGATAAGTGACTGATAGTTGGAAACAACGTGAACAGGTTTGAATTCAAATTCAAATCAGTTGGTAAAAGTCCTGTACTCCAAAATTACGGTGGCTGCAACATTGAGTTGAGTTACATCTGGTTGTTGCTCATGTTGTTGAGACCCTGTGGCTCTGTGGCGCAATGGACAGCGCATTGGACTTCTAGATTAACTCAGTGAGTGAAGAGATTCAAAGGTTGTGGGTTCGAGTCCCATCAGAGTCGAGCTTTATACAAAGAGACAAAGGTAGAAACTGTGTCAGATCATGAGTGAGTGAATCTGATGGAGCTCTGGAACTGTCGTCCGCTCCCAGAAGGCTCAATTCACCGCAACTTCAGAAAGCATTTGCAAAGTTCTGGTAAATTTGAGTTTGGTCAATGAAGATTAAATAGATTCATTCTCTCTGTGGCGCAATGGACAGCGCATTGGACTTCTAGAAACAGAAAGAGATTCAAAGGTTGTGGGTTCGAGTCCCACCAGAGTCGAGCTTTATGAGCGAACACTCATGTCTGCTATATATCCATGGAATCTAAGTCTCTAAATGAGACTGTTATGTAATGATGACTGATAGTTAAAGAAGAAATTGGACCAAGTGTCGATTAAAATCTGTTGTTAAAAGTTAAATTCTCCTCCTGCTTTTTAACATCTTAACCACGTTAAAATGTTTGTCAGTGGCTCTGTGGCGCAATGGACAGCGCATTGGACTTCTAGATTAACTCAGTGAGTGAAGAGATTCAAAGGTTGTGGGTTCGAGTCCCATCAGAGTCGAGCTTTATACAAAGAGACAAAGGTAGAAACTGTGTCAGATCATGAGTGAGTGAATCTGATGGAGCTCTGGAACTGTCGTCCGCTCCCAGAAGGCTCAATTCACCGCAACTTCAGAAAGCATTTGCAAAGTTCTGGTAAATTTGAGTTTGGTCAATGAAGATTAAATAGATTCATTCTCTCTGTGGCGCAATGGACAGCGCATTGGACTTCTAGAAACAGAAAGAGATTCAAAGGTTGTGGGTTCGAGTCCCACCAGAGTCGAGCTTTATGAGCGAACACTCATGTCTGCTATATATCCATGGAATCTAAGTCTCTAAATGAGACTGTTATGTAATGATGACTGATAGTTAAAGAAGAAATTGGACCAAGTGTCGATTAAAATCTGTTGTTAAAAGTTAAATTCTCCTCCTGCTTTTTAACATCTTAACCACGTTAAAATGTTTGTCAGTGGCTCTGTGGCGCAATGGACAGCGCATTGGACTTCTAGATTAACTCAGTGAGTGAAGAGATTCAAAGGTTGTGGGTTCGAGTCCCATCAGAGTCGAGCTTTATACAAAGAGACAAAGGTGGAAACTGTGTTAGATCATGAGTGAGTGAATCTGATGGAGCTGTGGAACTGTCGTCCACTCCCAGAAGGCTCAATTCACCGCAACTTCAGAAAGCATTTGCAAAGTTCTGGTAAATTTGAGTTTGGTCAATGAAGATTAAATGGATTTAGTGTGTCTGTGACTCTGTGGCGCAATGGACAGCGCATTGGACTTCTAGAGAGGGAAAGAGATTCAAAGGTTGTGGGTTCGAGTCCCACCAGAGTCGAGCTTTATACAAAGAGGTGAAGGTAGAAACTGTGACATTAATAACGGTCATATCTTCCATATGTGACTGATAAAGCCTGACTTGCTGCTGAAACGTTATGTGATAAGTGACTGATAGTTGGAAACAACGTGAACAGGTTTGAATTCAAATTCAAATCAGTTGGTAAAAGTCCTGTACTCCAAAATTACGGTGGCTGCAACATTGAGTTGAGTTACATCTGGTTGTTGCTCATGTTGTTGAGACCCTGTGGCTCTGTGGCGCAATGGACAGCGCATTGGACTTCTAGATTAACTCAGTGAGTGAAGAGATTCAAAGGTTGTGGGTTCGAGTCCCATCAGAGTCGAGCTTTATACAAAGAGACAAAGGTAGAAACTGTGTCAGATCATGAGTGAGTGAATCTGATGGAGCTCTGGAACTGTCGTCCGCTCCCAGAAGGCTCAATTCACCGCAACTTCAGAAAGCATTTGCAAAGTTCTGGTAAATTTGAGTTTGGTCAATGAAGATTAAATAGATTCATTCTCTCTGTGGCGCAATGGACAGCGCATTGGACTTCTAGAAACAGAACGAGATTCAAAGGTTGTGGGTTCGAGTCCCACCAGAGTCGAGCTTTATACAAAGAGGTGAAGGTAGAAACTGTGACATTAATAACGGTCATATCTTCCATATGTGACTGATAAAGCCTGACTTGCTGCTGAAACGTTATGTGATAAGTGACTGATAGTTGGAAACAACGTGAACAGGTTTGAATTCAAATTCAAATCAGTTGGTAAAAGTCCTGTACTCCAAAATTACGGTGGCTGCAACATTGAGTTGAGTTACATCTGGTTGTTGCTCATGTTGTTGAGACCCTGTGGCTCTGTGGCGCAATGGACAGCGCATTGGACTTCTAGATTAACTCAGTGAGTGAAGAGATTCAAAGGTTGTGGGTTCGAGTCCCATCAGAGTCGAGCTTTATACAAAGAGACAAAGGTAGAAACTGTGTCAGATCATGAGTGAGTGAATCTGATGGAGCTCTGGAACTGTCGTCCGCTCCCAGAAGGCTCAATTCACCGCAACTTCAGAAAGCATTTGCAAAGTTCTGGTAAATTTGAGTTTGGTCAATGAAGATTAAATAGATTCATTCTCTCTGTGGCGCAATGGACAGCGCATTGGACTTCTAGAAACAGAAAGAGATTCAAAGGTTGTGGGTTCGAGTCCCACCAGAGTCGAGCTTTATGAGCGAACACTCATGTCTGCTATATATCCATGGAATCTAAGTCTCTAAATGAGACTGTTATGTAATGATGACTGATAGTTAAAGAAGAAATTGGACCAAGTGTCGATTAAAATCTGTTGTTAAAAGTTAAATTCTCCTCCTGCTTTTTAACATCTTAACCACGTTAAAATGTTTGTCAGTGGCTCTGTGGCGCAATGGACAGCGCATTGGACTTCTAGATTAACTCAGTGAGTGAAGAGATTCAAAGGTTGTGGGTTCGAGTCCCATCAGAGTCGAGCTTTATACAAAGAGACAAAGGTGGAAACTGTGTTAGATCATGAGTGAGTGAATCTGATGGAGCTGTGGAACTGTCGTCCACTCCCAGAAGGCTCAATTCACCGCAACTTCAGAAAGCATTTGCAAAGTTCTGGTAAATTTGAGTTTGGTCAATGAAGATTAAATGGATTTAGTGTGTCTGTGACTCTGTGGCGCAATGGACAGCGCATTGGACTTCTAGAAAGGGAAAGAGATTCAAAGGTTGTGGGTTCGAGTCCCACCAGAGTCGAGCTTTATACAAAGAGGTGAAGGTAGAAACTGTGACATTAATAACGGTCATATCTTCCATATGTGACTGATAAAGCCTGACTTGCTGCTGAAACGTTATGTGATAAGTGACTGATAGTTGGAAACAACGTGAACAGGTTTGAATTCAAATTCAAATCAGTTGGTAAAAGTCCTGTACTCCAAAATTACGGTGGCTGCAACATTGAGTTGAGTTACATCTGGTTGTTGCTCATGTTGTTGAGACCCTGTGGCTCTGTGGTGCAATGGACAGCGCATTGGACTTCTAGATTAACTCAGTGAGTGAAGAGATTCAAAGGTTGTGGGTTCGAGTCCCATCAGAGTCGAGCTTTATACAAAGAGACAAAGGTAGAAACTGTGTCAGATCATGAGTGAGTGAATCTGATGGAGCTCTGGAACTGTCGTCCGCTCCCAGAAGGCTCAATTCACCGCAACTTCAGAAAGCATTTGCAAAGTTCTGGTAAATTTGAGTTTGGTCAATGAAGATTAAATAGATTCATTCTCTCTGTGGCGCAATGGACAGCGCATTGGACTTCTAGAAACAGAAAGAGATTCAAAGGTTGTGGGTTCGAGTCCCACCAGAGTCGAGCTTTATGAGCGAACACTCATGTCTGCTATATATCCATGGAATCTAAGTCTCTAAATGAGACTGTTATGTAATGATGACTGATAGTTAAAGAAGAAATTGGACCAAGTGTCGATTAAAATCTGTTGTTAAAAGTTAAATTCTCCTCCTGCTTTTTAACATCTTAACCACGTTAAAATGTTTGTCAGTGGCTCTGTGGCGCAATGGACAGCGCATTGGACTTCTAGATTAACTCAGTGAGTGAAGAGATTCAAAGGTTGTGGGTTCGAGTCCCATCAGAGTCGAGCTTTATACAAAGAGACAAAGGTGGAAACTGTGTTAGATCATGAGTGAGTGAATCTGATGGAGCTGTGGAACTGTCGTCCACTCCCAGAAGGCTCAATTCACCGCAACTTCAGAAAGCATTTGCAAAGTTCTGGTAAGTTTGAGTTTGGTCAATGAAGATTAAATAGATTCATTCTCTCTGTGGCGCAATGGACAGCGCATTGGACTTCTAGAAACAGAAAGAGATTCAAAGGTTGTGGGTTCGAGTCCCACCAGAGTCGAGCTTTATACAAAGAGGTGAAGGTAGAAACTGTGATATTAATAACGGTCATATCTTCCATATGTGACTGATAAAGCCTGACTTGCTGCTGAAACGTTATGTGATAAGTGACTGATAGTTGGAAACAACGTGAACAGGTTTGAATTCAAATTCAAATCAGTTGGTAAAAGTCCTGTACTCCAAAATTACGGTGGCTGCAACATTGAGTTGAGTTACATCTGGTTGTTGCTCATGTTGTTGAGACCCTGTGGCTCTGTGGCGCAATGGACAGCGCATTGGACTTCTAGATTAACTCAGTGAGTGAAGAGATTCAAAGGTTGTGGGTTCGAGTCCCATCAGAGTCGAGCTTTATACAAAGAGACAAAGGTAGAAACTGTGTCAGATCATGAGTGAGTGAATCTGATGGAGCTCTGGAACTGTCGTCCGCTCCCAGAAGGCTCAATTCACCGCAACTTCAGAAAGCATTTGCAAAGTTCTGGTAAATTTGAGTTTGGTCAATGAAGATTAAATAGATTCATTCTCTCTGTGGCGCAATGGACAGCGCATTGGACTTCTAGAAACAGAAAGAGATTCAAAGGTTGTGGGTTCGAGTCCCACCAGAGTCGAGCTTTATGAGCGAACACTCATGTCTGCTATATATCCATGAAATCTAAGTCTCTAAATAAGACTGTTATGTAATGATGACTAATAACTAAAGAAGAAATTGGACCAAGTGTCGATTAAAATCTGTTGTTAAAAGTTAAATTCTCCTCCTGCTTTTTAACATCTTAACCACGTTAAAATATTTGTCAGTGGCTCTGTGGCGCAATGGACAGCGCATTGGACTTCTAGATAAACTCAGTGAGTGAAGAGATTCAAAGGTTGTGGGTTCGAGTCCCATCAGAGTCGAGCTTTATACAAAGAGACAAAGGTAGAAACTGTGTTAGATCATGAGTGAGTGAATCTGATGGAGCTGTGGAACTGTCGTCCGCTCCCAGAAGGCTCAATTCACCGCAACTTCAGAAAGCATTTGCAAAGTTCTGGTAAATTTGAGTTTGGTCAATGAAGATTAAATAGATTCATTCTCTCTGTGGCGCAATGGACAGCGCATTGGACTTCTAGAAACAGAAAGAGATTCAAATGTTGTGGGTTCGAGTCCCACCAGAGTCGAGCTTTATGAGCGAACACTCATGTCTGCTATATATCCATGGAATCTAAGTCTCTAAATGAGACTGTTATGTAATGATGACTGATAGTTAAAGAAGAAATTGGACCAAGTGTCGATTAAAATCTGTTGTTAAAAGTTAAATTCTCCTCCTGCTTTTTAACATCTTAACCACGTTAAAATATTTGTCAGTGGCTCTGTGGCGCAATGGACAGCGCATTGGACTTCTAGATTAACTCAGTGAGTGAAGAGATTCAAAGGTTGTGGGTTCGAGTCCCATCAGAGTCGAGCTTTATACAAAGAGACAAAGGTAGAAACTGTGTTAGATCATGAGTGAGTGAATCTGATGGAGCTGTGGAACTGTCGTCCGCTCCCAGAAGGCTCAATTCACCGCAACTTCAGAAAGCATTGGCAAAGTTCTGGTAAATTTGAGTTTGGTCAATGAAGATTAAATAGATTCATTCTCTCTGTGGCGCAATGGACAGCGCATTGGACTTCTAGATTAACTCAGTGAGTGAAGAGATTCAAAGGTTGTGGGTTCGAGTCCCATCAGAGTCGAGCTTTATACAAAGAGACAAAGGTAGAAACTGTGTCAGATCATGAGTGAGTGAATCTGATGGAGCTGTGGAACTGTCGTCCGCTCCCAGAAGGCTCAATTCACCGCAACTTCAGAAAGCATTTGCAAAGTTCTGGTAAATTTGAGTTTGGTCAATGAAGATTAAATGGATTTAGAGTGTCTGTGGCTCTGTGGCGCAATGGACAGCGCATTGGACTTCTAGAAAGGGAAAGAGATTCAAAGGTTGTGGGTTCGAGTCCCACCAGAGTCGAGCTTTATACAAAGAGGTGAAGGTAGAAACTGTGACATTAATAACGGTCATATCTTCCATATATCGATGTGACTGATAAAGCCTGACTTGCTGCTGAAACGTTATGTGATAAGTGACTGATAGTTGGAAACAACGTGAACAGGTTTGAATTCAAATTCAAATCAGTTGGTAAAAGTCCTGTACTCCAAAATTACGGTGGCTGCAACATTGAGTTGAGTTACATCTGGTTGTTGCTCATGTCGTTGAGACCCTGTGGCTCTGTGGCGCAATGGACAGCGCATTGGACTTCTAGATTAACTCAGTGAGTGAAGAGATTCAAAGGTTGTGGGTTCGAGTCCCATCAGAGTCGAGCTTTATACAAAGAGACAAAGGTAGAAACTGTGTTAGATCATGAGTGAGTGAATCTGATGGAGCTGTGGAACTGTCGTCCGCTCCCAGAAGGCTCAATTCACCGCAACTTCAGAAAGCATTGGCAAAGTTCTGGTAAATTTGAGTTTGGTCAATGAAGATTAAATAGATTCATTCTCTCTGTGGCGCAATGGACAGCGCATTGGACTTCTAGATTAACTCAGTGAGTGAAGAGATTCAAAGGTTGTGGGTTCGAGTCCCATCAGAGTCGAGCTTTATACAAAGAGACAAAGGTAGAAACTGTGTCAGATCATGAGTGAGTGAATCTGATGGAGCTGTGGAACTGTCGTCCGCTCCCAGAAGGCTCAATTCACCGCAACTTCAGAAAGCATTTGCAAAGTTCTGGTAAATTTGAGTTTGGTCAATGAAGATTAAATGGATTTAGAGTGTCTGTGGCTCTGTGGCGCAATGGACAGCGCATTGGACTTCTAGAAAGGGAAAGAGATTCAAAGGTTGTGGGTTCGAGTCCCACCAGAGTCGAGCTTTATACAAAGAGGTGAAGGTAGAAACTGTGACATTAATAACGGTCATATCTTCCATATATCGATGTGACTGATAAAGCCTGACTTGCTGCTGAAACGTTATGTGATAAGTGACTGATAGTTGGAAACAACGTGAACAGGTTTGAATTCAAATTCAAATCAGTTGGTAAAAGTCCTGTACTCCAAAATTACGGTGGCTGCAACATTGAGTTGAGTTACATCTGGTTGTTGCTCATGTCGTTGAGACCCTGTGGCTCTGTGGCGCAATGGACAGCGCATTGGACTTCTAGATTAACTCAGTGAGTGAAGAGATTCAAAGGTTGTGGGTTCGAGTCCCATCAGAGTCGAGCTTTATACAAAGAGACAAAGGTAGAAACTGTGTTAGATCATGAGTGAGTGAATCTGATGGAGCTGTGGAACTGTCGTCCGCTCCCAGAAGGCTCAATTCACCGCAACTTCAGAAAGCATTGGCAAAGTTCTGGTAAATTTGAGTTTGGTCAATGAAGATTAAATAGATTCATTCTCTCTGTGGCGCAATGGACAGCGCATTGGACTTCTAGATTAACTCAGTGAGTGAAGAGATTCAAAGGTTGTGGGTTCGAGTCCCATCAGAGTCGAGCTTTATACAAAGAGACAAAGGTAGAAACTGTGTCAGATCATGAGTGAGTGAATCTGATGGAGCTGTGGAACTGTCGTCCGCTCCCAGAAGGCTCAATTCACCGCAACTTCAGAAAGCATTTGCAAAGTTCTGGTAAATTTGAGTTTGGTCAATGAAGATTAAATGGATTTAGAGTGTCTGTGGCTCTGTGGCGCAATGGACAGCGCATTGGACTTCTAGAAACAGAAAAACATTCAAAGGTTGTGGGTTCAAGTCCCACCAGAGTCGAGCTTTCGCATCAGCATTCATTGATAGTTGGAAACTGGTCAAAGTTAAATTCTTCTTTACTCCAAAACTACGGTGGCCCTGAGAGTTCAAGTCACTGCAACTAAAATAAAAAAATTGCAAATTTAGAAAATAAAAACGTTTTTCTGTAGTTTTGTCTCGTTCTTTTGTCACATGTGGAGGTGTTTTTTTTATTTTATTAAACTCATACACTGACACAGGCCCTGTGGCTCTGTGGCGCAATGGACAGCGCATTGGACTTCTAGATTAACACAGTGGGTGGAGAGATTCAAAGGTTGTGGGTTCGAGTCCCACCAGAGTCAAGCTTTATACAAAGAGCTGTGGAACTGTCGTCCCTTGGTAACTCCAAAACTACGATGGCTCAGAGGGCTCAATTCACCGCAACTTCAGAAAGCATTTGTAAAGTTTGGTCAATGAAGATTAAATAGATTCAGTGTATCTGTGGCTCTGTGGCGCATTGGACTTCTAGAAACAGGAAGAGATTCAAAGGTTGTGGGTTTGAGTTAGATATTTAAACCATGAGTCATGCATAAACAACTTTTAATAAGCTATAGGCTATTTTAAAGGTGTTTTATCCTATTGTTGTACTAAGGGATTTGTAGTTGATATATTTTTGTAATTTGACTTCATTGTTCGACTATTTTGATTGTCTTGTGACTTCACATTGTTGGTCTTTAAACGGACCCCAGGAAGAATCGTCGTAATGGACATCCATGTACAAATACACAAATAAACATCATCAGAAAAATGAAATAATAATACATATCAGATCAATATGTTCATTATGCACTCCCCCACACTGTATCTAAACCCCCCCCTCCTCCTCCTCCCCCCAGGTCGGACCACTCTGGGTCACGGCCCCATGGACATCAGCATCCAGGGCCCCGGCGTGGCCGCCCAGCACTGCTACATAGAGAACCGCTCGGGGCTCATCACGCTGCATCCCTGTGGGAATCTGTGCGCCGTCGACGGGCTCCAGGTCATGCAGCCCGTCCGCCTGTCGCAAGGTAACGTCGGCTGTGTTTTCCCATAATTCACTTTGCTCTGCTGCTCTGGTTTCGGGTTGCTTCAGGGTGCACCACACTGCAAAAACTCAAAATCTTACCAAGAATATTTGTCTTATTTCTAGTCAAAACAATCTCATTATACTTAAAATAAGACTCATCACATAAAAAGTAGCTTGTTTTTAGACACTTTTTAGTTCTTTCAAGCAGATTTTCACTTGAAATAAGAACAAAAATCTGATAATGGAGCAAGTTTTTCTTCCTTATTACAAGCACAAAAAAAACTTGCTTTCACTGGCAAATTTTTCTACTTATTTTAAGTAAAAATTTGTTTGAAACAAGTGGAAATGTCTAATAACAAGTTATTTTTTAAGGTGACAAGTCTCATTTTAAATGAAAAGATATTAGTTTTGACTAGAAATTAGACATTTTGACAAGAAATAAGACAAATATTCTTGGAAAGATTTTGAGTTTTTGCAGTGCAGCATCGATCTGGTCGTCTGGTCTGATCCATGAAATGCACAGCGTGTGTTTTCTAACAGGCATCGACTGCATGGAGAGGTTCCTGTTAATGAGTTAATGTAGGAACAGGGAGGGAGGAGGAGGAGGAGGAGGAGGAGGAGGAGGAGGAGGAGGAGGAGGAGGAGGAGAGGAATGGATTTTCTGTCGGCTGCTCCATCTGTGGAGAGTTGAGCTGAAACGATCGACGTGACGGTGAAATACTGACGGTCCACATGTTGGTTGCAGAACAACACAGAGCTCAGAGCTGAGGGAGGAGACTGATGCTCGTTTTACTGACTGAGATAAAACAGCGTCTGTGTTCAGGAGCTGGTGGAGGAAAGTGAGACGTATAGATCAAGATGGCATATATTGATTTACACAGTGTATGGTTCACTGAGATGGTGATGGTTTGTTGTTAGTTCTGTGGCTCTGTGGCGCAATGGACAGCGCATTGGACTTCTAGATTAACTCAGTGGGTGAAGAGATTCAAAGGTTGTTGGTTCGAGTCCCACCAGAGTTGAGCTTTAAGTAACAGTTGCATCTCATATCAATGGAAATCTAACACCTCGAACTGTCTAACAGTGCAAAGACAATTTTTTTTTTTTTTTAAAGTATATATTTTTTGGCTTTTTCACCTTTTTATTTGGTACCACAGTGAGATAGACAGGAAAGGGGGAGGCAGAGAGAGGGGGAATGAAATGCAGGAAAGGTCTGCCCGACCCGAACCGGGGACGCCTGCATTGAGGACTGTAGCCTCCGCATGGGGCGGCCGCTTTAACCACTGCGCCACGCACCACCAGTGCAAAGACAATTTCAACTGGACCAAGTCTTTGGATTTAAATCTTTTAGTTAAAGTTAAATTCTTCTGCTTTACTCCAAAGCTACGGTGGTTCTGGAGGCTCAACTCACTGCAACTAAAAAAATATATAAAGACACAAAGATGCCGCAAGTTCGGAAAAACATCTGCTGTCACGTTTGGTAAATGGTTAAATAGATCAGGTCATAGTTTAACTGTGGCTCTGTGGCGCAATGGACAGCGCATTGGACTTCTAGATTAACATTGAGGGAAGAGATTCAAAGGTTGTGGGTTCGAGTCCCACCAGAGTCGAGCTTTATACAAAGAGGTGAAGGTAGAAACTGTGACATTAAAGCAGATATCAGTGGAATGTTTTTGTTAATATAAGTCCTAAATAGTCCTATTTTCCGTCAGCAATCACTTACATGAAGTGTTTCAGCCTAAACACGAGTCTCTCCGTCACTCTGCTCTGCTGTAACCCGAGGAGAAAAATTTCCTTGTGGGATACAAGTGTTATCCAATGAGGAGAGAGAACGGCATGAAGGGCTGTGTGTGCAGCCAAGGGATGCGCGTGAATGTGGTGACGTAGCACGAGGACCAATTGATGCCTGACAAGGGCGGGGGCTGCTAACTCATGGTGCGTTCAAAGAAACTCGTACTTTGTGTTTTTCCTTCCTGTGAAGTCATACCAGTTCGATCTGGTACGAGTTCACGGGTCGGAAGTTACGAGTGGCCGTTATAGGGAACTTTCACAGACAACAGGATGGTAAAAACACGAGCTACGGGTTACCTGGAACGCTACCAAGTCGTAGTTGTGACTTGAAGCTGTAACTTACGGTTTCAAAAGCCTGCCTTGAACGCAGCATTAGCCGAAACGGCCGTGAAGCTGATATCTGCTTTAATAACGGTCATATCTTCCATATATCGATCTAAGACACTAAATATGACTGATAAAGCCTGACTTGCTGCTGAAACCTTATGTGATAAGTGACTGATAGTTGGAAACAACTTGAACAGGTTTTAATTCAAATTCAAATCAGTTGGTAAAAGTCCTTTACTCCTACGGTGGCCCTAAGGGTTCAACTCACTGCAACATTGAGTTGAGTTACATTGTTGTTGTTGTTCATGTTACTGATAGTTGAAGATAGTTAAACTCACTGCAACTAAAAGATAATGCAAAGTTCTGTAAAACTTGGATTGAAATCAGTCAGTAAAAGTTAAATTCTCCTCCTGCTTCATGCCAAAACTACGGTGGCCCTGAGGGCTCAACTCACTGCAACTTCAGGACACATTTGCAAATTCATTTAAAAAACACCTTTGTGTGTAGTTTTGTCTTGTTCTTCACATGTGGAGATGTTTTTATTAAACTCACACTCCAGTGCAAACCCTGTGGCTCTGTGGCGCAATGGACAGCGCATTGGACTTCTAGGTTAACAGTGAGGGAAGAGATTCAAAGGTTGTGGGTTCGAGTCCCACCAGAGTCGAGCTTTATAGAGGTGAAGGGATCATGAGAACTGTGGAGTTGGTTTGACATGAACAGAAATGAGTAAATGTTGTCCATTGCTAACACTTACATCTACTGTATATCCATGTGAAATCTAAGTCTCTAAATGTCACTGTTATGTAATAATTGACTGATAGTTAAAGAAGAAATTGGACCAAGTTTTGATTAAAATCGGTTGTTAAATGCGAGCTTTCACATCAGCATTCATTGATAGTTGATAGTCAAAGTTGAATTCTTCACTTCTCCTTTACTCCAAAACTACGGTGGCCCTGAGAGTTCAAGTCACTGCAACTAAAAGAAAAAAATTGCGAAATTTGGAAAATAAGGAAAAAGGGTCTCCCGCACATTGTCCAATCACTTGCAAAAAAACGTTATTATAAAAGAAACAACGCTTTCGGTCTCAGGACCTTTTTCAAGCAGAGATTTTTGCGCTTTTTTGTGCTCCAACGCACCTGTCTTTTAAAGATTGTTTTTAGGTGTGCATCGGTCTCTATACCATGTCTAAATTTAGAAAATAAAAACGGTTTTCTGTCTGTAGTTTTGTCTTGTTCTTATCTGTTGTCGTCACATGTGGAGATGTTTTGGCCCTGTGGCTCTGTGGCGCAATGGACAGCGCATTGGACTTCTAGATTAACACAGAGGGTGAAGAGATTCAAAGGTTGTGGGTTCGAGTCCCACCTGAGTCGAGCTTTATACAAAGAGGGGTGAATCTGACAGAGTTGTGTAAATGTCTGTGTTACATCTGCTATGACTCTAAATGTGACTAGTGGTGCAAAGTGCTGTAAAAGACAGTTTCAGCTTGTCTTTGCATTTAAATCTGTTGGTAAAAGTTATACAGTATTCACGTCTCTGTATCATCAGATTTAACATGCTGAAACTGTGCCACTCCCTGTGGATCAGGAGATCGCTGGTTCAATACCTGACTCATCCAGTCATGTTATAGTGTGTTAGAAGAGCATCTGTGACAGGAAAAACACTGAAAAACACGAGTAGATCAGTCAATAAATGTGATAAATCAATGACAGTGGTTGAGATTTTTCCTGATTCACTGTTTCTCACATTGAGTCCCTGAAACTGATCAGATTGAACTTTGTAGATGTTTAATTATGAGTTTTCATGTTGAGAATCAGCTGACTCACTGTTTTAACGTCTTTAAAGACACTTTAACGGTACGATCGCAACTGACAGAGTGTGTGAGACAAAATGTGTGTGTGAGACATGATGACTCATCGTTACTCACAGGAAGTGAATGTAGTGTTACACACAACGTGGACTAATAACATTCCTCTGTAAACGCTCCATGAACAGCGTCCTGTGTGTGTGTCTGTGTGTGTGTGTCTTCTGGTATTTCAACCTGGACTGTGGCGAGGTAACCTGAGAGGGGGAACGGGGCTATTTTTACTGCCCCTTCTGCCCCCCACCCACCCAGACGGCTCTGACTTCAGCCCCAGAGAGGGTTTCAGGTTGGTGTGTGTGTCTGTGTGCGTGTGTGTGTGTTTACACGTCCAGTGATAATGGAGACTGATAGAGATGAAACAGGAAGTGGCTCAGATCTAATTGGTCACTTACCCCTCCCATCGGTTGTGTACATGACGACGCGTTAATGACACGTTAATGACACGTGGGCGTGTTCTCAAACTTTTTTACATCGGGGACCCCTAAATTGACACAAATTAGACCACGGACCCCCATTGGACCAAATTTTGAAGTAAACACCAGAAATACACAAATATTTGTCCTGAGACTGAAGAACGTTACTTTTTTGTACATTTAAATTAGGGCCAATGGCGTGAATTTTTGGAAATAGCCTATTATAGAGACATTTCTGAAAAAAAGTGGTACAATTTCTCCAAAAACGTTTTAACATTTCTAGGAAGAAGTGGTAAAAATTTTCAAAAAAAAAAGTAAAAATTTTCAAAAAAAAAAGTGGTAAATTTTCTCGTAAAAAATAAAAAAAAGTTTTTAAAAAAATCTAGAAAAAGTGGTAAAATTTAAAAAAAAACACACACAAAAAAAGAAAAAAATTGGTAAAATTTCAAGAAAAAGATGGGGACCCTCTTCAACCCTCTCGAGGACCCCTGGGGGTCCCCGGACCCCATGTTGAGAACCACTGACACACACATACATCTACACACACTGTGTTAAATGGCTTTGACGTGTCAGCGTTGTTACAGTTGGTAGAAAACGGAGCAGCAACAGTTTGTGGTTTTGTTTCCACGTCATGTGAATGAATTTGCTCCACACGCGTGTTGAGGTTTTAATCCCGCCGGATTTACAGAATAAATCAGACGAGCCGGCGGAGGGAGCGAAGCCACGAGGCCGCGGGAGACACTAAGCCAGTTTGTTCAAAGACAGATGAGCTGATGTTTGACACGGATAACAGCCGCTCGCCTTCACTCAGCCGCTAGGACGGAAACAAGAGGGAGATCAATGATCCATGATCCATGATCACTGTTTAACGTCAGAGACAAAGAGAAACCAGTTTATAATAAAACATACAAAGGAAATTTCTTCAAATATTTGATATCATATCCTCACATAATCAGTTTTTCCTCCTACAGTACCTATATATCATGCTGTATAATGACATAATTTTATATTGATCTGTAATGCAACCTGAAGCCCTCCCAGCAGATCAATAAAGTAACTAGACATATTCCCTAAAATGTCCCAAATATCATCATATTAAAGCAGCAGAGTCTCAGATATCAATGATAAGACAAGATAAACTTCTTCTTAATGCGATTAAATCTTTAAAAGACTCCAAAACTCCTGAAATGTTCTGCACAAAGACAAAGAGAAACCAGTTTAGAATAAAACATATGAAGGAAATAACTTCAAATATTTGATATCATATCCTCACATAATCTGTTTTCCTCCTATACATGTATAAAGACATATTTTTATATCTCGTGTGTTTGTACCTGTATATTTAACCTAAAGCCCTCCCTGCTTACGGTTTCTCTTTCTGATATTAGTCATTACAATATTTCCTTAAATGCCCAAAGTATCATAAAAGTAAAGCAGTAGAGTCTCTCATTAACAGATATCGATGATAATATAAGTTATACATCAGGACTGTAGCAGATTTACATATTTTCTGGATCTCTGGAGAGTCAGTTGTGTCCCTTCATACACAAAAATCATAATTTGCACATTGTAACACAACTCATTGCATTGTACCATCAACATGTGAAGACACACACCTGGAGTGTGACCCCAACAAACAGGAAGTGGGTCATCATCTTGACGTCCTGATGAGATGTACAATAATTATTGATCTCTGACTCAGATTCAGCTCATAAACAATATGGCATCTTATAAAACAGTGATCCATGATTAGATCACACAGCGTAACCTACCAATGATCAATATAATAAAACATAGGCTATTACCTACTAGGAGACCCAATAAGATCTGACACAGTTTACCTATTTTACAGTGTCGACAGTGTTTTACAGTGTAATAACAGACACAGATGAAATTCTTTAATGCTTTAATGAGTCGGTTTTATGGCTCTGGATAAATGTTTGGTATCACAGGAGGCTTCACCTTTGTTCTCAGAGAGAGAGGGAGAGAGTTTGGCAATAACTCTCTCTCTCTCTGGCTTCCTCTCAGATTGAACCGACCTTTATTGACACAGCTGATTAGCTCCTGAAGTGAATGTTGGCAAAACAAAAATCACAGGAGCTCAGTAAAAAAAAGGAGAAAAAAAAGAAAACCACAGGGCTGGCTGCCGCCTATAATAAATCAATAAATGGTATTGATAGATTGGTTAACTCCATGCGTGACGCTGGATCTGGCTCTACCCCCCACGTGCTCTCTCCTCCCTTTCTCCTCCCCCTCCTCTTGCTCCTCCTCCTCCTCCTCCTCTTCTCCCTCTCTCTCCGCTGACAGCAGCTCTGACTGGAGGGATGAGTGTGAACCAGCTGTTTGTCCCTCAAGCTCCAGCTCTTCTTCCTCCTCTTCTCCTCCCGCTGTCTTCCTCCTCCTTTTCTCCTCCTCTCCTCTCCTCCTCCTCCTCCTCCTCCTCCTCTGTGTGTCAGACAATGGGCTCAGTGCGGAGCAGCTGAACACCAACAGCAGCAGCAACAATGACTGTAACAACAGTTTGAATGAAGTGGGACAAGCGGAGGCAGCAGCGGATCATCTATTGTTGAACAGAATATATTATTATTAAGTCTATGGGATTTTTTTTTAATGCTTTTTTTTTATTGAGGAGGAATTCATCATTATCATAACAAAAGCGCGTCGGGGACAAAACCCCATAAACGCTGCTGCTCCTGTTGTTGTTCCTCAATAATAATTCACAGAAACGGAGGAAGAAGAAGGAAGGAAAGAAAAAAGAAAAACACGTGGTTTTTTAAATTTAAAGGAGCAGAAGCGATGAAAGCAGCGGAGAGAGAGAGGAGCTTCATTCATTGGAGTTAAAGTAAGTTGTTGTGTGAAAGTGAAAGCTGTTTATATCTATATATTTAAATATAAAGAGTTAGCAGCCTGCTAGTGTTGTTTAAAGCTGCTCTTAGTCTCTTTACTTTCCCACCAAACTCTGTTGAAAATGTTCCCACGTTTTCAACTCACAGCTCGATTACGTCGCTTTATCGCGTGACGTAACACTGCGTAATGCATTGTATTGAGTGTATTGATTAATTCGGCTTTCATTAGTTCAACACTTTTTGTTGTTGTTGCTCCTCAAGTTGTGTCTCCTTAACCTGTTAGCACCGGTGGCTATCGGTGTTACCATGAGAGGAAGTCTCCGATTCTTCACATTTACAGAGGTTTATTTATTATTATTTAAAGTTTTTTTGGTTTATTTTCAAAGCCGAATTTTTCCTAACATCATCTTTGATAATAATATGTAGTTAGTTTATATTTTAAGTGGAGCGCGTGCTGGTAAAGTGTAAGTAAAGTTATAAATGTGCGGTTTTGTGAGTGCGCTCTGGGCTCAAGGAGGAAACATGGACACCTGCTGCTGTGTCCTGACACCCAGTCCTCACCCCCCCTCCACCTCCACGTGAGGTCTGTTTATAGACTACAAATATATACAAGTCTGTCAGACCTGCAGACAGCCCCCCCCCTTATCCCCCCCTCATCCAACAGCGTCCAGCTTGGCATAACCAGACTGCAGTGTGTGTGTCTACTGTTACACTGGGCGGCTGGTACCTGGAATAGCAGGAAGCCTTCTGCTTAAAGCCCCAGTGTGTAACTTATTTGGCTTTTTATTAGCAAAAATCAAATATGTCTTTCATAAATAGGCTACGTATTTTACTGAAGTGGAATCACAGCCGCATACAAATGAAAGCTTTCTCATATCTTAGAATGAGTTGTTACAAGTCGTTACAAATAGGTGGGCAACGCACCGAACCGAGGCGGCCATGTTGCATCGCCATTTTTTTTACGTTGAGTGGCAGCGTGACCGTAGGTAACCACGGAAACTCAGCGGAGCTGTCGGCTCCGGGAGAAAGTTTTCCAGGTAGCGCCTGTTAAAGCAGAAGTAAACGGAATGTTTGTGTTAATATAAGTCTTAAATAGTTATATCTTCCGTGTTTGGTCTGAAACACGGGTCTGTCAGTCACTCTGCTCTGCTGTAAGCCCAGGAGAAAACTTTTCTTGTATCCTACAACCTTTATCCAATGAGGAGAGAGAACGGCATAAAGGGGCGGTCTTCTCTGTGTGTGCAGCCAAGGGATGCGCGTGAATGTGCTGATGTAGGGACAAGGGCGGGGACTGCTAACTCCATCTGCTGACAGGAAGTTAGCCAAAACGACCGGTTCGCCTATTCTGCTTTAAAACTGTCACCACTGTGTAGTGTGAGGAAGGACGGAGGCACTGATGTTGCATTCAGGTGCAGTCAGGCAGACGGCCGTCAGCAAACCAACCGGATGTCATTTTACTCGATGAGAGAAAGACGGTAAAACGTGGGTCAGGTAAACAATACGACATCACCATGACAACATATTGTCACGCCTGTATTGTTTTGCCTCGTGCTGGCGGACCACTTGTTTACATAGAGGCTTGTTTATCCTGTTACATGCAGCATCTGTTGTCTGTCTGACGTCTGCCCCATTTCACGTGAATGCAACATCAAGAATACGTTCTGATATGCAACCGCACCGCTAGATGGGGGGAATTCCTACATATTATACCTTTAATCAGAGGCCTCTGGGTCCGAGGGTTCAACCCCAACCCCCCCACACCCCCCAAGAGACCAGCTAGAGACCAGACTGTCCCCGCTGAGCCACCATCCTCCTCCTCACGCCGACTGTTGCACCTTCTCCACATCTGTTATCTCTGACACATGGAGTTGACCCTAACCCTTGTTGTAATAATGAGAGGATGTGAGGAGTCAGAGGAGCCCCCCCACCACCACCACCACCGCCCACGCTGTTTAAACAGCCACCGTCAGGCTGGTGTGGGCTCCCAGGGGAACCGGAGCTCAGGTCAGACCTGGGTGAGGGAGCATGGAGGTCGGAGGTGGGGGGGCATCACCGAGGAGAAAGAGCTCGGTAGCAGCTGGTGTGTGTGCACACGCTGGGTCTGTGTGTGTGTGTTCATACAGTGGTATGCAAAAGAAAAGTTTGGGCCCCCCCTGGTTTAAAATGTCTGTTAATGTGAACAGTTAAACAACAATAAGATATTTATTTCTATAGCAGCACATTTAAACCCAGTACACTGCAAAAACTCAAAATCTTACCAAGAATATTTGTCTTATTTCTTGTCAAAATGTCTCATTTCTAGTCCAAGCTAATCTCTTCCCACTTAAAATAAGATTCATCGCCTAAAAATTAACTTGTTTTAAGATAATTTTCACTTGTTTCAAACAAATTTTCATTTGAAATAAGTAGAAAAATCTGCCAGTGAAAGAAAGTTTTTTGTGCTTGTAATAAGAAAGAAAAACCTGCTCCACTCTCACATTCTTCTACTTATTTCAAATGCAAATATGCTTGAAAGGAGTAAAAAGTGTCTAAAAACAAGCTACTTTTTATGTGATGAGTTTTATTTTAAGTATAATGAGATTACCGGTAGTTATGACTAGAAATGAGACATTGTGACTAAAAATAAGACAAATATTCTTGGAAAGATTTTGAGTTTTTGCAGTGTAAAACTAAATAGGTACAGGTAATGTACAGTAAAAACATGCAGCAAAACAATGAAACAGAAGTGAATATATATCAAACCAAACAAAATGGAATAAAATATAATAAATAAAAGGAAGAGAGATGTGTTTTTAATAAATGCTGAAGGGTTAATCTGCAGAGAAGCAAGTTGAAGATGAAGTGATCTCCAAAAGGCCTATTTTTTCATCTTTTCCATGTTCAAACTGACAGAAAAGGAAAAGGGCCTGAAGGAAAAGGTGTGTAAATATCTTGTCTGATACCTCGGTCAAAAAGTTATCTGAGAGCTCAAGGTTTCCCATTCTGTTGCAGGCTGCTGCTTTGTTTCCCTTTTTCACTCTGAAACTGTAGAAAACTAAAATAATACACTGATATTGATGAAAATATTGAAAAAGAGTGTTTCATGTTTAACTTTTCTACAACTTTTGGAGATCATTTCATCTTGAACTGTTCACATTAACAGACATTTTAAACCAGGGGGGCCCAAACTTTTGCCTGACGCTGTGTAAAACGATGGTTACACAGCGTCCGACTGTCCTGTGGCGAGTCAGTGGGTGTGGATGTGTGGACGTGTGGACGTGTGGACGTGTGGATGTGTGGATGAGGCGCTGGTGGTTGAAACCTTCCTGGGAGCAGTAACAGTAACAAACAAACGGAGCGTCTGCTTGTCTCGACACATCCGACACCCCACCCACTGTGGTGGTTCGCTGCTCCGTCTTCTTTATAACATGGTGTCTTCATCGCTGACAGAGACCAATCATTGTTGTTTTTTAATTAAATATTTCCTAATAGAGAAGCTGTCATTCCTTATTTCTCTTATTGATACCTATGACAGATTTCGGATTCTCCTCTGGTTCCTAAGAGAAATCTGTCCCTACTTTGGAAAAGTGAAGTCTGGAGCCTGAGCCGGTCAGTTTGAGTTTTTGTTGAGAATTGAAAGGAATATGATCTGAATCTATGAACCATGGTGAAATGTGGTGGTTTGGTTTGATTTAAGTTTCCTCAGTTTTCCACATTGTGTTGTTGAGTTGAAGCTCCACAGAGTGAAGGACTGAAAGTGTTTTTCTTCATCAATACTTCACATCTCCCTCACCAGCATCATGAACTCCTCTTCCTCATCCCGTGTTGCATTCATGGTCCTTATAATCACCTCCTCTCCTTCTTTTTCCCTAAAAAAAACAAACATATATTAGAGATTAAATATTGTAATTGCCATTTTTAATATATGGTGGTAGAATTAAGCATTTTATAACCTTTATTTTAACTCGAAGCAACCTCATTTACAATATAGCCAAGACAAAACATTTGAAACATACAATGAACGTATCAGAAATACCAAAAAGTGAAAGTGACAAAGATACATTGAAAACAGAGAAGTCTAATTGAAAACAGGAGCAGCTGGAGGTGAAATAAGATGCAGTTATGGATTTAAATTGTCCTAATGATAAAAGTCTGGTAAGTGTCAGATGGTTTTGCAGCTGCAACAGTAAGGTAACGGACTTTCCACATTCAGTATGAACAGAAGGAATCGACCTCGTCGATTCACAGTTATGTCCGTCTTTAAACTTGACTGTGCCTGAATCCAGATGTGTGACAGTAACACACACACACCTTCAGGGAACAGATGATTCAGCAGCTTCAACGCACACTCAACATCTGTTGGTCAATTAGAAAAACTACAGATGAAGCTGCTGCGTCCGTCCACCTCCGGACAGAGATAGCGATTGATCCTGTGAGCCGCAGCCATCTGCCTCCGAGACGTTTAACAGCAGCGGTGCTGACAAAAGGAGAAGACGAAGGAGGAGGAGGAGGAGGGGAGGAGGAGGAGGAGGGGGGGAGGGGGGGGGAGGGGGGGGGGGGGGGGGGGGCTCGGTGTTGGCCAGGGAGGGAACATCTGTTGGGACAAACAGGAATCAGCCTCCGACCGTTATTGAGATGAGAGCGTTGGCTGGATGAGACGGCAGCTGGATGATATTTAAAGGGCCAGTCCGCTAATTTAACACACGGAGGTCTGAAACCAGCTGTGAAACATCGTCACTGCAAAAACTCGAAATCTTTCCAAGAATATTTGTCTCATTTCTAGTCAAAACAGTCCCTTTCCACAAAAATTAACTTGTTTTTAGATCATTTTCACTTGTTTCAAACACATTTTCACTTGAAATAAGTAGAAAAATCTGCCAGTGAAATCAAGTTCTTTGTGCTTGTAATAAGGAAGAAAAACTTGCCCCACTATCAGATTATTTTAAGTGAAAATATGCTTGAAAGAAGGAAAAAGTGTCTAAAAACAAGCTGCTTTTTAATGTGATGAGTCTTGTTTTAAGTATAATGAGATTTGTTTTGACTAGAAATTACATTTTGACTAGAAATAAGACAAATATTCTTGGTAAGATATTTGATTTTTTGCAGTGTGGAGAGTTTTAATGGACATTGTGCTACTGCATCATGGGAAATGTAGGATTCTTTCTGATGTTAACGCCTCAGAGTCAGAGTTAATCAGATTTTCAAAGAGCTGGTTTTTTGAAGAATAAAAGCTCTGTGTGTGGGAAACTCTTCAAACCCTCTTGATGAGTCACATGGTTTAAAACACACGTCACATTCCTCTCATGTTAATTTCATGCATCTTTAGGAGTTGGTCGTAACTCCTTCAGCTCGCTCTCTGGGGTCGTCAGCGTCATCAGCTCAGCTCTGATGTGGTGGAGAGACGTGACTGAAGAGCTCAGGGTTTGGTTTCTACGCTCAGGAATGAGACGTTCTCATCAAACTACCCAAAGATGCATCAAGTTTGTGTCATATAATGTAGGTTTTTATGATTGTAGGCAGGGCCGGCTCTAGCCATTTTGGTGCCCTAGGCGAGATTTCTCCCTGGCCCCCCTCGAAGCGCTCCGCCGTTGTTTTGATCGACAGGTTTGGTCTCCTCTCTCGTCTCTCGCCATGCCAGCTGCTACACTGCAAAAACTCAAAATCTTACGAAGAATATTTGTCTTATTTCTAGTCAAATGTCATTTGTAGTCAAAACAAATCTCATTATACCTAAAATAAGTATATTTATACATATACACATAGTTATACATAAAATAGTAGCTTGTTTTTAGACATGTTTTACTTATTTCAAGCCTATTTTCTTTTGAAATAAGTAGAAAAATCTGATAGTGGAGCAAGTCTACTTATTTCAACTGAGAATTTGTTTGAAACAAGTGGAAATTCTCTAAAAACAAGTTAATTTTTAGGTGATGAGTCTCATTTAAAGTGGAAAGAGATTGGTTTTGACGAGAAATTAGACATTTTGACAAGAAATAAGACAAATATTCTTGAAAAGATTTTGAGTTTTTTCAGTGTATAGGTAAACCATAACGCACAAACTGGGATGAGAAGGACTTAGGGATCCCAGGCTGCCAGTTGGTTGGCAGAAGTTGACTGATGAGTGATTCAACCAGTCATGTTGATGGACAGCGGATTCAACCAATTACACACAGTGAGAGGTGACGATGTGTGCGCCATGTTCTGTTATTGTCCCTCTAACTCTGGCTGTGAAGAACGTGACAAAGTGTATTTGAAATAGGAGACTCTCCCGATCACAGGAAACCGCTTTTCTACGGCGTAAAGTAACCGGAATATAAACAAAAACATATCGGGACCGCCTATATGACTTATGCCAAGAGCCGGCCCTGATTGTAGGACTCCAGTGGATCGACTGTCCTGAGCCTGTACTTGGTCTTATTACGACCCAGAGTTGAGTGTTCCTCCTCTGGATGGTGGTTAATTGCGATTAGAGCAAAAGGAGGAAGTCGTTGGATCAGCCTCCAATACACTGGATCTTCAAAAAGGACTTCCAATCAATCTGGCCTTTAAGTGTTTTAATCTCAACCTTAAAGAGGAACTATGCAGGATTTTTACCCGACTTAACCAGCTCCAGAGTCCTAAATCAATGACTTGTAACTAGTTCCAGGGAGAATGAAGGCCCTCTGCCTTCCACCTAGCGTCTCTTGGCTGAAAACCAACCTTGTAAGATCAAACGTCAGAGATCGTCTAACCTTTACTTGTTTTAACCTCAACCTTAACCCTAACAAAGTATTTTTTTGGTGCTTCAGCCATTCCACAAGCTCAACCACGAGTTTGTTATCGTAACCATGACAACAGAGTTCAGGTAAAGCCGTCTCAAGAGATGCGACCGTGATGGCCGTTAATGGTTAAGGTTGGAGAGATCTTCCATCTCATTGGCGTCACTTCTTCCAAATCATTCCTTCCAACCTTTTATTTGTTCAGATGGTTTTTCCCAACATGATGGGAATGTTGGGTCAGACCATCCTCCTCCTCCTCCTCCTCCTCCTCCTCCTCCTCCTCCTCCTCCTCCTCCTCCTCCTCCTCCTCCTCCTCCCAGTCCCATGTCCTCCTCTGGTATGCGCCTCTGTGTTTGATGGGCTCTGGCTCGCTGAAAGCCCGTCATTGATTAACTGGTGGGGTTTGACTCTCTGGCCTTTTACTGAGGGCTGTAAACCATCAGCTTTTCCATAGCAACTGTCAGCCATAGTTGTGGGCATCTCTTTGTCTGAGCCTCCTTCAGTGACGCCGTTTGCTGGCGACGCCTTTGTTTGTCACACATGACAACAAGATCGCAAAATGACCAAAGCTATTAAGCTAATAGCAAATAAAAACTCTTACTCTTCTGGTTTTTACTTTACAATGACGGAGGTGGAGCTTCGGTGCTTCATGGGGATTTTTTATTTTATTTGAAGACAAGTTTTAAGCCTCTGAGCTGTCGAACACGAGGCTGGTGGTATGCACTGTAAATAACTGTGGACATGGACAAGAAGCTGTTTTAGTGTTACTGAGTCAATTTGCCAAGCTCTTCATTGTGACTTAAATCTTGACCCTGACCAATCAGTTAACGTGTTTGTCCAGCCAATGAGATTTTGAGTTGATACAGAGATTGTTGGAAGTAGTGGTTGTTCGTCTTCTAAGTTGATCATTAGTGTTTGTCAACTTGTATTTTTGACATTTTTTTGTGTGTGAACTTTGCTTATTTTGCTGTGGTGGTCCCTGAACGCAGCACCAGGCCTGTGGTGTGACCTGGAACCAGATTACCCCGGTTTTCCAGTCTTAAGGTTGATGACACATAATAATAATAATAATAATAAGTCATTGCAACAAAAACTGATCGGCTGGTTGGTCCTCTTTGGAAAAACAAAATAATCATCATTAAGCTCAACAGATCAATAAAACCCACTTGTAGAAACTTTATCAGAGATTTTAACGTCATACTACTCTACTGTCTGTTTTCTTTTTGCCGTTGATGACAGTGTGAGCGTTGAGGATGTTTCTGGTCCAGCAGCCTGTAAAGCAGCGTTAGCAGCTCAGTATTTATAGAAGAGCATCTCTGATAAAAGTGAAACTCAACTTCAGATTAAAAAAAAAAAAACACCCTCCTCTGACTCCTCATGAACTCATCCGGGGGGAATGTGAAGCTCTCCGGCTCCGACCGCCTCTGGATCCACTGATCTAATCTTCTGGGAAACGTCGACTCGACGCTCTGGAAAGATTCAACGTGGTCGCAGCCGCACCACAAGATGATGATGGAAGATTTGGTGCAGAGGCAGATTTCAGATCAGGTCAAACGGTCCGGTCCTCGCCTGAATGCCACGGCGGCCTGGAGGCGTGACGTGGCCTTTGTGCTGATCGGCCTGAACCGCCGTTTCACGTTATGACTGTTGACAGCTCTGGTATAAACGCTGGAGTTTTAGTGCATGTTCCCTTTTTCTTCCTCTTCTGTGGAACAAACATCACTTGGATCGGAGAAGGGGACAACGCTGAGCCCTGATTGGCTGATAAATGTAGCTGTTGTAATTTAAATAAGGTTAACTGATCAGCTGATTGGATGGATTTCTGATTTGTCTTAGCAAATGGGTTTAAATACTACAATACCCATGAGCCCATGCTGCTGTAGAAAGGATTCTTCATCAGTGCTGAAACCATTAGTCATTAATCGATTGCCCACCCCACCAGATTGATTGATTGATTGATGGATTAATAAATGACTCTTCTACCAGCTTCTAGAAAACGAGGATTTGTTGCTTTTCTCCGTTTTGTTTCGTTGTTGTTCGGCTGCGAGTTACGATCGTTTTCATCCTCAGTCAAGGAGCCAATCAGGTTCCTGATCAGCTGAATGATCCTGATCTATGAGAAAATAGTGAAAAGGCATCGCATAATAATAGCGATGCAACAAAGATCCAAAGACATTCGTTCTGTTTTAATTGATAATCAAAATGTTTTCTAATCTGTCCGTAAACTGATTATTTAATTTTTATTTTTGACAAATGGACAATGGAAGTAGTCATTGATTTTTACCTCTATTAATCTTTTATTGATTACAATCAGGGATGAATTAGATTAACAATAAAGATTGTTCAAACTTCCACATTACTCATCCAAGAGCCATTAATTCATAATTTATTAGCATTTTACTAATTGTCCATTAGAACCAACAGAAACACTTGCTTTGCTGACAGATAAGAACCGTTTGTAGATCAATCCACACTGATTCTGGATCAGTCTGTGCTCTGTGATCCACTTAGGCTCCTGTAGTTGTATTAGAGAGTGGGGTCATAGTGTCCTTATACTGTCTTAACAGTGTCCTTACATTGTCCTTGTGGGAAGGTGGTGATGATCTCTATGATCATTCTGTGTCCTTGTCTTCAACATATGTGACTGGTTGAATTTCCTGCTATATGCAATATTTTTATAACACCTAAAACATAAAATACAATAATATAATCATGCTTTATACAAAAAAACATGATAACCATCAAATGTTGATATTATCATATATTACAGTGTATGGTTTTATCATATTCGGGTGTTTTGTCCTGTCAGCATCACATAGTTGATTAAAAACCCCATGATGTCTTTGCTGCAGCACCGTGTTGGTGTGTGTGTGTTGGTTTGTGTGTGTGGTGAAAGTTGCTGTTCTTGCAGTAACTCTCTCTCTGTGCACTCTGTGTGATGAAGGCTGTGATTAGACCAACAGCTCCTGCTGTGTCCACCAAGAAAGTGCTCACACACGGGTCAGGGAATCAATCTAACTGATTAAACTCTCTCATACACACACACACACAAACACACACACACACTCGTCCTTCTGTGTCCTCTCCTGCGTGACTTTCTGCATTGTAATTATGAAAATGGCAGCGCCGCGTCATATTTTCCTGCCGGGGAGACGTTTGACTTGTTGATTGAACAGATCTTCAGTTTCGACCGCAGCTCGTTTGTTTCGCTGAGCTCAGACTTTCTGTTCTGAGCTGATCCTGAGTCTGTTGAACCGCCGGCTCCTGGAGGAACAGAACGATCCTCACATGTTTGTCCCGGGTCGGTGGGTTCCTCTGAACGAGGGGGGGGGGGGGAGGGGGGGGGGGGGGGGGGGAGGGGGGGGGGGGGGGGGGAGGAGATACTAGTGAAGTCTTACAGATCTGAGTCAGATTCAAACTGATCATTTGAAATATCTATGGAGTCATGAATCCTGGAAACACAGAGGAATGTGTTCAGGATGTATGTTTTTTCACAGACTGAAATCGCTGCATCATCTGTAAAAGGTTTTTAGTAACGCGGAGTAAAAGTTTTTACAGTTTTCTGCCTCATTTGAGCTCGGCTGTCCCCGTGGTGGGATGTGTGATGCTGGATGTTTGGTCTGTGTTGGCTGTAAAGTCACTCTGGACCGAGACAGAGTGAACTCATAATGATCTCAGCAGCTGATGGAAAACATTCATAGAAAGATAAATATAGAAACTTAAAGGGATAGTTCAACATTTTGGCAAATTGGCCCATTGCCATAATCCCTATAGTCATAGCAGTAGTTTCGTTACCTTTATTTGTCGGCGCAAGCTATTTTTAGAACGGTGGAGCAGAGCCGTGAGCTGTTCAGAGCTACGCTACGGAGGCTAATGGGATTTCTTGGTTTCCCTCATCAAACTCATCAAATACACAATAAAACCACTCCAAAATGCTCTGGTGGACAAGTTGTGACCTGCACATTCACCACGCTATGAGATAATAACACAACATTACCAGACAGAGTTGTTTTAGAGGGAAATGCAAAGACTGCTTGATGAAAAACTGTCCCTGAAGGCAACGCGCATCAGTGGTTTTGCATGAATTTACCTCTAAAACGACTCTAAAAAATAGCTTACACCGACAAATAAAGGTAACGAACCTACTGCTATGATTATGGCAATGGGCCAATTTGCCAAAAATGTTGAACTATCCCTTTAAAATCTCTTCTAGAACGACCTCATCCTAAACATACGTAGGCTAGAGTTTCCAGCTTCTTCATTCTGATTACAGCTTTTATCCACAAAAATAAGAAAATAAGTCAGTTTCTTTGTTGATTTGGGATATAAACTGTTGTTATACTGCACTAAATCCAGTTGTGAGGATGATAAAACGTCAGTGTTTTATTATCAGTGACTGAGGAGACGGAGACAGAAACGTCCTGGTCTTCAGTTTTCATCCAGAGCTCTCTGTGGATCTCTGCAGCCTCACAGACCAAACTTCATCGTCGGCATTAAACCCAAACCCAGACACCCAAGTCCTCCTCCGTCAAAGGAAGCAGAGTTTAGTCGACCACCCTCCCTGCTGAGGAGAAAGTCGATCTCCTGAGACCTCGACCTCCATCAGCGCCCGGTTCACCTTCCCTGTCACCACGGATGGTTAACTCGTACGATGACTGACGGCAGAAGGAGGACGTGACCTTTTACAGAGACTCGGGCCACCAAGGGAGACGAGCAGAACCACGGAGACCGACTGGAGGTCAAGTCAGAGCATCCTGGCCTTGTTTAACTGATTCAGTTCAGAGTTTCTCCTCTGATGTGGCACAGATCAGATCTGAAACATGAACGTGTAAACGGGAAAAAACAAACACGATGGGATCCAGGCCTCCTTCATGTGTTGAAATAAATCAGATATCTGCAGATGCGTCTGTGATCTAAACAGACAGATCAGATATTTCCTGGTATTTGCAGTTTGTACGACATCGATAGTGCGACGATTTGCAGTTTGTTTTGTTGATAGCATTGATTAGGGATGAGAACCAAATTCGGCTACCTTCCCACTGAATTCCCACAGTAAATGTCAATTCACGTAAAATCAACAGTACCACATTTCGGTACCTGACGACTAACGACAGAAGCTAAGCTAACGGTGGTAGCAAAGCTAACATCAGGACGTCAGCTGTTAAAACCCTCCCGTTGTCGGACACGACATGAAACTACTCCAGTTAGCTCAGTCATGTTGTGTAACTAAGATATCCGCTGGAAAAAATATTTTTTCATGGACCGTTTATTGAGTCACTGAGTTAAACAGGTAGCTAACCGTTAGCCCGGCTAATCTATGATAACCATGACTAATTACAAAAATGTGCACACAAATAGTAATGTTTGTCCAATCATTGGTTTTATAGACTTTACAAACATCAGATTAGTCTAAACGGTAGTGACGTGAAAAATGAGATATACGTATAGCGAAACACTCGTCCGTCACTATTGTTTTCATGCTGGTTTTCTACCTGGAAGTAGACCACAACAAGGTGATTTGTTTTGTATTGCCGTTATGAAGACCCTTAATAAATATTCAAAGTTCAGAAGTTTTGACAATTTTTTTAATGAACAAAATAGCCTAACTTAAATCAACACACATACACCTGAAAAAGTACAGAGAGCAGGTACCGTTGCATAACGGTACCACTCTTCCTCTTCTTATTCTTTCTCCTTTGCCACCTTAAAATGCGACCAATAATATTCTGTGCATCTTTTAAAAATGCTTCAGGAAAAAAAGAAGAAGCTTGTTTGTTTACCTGTGTAGTTCACCAGCCACTAGTTGGTTGTTTCAAGCAAACAACAGCAGGCGTACAGATGTCAGACATGAGTCACAGATAAATCTGCTCCAGTCTGAATAAAAGATTGAGCAGTTTGAGGTGTGGTTGATTTCTCCACCATCTTCTCCTGGTGGATCTACTCAGAGCTGGAGATAAGCTGGTTTATTCGGGTGGAGTCTGGTGTTTGTGAGCAGGAACAGACGCGGCCACACAAACCGACAGTTGGAGATAAGTCTGAGATATCGACCAGCGCCTGCATGGCTGCTGCTGCTGCTGTTGTTGTTTTATTATTCAGTCGTTGATCTTGAACGTTGCACAGTGTGGCGATGTCCCAGCAGACCTCCGACTTCTCACATCGGTCACAGACGCTTTATCGACTTTACACCAAGTGCTTTTATTAAATTATCTCTCATTCCTGTGACTGTGGAATGAGACGCTGCAGTTTCTCTGTGTCAACACTGTATAATGAATAACTGTGATTTATGAACCCAACTGCCACCACCACCTCCTTTACCTCCTCCTCCACCCTGACGGTGATCCATGGCCTGTTTAAAGCGTCTCCACGTCCTGACCGGCTGCAGGGAGCTGGATAAACGCTGCAGGTCTCAGCCTCATAAATCTACAGTTATTCAGTGGAGTTCTGTGTGGCGTTACCATGACGAAAACAGTAATAACCACTTAAAGCAGAAGTAAGTGATATATTTGTGTAAATATAATTCTTAAATAGTTATATCTTCCGACAGCAATCACTTACATAGAGTGTTTGGACCGAAACACGGGTCTCCCAGTCCCTCTGCTCTGCTCTGAGCCGAGGAGAAAACATTTATCGTATCCTACAGTTTTTATCCAATGAGGAGAGAGAACGGCATGCAGGGCTGTGTGTGCAGCCAAGGGATGCGTGTGAATGTGGTGACGTAGGGACGAGGACTGTTATGGTGCATTCAAGGAAACTCGTAGACTCGTGTTTTTCCGTCCTGTGAAGTTGTATCAGTTTGATCTGTCAGGAGTTCACGGGTCGGAAGTTACGAGTGGCCGTTATAGTGACTTTCACAGGTAAAACAGGTCGGAAAAACACGAGTGGGTTGCCTGGAACGCTACAAAGTCGTAAGTTGTGACTTGAAGCTGTAATTTACGATTTCAAAAGCCTGCCTGGAACGCAGCATTAGCGAAAACGACCGGATCGCTTACTTCTGCTTTAACTAGTATGATTTTTTCTAAAAAGTGGTATTACAGTGCATCTATTTTAATCAGAAATAATAATAATTGTAATTCTTTCATTAGAATTTGTGTTAAAAAACAAAACAAGATGCTAGCTGCTCTACGGCCCTTTGAGCTAAATGCTAACTGCAGCTCCATCATGCCAACAGTTGTTGCTAATGCGACATTTAGCAGGAATGTTTACCATGTTCTCAGTTAAAGTCTGTTAGCATACTGCTTCATCAGCTTAAAAATATTCTTTAATATCCTATTTTTTTTTCTCTCTTGCTAACAGCAGCTTGCTAACATTGCTAGTGCTAACAGTGTTTATCATCTCACCACCTTAGTTTAGGTCAGGAGTATTAGCATGCTAACATGCTGCTCTGTTTTATATAGCAACTTAAATATAAAACTTTTAATCAAATAAGTATTTGAAATTAAAATCTAGGCTATTCTTCATAAACTGTGATTTATGAACCCAACCGCCACCACCTCCTTTACCTCCTCCTCCACCCTGACGGTGATCCATGGCCTGTTTAAAGCGTCTCCACGTCCTGACCGGCTACAGGGAGCTGGATAAATGCTGCAGGTCTCAGCCTCATAAATCTACAGTTATTCAGTGGAGGTCTGGTCTGTTGTGTGGCGTTCGCTGTTCGCTGGCAGCAGCAGCAGCAGGAGGAGGAAGAAGAAGAAGATCCATCATGATAAGTAGCTGTGCAGTCGAACTGATGAGCGCTAATTGGTATCAAGAGACGTTCAGGAACGGTCGTAACAGGCGGCGCCTCGCTACCAGCTTCAAGCTCATGAATTGATTAGGAAGATAAATGTGTGTGTTCAGCCCGACACCGGCCTCACTGTGGGAGTCAGTCATCCATCAATTGTTTTTTTTGTTTTTTTACAGTTTGTTAATGATGAATGTATCGTGTCAAATAGGAAAATAAGAATAAATGGCAGGTGATTTAAATATAAACGGCCCTGATTGAAACTGTGAGGTTGATGTGAATATTACAGATTAAAGATGGATTAGGCTATAATAAATCCCATGTGTGTTGACGGGCAATTTGAATTAAATGCAGGAATTTTACACTAACAATCCAGATATTGGTTAATTCTACTAACTCTCAGACGCAGGGATGTTAGCTAGCCTATGATTTTGTTGGAAATCAACACACTGATAATTAAAATAATTCTTAATTGCAGCTTTAGTCAAACAATGTAATCTAAAATTAAAAGACTTATGGAGGGTTTTTTTTTTTAAACTTGGATTTTATCACTTAGCCTAATATGTGATTTTTGCAGACATGTTCTTATCAGCAATGAAATATCATATCAAATTGTCCTGCCCTATAACCTCCAAATGATCCAACAGCTATAAGTATTAGCAAGATTAGATCGATCTTGATTGCTCTCAATCTAATTTACAGCAGCAGTGGACATAAAAAGCACACTGTAGGCCTACAAGTATAAAAGAGAAAGCTGTGTTTACAAAAGAAGATAAAAACACATTTTTTAAAAGTAAACTTTCCAACAAGTTTCTTGGACCAGGATTACAAACTGTTATAATTGAGACTGGTTATATTTGCAAGTTAACTTTTTATATTGGTAATCAACATTGTTTCCAATAGCCTATGCAAAGTGTTTTTAAATAGTTTAATTATAACATAAAGAGGAGAATTTTCCTAAACGATAAACTTTAAAATCCAAAATCAGATCTTGAAATATGGAGATCCTATGTGACTAGTGACGAGGGGGTCCTCATTAACAACAAAAATCGCTGCCACTACTTAAAAAAATCCTAGAGGAAACTGCGGATAATATTGTTTGCACTTGAAAAAAAGAAAGGAATATTTAATTTTATTTTAACTTTTATCAATTTTAGTTTTAGTTTCAATTTGTGGAAGAAGAAGTTAAAAGCTCATGCTTACATCGTGCATGTAAAGAGTTATAATAAAACATTTCAAAATGCATGTGCAACTCGGTTAAATAAAAGTCTGTTGGTCCAGTCATATATTTTGTCATTGTAGTTTTCTTAAATCTTGTCTCGTCTCGTGAACCCAATATCGTGTCTCGTCTCGTGAGATGAGTGTATCGTCACACCCCTAGTGTTTGTTGATATCCGGCTGCTGAAAGGCTGAATGACCGTGTGTATGTGCGTGTTCATGTGTGTGTGTGTTGTGTTTTGCTGACTCATCCCTGGTGGGTTTTCTCCTGTCAGTGACCACACATGGTGTTGTGTGGCTGCAGAGCTGCTCCCAGATCATTCAGTCAGTAAACAGTCAGTGTGGCTGTCCTGCAGCAGTTTGTCCTGGGAGAACGGTGGAGATGGAGGGGAAGTGTCTCAGCTCATCCATCAGCCCGCAGCCGCCTCTGCTCCACATTGTCATCCTCCATATTTATACACATGATATCACCAGGCCCAACAATGCTGCCTGCTGCGCTCGCTGTCATTGACTCACAGTTGTCGGTCCAGTCTCTATTTAAACGTCCAGAGAGCAGCGACCACAAATAAGTCCAGTCTCTGGGAAACACAGAGCACAATACAAACCATAATGTGCATGGTTACCTTTAAAGTCTTATTGGAGGTTACAGTGTGATTACCATGACGAAAACCGTAATTATAACCACTTAACTAGTAGCCTATGATTTTTTTTTAAAGTGGTACTACAGTGCACCTATTTTAATCAGAAATAATAATAATTCTAATTCTTTAATTAGAATTTATGTTAAAAAATAAAACAAGATGCTACGGCCCTTTGAGCTAAATGCTAACTGCAGCTCCATCATGCCAATTGTTGCTAATGTTACATTGTTTAGCGGGAATTATGTTCATGTTCTCAGTTAATGAATAATTATGTTCTCAGACTCAGTTAATGTCTGTTAGCATATTTACTGCTTCATCAGCTTTAAAATATATCCTATATTTAATTTTTTTTGCTCTTGCTAACATTGCTAGTTGTAACAGTGTTTATCATTTCACCACCTTAGCTTAGGAATATTAGCATGCTAATGTAGCCGATGTCAATCTGGCCCTCTGCATTATGTTTCGGTACGGACTGTCCCAGGTGGGGTTCGAACCCTGGCCTCCCTCACGGTGGGCGACGATGCGAACCGCCCTGCCAAGAGGCCAATGGCCACTAAGCAGCCGGCTTGCACGTCCTTTATGGGTGAGTGAGTGCACCCGGACCCTCCGTTACACTAACTTGCTGCTCTGTTTTATATTAGCGACTTAAATATCAAACTTTTAATATTTGAATTTAAAATGCTGAAAGTAGGCCTATAGCTTGCTAAATACCTGCTGCTCTGTTTTAGCCTATTTGTGACTTCACTATCAAACTTTTAACCAATCAAGTATTTGAATTCAAAATGCTGAAAGTAGCTTGATAACATGTTGACATTATGGTTGAACATTTAGGACCACGGCCGCCTTAGCAAAGGCGTGTTAGCATGCTAACTTGCGGCTTTCCTTTGTTTTATAGCTTTGGTCGGAATATGTTACTTTTTATTACATCTTTCAAACTAATTGATAAAACAAATAATCAACATTAATCAATATATTTTTTAACACACTATGATGATCCTAACTGTGTTAGTACTTAGGCTACTTATGAGCACAGCAGAGCCTGATGGGACAGTTATATTTACGTATATGCTTAACTGAAATATCATTTTTAACCCAAAGGGGATTTAGTCAAACTTTCAAATAATATATAGTTTTTTGTTTGATCCTGATAGCAACACAGACTGAAACTGACAGTGAATGTATTATATCATAAAGGACACAGTTGGTGGAGGAGCAGTTATGAACCTTAGTCATCATTGTTCTCCAAAGCCCTGTGTCACTGTTGGAACAGAAGTGCTGACTAGAAGTGACACAGTTTCACCACAGAGCCGTCAGTCACCGAAGCCTGCAGCTCTGTCACGACTCTGTCACACACACACAAAACACAACACACACACACACACACACATATACACACACACACACAACGCTTCGAGCTACGTTCTTTATACGCAGCGTTTTTCTCTCTGAACTGATCTCCACCAGGGAAATCATGTTAGTGCAAGTCAGAGGCAGGAGAGTGAGTGAATGAGCTGTGAGTCAGGGAGGAGGAGGAGGAGGAGGAGGAGGAGGAGGAGGGGGGAGCTGCAGAGGAAACAGGAGCTAGGTGAAGGAGTCGGATGACTGCTGAGGTGGAGAGCATGAAGACACGGCGGCTGAGCTGACGTGGCTCTTCAGACCGCAGCATTAACATCCTGGTGGCTGCTCTCACATGCCTGCTTCAGCATCTTTTAAACCCCCTCCTCACAAAACCTCCACTCACCACCTCCTCCTCCCCTCCCCCTCATCTTGCATGACCAAACTGACGGCGTGATGATGAGACCTTCCAAATATCGAGAAAAACAATTTCAACTGTGGAAACTACCGACCAAAATTATGCCGAGGATCGTGTTGTTGTGACCACGGAACGGGAACGCTGACGGAAAAACTTTTAGAAAGCTCTGCAGCAGCAGCAGCGCTTCTTCATCCAGAGGGACTGAGGAGACGAAAAAACAGAAAAGTCTAATGCAAATAAGCAAAAAAAAAAAGAGCACTGCATGTGCAGGCGTTTGTTGTCCCAGTGTAAAATATCAATGTAAGTGGTATTTAGCACCACCGCCACCACCGCCGCCGCTGAGCTCGTCAGCAGTTCCTCACATAACAAGCCGAGGATCCCAACTCATGTGCAACGTGTAAATCGATCTAGATGTGCACACAGAGGCCTCACTGCAAAAACTCAAAATCTTTCCAAGAATATTAATTTTGTCTTATTTCTTGTCAAAATGTCTCATTTCTGGTCAAAACTAATCTCTTTCAACTTAAAATAAGACTCATCACATTAAAAATGAACTTGTTTTTAGATCATTTTCACTTGTTTCAAACACATTTTCATATGAAATAAGTAGAAAAATGTGAAAGCAGGTTTTTTGTGCTGCTAATAAGAAAGAAAAACTTGCTCCGCTGTCAGATTCTTCTAGTTATTTCAAGTGAAAATCTGCTTGAAAGAAGTAAAAAGTGTCTAAAAACAAGCTACTTTTTATGCGATGAGTCTTATTTTAAGTATAATGAGATTAGTTTTGACTAGAAATGACATTTTGACTAAAAATAAGACAAATATTCTTGGTAAGATTTTGAGTTTTTGCACAGTCCTCTCTACAGTCTGAGTTCACTGATGAGTCAACGTTGAGCTGATTATTCAACATTAAAACCCTTGTTCCTCACATGAGATGAAACATGAGCAAAGTCACGTGGCTCACAGGTGTGATTTTTGACCAGAAGGTTGCTGGTTTGATTCCTCTGAATAAATCTGCTGCTGCTAAAAGAAGTTGAGCAACTTTCTTTCAGCAGCTTTATTAGTTTAAGTAATAAACGTGTGTAGTTAGAGGTCTCCAGGTGTAGATGTGTGTGTGTGTGTGAGGGATCACTGCTCACCTGGATGCACCAAGGTGAAAGAAAAACAAGCTACAACTAATGACTGTGTGTGTGTGTGTGATCAGGGGATTTTTTTTCTACTTCAGCATTAATAACCTGCATGAGCTTGTTATGACTTATGAAATCTGTTGGAGACTCCTCCTGAACTCACTGCACCATCCTTAAAGCAGAAGTAAGCGGAATGTTTGTGTTAATATAAGTCTTAAGTAGTTATATCTTCTGACAGCAATCACTTACATAGAGTGTTTGGTCTGAAACACGGGTCTGTCAGTCACTCTGCTCTGCTGTAAGCCGAGGAGAAAACTTTCCTTGTATCTAGATCACTGGAAAAGAGAGTAATGACACCACCATTGACTCCCGTGGTAAGGGTTTTGCGCCCCGAGTGGCAGGATATGGGTATTGCAAAAGCGCCCAGAAAACCCATTCACTCCAATGTATGCGTGTTGCCCACTTGCTTGTAAATTGATGAAAACGGCCGTGTTTTTGTTTTTAGGTGTCTTGGTCATATCAAATTAAACTTATAATTTGTTTATTACAAAATGTAGATTGAAACATTAATGTAGACAACTATATATATATATATATTTTTTTTTTTACTCGCCTATGTGTTAATGTTTATCTGTAAAGGATCCTCAATGATGCTATTAACGTGGTTGATCTATAAATCTCCTTAAATTATTGAAAATACCACACTTGCTCATTCACCAACAATGCGGAGTTGTCAGTTCTTGGGCGCTTTTGCAATACCCATATTCCCCCATCAGGAGGCGCTTCCATTGGACCAATGCGTGTCGTTACTCTCTTTTCCAGTGCTCTACTTGTATCCTACAACCTTTATCCAATGAGGAGAGAGAACGGCATAAAGGGGCGGTCCTCTCTGTGTGTGCAGCCAAGGGATGCGCGTGAATGTGGTGACGTAGGGACGAGGGCGGGGGCTGCTAACTCCATCGGCTGACAAGAAGTTAGCCAAAACGACCGGATCGCTTACTTCTGCTTTAACACTTAAAGCAAAAAGGGGTTCAGTTTTATAAATATAATATATTAATATAATATAATATAATAATAGTTCCAAAGTGTGGATTTTTCTCAGCAAAGTGCATTGGCAAGAGAAGAAACACAGACAAAAGTCAGGAGGCCCAAATGCAAATGCAAAAAATAATGATATTTACAATATAGATTAGAGCTGCACAGTTAATTTTGATGTAGAAATGACCAACAACAATGTCCATTCAAATTATTGCGTTGCTACAGAAACTTATTGGACAAAAATCATTAAAAAATCATATAAAACTTAAAGGCACACGTTTGTTGTTGTTTTATAGTTTCTAAAAGTAGCTAAAAAGTACATAACCTGATGAAGGTCTTATCTTATGAAAGCCTCTTATTAAATACTATATGCAAGTTAAGACGCTCTGTTAGCTGTACTGGTCCTCTACACACCTGTCTGCCTCTGTTTTGAGTGACTGATAGTAGAGCTGCACCAATTAATCATCAACTATTTTGATAATCTAATAATCAGTTTGAGTAGTTTTTTAATTAAAAAAAAATCCAAATTCTATGATTTCAACTTCTTAAATGTGAATATTTCTGGTTTCTTTGTTCCTTTATGACAATAATCTGAATCTCTCTTTGGTTTGTTGACAAAACAAGACATTTAGGACATTGTCTTGTGGTTTGGGGAACACTGTTTCAAAATGTTTTAACATTTAATTGACCAAAAAAACTAATCGATTAATCATTTATATAATCAACAGATTAATCGATAATGAAAACAATCGTTAGTATTAATTGATAGTTTCTAAAAAGTGGTGTTTTCTACATATGGAGCAGCCTGATTGTGACCAGGGCCTTCGTGTTTTTATTTATTTTATTTTTTTTGGTGCGGTACGTTTCCTCTGGAGATGTAGAGGATGGGTTAACTCTTAGTGGGTGTGTGACACTTGTCCAAACACGACACCTCTTTTCCACTGTCGTGCCTCCGTTGCGTCTTTGCCCACGGCCTGTGATGTCATTAATTAGGTGGTTTCTTCCCAGGCTGTCAGTGTGTGTGTGTGTGTGTGTGTGTGTGTGTGTGTGTGTGTGTGTGTGTGTCCATCCACAATAAAAGGCCATCTGCCTCAGCTCAGCCTCCGGTGTGATGGAGAAGTTTCCGTGCCGTGACGACAGGGCGATGGCGATGGCGGAGGGAGGAGGAACCTTATCTCCGCCGGGGCCTGGAAGATCAGATCTCCTCCTCCGTCGTCTCTCTCAGCGAGGACAATGGCGCTATATTGAGAAAAAGCAATAAACATGTGATTGCTTATCTGCCGTGCTGTGTTGTTGCACATGGAGACGCTGCATTAGTTCCCGTGTTTTGACATTTGAAACCAGTGTGGAAAGCCGATGCGGTTGATATCGCCATAGAGACAGAGCAGTGTGTGTGTGTTTGTTGGGTCTGAGTTAAGTCATGTAAGTGGATACAGGCCCTGATCGGTGCGAGGATCAGCTCTGTCGGGCCGTGACTAATAACTGATGTAATATTGAGCCTGCAGCTTCACACTGAAGACATGTTGGAGCACAAAGAAAACACATGAACAGTTTCATCCTTTATTCTCAACAGAGAGAGATGAACAAAAAACAACAAAGAGTCCACGTGTCGGGGTTAGGTGTGAAGTTCAAACCTATAAATTATGTTTTTTCTGCCTTTTTGGAGCAGTAGGAACAATTTATAAACACAACACTGACATGTAATTACATTATTTAAAGGGAAAGTTCAACATTTTGGCAAATTTTGCCATAATCCCTATAGTCATAGCAGTAGGTTTGTTACCTTTAATTGTCGGTGCAAGCTATTTTTAGAACGGCGGAGCAGAGCCGTGAGCTGCTCAGAGCTACGCTACGGAGGCTCATGGGATTTCTTGGTTTCCCTCATCAAACTCATCAAATACACAATCCAACAACTCCAAAACGCTCTGGTGGACAAGTTGTGACCTGCACATTCACCACGCTATGAGATAATAACAGAACGTTACCAGACAGAGTTGTTTTAGAGGTAAATTCATGCAAAACCACTGATGCGCGTTGCCTTCAGGGACAGTTTTTCAGCAAGCAGTCTCAGCCTCCGTAGCGTAGCTCTGAGCAGCTCACCGCTCTGCTTGGCCGTTCTAAAGAATAGCTTGCACTGACAAATAAAGGTAACAAACCTACTGCTATGACTATAGGCCAATGGGCCAATTTGCCAAAAGTTGAACTATCCCTATAACTGATGCGGCACATTTTAGTAGCAAACATCCAGCAGATATGGAGTAAACAGAGCTTCTGTCTGTGTGGAGGTGGAAACCTGGTGAACTCTCTGTTCACTGTTCACACCTACGACACCTGAGGGAAATATATCTGGCTCTTTAGCTGCTAAATGATCCACGTTGTTCACCAGCTAGTTGCTAATTGCCGTATGTCTGTTCTGCTGTGTGTTGCTGGGCTGTTGGCATGCAGCAGGTTAGTCAGAGCTTTTACCAGGCTGTAAATCCAATCCTGTAAGCTCCTCCACTAGCAGCCTTTTCCGTTTAGGTCGCTCTCCACGGATCGGCACGCAAGTATTATTGGTCCACAGATCAGTTCTACCAACATACTACTGTACCAACTAGCTGATCCGAAAATGATCCAATCTGTGACTGAAAACTATCCGATCTGTCAGCTTTTGATCCGTTGCTCCCCCGGTCAGCAGCAGGCTGCGTTCAGGACAAGAAGTTAAGTTACAGAAACAGAGGAAGATGCTGAACTCAGAGTGTTTTCATCCAGACTAAAAAGCTCTTAATGCTGATGTTACAGAACTTACAAACAGCTCCTTTTTAAAGATTCAAAGATGTGAAGAAAACCTCTTTTTTTTTCGACTTGCAGGGTTGAACATCTGACATCAGACTCAACGTCCTTTGAAATTTTAGCATTTGATATTTTTTAAACGTTAGAGATTCAGTTTGTCGACAGTGACTCGATCAAAGCAGCGTTTTTGGAGCATCTTATCTTTTTAATTGGATATATTTCCTGTAGAAACAGGACGTTCAGGGGGAGGAGGTGTGTGTCTGTGTCTGTGTGTGTGTCTACATCAGACAGTTAGATTGTATAAACCGATCAGGGAGAGAAGACAGATTTATTTAGAGTTGAGGGTATTTTACTAATTAAAAATGTAACTCACTCTCCTGATGCAGCTTCCTGTTTTACAGAAAAGATGAAAAAAACCCAGAGGTTTTGAAATGTAAGATGTAAATATACTGTAAACATGTTTTGGTGTAAATGGTGAATTTCTCTCTTTGATGCAGACGTGTTTACTCCACAGTGTCTTTTTGCACCGTCATCACTTCTCCGTGGCGACTCTGCGCCCTCATGCTTTGTGTGTTTTCACGTGTGCTGGTTGATGATGGTGAACACACAGGTTGTGATCTGACCTGCGTCACCACCACAAACTCTTTGTCCCGTCGGTTCGCTGCCGTTTGTCGGAGCGTTTTCCCACCGGGCGGTTTCCCCTCTGATGCTGTCGGAGCGTTTTCACCTCACTTACCCCAACAGCTGTTACATCATCGTCTCTGTGTGTCTGTCCGACCTGCTCACAGCTGTCGGGTCGTTGTTCCTCCGGTCACAGGAACAGTCTGTTGGTTTTTACCTTAAAGGGATACGCCAACATTTTTTTTTCGTGTCTTGCCTCACTCCCGAGTCCATGACCAACAGATAGACACCATCCTTTCAACTGTGTGTGCAGTAACAAGGGAGATAGAGCCGTATCGCCCGTAATTAGCTTAGCTCAAACAATGGAAGTGTATGGGTAGTGTTAGCCTGCCTCCTACCCGAGCCGAAATCAGCAGTCAGAAGCTGAGTTCATTTTAGCTCTAAACTCTGTAAATATATCACTTTATCAACATTTCAAACATTTTAGGTGAGAAAGTAGCCGTTTAGATCAGCAGTGTGTCGTTAATTTGTCTAAATACCAGCTGTTTACAATTTTGTTCAGACGAATTCGGCGCTACTCAAGCTAGCCGTTGTGACCAACGCACTTCCGGTTACTTTCACAAAATAAAACACCCGTTGCCCTTTACATACAGAAAACCATGACGATAGAATTAGTGCTTTTACTTTGAAATAGGAAGCTAACCTACCCTCGATGTAGCTAGCTTGAACCAAAATAAACAGTCTTTGCTTGAACCCTCCGTTTTGACCGATCTCGTCCCGTTACCCGCATTTGACCGCTCAAGATGCCTTACCGGAGAGTTTTGTCAGCTCTGAGACGAAGATCGGCCCACCGGTTTCCATTTAGAGTTGCTGAATAGTTTCTCTGATGACTTTAGGTGGAGGCAGGCTAACACTACCTATACACTTCCAGCATTTCAGCTAAGCTAATTACGGGCGATACGGCTCTATCTCCCTTGTTACTGCACGCACAGTCGAAAGGATGGTGTCTATCTGCTGGTCATGGACTCGGGAGTGAGGCAAGACACGAAAAAAATAATGTTGGCGTATCCCTTTAAATATCTAAATAATATATTCTCAGCTGAACTTCACATACAGACTGTTACTGATTAACACGTGTCTGGTTTATTCAGTCTGAACACGAACAGCGTGGAGAGAGTTAAAGGTCCAACGTTAAAGATGCTGAATTCTTCTGACATTCATGGTGTTTAATTATGCAACTGTAATCTTTATTTTTTAAACACTAAGACGAAGCAAAGTGACTCAGCAGGTTCAGCAGCGAACAGCAACTTCAGAACAAAGAAAACAAAGTGTGCATCGTCTCTTTAGGACAATGTGACATCACAACGCTTCAGAACGATCAAATTACACCTGATATAAAAAAAATCAAACAGGAGGCTGCACCGACTTGTCTGTTATTACATTGTTTTGTGCCGAAGAGCTTAAAAAACATGTGTTTTTGACATGAACACATTAAATAAAATGGAAACTAAAATGGTGCTTTATCTTCCTGTAACTTTGTGATGTCACAACAAACACTAGGAATGCACTGATCCGAAAATAAGATAAAATATCGGGCCAGATCTTGACTAAATAGCCAGATTGAGTATCAGATAATGGGGCTGATTCATGACATTGATCTATTCACATCTATGCAGGACAGTAATGGTCAAGTAAAGCCCAATGCCTTCACTGTCTTCCACATGGTGAAGTTTATACAGTTTATTATCGGTATTGGGATTGAGACTGAAAAAGCCAGATCGGTGCATCCCTTATTGTTTGCATATATTGCTTTTTTTTTATTGCTCTGTATTTATTATTGTTCTCTTCATTCCTTTCCTTTATGTCTGGTGGTGCAATACTGGACATTTTCCCATTGTGTGATAAAGGAATATCTATCTTATCTTATCTTATCTTATCTTATCTTCATCTTTATGGTAACTGAAGCAAATCACCTTCTGGCTCTATCTTTATATTTTATATCCAGACATGAGAGTGGTATCAAGTGTAAACTGTCTCTTTATTATAATAATAATAATGAATAATAATATGTGCTGTTTTCCAGGGTGTATGCTGTGTTTCGGTCAGTCGAGCTTCTTCCGCTTCAACCACCCTGAGGAGGCCTTCAGGATGAAGAGCATGATGCCCCAGGCAGGAAGTGTCTCCACCAGCGGGGACTACAGGATGTGTTCAGGTACTGTACCTACCTCCTCGTGTTACACCCTGCTCAGTTCAGTGTGTTTTCCCTCCAACACACTGAACCTCTGTGGACAGAAAACACACACACTGTCCCTTTGTCACGGGGCTACGAGAGAGTTTCAGTTTCAGCTCGGCCCCTCGTGTGATGAATGGCCCAGATTGTTGCAGCAGCAGCAGCAGCAGCAGCAGGGACGTTTATTTTACAGGTGGATGTTTGCACAGCAGTAAAACCCCCCACAGTGTTTTTCCCCTCTTTAACAGCCTGTGCAGGAGGAGGAGGAAGGTGAGGCAGAGTGGGGTGTTAGTCGTTTTCCTTTTTCTGAAAATGGAAAACAGAGAAATCTCCTGGTTGTTGTTTGGTCTTCCTCAGATGTGGACGCATCAGAATTAAAGGGATAGTTCAACATTTTGGCAAATTGGCCCATTGCCATAATCCCTATAGTCATAGCAGTAGGTTCATTACCTTTAATTGTCGGTGCAAGCTATTTTTAGAACGGCGGAGCAGAGACGCGAGTTGCTCAGAGCTACGCTACGGAGGCTCATGGGATTTCTTGGTTTACCTCATCAAACTCCTTAAATACACAATCCAACAACTCCACAACGCTCTGGTGGACAAGTTGTGACCTGCACATTCACCACGCTATGAGATAATAACACAACGTTACCAGACAGAGTTGTTTTAGAGGTAAATTCATGCAAAACCACTGATGTGCGTTGCCTTCAGGGACAGTTTTTCATCAAGCAGGAGTTGTTGGATTGTGTATTTGATGAGTTTGATGAGGGAAACCAAGAAATCCCATAAGCCTCCGTACTGTAGCTCTGAGCAGCTCGCGGCTCTGCTCCGCCGTTCTAAAAATAGCTTGCACCGACAATTAAAGGTAACGAACCTACAGCTATGACTATAGGGATTATGGCAATGGGCCAATTTGTTGCCAAATTGTTGAACTATCCCTTTAAAGGTAGAGAAGCAGATGGATAAAACAGAAGCGTTGTTGTGGTTGTTGTTTAAAATGCAGCTCCTGGTGTTGCAGCCTGCAGCCTGCCCCAGCTGGGACCGGCTGCTGGAGTTCACACCATGCATGTTTTATGAGCATCTCATTCCTCTACGACGTCTCCGGGCAAAGTTTTTAGCTGCCTGCATTTATGTGTGTGTGTGTGTGTGTGTGTGTGTGTGTGTGTGTGTGTGTGTGTGTGTGTGTGTGTGTGTGTGTGTGTGTGTGTGTGTGTGTGTGTGTGTGTGTCATGGCTGTAAGTGTATCTGCTCCGGTCGGCTGGCAGCGATCTGGCGGTGGCGGTTAAGTTTAGCACGCGGACGCTGTGCGGACTTCCTGATCCCGTCATGAAAGACTTCCGTTGTTGTTTTTTTCTCTTTCCACCAATTACACATTCCTGAGTGTCATTCAGATGAAGACGGCTCAGACCACTCCCACGATAAGACACGTCCTATCTGTCACATCAGAGAGTGTGTGTGTGTGTGTGTGTGTGTGTTATCTGTGGACAAACCCAGTTAAACCAACATGACCCACATCTTTATATAAGATTTAGACATTTTTTAATCACAGATTTCCTGTCTGATATTTCACATTAAAACAGTTTATAACTGATGAACCGAACCGGGGTCAGTTCACGAACATTAACATGAACCAGGCAGCTGTCCACTCCTTATCGTTTATTTTTATGTTGATTTTTAATTCATTTTATACGGTAAAAGCGTATTGCATTCACTTGAGTAATTTATTAATACATTTTATTTTCGATTTTATTATTATTTTTATTATTTAAGTTATTAAATAAAATCTGATTTTTATTTATTTATTTTTTAGAAATTTTACCACTTTCTTTCTAGATTTTTTAAAAACTTTTTTCTTTTCTTTTTTTTTTTAGAAATTTTACCACTTTTTTCTAGAAAAAAAAGTAACTTTTTTTTCTCTTTTTTTTTTTTTTACCACTTTTTTTTAAAGAATTTTTTATCTTAAAAAAATAAATCTGATTTTCTTTTTTTTTTATATATAGAAATTTTCCCACTTTTTTCTAGAATTTTTTAAAAACTTTTTTTCTTTTTTGAAATTTTACCACTTTTTTCTAGAAAATTAGTACAGGTTACAACATTGCTTTTGCCAGACTTGACGGCTCAAACACAGAGAAATTATGAAAAGAAAAAGTTTGTTGATGCCTGTGTGTTACAGCTTTTTTGAGTTTCTTTTTGAATCTTGGTTAATTTTCAATAACAATTAAATGAAAATGTGTATTTCAATATGATACGACTCTATATAAGACTGTATATAGTCTACTTGCCAGCCCATAGGGCCCCATTGTGAACCCGGAAATGTTGAGTACCCCAAAGTTTTATGTTAGAAATAGATAGTATGGGTCCCCAGTATTCAGAAACTGCCGGATGCTAACTTATATATATTGGGCAATTAGCATAACTGACATAATTAGCATAAATTAGCATAATTTCCTATATGGGCAATATTTCAACAAAATTGACTTGGCTGATCTGGGCAATATTGGAGTGGTTTTAGGGGTTATTGATGATGCTGATTCCATTTCTGACATTTTCAAAATTCAAAATGGCTGTCTAAACCGGAAGTGACCAGATTTTAACCGCCAGTGGGCCGATTTTGATGGATTTCAAAATCTGGTCACCGGTTTAGACGGCCATTTTGGATTTTGAAAATGTCAGAAATGGATTCAGCATCATCAATAACCCCTAAAACCACTCCAATATTACCCAGATCAGCCAAGTCAATTTTGTTGAAATATTGCCCATATAGGAAATTATCGCAATTATGCTAATTGCCCAATATATATAAGTTAGCATCCGGCAGTTTCTGAATACTGGGGACCCATACTATCTATTTCTAACATAAAACTTTGGGGTACTCAACATTTCCGGGTACTCATTGTTGGCAAGTACAGTAGACTAATATAATAGTGATGTCTGTTAAAGTTGGGTAGTAACTGTGAATATTGACCCCTGGTTTGTTTAAGGTCCAGATGTTCTTTAAATACAGAATAAGGCTACTGTACTGTACATTTTAGGTTAATGAATGAATGAATAAACTAATGAATATAGAAGAGAATATGAATTAATCACACACACACACTGATGTGTAAGCCACAATAGAAAAAAGCTTTTAGTTTCATTGTGGTTTTTATCAATGATATTTTTAACACAGTTGTGTGTTTACTGTTATTATGTGACATAACCTGTGTTTTGATGAAGACGGAGGTGCTGCATCTTTAAGTTATCATCGTCTTAACATTACATTTTTTTGCATTTACATAAAAAACATTCAGATTCTGATTAATTTTCAGGTTTAAAAACCAAAAAATAAGATTTTATATTCATTGTTTCAGTCACTGAGCTGCCTCATTATGTAACTTTTTAGTTTTTTAAATCAAATATAATATGAGTTTTGTCCAGCGTCAGTGTCCATCACATAGAAACGTCCATGTCAGTGTTTTACAGCCGGGAATCGAACCTTCAACCCTCTGATAACTCGACGCTCGGCTCGACCTCCAACAACGACATTATGATTTCTTTTTTCTTTTCTTTTTTTTCAAGTTGGGAAATAAAGAGTGAGTGTGAGTGCGAGAGGAAGTGAGTGGGTTAGATAATCCCCATCTGGACACATGTTGTCCAGATGTTGTTATGTGTCCAGTTAAAGTTCCTGACCAACATCTGGACTCCAGTCACTGACCACTTCTGACCAGCGGACCGTGTTTTACTGTCAACGCTGCTCTGCTGCCTCACCTGTCAGGTCACATCTGTCCTCCTCCTCACCAACATCTGTCCTCCTCCTCCTCCTCCTCCTCCTCCTCCTCCTCCTCCCTCCTCCTCCTCCCTCCTCTCCACTGATTGGACGTTTCCGACGGCTTCATGAACCCTGAGCTGCCGACTATTTATAAACCTCCACTTTTATTCTGCTGTTCAGCTTTATTTTATTTTATTTTATTTTATAAGTTTCAGCCAAAGAGCAGAACACACAAGTGTGTTTTTGTTTATTTGATTTGATTATAATCTGTTTGATTATTAGTCGTTTTGAGATATTTAAAGGGACAATGAGGAGTTTTGGAAAGCAAAGTGCTTTCACACTACATTTCCCATGAGCCTCCGTGCGCACGGTGAAATTCTTGGACCGGCGCAAGACGGACAAAAGCTAAAACATTTGCCAAGAATGTTTTCATTCATCAAGAATGAAAGTCGGAGGTTGGAAGACGATCAGATACCGTTGTAGTTCCGACCGTAAACGGCGATTCAGCTGCGTTATTCCCATGACCCGTCGGGCAGCGTCCAGGAAACCTAAACTAGGAAATGCTGGGCGAGTCGACCACTAATAATAATAACAAAATAACTATAAAGACAAAACAATATATTTATCTAAAATGGACCCATTTACAAGTGGTAACGTAGATTCATCCACATTAATATGAGACTCTTTAAGAACCAAAAGCAAACTCCTTGTTGTCCCTTTAAGTTGATTTGTGTCAAGGCTGTATCTTATTTTGAAAATACAGAGTCAGCTTTAAGCAGTGGTAGAGTAATAATACTACTACACGACGTAATTTACTTGGGTAGCCTACTGTTCATAAATATCCATTAGAAGTAGTTGTACTGAAGTATTTTATGTTACAACTGCATGTCTGACAAAATACTGCTGCAGTAACATTCAGTTTACACATGAATAATTTAATTTCAGCAGGAGTTTAACTTGTATTAATAGGCTATTCCGTCCTTTTAAAGTATTTCATGGTGGATTTTTCATAAACAGCCAAAAGCTTGAAACAAAATGTAGAAAAGAAAAATCAGTTGTTGTTTTTTTTTTTTTAAAGGAAACTTTCAGTAGAGAAAGAAACTCCCAGGAAGTTAGTACTGTTGCCTTGGTGACCAGACCTATTTATAACACTGACTGTAGCTACCAGGCTCTGTGCTGTGGTGTTGTTGTATTGTCACTGGGTGTCAACAGTCTGGATCCACTTTAACGGCAGTTTCAGTAAAGTGTCAGAGCAGTAAAAGTCTGTGTTTTTTGTTTTTGTTTCAGTAGAATCTAAAATATTCATTAGAGAAACAGTGACAGTGACGGGTCATTAACTCTTTAAAAAGAGGCTGTAAAACTGTATTACACATTGACACACAGCAGTCTGGACAAGAACAGCTACGTCAAGTCAGCGATGACGCCGGAAGAGAGGCAATTATACCTTCAAAATAAGACGCAGCATTTTATCTTTATATGGATTAGGAGAGTTTCTTCTCTTGTGATGCGAGTGAATCATGTTTGAACTCAATATTTGATATATTAAGATACTTTATTGCCATTATACATGCATGTACAACGAAATTAATGTGCACATTCAGAGGAAAAAGAATACATATCCTACAATAGATCAAATAAACAATGTGCATCACTCACACATCAACATCCATTCACTGACCACACGTCTGTGTCCTTTTTAAATAAAGGGTGAAGCCTGTTTGTTGTTACCCTTTCCGAAAAATGGTTATTAGGCCTATTATTTATATTGAATAAACAGTCACTTATTCTGAGATAAAATAACAAAAACGTACATTTAATAACTGCATTTGCGCTCTGTTAAAAGACTACAACGCATTTTAGGGTGGTAAATGTCTTCAAAGATCATTTTTAAACCTCTATTGGAGCTTTATTCTGAAGGGGCTCTGACCGGAAACGCCGCCGTGGTGCGTTCGCGGTCACTTTGCAGCCGTCGGATTCGTAGGCAGCAGCAGCAGCAGCAGCAGCGGTGCCTCTAGTAGCTGCTGAAATACTGTTTCACCTCGGTGCTGCTGGTGAATCTCCAGCTTCTCCCTCGGTGTGTGTGTGTGTGTGTAGCCTATGCGTGCGTGTGTGTGTGTGTACGCGCTTCACCGGGCGCGGCAGCAGCAGCCGGTACCGGTGCCGGTGTCCGGGGGGATGTGGGCCTCCTCCTCCTCCTCCTCAGTGTCGGTGTCACAGCCGGTGAAGCAGCGCCGCTCTGACTGACTGACATTGACCGAGTCGCTGTTGTTTTTCCTTCATGTGAGTAAAAAAAAAGAAAAGAAAAAAAGAACCTGCTGCTTGATGATGATGATTATTATTAGTCAATCAATAATACCAATTCTCAATCTGATCCATATGTTTCCTGGTGTGAGGCAGGAGGTGTAGTGATGATGATCCCCGTGTATGTTTGTTATTGATGATGATGATGTAATTAATGCCGATTTGTTGAGGTCATCGCGTGTAATCAGATATCTGACGTCACGCGTTGTGTCATGAGAGTCGCTGTTTGTTTTTTTTAATCGTCAGATTTTTAAATGAAGTTTTGCCCGGTTGACTCTTATCCAATGACATCATCATTGCACGGGCTTTCCCTCAGCAAAGGGATGCATTTATTTTTGTCATCTCAACCCCCTCCTCCTCCTGCATCTGTGTGTTGTTGCACGTTTGTGTTCTGTCTGACATTGACATCCATCCATCCATGCATCCATCCATCCATCCATCCACCCATCCATGCTGCTGCTGCTGCTGCTGTTTGAATCCCCAGTGAAAATATTTAAATGTCTTGAGATGTGCTGTGGTCCGGTAGAGTCGTTACAGACAGGAAGCTGCTGCTGCTGCTGCTGCTGAACCAGCTCAGCTCTAATGCATTATTTGTGAAGCTTGTGTATATTTCTGACGTCATCATCAACCCGCAACAGAGACGACACTGACTTCTCTATCTGACAGCCAGTCAGTCAAAGAAATGTTATTTAAAGGACAATTCCGGGCAAATTCAACTCGGGGCTGTATTTTCCTAGCATTTTAGGTAAAAAGAAGGAATCTGAAGATTTTCAGTTTAATGTCTCCTGTTTTGCGGTAGTTGTGTCTGTCCCCGCATCGCCACGGCAGCGATGAATGGGAGCGGATTGAAGTTCCGCTGCTTAGGCTGTTTCCATCCCTCAAAGCCACAAACAGCGTCAGATGGCGACTCAAACATGCACCCAGAAGTTTATTTACTTCAAGCAAGCCGACATGTTTGTAAAACTACAGTAGATCTAATTCAAAGTCTTGTGCGAGACCCAAGTTGACGCTCGGTGTGTTCATGTGCAGTCGGAAGCTCCCGTTTGTGTCATAAACACAGGAACATCAACTCTTGACTTGCTTGAAGTAAATAAACTTCTGGGTGCATGTTTGAGTCGCCATCTGACGCTGTCTGTGGCTTTGAGGGATGTAAACAGCCTAAACAGCGGAACTTCCATCCACTCCCATTCATCGCTGCCGTGGCGATGCGGGGACAGACACAACTACGGCAAAACAGGAGCAATTAAACTGAAAATCTTCAGATTCCTTCTTTTAGACCTAAAATGTTAGGAAAATACAGCCCCGAGTTGAATTTGCCCGGAATTGTCCTTTAACAGCAGCTCTGTCTGGTCTCCTCTCTTACCTTTATGACGACTCCACGCTGCAGTTCATATCCTCATGTTTCCAATTAGAAAAAAAAGTCCATTTAAACAGATTTCATTTAGCAGTAATAAAAGCTGATCTGTGATCCTTTGCCTTCAGGCCACGCTGCATGGTGAATCTCTCCCACGTGGTCGTCGTGTGTGTGTTTATAATCTACTAGCGCTGACATTAAAGAGAGACGGTTAAGATTAGATTACAACCGGCCTGTGTCCTGCTGCCTGTGTTGCTGCTGCTGCTTTCGGGGGCAACACAGTAAATTGGGTTATGTTAGTATAGGCACATTTTCTCCTGATCCCTATCCGCTCATCTCCTCGCCACTCGTCTCATCTCCTTCACCGCTTATCCTTCGTCTCCTCCGGTGTCTGTCTGACGATGATGATCTAGGACAATCGATAGGACAGTGGAGGTTCACTTCACCGTGTACCGCCTGTTTGATGGTGGGTATTAAAGGTAAAGGTGAAGGTCGTCCGGTTTCTGGCGAACAAGGATGCGATGATGATCTTGAATGGGTATAGGACAGTGTAGCGGAGGTTCTGAAACTGTGTGTCGCTTGTTTTTTGATGGACAGGTGAAGGTAAAGGTGAGGTCGTCCGTCCTGCTGATTTGCATCGGGCTTCGTCATAGATAAGAGGTGAAGAGTAGTTGACGCTCTCAGAGAAAGAGCCATTGAAAGTACTAGAAGGTACTCGAAGGTACTTGAAGGTACTACGGTGAAGAGAAGTGTGCTCGACCTCTTTATTCTGGTGAAAGGCGTCGAGTGTGTAGGTGTGGACGCGTTGGCGAGAAGCCGAATGCAATAAACCGAGGCCAGTTTGACTGATGCAGCCCAAGAGGTAAAGGCTTTATCTTGACGGTTGACGATTGACCTTACCAGATAACAAGGCTCCAGACTGCCTTCCTTTACCAGGAGCACAGTGGCCCCTTCACTTAAAATTTTTGGAGTGCAAGCAGAACATTTCAGGGCGCACACCTTAAAGCAGTACTAAAGAACTTTCAGTTTTGGTTGAGTTTGGCGGCGCCTGTGGACCAAAGCGGTAGTGTTTTGCCTGAAGGAAGACTCAATTTACCATGAACACTAGCGTGAAGCCCTGTAGATATCCTGCATTAAAATTAACAGAAGACATCAAAACTAAGTTTCTGTTTCCAGTGGATCATTTCAAAGTGAAAACACAAACATAATCCATTGCTAAAGTGCCGTTTTGCCTGTTCCCTCCTTGTTGTGACTCGCAAAAGTGAAAGTGAAAGTAAAGTGAGAGCAGGGTTCCTACCATGCTCCTCAAAGCTGCTTAGTGCCAGAGAAAGAGATACAGACCCCCTCAGGCCATGACAGAGGTGTCATTCAACTTGTTGTAAGTCGATGTATCATCACAAAAGTTATGAAAATATTTTATGAAGGTTGAAAAGTTACTTAGTGCTGCTTTAAAGGCCCCATGGCATGAAAAATGTGATTTTGGTTATTTTTTCATGCTTGGGGAGGTCTCTGGGCCTCGTATATACTGCCCCATGCATCAAACTGGTCATAAACGGAGAAACACACACCGCCCATTTGTAGGAACATTCTATTTAAGACGAGCAGATAGCACTTCCTCCTTTCTGTGATGTCACACACAAGGTAACTCCGCCCACCGTGACCAGTTGTTTTTTTTCAATTTTTATGAATGCAGTTTAGGTTTCAGTTACTTGCCTGTGATTGGCCCGACCACACACCACTCAAAAACAGTGAGCCAATCAGAGGAGAGGTTCTCATTCTCTCTTCTGATTGGCCAAATGACCTGTGCCTGCTAGAGCTCCAGAAAGAGGCAACAGAAAGGGGCAATATAAACGATATTAAGCAGATCACAGGTACTCAAAACCAATGATACATCTTGTTAGGGATATCAGCAGGTAAATAAACCCAGAGAAAAGTGCACAGCATGGGGCTTTTAAAGAGGAACTAAGCAGGATTTTACCTTAATTAAAAAGCTCCGGAGTAATTGTGATCGTTAACTACATGACTTGTGACTTGTTACCAGTGAGAACGGAGACTCTCTGTCTTCACCTGGCGTCTCACGGCTGAAAACCAACCTTGTAACATCAGTGTAGTGACTGGTCGCCGCCCCGGTGTCCCAGCTCTCGTCTCTGCTGCACCGCGACACAAACGCGCTCCGCAACCCGTAATAAACACACACGTTGTAACATCGTGTATGTTATGTAACGTTATCCACCGCTCCATTTATTGATTTTTCGCCGGCTTTGTTGTAAACAAATGCACATGGAGGAGAGGAGCGTAACCGAAACAGCGGAAAAGCGACCAGACTTGTATAGTTCCCCTTTAAGGGGCCGTGACCACCGGCCCACGCTCTGGGCCTCTACTTTCCATTCAGATCCTATGTAGTTCGGCGCTCACAGCACTCAGCGCCCTCGGCGGAAAAAAAACTCTGTCTTTCCTTTTTTGTCGCGGCGCTTAGAGTTGAAATCTGTTTAACTTTTGGAACAGCGCGCCGCTCGTCAAGCGGCTCGGAAGTGAGACGGCTCGTTTTGTAACCTGGTTAGTTACAGCAGCATTCTGGGAGAGATAGAGAGAGCGTTTGGTGGACACGGCCCCTAAATCAACTTGCAATTTATGATCCTCACACACATCGACCTGCCACCTGTAATGACACATTCCAGCTTCTTTGAGTGTTAAAAAATAAACATCAAATTTACAGGTTGCACATCTGAAAATGTAGGGGCAGTGGAGCCCTGGATGACGGTGTTGGGTTCCTTGTTGGAGAACCTTTGATGTCTCGATCTTCTTGACCTTTTGTTTCCCGTCTTCTCCCTCTTTCAGACACGGAGAGTTTGGTCAATGGGAATCACCGGGCCGGTCCGGCTCCGTCTCCCCCGGCTCCCGGAGCGAGGATCCAGTCCGAGCACAGCGCCATCGTCAGCTCCATCGAGAAGGACCTGCAGGACATCATGGACTCCTTAGCCATGGACGACCCGCAGCCGTCGTCGCTGGACGCCAAGAAGCCTCCGGGAGGCCACGCCGTCGCCCACTCGCCGCTGTCGCCGATGGTCAACGGCGGCGGCCGCTACCTGCTGTCCCCTCCCACCAGCCCGGGCGCCATGTCCGTGGGCTCCAGCTACGAGAACACGTCCCCTCCCTTCTCCCCGCTGTCCTCGCCGTCGGCCGCCAGCAGCGGGAGCTTCACCAGCCCGTCTGGCGGCCCCCAGGACCAGAGCTGCTCCTCTCTGCCGCCAGTGCCTGTACGCTCCTCCAGCTACAACTTCACCTCCACGCCGCCGCCCGTACCGCAGCCACGGACCATACTGCCTAACTTCAGCAGCGGCGGTGGCGGCGGCCAGAAGGTTCAGGAAAGCCCCCGGCTGCAGAGGAAGGTCTTAACGGAAACGCCTCCGAGCCCCAAGCCGAGCCGCAGAGGCCTCGGCCAAGACGTCTTTCTGTCCTCCACCGAGTCTCTCAGCGGTAGAAGCGTGGTGCCGAGCAGCCCCCGCCTCCCCTCCGGCCCCAGGACCAAGACCACCGCGGCGCTGCAGGAACGGCCCGCCAGCCCCTTCAGAGAGCAGACCGCCGCCGCCAGAGCCTTCCAGCCGCCCCTCGACCCCATCGTCCACATCATCCAAGGATCACCGCTGCAGCCGCGCTCTCTGCAGCCGCCAGAAAGCCCTCGCATGGCCCGCAGGAACCTGGAGCTGAACGGCGGCGGAGGAGGAGGAGGAGGAGCGAGCAGCGCCACCATGAGGGAGCTGCCGCCGCTCAGCCCCTCCATGGCTCGGAGAGGGGGGGTCCCGGTTCTCCCCGGCGCCCTACCGGGGACCGTCCCCACCCTGAGGTAAGGCTGCAATGAAAACACTGTAATTGAAGAAAAATCTGAGTAGTGAAATGGCGCTGGATATGGATTATTTATTGTTTTTACATTGGTATTGGTATTTTTCGTTCATCACAAAAGCCAGAAGAAGCCTGAAGTGAAACCTCAGTTAAAGTTGTATTTAAAGCCCCAGTATGTAACTTATTTGGCTTTTTATTATCAAAAATCAAATATGTCTTTCATAAATACGTATTTCACTGAAGTGGAATCACAGCTGCATACAAATGAAAGCTTTCTGGTACCTTAGAATGAGTTGTTACAAGTCGTTACAAACACATAAGTGGGCGACGCACCGAACCGAGGCGGCCATGTTGCATCGCCATTTTTTACGTTGAGTGGCAGCGTGACCGTAGGTAACCACGGAAACTCAGCGGAGCTGTCGGCTCGGCCTGTTAAAACTGTCACCACTGTGTAGTGTGAGGAAGGACGGAGGCACTGGTGTTGCATTCAGGTGCAGTCAGGCAGACGGCCGTCGGCACACCAACCGGATGTCATTTTACTCGAGGAGAGAAAGACGGTAAAACAATACCACATCACCATGACAACATATTGTCACGCCTGTATTGTTTTGCCTCGTGCTGGCGGACCACTTGTTTACATAGACGCTTGTTTATCCTGTTACATGCAGCGTCTGTTGTCTGTCTGACGTCTGCCCCATTTCACATGAATGCAACATCAAGAATACGTTCAGATATGCAACCGCACCGCTAGATGGGGGTAATTCCTACACATTATACCTTTTAAAGTTGAGTTTTGGTGGCTCAATAAATACTTTTTTTTCGAAATCAATGAATAATCGTGGTTTCAATATCAATCAAAAATAATCCTGATTATTATTTTCTCCATAATCGTGCAGCCCCACCCTGAGGACTCCTGACAGCCCCTCAGGTCTCGCCAACAAGGTCGTTCTGGAGAGTCCCAGGCTCCGACGGAAAACCGGATCCACATCTGAGGAGGCGATGTGCAGCAGCAGAGGGGTCAGAGCTCGCAGCCCCTCTCCGACCTCCGGCCTCATGGAGGGAGGAGGAGGAGGAGGAGGAGTACGGAAAGCCAGCTTCGGGAACGCCCTGTCTCCGGCCTACAGCCTGGGCTCGCTGCCCGGCTCGTCCCCCGCGGCGAGCCCCCGGACCCACAGGAAGATGTCGGCGGGGAGACCCCACCCCGGGATGAGGGAGAGGAAGAACAGCATCACGGAGATCAGCGACAACGAGGACGAGCTGCTGGAGTATCACCGGCGGCAGAGAGAGGAGCGGCTCCGGGAACAGGAAATGGAACGACTGGTGAGTCTGAGACACGACGCGACGCGACGCAATGACACAGTGTTGTTGTTTGTCCTCACGGTTATCAAACATTTAACACAACATCGAGGTTTATTCAGACGATGCAGCGTTGGTATCGTTTGTTTTTACTAAACGAGAGTAAAGAGAACTGCAACTAACTAATAATTCACTTCATATATCTCAAATACTGTAAAACAGTTTTTTTTTAAATAAGGAAAAAAAAGAAATATCTGTAAAATATTTAAATTCTGTCCAGATTAAACCAAAAAAGCAAAATGTTCACAATTTAAATGTTCAATCTGAATCAAAATTCATTCAGAACATTTCCCAGGGTTCCTACGCAAGTATGGAAAGTATGGAAAAGTAGGATATTCGATTTTATACATTTCCAGGTCTGGAAAAGTGTGGAAAATGGAAATATATTTATCTCAATACTTATCTTGGTTTGGTCTTAAGTTATTTGGGCTAATTATTTTGTATGTGCTATTGTATGTATCGCCTGGAAATCATTTGGTTGCATAATGGCATACCCATTCAGAATAATCAAAACAAAGGATAAATTGCATGCTTTTTTTTAATATATTATGCACATCTATATCACAAATTTTATGAATCTTTTACCGAGAAGTCTGGAAATTAGGGTCTGGAAAAGTATGGAATTTGGAAATTTCAAATGTGTAGGAACCCTGATTTCCTCCTCTGTTGTTTCAGCTGACAATAAATCAGTAAAAATGTATTATAAGTCAGGTGGAGAATTTACAATTACAGTTTCCTCCAGGGTTGTAAAACCTTAACCAACGTTGGATCGTCTTGTTGTTTATGTTTCACCATGAGCAAGAGAGAAAGAGGAGCGACCTTCTCTCTCTCTGTCTCTTTATAATTCATAAATCATCACAAATAATGGGTCTGTCTCACTGATTGAGAAACTGAACTAAATGCTTCGTTAAGCTTCATTCCATTCAGAGTGTGTGTGAGTGGTGATATATGTGAACTGCAGTTAATTTAATTCTACAAACACGACATTAATAAGAAAACGAGTCAGACGTTGTGACGTGTGACCCATAAACTGGTCCAGTGGTGCAGGAGGAAACGATTTAAAAAGAAGCGATTGGACTTTGATTGATTATTTACAACTAGAGATGATGGTGTGATATGATGTTTTGAAAAAAGAAATCACAGTTTCACGGTTTCACAGCTCTAAAATGTGTTATTTTTAAAGAAAACAAACTACTTTTAGTAGTTTAGTAGTTTACTTTTAGTCTTTTATTTTTTATATTCAACATATTATTGAATGTGTATACCATCAGGTTAAAATAAATAAAAAGTTTGTAGGAAACGGGTCCCAGAGCGGGTGAATGTCAAAACGCCGCCTCAGCGTTTTCATGTAGACACCCAAATCTGATCTTCTGTGGAATAATGATGTCATAGCCCCGCCTCTTTAATCTGTGACCTGAACCACAGCGGTAGACTTGACGTAACAATAACAATAACAATTTTTTTTATTTTGCATGAACATATCATTTAAAATAGTATGTATGAACAATCGTTATGATGGGGATGTGCGAAGGGGAGGTGTGAAACCCAAAAGGGCTGATATGAAAACCTCACCCATGAAGAACAGATTCAGAAACCAAATTTGTTACAAGTTAAAGCAGAAGTAAGCGATATTTTTGTGTTAATATAAGTCTTAAATAGTTATATCTTCTCGTATCCTACAAGTTTTATCCAATGAGGAGAGAGAACGGCATGAAGGGCTGTGTGTGCAGCCAAGGGATGCGCCTGAATGTGGTGACGTAGGGACGAGGACCAATAGATCCATGACAAGGGCGGGGGCTGCTAACTCCCATCGGCTGACAAGAAGTTATGGTGCGTTCAAGGCAACCTGTAACTCGTGTTTTTCCGACCTGTGAAGTTGTACCAGTTCAATCTGGTACGAGTTCACGGGTCGGAAGTTACGAGTGGCCGTTATAGTGACTTTCACAGGTAAAACAGGTCGGAAAAACACGAGTGGGTTGCCTGGAACGCTACAAAGTCGTAAGTTGTGACTTGAAGCTGTAATTTACGGTTTCAAAAGCCTGCCTGGAACGCAGGATTAGCCAAAACGACCGGATCGCTTACTTCTGCTTTAAGACAAGAAAATAAGGAATAATTAAATGATAAGATGATAACGAAAAATAAGTAGAAAAAAGTTAGTGAATATACAGTGAATATAGGGGAAAAAAAGGAAAAATACATTATGAATAATGCAAAACAATAATGATACATGTAATAATGAGAAGAAACATGACAATAAATACACAAAGTAATTATAGATGTCTTATTATGTTTGATGGTATAACAGTGGCCAACAACTGCTGGGTTTTTGCTGAAACATGTCAATTAAATCGTCAGCGTTGCACTGACGCGACTCCCAGTCAACGTTTAGTTGATGATGTTTGGAGTTTGAAAACAGCAGAGAAGCTTTTCTACGTCTTCTTTGTTGTTGTTTTTTCTTTAGGTGTGTTTGTGTGGCAGCGTTAGTTACACCGGAGGGATTTCTGATCTGCACTTTTAGTGGTTTTGAACCCGTGACTTTTTCACACCCTGTGCTTTAATTATTTACAACTAGAGGTGATTATTAAAATAGATTTCAACCATGAAGCTCTTTATGTTTCCTCTCTGCTGTTCTCACTTCATCTGTAACGTCTGGTGGTGTGTTGTTCTCACTTTGTCCTGACACCTCGGTGTGGCCGTGCCGTGTGTTAGTGTGTGTGTGTGTGTGTGTGTGTTTTGAGGAGCGTGTTGTGAGTTTATTGGCACTGATGAGCCGTGCATCAGGATCAGGCTGCACCGCGTGGTTCCATACGTTTGGCGCTCGCTGCTGCTGCTGCTGCTGCTTCTTGATCTTGTTAAAACGATGAAACGAGCTCCTGTTGGAAGGATTTCACCGTCGGGTCTCCATCAGTTGTGAAGGTGAACGACTTGATTTTTATATCCATGACTCTGACGAGGAGAATCTGTGCTCCAGTCTGATATATTATTCTTTTTTTGCCTCCAGCACCTTCTTATCTGACTTATCTGAAGGAATTTCTCCGCCGTGATAATTTCGCCGGCTGAGTTTGGGGTTTGTGATGAAATGTTGCAAATATTCCTGCAGACGCTCGGTCTGAGTCTTTATCAGTTTGACCTCGAGGAAGGAGATCGTTTACAGGCCGGCTGCTCCTCCTCCTAACAAACATGAACTGTCTGTAACTTGGCAGTGGACTGTCTGAACCGCTGCTGACATGCGGTCTCAGGGCGCCCACATGAGCCCATAGCAACCGCATTGTTTGTTGTTTCCTAAACTGAGCGGCGGGGACGGGACGGTGGGGGGTGGACAGTGGTGGGACGGTGTTGGACATCTTGAATGTGTCTGAATGAAGCTGCAGAGACGAGATCCTTTAGGAAAAAAAGCTTTTTATGTGTGTTGATGTTTTGTGTGGAGGCGTCTCCAGCTGCTAATTACAAAGCGTGAGACAGAGTGAAGACGGCTCGGTGGGACGGAGACGGAGAGACTCCGGTCAGGTTGTGGTGCTGCTGCCTCCTGCAGAGACTTGGCAGTAAAACAGTGAGACGTCGTCCACACACGCTGACGCTCTGTTTAACCCTTTATAGTGAGTTAGTTGACAGCAACAGGTCATTCATTGCTGCATGAAATGAGACGTGTTTTAAAGAGAAACTCGCGCCCCGTAACCAGTAATCTCTTGTTGATGACAGATAAGACTACACAGATATACACATGGTAACATGGTAGATGATAAATAACGTTCTCCACCGCTCCATGGATTGATTTCTCACCGGCTTCGTTGGAAAGAAATGCACATGGAGGAGAGGAGGGTTAGAGACACAGAGGAGGAGACACCAGACCTTCAGCTTTAAGACTTTATTGTGTCCATAACATCATGAAACTTTGCACATGCAACAGGTTTGGTGCAAAATGTATGGGGTTTCTTGTTTCTTTTAACACATGCGAGCGGCAAAATGGCTCTACAGCTTCTTTTATAACATTTCACATGCTCCCTTCCTCCCCTACGTTTGACCTACAGTAGATGTATGAAATGTGTCGTGCAGAAGAGCCTCTAACACCTTCAGTCTAAAACCAACAGGACGTCCACAACTAGGAATCTGATTTTAATCTTTTGTGCCGTTTGTTGTTGGATTTTCCAGACAGGTGCGATTAATAAATAGTGATATTTAGTCAATATATATATATATATATATATATATATATAATATATATAGTGTCTGTTTCTCCCTTTGAATTATATATAGTGTCTGTTTCTCCCTTTGAATTATTTTCCTTCTCATTGTGATGTTCGGCTGAGCAATTACTCAGAATATGATCAATATGGCCGACCGCAGTATCAATATCAATATCAATATCAATATCAATATCAATATCACAGGAGCTGCAGTTTTATTGATCAAGATAAAAATGTGTCACAACAGACCATAAGTGAAGTGTTGTGGTGCTGCAGAGATATAAATCATATTCTAATAAAGTATTAATATGAAGCATTTCTATTTCTTCATTGAAAGTGAAAAGCAAAAATACCATAACTATTATCTGTAAGAAGTAATTGCAATATATATTCTACTTCTACTACTACTATGAAGGGAAGCTCCTCACATGAACCTGCAGGATTTTATCCAGCGATGTGGCTGATTGGATTTCTCCATTAATAATCAGGAGGACAGTTGTTCTTAAAGGGATAGTTCAACATTTTGGCAAATTGGCCAATTGCCATAATCCCTATAGTCATAGCAGTAGGTTCGTTACCTTTAATTGTCAGTGCAAGCTATTTTTAGAATGGCGGAGCAGAGCCGTGAGCTGCTCAGAGCTACGCTACGGAGGCTCATGGGATTTCTTGGTTTCCCTCATCAAACTCATCAAATACACAATCCAACAACTCCAAAACGCTCTGGTGGACAAGTTGTGACCTGCACATTCACCATGCTATGAGATAATAACACAACGTTACCAGACAGAGGTGTTTTAGAGGTAGCTACTTGATGAAAAACTGTCCCTGAAGGCAACGTGCATCAGCGGTTTTGCATGAATTTCCCTCTAAAACAACTCTGTCTGGTAACGTTCTGTTATTATCTCATAGTGTGGTGAATGTGCAGGTCACAACTTGTCCACCAGAGCGTTGTGGAGTTGTTGGATTGTGTATTTGATGAGTTTGATGAGGGAAACCAAGAAATGAGCCTCCGTAGCGTAGCTCTGAGCAGCTCACGGCTCTGCTCCGCCGTTCTAAAAGTAGCTTGCACCGACAATTAAAGGTAACAAACCTACTGCTATGACTATAGGGATTATGGTAATGGGCCAATAAGCCAAAATGTTGAACTATCCCTTTAATAAAGTTATTTAAAGTGAGTGTGAATGTAACTTCTGATACAGAGTGAATAAAACTTTCATTTTCAATAGTGCAGATAAGTAAAAGCCAAACGATGAGTCTCCACACAAACATTCAGTCTAATATAATTATTTATCAGAGTGAACAGAGGATCAGTCGCTCCGACAGTTTGCAGGCAGCAGATTAAAAACAAAAAGTTGGAAAGACGACATCAGAGTCGAGTGTTGGGAAACTGTTGATGTTAAAACACACGCTGAGCGACTGAGCTGTAAACATCGTCATGACGACTGTTTTTAATTGTTGTTCTGTTGTGAATAACGAGGATCCAACAAGAGCCGTCGTAGATCCTCATCTGTCTTCAGGAGATCGATCGTAAACATCTGAAACACATCGTTTTGTTCTTTACTTCTACTGTCTTTAATTTGAAGTGTCTGGCTTCTCCCGCTGTCAGCCAATCAGAAGAGAGGAGGAGGCTCTGAGCCTCTCTTTTGATTGGCTGACTGTTCAATAAAAAAAATAGAGCAGATTTCAGAATAAAACACTCAGAGAAACCAAATACTGCAAAGTTGTTGTTGGATGGATGGTGTCGTCCAGGTGGTGAGGGGGCGGGGCTTAGTTGTGACATCACAAAGTGACAGGAAGTCCTGACGGCTGCTTTTAAGGCTCAGTTTCTGAATACAGGCTGTGTGCATTTCTCTGTGGACTGAGGCTTTGATACTTTCACAGTATTAATATAGAACCTAGAGCTGCTTTATAATCACACTACACATGGACATCTACCTTTATACTGTATGGAGCTTTAATACAAACATCTACCTTTATACTGTATGGAGCTTTAACACAAACATCTACCTTTATACTGTATGGAGCTTTAACACAAACATCTACCTTTATACTGTATGGAGCTTTAACACAAACATCTACCTTTATACTGTATGGAGCTTTAACACAAACATCTACCTTTATTTTGAAGGGGCTTTAACACAAACATCTACCTTTATTTTGAAGAGACTTTAATACAAACATCTACCTTTATACTGTATGGAGCTTTTATTAGAAGAAGTATTTAATGAGTTACAGTTGTGTTGGCTCTAAAAACCTTAATTAAATCTGTAAAACCTGTTTTTTTTTCTTTACATGTTTAATGAATTCGGATGCTTAGTTGTATTTGTTTGTTAATTAACGGTTTAGACCAGTTAACGTCTAAATATCTCTGTGGTGGAAGAACCAGAGTAATGTCACCAGTCTGGAGCTTAAGAGGTTGTTTTTTTTTAATTCTCTTGGTTGTAATTTCTTGGCAGGAACGAGCCATTAGCATCTTTACTGCCTCATATTAACCTCCGTGAGCCTCGGTGTGTCAGAGCTCAGATCCTTTTGTTCTCCCTGTAGTTAACGACAACAACGAAACGACCTTTGGACCGGAGCGACCGCCGCCAGCGCACAATGAGTAATATTTACATTAGATCTGTGCAGATAGAGCTGAGCTGCACTGAGCTGCACCTCACACTCACTCGGAGGCAGATTCCTCAGCAGACGTTGTTGTGTTTCCCTGAGAGCAGAAACTCTCAGCTCTTCTTCCTCTTCTTCTCCAGAGTGGAGGAGGAGGAAGAGGAGGAGGAGGAGGAAGGCGTGGAGCTGCAGGGCCTGTAATTAGTCACAGTTGACTCACTGTCATGACAGATTTTTCTTCCCCCCCGAGCGTCTTGTGTTTTTAAAGCATTTCACACACACACACACACACACACACACACGAGGCTGCTACTCATTCACACAACCAACAATTAACCAGGAAAAAAAAGCAAACCAAAGTTATATGAACAGCGAAGTGCGAGAGAGACGAGTTAACACGGGAACGTTCAGACTCTTATTGTGAAATCAACAAGAGCAGCTGCTGCTGCAGGCTCATACAGCTGCTGCTGCTGCTGCTGCTGCTGCTGCTGCTGCTACACAGACTCACCTCAGGATTATTAGACTGTAGATCAGCTTTTACCTGTTGGAGCTGATTAATTATATGATGGCATCACCTTTTTAATCAATTTTTCTTGTTTTAAAGGTACATTGTGTAGGAATTCCTCCCATCTAGCGTTGCGGTTGTATATCACAAGCAACTCAATGGTATTTTTCATGCTGCATTCACGTGAAATTGGGCAGACTGCAGACGGACGACAGCCGCTGCACGTAACGGCATAAACAAGCCTCTATGTAAACAAGTGGTCCGTCAGCACGAGGCAAAACAATACACGTGATAATATGTTGTCATGGCGATGTGGTATTGTTTACCTGACCCATGTTTTACCGGCTTTCTCTCGACTTCTGTGACTAAAATGACATCTGGTTTGTTAGCGACGGCCGTCTGCCCGACTGCAGGTGAATGCAGCATCAGTGTGACGCTCCATTCCTCCTCACTGCGTTACCACGGTGACTTTTCACAGACGCCACCTCGACCTGAGCCGACAGCTCCGGTGTCTCCGCTGAGTTTCCGTGGTTTCCTACCGTCACGCTGCCACTGAATGTAAAAACATGGCGACACCACATGGCAGCAGCACCGAGCTTACCCGCTCCATGGAGATATGAATGATATGAACGGCTCATTCAGAGCTGACAGGAACACTTCAGTTTGTTGATGGGGGGGGATTACTGATTAATGAAAAACAGACTTTTTAACCAAATAATCGATTTTCCTGAAGAGATAACAGGAGAAGTTACACAATGTCCCTTTAAATGTGATTATAAGTTATTGAATATCAATAATGGTGGATAATGGGAGGTTTCAACTTGAAAATATTTGTTTTCTAGTAAAGTTGATCCCAACTTCTTCCAGAGCTTTCAACCACATCTCAGATCTTCATGTCCAGATGTTCTGGTCATGTGATGAAGAACATGAGAATTCTCTCTCTCAAATTGAATCGTAGGCAACAGGACTTGTATTTGTCTAGTACGCATCGGTGCGGACTAGTGAGACCGATGCGTACGAACTGATGAAGCCCCTTGGATAAGAGGCAAAATGTCTTCCTAGATAAATACAAGTCCAGTTGCCTACGATTCAATTTGAGAGAGAGAGAGAGAACAATAACCTGGATGAATGAATGAGAATATTCATAGACAAGAACATGAGAAACACTTGAAAGTTCTGGGAAAAGCCAGTGAATGAACTGTAGCTCAGCTGATCTTCAATGTTTGAGGCCAGGACTGAAGTTGTCATGTGGTGCAGTAGATTCAACATTGGCTTAACACTAACAGCTTGATACTGATTTGTTGGATGTTTTTTTTTTTTTCATTTTGTTGTTGTAAATTTAACTAAAATCCGACTAAATGACATCAAACATGTCCTGACTTTAATACCAGTCGACGTACTGATCTAAATAAACAGATATTTTCTGTTTATACTCAGTTTTTCCCTGAGGAAAATAAAGTTATGATCATAAATCTCTGTCAGAGGAGCCTGTTCTCCTTATACATTATTGTTATTATCATAGGCTACTTATCACTGAGATAGATGTGATGTAACATCTGGCAGCAAAGGGTTAAAGGTCGTTTAATGGACAGGACCAGTCTGGGTAGCAGTTATATTGAGATGCATCATGGGAAATGTAGGATCCAGTGTTGTTTTGCTATCAGATCCAGATGTCTCTCGTCTGAACAGCTGGAAAACCACAGGAGATCTGATTCAAACCACAAACACAAGTGGCTTCAAATCAGATTACAATTCACTGTCGTCTGTTTTGTTTGTTTGTTTGTTTCTGGGCGTAGCCTGTTACCATAGAGATCGATGTGGATAAGACACACGCAGATCGGATCTGATCAGAAAAAAAAGAAAGATGGATGGAGATCTGAGCTCCTCTTATTGGCTCTTCTGTGTTTATGGAAGAGCTGAACATTTAATAGTTAAAAGTTATTACTCAGATTTAAAGATCTAAGGTCAGTAGGGCTGCAACTAACAATTAGTTTTGTTATCGATTAATCTGTCGATTATTTAAACGATTAATCGATTAGTTTGTTTGCACTGCAAAAACTCAAAATCTTTCCCAGAATATTTGTCTTATTTCTTGTCAAAATGTCTCATTTCTAGTCAAACTAATCTCTTTCCACTTAAAATAAGACTCATCACCTAAAAATTAACTTGTTTTTAGATCATTTTCACTTGTTTCAAACAAATTTTCACTTGAAATAAGTAGAAAAATCGCAGAAAAGTTTTTTGTGCTTGTAATAAGAAAGAAAAACTTGCTCCACTATCAGATTTTTCTACTTATTTCAAGTGAAAATATGCTTGAAAGAAGTAAAAAGTGTCTAAAAACAAGCTACTTTTTAATGTATAATATACTTATTTTAGGTATAGGGGCCTAATGAGATTTGCTTTGACTAGAATTGACTAGAAATAAGACAAATATCCATAGTAAGATTTTGAGTTTTTGCAGTGTGGTCAATTAAATGTTGAAAAATTTTGAAAAATATCAACCAGTGTTTCTCAAACCACCAGACGACGTCCTCAAATGTCTTGTTTTGTCCACAAACCAAAGAGAGACTCAGTTTATTGTCATAAAGCAACAAAGAAACCAGAAATATTCTTAAAAATTCTTAAAAAACGACTCAAACCGATTATTAGATTATCAAAATAGTTAATAATCAATTAATTGTTGCAACTCTAAAGATCTGAAACATGATCAGTTTCATTGACGACAGGAAAAAACAGATTTGAATGGAGCTGAAGGATGTTGAACCCTCTCTGCTCTCCACCATCTGACACACACGCCGTCCTGGCACACACACTTGGCACATGGAGCGCGAGTCTCAGTGTGTGTCGTCTGTGTGAGACAGACACACACACACACACACACACTGAAGATGACCTCATCGTTCCTATCATTATCGTTTTTAATGAGCAGCCACCTCAGTGTGTGTGTGTGTGTGTGTGTGTGTGTGTGTGTTTGTGCTCTTATTTTGAAGGGAGCTTTTGTGTCGTCCAGTAGAAAACGACCAGGACGGAAATATCAGGAATCAGTTTGTGAATATTTTCCCTCGGGCTCAGATTAGATTTAGTGGAAATTAAAAAGGAAGTTCATCATCATCTTCCTCATCATCCTCCACCTTTTACTTTGTGTCTGTCGTCTTTTTGTCTCGACAGGAAGTCACGGACGCCGTCTCTCCGTCGTTGCGTGTCAGTTTTAACTCCACCAGGCTTAGTGTTTATTATTTGTTTCCCCTTTTATTTTGAAAGGTCCAGCTGTTTCTGGTCTGGAGGTGAAAACAGATCAGAGGAGAACGCAAAAACATATTTGTTGCTCATTTTATTTAGTAAAAAACAGCTGCAGTTTCCTCACCTCACTTCAGTTAAAGGGATAGTTCAACATTTTAGCAAATTGGCCCATTGCCATAATCCCTATAGTCATAGCAGTAGGTTCGTTACCTTTAATTGTCGGTGCAAGCTATTTTTAGAACGGCGGAGCAGAGCCGTGAGCTGCTCAGAGCTACGCTACGGAGGCTCATGGGATTTCTTGGTTTCCCTCATCAAACTCATCAAATACACAATACAACAACTCCACAACGCTCTGGTGGACAAGTTGTGACCTGCACATTCACCACGCTATGAGATAATAACAGAACGTTACCAGACAGAGTTGTTTTAGAGGGAAATTCATGCAAAACCGCTGATGCGCGTTGCCTTCAGGGACAGTTTTTCAGGAAGCAGTCTCTGCATTTACCTCTTTATTTAGCTCACAGCTCTGCTCCGCCGTTCTAAAAATAGCTTGCACTGACAATTAAAGGTAACAAACCTACTGCTATGACTATAGGGGTTATGGCAATGGGCCAATTTGCCAAAATGTTGAACTATCCCTTTAAAATATCAGTATTTTAACATTTTATTCTTCGTTTTAGTTTTTGGGGGCTTTTTTTGCCTTTAATTGACAGGAAGCTGCAGAGAGAGACTCGGGGTTTGACACGCAGCACGGGTCAGCACAGTTGGGGATCGATCCAGCGATCATTGCATGAGGATTAACCAACATTATACAGTACAAGAAGCAACCTCTTCTTCATTCATTTATTATTCATTATTTTAACATGTTTTAAACTTAACTTTGGACTCGTGGAGCGAGTGTTTCCTGCCTCTCGGTTCTGGCATCTCTGCTCTCGTCCCTGAGGATTAGCGAGACCAAATATACCCGGGCACTTTGAACACAACACCACACACACACACACACACACACATACATACACACACACACAGCAGCAGCAGCATCTCGTAGATCATGTCCAAATATATCCGACATCGAACCTGTCCACCTAGACTGACAGATATAACCTGCTGCTGCTGCTGCACCACCGGCCTCGCATTTAGCACAGGAGAAGTGTGTGAATCATCATTGTGTGTGTGTGTGTGTGTGTGTGTGAGGACAGATAAGACAAGAGGAGTGGACTCTTTATCTGGGACAGCAGCAGTAAATCTGTGTGTGTGTGTGTTTGCTGCAGTAATCCAGTCTTGAGACGACAGTAACACAAAACTCGTCAGATCAGATCAGAGCCGCGTTTTTTATTCTCTTTATTAGCAGCCTAGTTGTAGTTTATTCGATCTTTTACACAAAATTGTTCATAGTTGAGCATCAATCACAGTCAGTCAACCTTCCATAACACCATCATTCGTTCACTATTCATTCATAAATAGATCAAAAAGCTATCTAGCTTATAAATACCTACCTTTTAATTCAATATTCCATTAAATCCATTAGAGCTCTTCATGGTTTCAGAGTCATAGAAAGAAACAAGTATCCACTAATTAACAAATGAAGCCAAAAAATAAAATAAATAAACAGTATTACAGTTGCAATCAGAGTCATAGAAAGAAATAATTATCCAATAATTAACAAGTGTAGTCAAAAAATAAAAGAAAGAAATAATTTAACAGCATTACAGTTGCAATCAACACCCAATTAATCAATCCTGTTTATAGCTTTCTATCATACTATGTTTTAATCTATTTTTAAACTGTGTTATGTTTTTGCATTGTTTGAGATCCTCTGTCAAACTGTTCCACAGTTTTACTCCCGCCACAGAAATCCACATGCTTTTTAATGTAGTATATTTATTCTTGGTTGTTTTAAGTTAAGTTTCCCTCTTAGCTCATATGTCCTCTCTCTTTCCTTGAACGTTTTTGGAATATTATAAGGGAGTACATTTTTCTTGGCTTTTTTAAAATAAATAAACTGTTGCTGTTAATTGTTATTTAATTAGTCGTCGGTGTTTAAAAATGTCAGATCTCTCTGGTCGAAGGGTTTTACTTCAGTTTTCTGTCATAGTTTTTAAAGGATCCAGTTGGGTCCTGAGTGCAGATGTGCCTCCTGCTGTTATCCGTCCTCACCACTAGAGGGCGACATTGAACCGCTCAGAGCTGCAGCGACGCCACATCTCCTTTAATCAGTGTTACAGCGCTCAGAGATGATGGAGACACCACATTATATTCATTATAAATAAAACAAATGAATGATTAATGATTAATCGTGTGAACAAATGCAGAGAAACAGTTTAATTACACAATGAAAATGTGAAACAGTCTAATGAATCTTGGCTTTTAGCTTTTAGCTGCGTGACAGACTCTCACTCTGCAGGATTAAAAAAACACTTCATCATCATTATGAGCTGAGTTTGACAGGTTTATTGGATCAGTCCACAGTTTCTTTATGTCTTCATTGTGTGTTAAATTACTTCATGTTGCACAGTTGAATAAATAATAATAATACATTTTATTTAGTAAAGCTCCTTTCAAGCCACTCAAGGACACGTGCATCAGATAAAATCATCAATAAACAACATCCAAACACAAGAAACACACAATAAACAACATTCAAAACATCAGTAAAAATAAAAAAATATAAAGAGCAAATATTAATGTACAACAATGAATGAAACTGTGGCTCCATCAGAAAACACTGTAAAATAAAACTCTGTAAACTACTGAGATCAGTGCAGAAACATCAAGTTTGAGCATAGAACTTCATTTTTATACCAAAACTTCCACACTTTCCTTCTTTTTTTAAAGGGATAGTTAACATTTTGGCAAATCGGCCCATTGCCATAATCCCTATAGTCAAAGCAGTAGGTTCATTACCTTTAATTGTCGGTGCAAGCTATTTTTAGAACGGTGGAGCAGAGCCGCGAGCTGCTCAGAGCTACGCTACGGAGGCTCATGGGATTTCTTGGTTTCCCTCATCAAACTCATCAAATACACAATCCAACAACTCCACAACTCTCTGGTGGACAAGTTGTGAGCTGCACATTCACCACGCTATGAGATAATAACACAACGTTACCAGACAGAGTTGTTTTAGAGGGAAATTCATGCAAAACCGCTGATGTACGTTGCCTTCAGGGACAGTTTTTCATCAAGCAGTCTCTGTATTTCCCTCTAAAACAACTCTGTCTGGTAACGTTGTGTTATTATCTCACAGCGTGGTGAATGTGCAGGTCACAACTTGTCCACCAGAGCGTTGTGGAGTTGTTGGATTGTGTATTTGATGAGTTTGATGAGGGAAACCAAGAAATCCCATTAGCCTCCGTAGCGTAGCTCTGAGCAGCTCTGCTCCGCCGTTCTAAAAAAAAAAGTTGAACTATCCCTTTAAGTATTTAGGCGCTCAGCCAAATTTTATCTTTACAATAAATTTCCCTCATTAATAGTTAAATGTTTGATCTCTTAAAGAAAAAACCCTGAGTTTACAGAATCAGGATCAGAGAGCGTTTCATGTTTCTGCTTTAAAATAGAAAATGCAGTGAATCAAGTTCCAAAAATAAAATAATCAATTCATCACTGCATCTCATAAATAAGTTGTCAGTGTTATTATTTCTGTCCAGGTGACCTTCACCACAGGGATCAGGCTCAGTGACACCACCGCAGCAGCAGCAGTCATGGAAACCATAGCGACCATTAAACTGAACGCTGCATGAATATGTGAACTCTGGATTAAATTTATCCTCCTATTTCCAGTCGCCAGCCGTCGTCTCTCAGTTGAAACTCGTCCTCGTCTTCGTCAAGTTGTTTTCTTTTCTTAGATCAGAAGCGAGCGAGCGAGACTCCGCCCACTTCAGGAAGCTCTCACAAGACTTGGAGCATGGAGGGGGGAGGGGGGAGGGGGGGTTAGGGGCAGGCTGCTGCTCTCCATCCGTCCCAAAGTAGCTCTGTCTGCAGACAGTTGTGAAACCACTTCAGAGAGACAGAGAGAGCAGCAACATCTCTCCGTCCTGCTGCTCCGTCCACATTCTGGCTGACTGAGTGTGTGTGTGTGTGTGTCAGTGTGTGTCATGGACCGTTACCCGGTGCTGAGGCGAGGTCAGAGCAGCGAGCAGGCTGTTTTCTACATGTTGACTCTGTCCAGAGAGAAGCCGGCGTTCCTCAACGGACTGGCAGCGCTGGTCAAGGTAACACAACCTGATCATATTCTACATCCTCTGTGCCGTTCATGCCTTGGAGAGAAGTCTTCTTTTCGACAGTTGTACCTTATTTTGTACATTTTTGTTTCTATGTTTCTTCCTCTCTCAGCCCTAGAAGTCTGATTTAAAGGATAGTTACCGTTTTTTTTTACAATCTGGACCTTATTTGTAGCATAAAATACGATCATTTACTCACCCAGATAACTTTGGTGTCGTTACAAGTCGTTCTGACGAAATGAGCTCCAGCCGAGAGCCGCGTATATCCGTATAATGTGAGTCTACAGGGCAGCAGAATGCAGCCTCTAAATAACACATCTGCAGAGAAACTCCTTCATTTCACCAGTATTTAGTTATGATATGCTAGTGCTATTCCCCTCTGAGTCCGGGGTTAGCTGTTATCAACATCCGGGGTCTGTTGGTTGACCCACTGACCTCTGACCTGGATGATGTCATCTCATCTAACAGGCCACCACGGGCTCGGAGGGGAATAGCACTAGCCTATCATAACAAAATATTGGTGAAATGAAGTAGTTTCTCTGCAGATAATGTGTTATTTAGAGGCTGCGTCCGCTGCCCTGTAGACTTACATTATACGGATATACGCGGCTCTCGGCTGGAGCTCATTTCGTCGGAACGACTTGTAACAACACCAAAGTTATCTGGGTGAGTAAATGATCGTATTTTATGCTGGAAATAAGGTCCAGATTGTAGAAAATGGTAATTATCCTTTAAACGTGTGCAGTCTATGGCTCTGAGTTATGCAATAATCTCTTACAGTAACATGCTTAGAAATTCCTATGGATTTATCATAGAACAACACAAACATGGGGTCCAACACTGGAAACACTCATCAACTCAAAGTCTCTAGTTTTCTCAATAGGCACTTTTTCTTTAGAAAATAAATCCCTAGTTAGGTCTGAAAACGGCAAACAGAGCTCTGGTAGCTGATGTGGTAAATGGTCTGAAGCTTTTCCAGGACATTTGACTTTTTTTTCTAATTTTCCGTGTGTTTTCCATGACTGGAAAACTGGTCAATCATTTTCCAGGTTTTCCAGGACAAGAGAGAACCCTGTAATAATAATAATAATAATAATAATAATGAATGATAATATGTTTGAACAGCGGCTGCTCTCTGGGTTGTTTGGTTGGGTCAGATAATGTGAGCTGTGTTCAGTCAGTGGACGACATGTGACTCTGTGGTTACGAGCTGAAGGGAAACTCACACCGAGCTTCAGAAACGTTACAGAGTTTCTGAGTAAAGCAGCATAGCTGAGAGCTGAGAGCTGCTTTAACCAGGAGCGAGTTTACTGGTGAATAAAGGACAAAGTGGACGGAGATACAGTGGCATCATGTAAAAAAATTGTGTTAATGTGTTAAACAGTTCATCAAGTGGAAGATGAAATGATCTCCAAAAGGCAAGGCATCTTTATTTATAGGCAACTCAATGTGCTTTACATTAAGACAAAACATAAAAAAACAGCATAAAAACAAAAACACAGAGTTAAAAGCAGGAGCAAAGAAGAATAAAAAAGTAGAATAAAAGAAATAGCTCAGCTATAAGCACATGAAAAGAGAAATGTTTTTAACCTACATTTGAAAGTGCTAAGATGAAATGATATCCAAAAGTTGTAGAAAAGTTAAACATGAAACACTCTTTTTCAATATTACAGTTTCAGAGTGAAAAAGGGAAACAAAGCGGCAGCCTGAAACAGAATCGGAAACCCAGGAGACTTGAGCTCTCAGATAACTTTGACCAAGGTATCAGACAAGTTTACAAGTGTACTTTATTGTTACATATAATTACAAGAAGAAAAAAAAAGAATGTAACAGTGCAAATGTTTTGCATGACTCTGTAAATGGAAGAACCAGGTGGAGATGATGATTTTAAGTTTTTACAACATTTCTTTTCTTTTTTCTTTTTTTCCCCTCATAATTGGGCTGAAAAATCCTCTGAAACAAGAAGACGTTTCTCAGAGGGGAAATGTTTTCATGCAAATGTTCAGGGCTCCTCGGGGGGGGGGGGGGGGGTGAAGGGGGCCCCTGATGGCCCCTCATGGCCCCTCATGTTGCACTGACAGCTGCGTACGCCCCTGGAGACGCTTCACAGTGAAGTGCTGCTCTGTGCTGCATCTGACATCCACCTGTTACTGCTGCTGCATGTGACTGCAGCATCACATGAGTCTCCAGAGGTTGAACCACTCTCTGGTTATTAACACTAGTTAATGTTTCCTACTATTAAATCTACACTAGGGACGTCACAATATAGGTTGTCTTGGTACGCTTATTGTCACGGTATCACCATTATTCTGCATTAATTAATTTCACAACACTATGATTGTGTAAAATACAAAATATGATACAAAATATTCAAAGTATCTATTAAAGATTTCCCGAGAGGAGTTTGCTTGTGGTTCTAAAAGAGTCTCATATTAATGTGGATGAATCTACGTTACCACTTGTTAATGGGTCCATTTTAGATAAATATATCGTTTTGTCTTTATAGTTATTTTGATATTATTATTTAGTGGTTGACTCGCCCAGCATTTCCTAGTTTCCTGGACGCTGCCCGTCGGGTCATAGGAATAACGCCGCCGGATCGCTAGTCGGCATCGTTTATGGTCGGAACTACAACGGTATCTGATCGTCTTCCAACCTCCGACTTTCATTCTTAATCAATGGAAACATTCTTGGCAAATGTTTTCGCTTTCGTCCGTCTTGCACCGGTCAAAGAATTTCACCGATGCTCAAGGGAAATGTAGCATGAAAACACTTCACTTTCTGAAACTCCTCGTAGTCCCTTTAATATCGGACCAGGTATTAATCCTCTGTGAGAAATGTTTGAAATATTCAAGTCATTAATTGTCATCTATACCAAATGTTTAAAGGTACATTGTGTAGGAATTCCTCCCATCTAGCCTTGTGGTTGTATATCACAAGCAACTCAGTCGTATTTTTCATGCTGCATTCACGTGAAATTGGGCAGATGGCAGACGGACGACAGCCGCTGCACGTAACGGCATAAACAAGCCTCTATGTAAACAAGTGGTCCATCAGCACGAGGCAGAACAATACACGTGACAATATGTTGTCATGGTGATATCGTATTGTTTACCTGACCCACGTTTTACCGGCTTTCTCTGGACTTCTGTGACCAAAATGACATCTGGTTTGTTAGCGACGGCCGTCTGCCCGACTGCAGGTGAATGCAGCATCAGTGTAACGCTCCATTCCTCCTCACTGCGTCCTCCGACATCATCTATTTTGGGAAGTGACGGTATTTCGGAACCTGTACGATTTAAAAAATTGTGGCGTTGATTGTGAAAACATTAAGTCATCGTGACAAACCTAATCTACTCTCTGTTTACAGAGTTGAATGTAAATCACAGCGGAGACGTTTCTGTTTTCTCTGGACTCGTCTCATCTCACAGTTCCTTGTTCACAGCTCAATTATTTTTACTTATTTACTTTCTTCAACAACAGAAAGTCGGTTCATCGTCCTCCAGACTTTGTGATGATCTACAGCTGAGCGTGTGTGTGTGTGTGTGTGTATGTGTGTGTGTGTTGGAAAAATAAGAGTCTTTAATGGTCTTTGATGTCGTAACAAAGTGTTTGACGTGATGAAGTGGAGCCGGGGCGTCGCTGCTTTGTGTGTGAGACGCCTCCGGGGTTTTTAAAGAGGAGGTTCAGGGGTTTAAATGGCTGCACACGCACACACACACACACACACACACACACACACACACACACACACACACACACACACTGCTCCCCCCCAGGAGCTACGACTCCAGTGGTTTCATCTGGAGCTCCGTGTCAAACCACCAGGCTGATTTTATTATCATGATGATGATGATGATGATGATGACGTTCCAGAGGGTTTTCTGCTGCGGCTGTTTGATGCTCAGGAGGAAGAGAAGAATAATAATATAATAGAGATGTTCCTCTGTTCCTCTGTTTGTTGCTCCTCTGGGACTCGAACGCGACGAATCCTCCCAGGATCAGAGACGGAGCCGCCTGCAGACGTGTGAGGAGATGAAGAACATGTTGAACTTCTTCTTCCTCTTCCTCTTCTTCCTCCACGTGAGAGTTGTGTTTACACCTGTGACTCAGGTGGAGGGAAAACACAACACAGCTGTTCACTGGAGAGGAAGAACTCAGCTTTGATCAGAGGGAGGAGGAGGAGGAGGAGGAGGAGGAGGAGGAGGAGGAGGAGGAGGAGGAGGAGGAGGAGGCATTAAAGAGCCCCCAGGGCAGAGAGAGAGAGAGAGACCAGGAGGAGATGGAGACGAGTGGAGGATGAAAACAGACGAAGAGTAAAAAGAAGAGAGAGAAGAGAGAGGCGTTGGTGTGACATCAGAGCAGGAGTTCATGAGGTCATCTGAACCTGCTGCACGTTCAACAACCAGAGTGTCGTTGTGTTGTGTTTAAAGGTGTTCAGAAATTACCATTTGTCCTGTTTGCCGCACCTCCTTCTACTGTTTACCTGAGTAAGGAAAACAAATTTGATTGGTCGTTATCGAGCGGCCCGGGATATTCAATGTTTGGGGCGGGACCGAGTTCCGTGTGTGTGTGTGTGCAAGTGAGTTTAGCTAACGTAGCTAACTGTTAGCTAGTAGACTTTCTACGTTATAGCTTGCTAACTTAGCTAGCGAGGCTCATCCCGGATTTACTCTAAAATAGAATTTTGCACAAAGTTTGTGCTACATCGTCTGATAGATGAGTTATTACACTAATGTTAAGACCCATAGTGGGCTCAAATTCAATTTTCTTTTCTGAACACCTTTAACAAAACCACCAAAACAAACAGTTTCAACAGATTTAACGACCGTCCTGAAGGAGGAAGAAGAACTAGTGTTTCTTTTCTTTTTTTATAGCAAAGACAACTCTACAGTGTGTGTGTGTGTGTGTGTGTGTGTGTCACATTGCCGGTGGTTTCAGACTTGTGACTTGGCGATGACACGGAGGCAGATTTAACTGTTCCCAGATCAGCTCAGACAAGAACTGTGTTTGTGTGTGAGACGTTCAGGTTCATCATTACATAATAATAATAATAATAATAATAATAATTATTATTATTATTATTATTATTATTGGCTGAATGACTGAGCGTTGCCGTGGAGTTTGACCTCCTGCAGGACGGCATGTTTGTGTTTGCTGGTTTTAAAGGGACAACGAGGAGTTTTGGAAAAGCGAAGCGTTTTCACACTACATTTATGAGCCTCCGTTAAATTCTTTGACCGGCGCAAGACAGACTCATGTTTTCATTCATCAAGAATTAAAGTCAGAGGTTCGAAGACGATCAGATACCGTCGTAGTTCCCACCATAAAGGGCGATTCGGCGGCGTTATTCTCATGACTCGCCACGAAACCGAAAGTAAGGAAACGCTGGTCGGCTCGACCAGCATTTCCACCACCACTAATAATAACAAAATAACGATAGAGACAAAACAATATATTTATCGAAAATGGGCCCATTAACAAGTGTGGGTAGCGGAGATTCATCCACATTAATATGAGACTTTTTTATAACCAAATAGAAACTCCTTGTTGTCCCTTTAATGGACTCTGTTTGTCCTTGTGCTAATGTGGTCGACTCAGTTGGAGAGTTTTTCTCCTCTCTCCTCTCCTCTCTTCATTTTCATCTTCCCCTTCTTCCTCTTCCTCCTTTCCTGAGCTAAATCTGACCACACACCGATCAGACAGGTGAAGTGTCTCTTCATCACGTCTCCTGTCTGTGGTGGTTTCTATCAGACGACTGCGTCCAATCGAGTCGTCCTGTGCTGTTTAGAGGATCAACACACTGACCTGTCGTACCACATCGTACCTCGCCGTTCCTTCGCCGTTCCTTCGCCGTTCCTTCGCCGTTCCTTCGCCGTTCCTTCGCCGCTCCAGACATTTCTTCAGCCTCTGATCATAAAAATTCCTCTGACGTTTGAATGCACCACACGAGGAAACGAGGTCACGCTGATCATGTCAACACGAATCGAGTTGATTTACTACATCTCCGTTTTTTTAATTTGTGAGTGTCTGTCGCTGGTTCCACCACAGGTTCGATTCCCCCCCGGGGGCCCTAGAGACGAGACGAGACAGGCGTGAGAACGCTGAGTGGTCTAATCTCTCTGTGTCTTAGTGTGTGTGTGTGTGTGTGTGTGTGTGTGTGTGTGTGTGAACATGGCAGCAGATGTTGAGTGGGAGGACTTCAGGGAGAAAATGTTTGAAGTTTTGACTCGTTCTCCATTCACTCCCACTCACTGAAACACCACGTGGTCCCAGATTACAGGTTGAGAAGCTGCAGCTCCTCACCATCATTATCATCATCATCATCACCATCATCATCATCTTCATCTTCATCATCATCATCATCATCATCATCATTATGCAGATGCTTCCTCAGCAGGAGGCCACAGGGTTTATTTGTGAGTTCGTGTTGCCAAGTGTCTCCACAGAGCGGACCTCGACTCTCACACGCCGCTTTATCTCTTATCTGCTGTTAAGGAGGAACTATTCAGGATTTCCACCTTAAAGGGATAGTTCAACATTTAGGAAAATTGGCCCATTGCCATAATCCCTATAGTCATAGCAGTAGGTTCGTTACCTTTATTTGTCGGTGCAAGCTATTTTTAGAACGGCGGAGCAGAGCCGCGAGCTGCTCAGAGCTACGCTACGGAGGCTCATGGGATTTCTTGGTTTCCCTCATCAAACTCATCAAATACACAATCCAACAACTCCAAAACGCTCTGGTGGACAAGTTGTGACCTGCACATAATAACACAACGTTACCAGACAGAGTTGTTTTAGAGGGAAATGCAGAGACTGCTTGATGAAAAACTGTCTCTGAAGGAAACGCGCATCAGCAGTCTCTGTATATCCCTCTAAAACAACTCTGTCTGGTAACGTTGTGTTATTATCTCATAGCGTGGTGAATGTGCAGGTCACAACTTGTCACCAGAGTGTTGTGGAGTTGTTGGATTGTGTATTTGATGAGTTTGATGAGGGAAACCAAGAAATCCCATGAGCCTCCGTAGCGTAGCTCTGAGCAGCTCACGGCTCTGCTCCGCCGTTCTAAAAATATCTTGCACCGACAATTAACGGTAACGAACCTACTGCTATGACTATAGGGATTATGGCAATGGGCCAATTTGCTAAAATGTTGAACTATCCCTTTAACAACGAGCAGCACATTCAGGTTTAATGGAGTTGTGTTGATTTATTAGTTCAGAGTCGACCCTGTTGATACAACACTTCCAACATTTTTAACTACAGATTAAATCCAGGCTTCATTCAGTTGTGTAACAACATTAAAACTGTTCCAACTCGTTCTCCGGCTGCTTGTCGGACCAGTAAAACATCTGGATATAACTTTTTTTTTTTCATCATGAAGTTATTAGCGTCACATCTGACGTCCACTCTGAGTTTGTTCAGAAGGAACAGAACATTTAATCCTCCAGGGCGTCGACTCCACTCTGCTCTATTTTGGACATTTTTAGTCTTTATTCATAGTGAAAGACACAGACGGTAAACTGAGGACGTAAGATTTCAGATAAGAGTTATAAATAAATATATATTTATATATACAGTCAGTATATGTGTGTGTATATATACATGTCAGTGCTGCCAGGACAGTCTGCATGGTACACACTGTACCAGGTGAGACACTGAAACATGACCTGTTGTTTTATTAAAGGAACAAACAGTAAAATACACAAAAAATCACAGTATTTAAGGTTTTGAGGTTCTGTTATCGTCATTGTATTTATATCCAACGAACAGAACAGGTTGTGGCTCGTGTCTGTTGATTAAAGAAGTTGAAATATTTCCATGTTTGTCTATTCTGGGTCACATTAGAAGTCATCACATTTCAGGCCAAAGGTGAAGTGTTTGTGTTTTTACTGTTCTCCAGTGTAAAAATGGGTCACGTTTGACCCTTAACATTATTCAAGGCTTAAAGCCATCTGCCTGTTGGTTGCCAGTGAATTGAATAAATAATATGTTACATAAACATTTTTTAATTTTGCTCCCCAATTTCTTTTTGTGCCCCCAAATAGTTTACTTTAGGCGTGCTCCTTGGGAAAAATGTTATGGTAGAGCCCTCGCTACACGCAACTTATGTATTGCAATCAATTTCTAATTTTGTGACTCCGCATTTCTTTTGTACGTTTTTTATTTGTCATGATAGGTCTTAAATTTCATCCATAGTGGTCTTAAAAAGTTTTAAATTTGAGCTGGTGAAACCTGCAGAGACCCTTTGCAAAAACAGAGATATAAAAACGATAAAAGACAAACATATAGTTATGTACCAAAATGTTTCAGGAACATACAGTTATTTACAAGAATAGAATTAAAATATATTCAGATTGGGGGTGTACAGCAGCAAGGTGCAGTTTGTACACAACAATGGAACTGTTGGACATATATAATAAATAAATAACAAATGTAAACAGTGTGAATACAGCCTGAATAGAGTAATGAAAAAAACAAACAAACTAGAGATGTGTGAATAGTGCAAAAAACAAAAGACATGAATGTTGATGAAGCTTCAGTCTCTGTTTCCCGTTGCTACGGCGCCACATGTCCGTCCTCTGTCTGATTAAACATCACAGTGTGGCTCTGGGTCTGATCCTGGACCAGCGGAGCCGCCGCAGACAGACAGCAGCTGACACGTAGAGGTCAGAGGTCACACGCCGTCGGGCCAGGCCTTGGTCCGCTGTGTGTGGAGCCCCAGAGGCGACCTTTGACCCCTCACAGTGACAGCTGCTGGACGACCAATCAGAGAGTCTGAGAACGGCTGCGTTGTTTCAGCCGCCAGACTCAGAGTCTGGGAGGCGCTGGCTAAAACATCAAGGATCTGGATCTGTGACCTGCACTTTAACATTTACCACTGAACCAGGGTTTATAGCATATAGCTGCAACAATTAATCGAACAATTATCGATTATTAAATGAATCGTCAACTATTCTGATAATCTAATAATCAGTTTGAGTAGTTTTTTAAAGAAAAAAAAGTCCAAATTCTCTGATTCCAGCTTCTTAAATGTGAATATTTCTGGTTTCTTTGTTGCTTTATGACAATAAACTGAGTCTCTCTTTGGTTTGTGGACAAAACAAGACATTTGAGGACGTCGTCTTCTGATTTGGGAAACACTGACTGATATTTTTCAACATTTTTTAACATTTTATTGGCCAAACAACTAATCGATTAATCGTTTAAATGATCCACAGATTAATTGATAATGGAAATAATCGTTAGTTGCAGCCCTAAGGGGGTTAGGGTTTGGATCTGACTCAGCTCCAGTCTCCACATCTTAAAGGTCCTGTGTGTAAAATGGAGGGAAAACCGTGACACCTAGCGTTCAGCTAATAGAAGGCTACAAAAACCAAACAAATTTTATTTTATAGCGTTTATACACTTAAACAAATATATTCATGGGTAGTAGGCCTATATTCAGATTTTGCCAATAAACCTTGACAACACTGGACCTTTAATCCACATAAAAAAAATCTAATTGTATTCATTTTAAATCCACACACACACTTTCTGTATAAATAACTCTTCAGTTTCTTGTGCATACAAACTGTAACTGTATTTTCTGTCGTTTCCTCTGCTGCTTGTTCCGACTCTCCCGTCCTCCGTCTGACCCTTGACCTCCGGCTGTCTCTGTGTTTCAGGAGCGGCAGCGGCTAGAAACCATCCTGAACCTCTGCGCCGAGTACAACAAAGGAGAGAGTCTGGACCCTCTGGGCTCGGCCCGGTCCGGCTTCCCCGACGGCGCCGCCACCGGGCGGAGACCGTCGGTGGAGAACGTCCTGGGAGGGACGTCGTCCTCGGCAACGCTGCGTCTGGCCCAGCGGCTGAGGGAGAGCGACGACGAGAACCTGAAGGAGGAGTGCAGCAGCACGGAGAGCACGCAGCAGGAGGTGAGGACGTCTCCGTCTGCGGCTCTGCACAATGGAGACAGACAGGTCAGAGACAACGCACGCCGTCCTCCACGGACGATGCCGCCTCTCTCTCCCTCGCTCTGCATGTCGCCGTGGAAACAGCATGAGCTCTTTTCTAAACCAGAGCGCTGCAAAAACTCAAAATCTTTTCAAGAATATTTGTCTTATTTCTTGTAAAAATGTCTCATTTCTAGTCAAAACTAATCTCTTTCCACTTAAAATAAGACTCATCAAATTAAAAATTTGCTTGTTTTTAGATCATTTTCACTTGTTTCAAACAAATTTTCACTTGAAATAAGTAGAAAAATCTGCCAGTGAAAGCAAGTTTTTTGTGCTTGTAATAAGGAAGAAAAACTTCCACTTATTTCAAGTGAATATCTGCTTGAAAGAAGTAAAAAATAATCTAAAAACAAGCTACTTTTTAATGTGATGAGTCTTATTTTAAGTAAAATGAGATTAGTTTTGACTAGAAATGATATTTTGACTAGAAATAAGACAAATGTTCTTGGTAAGATATTTGCAGTGAGGAACCAGACGGATGCTGAGCAGAGAAACACATCAACACCATGCTTGGTCCAAACCGTCGCCACATTTCATGACAAATAAAAACACACACACACGAGCTGAGTTCATGCATTTGAATCATCAGCAGGATCATCATAATAATAATAAAACTTATAATATAATAATAACTTACAGTACAGTCTCCACAGTGCAAATCTAAACAATTCAGTGTGTTTTTGTTGTAAAAAAGAGGCTGCACATGCACGTTCCACTTTTATAAACTTTAAACTAGTGCTGTCAAACAATTAAAACTTTTAATTGCGATTAATCTCAGAATTAATCGTGATTAAGTGCTTTTTTCCCCCCTTTTTTTGCTCAAAGTAACAGAAACTCAGTGTATTGTGTTTCTAGTGTAGGAACACAAGGTCTACTTAAATATTTTTTGTACATAACAGTACATATCTTTGTTTTGTTTTTTATATATTTATATTCTTGTACATAGTAAATCCTTTATACTCTTGCTACTGCTAAGAGAATTTCCCACATGTGGGATCAATAAAGAGTCTTATTTAGTCTCATAACGCACCGACTCACCACAGAGACCTTGAACTCACCACGGAGCAGAATGATGATCCGCCGTTAGAGACGTGTTTACGTTTATCGTAACATTTACCAGTAGCCTCATGATACGGTCTGAAGTGAATGAGACGGAGCTCCGTCCAGTGTTATAGCTGCTGTTATGTGGCGTCACATAACTATATGTTTCAGCCCAGAGCCATGACTGAACATCAGCAACAAAAAAGAAAGCTTGCAAAAAAAAGAAAAAAGAAAAAAGTTGCAATTAATGTGCGATCAAATAATTATCGGTGTTGGTTAAATACTGCGTAACTTTGACAAATTGGCCTGAGATCCTGCGTCCTGAGATGAAAGCAGCTGCTGTAAAGCTTGTTTATGTTTCTGCTCCTTCATATAAAACCCTGTCAGAGACATGGAGGGTTGTTCCTCATGGCTGCGACCCTGCAGGACCTGGAGGTTCAGCCTGCAGATAAAAAACTAAAACATCCACAATCTGAATATTACTGTTAATATGTGTTGTATTAATGAAGAACAAACCATCGGCCTCATCAACAAACACTCATCTGCTTCCTGCTCCTCATCTGTTTCTACAGCAGCTCCTGCATGAACCAGTCTCCTCCTCCTCCTCTGTGTTTGCTGTGAGAAGTGTTTTTGCATTAAGCCACCAACATAATGATGTAAATCTGAATTAATTTGAATGAATAGTCTTTAAAAGTCTGACTTCATTTAGACCAGAGACAAAAACTATGGAATTTAAAACAATAAAACATAAAATAAACAGAAGAGAAGATCATGTTAAAGCCTCCTTGACCTCATTTAATCTGTTTATCTCTGTTTATTTATCTGTATTTCCTTGGCTCCTGCAGCACGAGGACTCGTCCAGCTCGGGCAGCTCCGGTCGTCTGGAGCTGGGTTACCTGGTGGACGAGCGGGTTCGAGTCCTGGCTCGGATCGACGAGCTGAAAACACGACTGATGGAGCTGGAGCAGCAGCTGCAGGAGTCCAAACAGGAGGTAGAGACAGAGACAGAGGACAGAGAGAGTGGTGCAGGATACTTACTGGGCCTTATTCACCCATTTCCTCTGAAGTATTTTATTAAATTCCTTCTTGAAGGAGACGTGTCATGCTGTTAGAACATCCTCACAGTGTTATAATGTCACATGTCCATGCTGAACCTCTGCAAAGCTGCACAACCTGAGCCAAAACAAAGCGTTTCACCAAGTGGCTGCACAGCGTGACCTTTCTTGACATCTGTACGAGACAACTAAGGAGTTTTAGGAGCTGAGGATCATACAGAACTCCTCTGTAGGTGCTCAAGACTGACACAACGGTCAGAAAAAAGCAGTAAAATATGCAAAATATGTCTCCTTCAAGTTGAAGTTTCTTAAGAAAAAACTCAGACCGCAGAAATGTTGGTAGCTTTACTGTATCTGTGTGTTGTTTGTATTCAACACGTTGCTTGTCCACGCAGGCGGAGATGGAGCGGGCGCTGCTGCAGGGCGAGCGGCAGGCGGAGCTGGACCAGATGGAGGCGGAGACGGACGTCATCACGCAGCTGCAGCACAAGCTGGACGAGCTGGAGAACGCCATCCAGAGGGAGAAGGACAAGGTACAGACAAGTCTTCTTCTTGTTATTATCATACAGGAAGCTGCTGAGGTCATGTGACATCATCCAACACACACACACACACACACACACACACACACACACACACACACACACACACACACACACACACACACACACACACACACACTGCCTGTGGTTTCTCCTACATTCAGTCTGACTCCGTCTTGTCTCTTGGACTTGGAGGATTTAATTTACTTCCCTACAGAAAATAGAGAGAGATGGATAGATAGAAAGAAAGAAAGAAAGAAAGAAAGAAAGAAAGAAAGAAAGAAAGAAAGAGAGAGGGGGTGGATAGATAGAAAGAGGTAGATAGATAGAGATAGAGAAGGGTAGAAAGAAAGAAAGAAAGAAAGAAAGAAAGAAAGAAAGAAAGAAAGAAAGAAAGAAAGAAAGAAAGAAAGAAAGACAGAGAGGGGGATAGATAGATAGATAGATAGATAGATAGATAGATAGATAGATAGATAGATAGATAGATAGATAGATAGATAGATAGATAGATAGATTACCAAGAGGAAATATATGATAAAAAGTATCCTACAATGTCTACAATAGAATATACGCTACAAGTGCAAAAAGGAGCAACCTAGACATAGGTTAAATACTGTGCTACATAATTTGAGTGCAATACATCATTTAAAATGACATAATACTAATGCAAAATGCAAAGGGGCCAAAACATAATTTAAATGATAAAATCAGAGAGTTTGATGATAAAATGGGAACGAAGGAGTGGATTTCAGATTTTCCCTCCTTCTCTTTCTGGCATGTTTTCACCCTAGTGTCCAGTCAGATCTCACCTGTTTCCTCCTCCTCCTCTCTAACTAACTGATCCATTAACCTTTAACCCTCTCTCTGCCTCCTCAGCTCTTCAGGTCGCTGAGTCTTTCACCCACGTTTCCTTCCTTCCTTCCTTCCTCACCTGTTGTTTCTGTCATAGTGCACCAGGTCTGACTGCAACAGACTCATTTTATTTATTTAGCTTTAGAAAGTGAAAGTGTTGCAGCAGTTGTACAGTAGCATGTCTTCTCTCCGCTGGTTATAAAACGAATCTCCTTGTTGTTTACAACTACTTTGGGGTAGAAAACCAGCATCATAACAATATAGTGACAGAAGAGAGTTTCGCTATCTCATTTTTCACCTCACCATCATCGTTTAGACTAATCTGATGTTTGTAAGGTTTATAAAACCAATAATTAGACAAACATTACTATTTATGTGTGCACGTTTTTGTAATTAGTCATGGTTATCATAGATTAGCCGGCGGTCTGTTTAACTTTAATAACCATAAACGGTCCATGAAAAAATATTTTCTCCAGTGGACTTTACAACATGACTGAGCTAACTGGAGTAGTTTCATGTCGTGTCCGACAACGGGAGGGTTTTAACAGCTGACGTCCTGATGTTAGCTTAGCTACTGTCGTTAGCTTTGCTACTGCTGTTAGCCTACTGCAGTTAGCTTAGCTGCTGCCGTTAGCTTAGCCTAGCCGCCGTTAGCTGTCCCTGTCAGCTGAGCCACTGATGCTTTCTAGACACCGTGATTCCCCCAAACTGAATAAATACAATAGCAACACAAAACACACACACACACACAGAAATAGTACAGTAATGTTTCTTCAATCGTTTCAGATTTGTCTAAACAGTGATAGGGCGTGAAAAATATATCCTAGCTAAACTCTCGTTCGTTACTACTGTTCTCATTCAAATTACGTGCTGGTTTTCTACCCGGAAGTAGTTGTAAACAACAAGGCGAATCGGTCTATAGGAGTGTCTTTTATCTTTTACCAACATCAACACCAAGATGCTCACACAGTCACACAAACGGGAGAAGTGGAGAGAAAAGAAAACACATTTTTGTTTTTAAACTGTTAAAATCCACTTTAAGTTGAAGCAGGGATGTTGTTTCCTGTTCTCTTTTAATGTGAACCTGAGTTTGATAACGACGGTTAATCGAAGTAAAAAACACTTCATTTAAATTATTTCCTATAGATGACATAACAAGGAACTGTGTGTAGCCACTTTCTTTCTACCCCTTTCTCTGTCTTTTTCTTTCTTTCTTTCTTTCTTTCTTTCTTTCTTTCTTTCTTTCTTTCTTTCTTTCTTTCTTTCTACCCCTCTCTATCTGTCTGTTTCTTTCTTTCTACCTTTCTCTCTCTCTCTCTCTCTATCTATCTATCTATCTATCTATCTATCTATCTATCTATCTATCTATCTATCTATCTATCTATCTATCTATCTATCTATCTATCTATCTATCTATCTATCCCCCTCTCTTTCTTTCTTTCTTTCTTTTTTTATTGTGACCAGCCAAAGATACCTGTATAATAATCTGTGCCATCAACATCTGGATGAGCCACATCTGTCAGGTGGATGGATGAGGAGAGATGTTGATTAATAACACATTAAAAAGTAGAAAATAAAATAACTTTTAGATCTTTAAATTAAACTAAAGAAATAAGTGTTGTTTATATTTTTTGTTTGTAAAAATCCTCAATGAAACTGTGGCTCTACAACAAACAACATACAGTTTATTTTTGGTATCATGTTATTAAAAAGAAAAGAAAAGAGAAGGTGTGAGGCGTGTGTTTAGAGGACTGGAGGCTTCCTCTGAGCTCTGAGCCCAGACAGCAGAGGAGCAGGTCGACGTCCTCCAGGACCCGCTGCCTTCACACTTCAAAACACAGAGGGGAGAAGGTGAAGGTGTAGAAAAAAAGGAGCCACTTTTGTTCCAGAAACAGTGAAGTTAAGTTGTTATTGATTCCTGAGTTTGGAAGTGGAGCAGCGCCCCGGAGAGATGTAGATGTTTCTACTGTACTTGAACCCAGACAGCGTCACTCACGTTACGGCTCAGCTGTCACTTTATAAACTAAATGTTTAGGACCTCTATCTATCTATCTATCTATCTATCTATCTATCTATCTATCTATCTATCTATCTATCTATCTATCTATCTATCTATCTATCTATCTATCTATCTATCTGCTCTTTCTTTCTTTCTTTCTTTCTTTCTTTCTTTCTTTCTTTCTTTCTTTCTTTCTTTCTTTCTTTCTTTCTTTCTTTCTTTCTTTCTTTCTACCCCCTTTCTCTTTCCTTTTCTTTCTTTCTTTTTTTCTTTCTACCCCCTTTCTCTGTCTTTACTTTCTTTTTTTCTGTCTTTTTACTTCCTTTCTTTCTTTCTACCCCCTTTCTTTCTTTCTTTCTTTCTTTCTTTCTTTCTTTCTTTCTACCCTTTTCTATCTCTATCTATCCACCATATTTTCCAATCGACATGTTTATATGACGCAGTTTTATTCAGATCAGCATTTATTTCTATTTTATTCTGATTATTTGTCTCCATGTAAACGTGGCTAGTGACAAAACAAATGGCTCCTTCAGCAGGTTCTATGTGGGTATTGAAGCTGTTCATTGAAGCTGATCTCATTTGATGAATGGATCTAAATAATAAGACCTGAGCTATAACTGTCTCCTCTGTCATCCATCCATCATCCGTCCATCCCACAGGTTTAACACCGACGCCTCCTGTGCTCTGCCAAGCTCTAAAACATCAGTCAGGATGTGTGTGTTGGCTAACACCTCGCAGCTTTGTTTATGTGCATGGCGTGGATTTTGAGCAGTGTGTTTCTCTCTCTCTCTCTCTCTCTTTCTCTCCCCTCACCCATCCATCCTGTGTGTGTGTGTGTGTCTCTTCTAGGAGAGGGCTAATGTTGAGGCCGAGCGCCGCGCCCTGCAGAGCCTCCAGGAGGGCTTCGCTGAGCTGCAGAACCAGCTGCATAACTGTCCCGAGTCCCTGCGAGAACAGTTGCAGGAACAGCTCAAAAGGGTGGGTCCACCAGAAGCACCAAGACTCCGCCCCCTTTCACCTGTCCCACAGTCGTTTACGTTAGACCCCTATTACTACGTAATTAATTGTTATTTCTAGGCTATTTCTTGACATAATTACGTTAGTGTCCTGTAAATGAAAGGGATAGTTCAACATTTTGGCAAATTGGCCCATTGCCATAATCCCTATAGTCATAGCAGTAGGTTCGTTACCTTTAATTGTCGGTGCAAGCTGTTTTTAGAACGGCGGAGCAGAGCCGTGAGCTGCTCAGAGCTACGCTACGGAGGCTCATGGGATTTCTTGGTTTCCCTCATCAAACTCATCAAATACACAATCCAACAACTCCACAACGCTCTGGTGGACAAGTTGTGACCTGCACATTCACCACGCTATGAGAGTGGGAAATACAGAGACTGCTTGATGAAAAACTGTCTCTGAAGGCAACGTGCATCAGCAGTTTTGCATGAATTTCCCTCTAAAACAACTCTGTCTGGTAACGTTATGTTAGCGTGGTGAATGTGCAGGTCACAACTGGTCCACCAGAGCGTTTTGGAGTTGTTGGATTGTGTATTTGATGAGTTTGATGAGGGAAACCAAGAAATCCCATGAGCCTCTGTAACATAGCTCTGAGCAGCTCACGGCTCTGCTCCGCCGTTCTAAAAATAGCTTGCACCGACAATTAAAGGTAACAAACCTACTGCTATGACTATAGGGATTATGGCAATGGGCCACTTTGTCAAAATTTTGAACTATCCCTTTAAACGGTTACCAAACACTTCAGTAGCGTCTTCTCTCTGTGTCTCTGTGACACAGTGTCAGTGTCAACTCGCAGTTCACACACAGAGCTGCCGACACATTTGACCCTTTAGCAAGAGCCTGCGACACACACACACACACAGTCGTGCAGGAATCCCCCCCCCTCCACACCTCCACACCACTGGAACCTCGTGTTCGACTCCCCCGGTCACTTCAGCTGTCAGTGCTGCATTTTTATGGTCATGTGACACGATGACACCTTGACCCTCCTGCTGCTCCTGCTCCTCCTGCTGCTCCACCGCTGCTGCTGCTGCTGCTGCTGCTGCATGTGTGAATCTGACCTGCACCTCCTCCTCTTGCTGTATAATGAGTCTGTATAACTCCTCACTAATCCATTAACATGCTGCAGCGTCGGCTCCTGACTAGACCCATTCTCTGTCTGCGCTAGTCTCATCCTGTGACTTCTCCAACATGTCGGTTATTAACGCTGCTGTTTGGTTTTGGAGTCGCACTCTGCATTGTGGGTTCATCACTTCTCAGGAGGATGAACACGAGAAAAACAAACAGACATGTAGGATAGTTAATAAAGCAGGAGAAGTAGATAAAAGTGTATGTTTTTTTGACAATTTTGAGACAATTTGTTTTGATTATTGCCAAAAAAAAAAAAAAAATGGTCTTGAAGGTATAGTATGTAGGAATTCCCCCCATCTAGTGGTGCGGTTGCATATCTGAACGTATTCTTGATGTTGCATTCACGTGAAATGGGGCAGACGTCAGACAGACAACAGACGCTGCATGTAACAGGATAAACAAGCGTCTATGTAAACAAGTGGTCCTTCAGCACGAGGCAAAACAATACAGGCGTGACAATATGTTGTCATGGTGATGTGGTATTGTTTACCTGACCCACATTTTACCGTCTTTCTCTCGTGGAGTAAAATGAACCGTGGACGTACTGCAGCGTTTAGAGTCTCATGTTTTCAGTGAATCTGTGTGGACGTAGATATTTGTTGAAACGATGCAAACGTCTCCATGTGGACGACAAGGCCTGAGGTGATCCGATCAAAAGTGGAAGGAACAACACTAAGGACGCCTTTAATATCCGATCATGTCTGGGCCACTCGATCAACTGCATCTTAAAGGGATAGTTCAACATTTTGGCGAATTGGCCCATTGCCATAATCCCTATAGTCATAGCAGTAGGTTCGTTACCTTTAATTATCGGTGCATGTTGTTTTGAGATCAGCGGGGCAGAGCCGTGAGCTGCTCAGCTAAAGCTATGGAAGCTAATGGTATTTCCGTCTTTCCCCCATCAAACTTATCAAGTACACAATCCAACAACTCCAAAACAGACAGAGTTGTTTTAGAGGTAAATACAGCCGGAACTACATTCCTGACACGGCTGCTGGGCGGAGGGATTTCAAAAGCACGTGTGTCGTAATGTTACATAATTATACATGATTATCTCATAGCGTGGTGAATGTGCAGGTCACAATTGTCCACCAGAGCGTTGTGGAGTTGTTGGATTGTGTATTTGATGAGTTTGATGAGGGAAACGTGGAGATAGTGCGCAGCTCGCTGTTCTAAAAATAGCTTGTGCCGACAATTATAGGTAACGAACCTACTGCTAAAACTATAGGGATTATGGCAAAATGTTGAAATGTCCCTTTATAGTCAGGTTTTTTAGGGTGGTGTTTATTCTTCCAGTTGAAGTGACCGACCCCTCCCTCACTGTACCACACACACACACACACACTGGTGCCTGTGCTGCAGTAGGAGAATGTTTGTCACGGCTGTCTGCTTAATTAACCCCCCCCCCCAACCCCCCCACCCTTAAAAACCAAAACCAAAACCAGCTTGATCCGGGCTGGGAAGATGTTTCAGAGACAAACATCACAGTGTTTCCTCTCACGCTGGTCTGGGAACAGTGGATGGCTTCAGAGTGAGCAGAGAGTTTTCTGTTTTCTATGATTTCACCACTGATTACGTATATGTGTGTGTCTGTGTGTCTGTGTGTGTGTGTGTGTGTGTGTGTGTGTGTGTTTCCTCCATCAGGAAGGTGACACGTTGGAAGCGGGAACCAAAAAGTTTGAGGACCTGGAGTTCCAGCAGCTGGAGAGAGAGAGCAGCCTGGAGGAGGAGAGAGAGACCATCAGTCAGCAGCTTCTGCAGGAGCGAGCCGAGTACCACGGCATCGTGGCCAAGAGGAAGGTCGGGAAAATATGTCCTTTTTCTTGTCAAAATGTCTCATTTCTAGTCAAAACTAACGTCTTTCCACTTAAAGGGATACGCCAACATTTTTTTTCGTGTCTTGCCTCACTCCCTAGTCCATGACAAGCAGATAGACACCATCCTTTCGACTGTGCGTGCAGTAACAAGGGAGATACAGGCAGAGCTGGTGCACCGCTAATTAGCTTAGCTCAAACACTGGAAGTGTATAGGTAGTGTTAGCCTGCCTCCTACCTAAAGTCATCAGAGAAACTCTTCAGCAACTCTAAACGGAAACCGGCGGCCGATCTTCGTCTCAGAGCTGACAAAACTCTCCGGTAAGGCATCTTGAGCGGTCAAATGCCGGTAACGGGACGAGATCGGTCAAAACGGAGGGTTCAAGCAAAGACGGTTTATTTTGGTTCAAGCTAGCTACATCGAGGGTAGGTTAGCTTCCTATTTCAAAGTAAAAGCACAAATTCTATCGTCATGGTTTTCTGTATGTAAAGGGAAACGGGTGTTTTATTTTGGAAGTGCGTTGGGTCACAACGGCTAGCTTGAGTAGCGCCGAATTCATCCGAACAAAATTGTAAACAGCTGGTATTTAGACAAATTAACGACACACTGCTGATCTAAACGGCTACTTTCTCACCTAAAAATGTTTGAAATGTTGATAAAGTGATATATTTACAGAGTTTAGAGCTAAAATGAAATCAGCTTCTGACTGCTGATTTCGGCTCGGGGAGGCAGGCTAACACTACCTATACACTTCCAGCGTTTGAGCTAAGCTAATTACGGGCGATACGGCTCTACCTCCCTTGTTACTGCACGAACAGTCGAAAGGATGGTGTCTATCTGCTGGTCATGGACTCAGGAGTGAGGCAAGACACGGAAAAAAATATTGGCGTATCCCTTTAAAATAAGACTCATCACCTAAAAATGTACTTGTTTTTAGATTATTTTCACTTGTTTCAGACAAATTTTCACTTGAAATAAGTAGAAAACTCTGCCAGTGAAAGCAAGTTTTTTGTGCTTGTAATAAGAAAAACTTGCTCCACTATCAGATATAAGTAAAAAGTGTCTAAAAACAAGCTACTTTTTATACGATGAGTCTCAAGTATAATGAGACTGTTTTGACTAGAAATAAATCTAGTATAAATAAATATTCTTGGTAAGATTTTGAGTTTTTGGTATTCAGTGTGTGTGTTTACACTTCCTCTGATGTTGATACAGTTTACATTGAAGATTTAATCAAATGGCTGTTGTGTTTGTTTGTTGCAGGAGAAGGTGTCGGCTCTGGAGAACCAGGCCAACCAGCTCAGTCTGCAGGCGTCTCAGGAGTGTGAGCGGCTCAGTAAAGACAGGACGCTCGCACTGCAAATGCTGCAGAAGGTGAGTTCATAAACACAGGGACAGGGCTCCAGACTGACTGACATTTCGGGGCGCTCAACATGTAAAACAAAAATATTCACATTTCCTTTACATTCATGATCCTCTCACACATTGGCCCGACACCTGTGACGACAGATTACAGATACTTTGAGTCACCGCTTTCCATGTTTCACCAAAAAAAAAAACATCAAATAACTGTTTGCACATGAGCAAGTAGATGAAAGATTTACTTGCACCGTCTCAAATCTTAGGGGCAAAGTTGCTGCTTTCATTAGAGGCAAGCTATTAAAGGAATAGTTCACCAAAAAATGAAATTCAGTCATTAGTGACTCACCCTCATGCTGATGAATACTATTCATACTAATACAACGAAAATGTTATATGATAGTCAATAGCACAGACACAAAAACGTTCATAAAACTACACAAAAACCATTTAATATTCCTCCACACTGCTCGTCCACTGCAATCCAAGTGTCCTGAAGGGAGATAGTCCAGAGTTTACTGGAAACAACTTAATTTAGGACATTTTTACAGCCTAAACAGTCCTGGATTGCGCTCTGACGTTCATGCACGGACGAGCAGCGTGGAGGAATATTAAATGGTTTTTGTGTAGTTTTATGGACGTTTTTGTGTCGGTCGCTATATTAATCTCATATAAAGTTTTGGTAGGACTAGGAACCGGCCTCCCGGGTCTCCAGATGCACTTTGAGGAATAAAAAACTACTCCAGAGTATTCATCCTTTAAACACAAAGATGGAAGAATAAAAAGTGACAGATAAATAACCACAGAGAACCTGTATAAGTATCAAACACTAAAAGTGTCTCCTGACTCTGTGTTGTGACGCTGCAGGAGAAGGAGCGGCTCTCGGCCCTGGAGAAGAGATACCACAGCCTGACGGGAGGGAAGAGCTTCCCCAAGTCGTCCACTGCAATGAGAGAGGTGAGACACCGCCGAGCCTCAGAGTGTGTGTGTGATCGGTGAACACACACACACACACCTCCACACTCGTTCTTCAACCTCACTGACCTCCTGATCTGTCGCTGTGATCAGACAGATCCAGAGTTAAAGGATAATTACCGTTTTTTACAATCTGGACCTTATTTCTAGCATAAAATACGTTTATTTACTCACCCAGATAACTTTAGTGTCATTACAAGTCGTTCCGACGAAATTAGCTCCAGCCGAGAGCCGCGTATATCCATATAATGTGAGTCTACAGGGCAGCAGAATGCAGCCTCTAAATAACACATTATCTGCAGAGAAACTCCTTCATTTCACCAATATTTAGTTATGATACGCTAGTGCTATTCCCCTCTGAGTCCGGGGTTACCTGTTATCAACACCTGGGGTCTGTAGGTTGACCTACTGACCTCTGACCCGGATGATGTCATCTCTGAGCGCTTGTTGCGACTGCTAATGCTACGGTTCGTTTCTGCGTGTTTCCGACTTGTCAGAACAAAATGAGCAGCTGGATGAAGTTCAGCTTCCACAGGCTTCCTCTCCTCAACCTGGAATCACTAAAGCTCCGGATAGATGAGATAAAAATGGACCCAAATGCCAGAGTTGAATCGTTATTATCAGAATGAGCCGGGCAGCGGTCGGAGATGACATCATCCAGGTCAGAGGTCAGTAGGTCAACCTAGAGACCCCGGATGTTGATAACAGCTAACCCCGGACTCAGAGGGGACTAGCACTAGCGTATCATAACTAAATATTGGTGAAATGAACGAGTTTCTCTGCAGATAATGTGTTATTTAGAGGCTGCATTCTGCTGCCCTGTAGACTCACATTATACGCGGCTCTCGGCAATTGATCGTATTTTATGCTAGAAATAAGGTCCAGATTGTAAAAACCGCTAATTATCCTTTAATGACGGTTAACTGATGTAACTGAGATGTTGGTAGCACACAGCAGAGCGACGGCCAGCGACAGACACACACACACACACACACACAGACTGATTAAACCGCCTTGTGTCCCTGTCGACTGTGTGAACAGGAAATGCTCCACATCAGCGAGGCCGAGCTGCTGCTGGAGGACGTCCTCTCCTCCCAGCATTCCCTCTGTCAGGCCCCTCCCTCCTACTTACACCCCCCCCCCTCCTGTCAGTTGTACCCCAGCAGCCCCACCGAGGTAACGGACTAACGTAACGCTCCTGTGCATGAAGCCCGCTACGCCCCCCGCCCCCCCCCCCCCTCTCCCCTCCCTGCTTTCTCTATGTGCAACTCACCCCCCCCCCCCACCTCCACTCCCCCGAAAACAAGGTCCGTGTGTTGCACCGTCAGTGTCCTGGTCACTGTTCTGTGTCGTTATTCACCAGATCTTAAAGGTCCCATATGTCAAACTGATCCGAACTGTTGATCCAGAAAAAAAAAGTTGGTAAACCTTTAATTTACAGGCCGTTAATTACGTGATAATGTCAAGAAATAACATGTAATTACTTATTAATGTAAAGAAATGGCCTAGAAATAACAATTATTGCACAGTAATGTCAAGAAATAATAATTAATTGCGTATTCATGTCAAGAAATGGCCTAGAATGGCCTAGTAACAAACATCTACCTTTCTACCGTATGGAGCTTTTATTAGAAGAAGTATTTAATGAGTTACGGTTGTGTCGGCTCTGAAAACCTAAATTAAATCTGTAAAACCTGTTTTTTTTTAGTTTTCTTTACATGTTTAATGAATTCAGATGCTTAGTTGTATTTGTTTGTTAATTAACTTTTCAGAGCAGTTAACGTCTAAATATCTCTGTGGTGGAAGAACCAGAGTAATGTCACCAGTCTGGAGCTTCAGAGGTTTTTTTTTTTATCCTCTTGGTTGTAATTTTTTGGTGTCCCAGCTCTCGTCTCTGCGGCGCCGCCACACAACGTAACGCGCCCCGTAACCCGTAATCTCTTGTTTATGACAGATAAGACTACACAAATATACACATGGTAACATGGTAGATGATAAATAACCTTATCCACCGCTCCATGGAGTGATTTCTCACCGGCTTCGTTGGAAACAGATGCACATGGAGGAGAGGAGGGTTAGAGACACAGAGGAGAAGACACCAGGGGCCTCATTTATGAAAGAGGGTGTAAAACTGCTACTAAATATTTGCGTACGGCGAAAAGACGAAAATGGCGTACACCCTAAATATTTACACCTTTTTCAGATCAATCAAACTGTTCGTACGCACAACTCTCCGCAATAAATCACACAGGACTCAAGAATGGTGCACACGTGAACACACCTCTTACTCCGCCCCCGGAACGCCTATATACAACTCTATATGGTCAGCACGTGCATATTTAATTAGCCATGTGCTCTCTGTGGCGCAGCAACTTTTGTGACAACAAAGTGACAACGGAGACAACCGGCGGAGGACGGGGGAAAGAAGCGGAACTTCTCCGCTTCTCCGAAAGCAGATACACGGGCAATAAATCAGTCAGAAAAATGATCTTGCATTTTAATAAGCTACAATAAAAACAAAAACCTCCCAAATCTCAACAAAAGGGAGCAGAAAGAAGAAGAATCTTATATAATCTGCCCGTTTATCCCAGAAAATCTTTTTTTTTTTTTTTTTTTTTTTTACCTAGATGTTAAAACAATGTAGGAAGCAGGACGATAGTTACCATTTGCAGGCCTTCCCACTACACAGTTACAGCTCTACTGGACTCGGTTTAGGTCATTTTCCATTACAGCTGAGTCCTTCACAGTTCCTCCTCAGGGCCGCGTTGTCTCACTCTTTATTCTCCCCTCTCGTCAGCTCCAAACACACGTGCACCTCGTTAACTCAGGTGACAGAATAATAACAGTCTCAGTAGCTGCAGATCACGGGCGCTGCTGCCGGTGTGTTTTTAAACTTGGATGGTTTGATCCTTGTCGGACGTCACACATAGCCTAATCAAAAAAGCAAAATCCACAATGCGCTCTGTTTATCAATGAACATAGAGCCTAGTGTTATTATAGAGCGGGTTGGATTGCCAGCATCAACGGTCCACCACTACCACAATTACTTTAAAAAATCCTCTGTGCTCTTCTAAATGTACTCCGCTCCTCTCTCCCTCTCACATTGCAGTTCTCTGACTCAGCAACGGTGTCGCCAATTCCTCCTGTTCCTCAAAAAAGGCGTACGCCAGGGTCAAAATGGGTGTAAATGTCCGCACTTTTCCCCGTCAGGTTTTGGCTTGATAGATCCCAAATTTGGCGGAGAAAAGTGCGTACGCACAAAACGAGGGGAAAATGGCGTAAAAAAAGGTGTATCCACGATGATAAATGAGGCCCCAGACCTTTACATTACTACACTACAGGATATGGGACTTTTAATTATTGATAATTAAGCACAGTAACTTTCAGACGACATCGTCTTTAGTGGAGTACTTCACCTCTGTCTCACTTCAGTTTAAATATGAACCGACCGACCACGACGTCACTGGTGTGTGTCTTTATTTTACACACACACACACTCTCTGCATCTTGGACCCGACACGACAACAACCACCAGATAAAAACCTGGACCTGGTTGTTTAAAGTCTGAAGTCGTCACCTCCAAACTGAAAAGCTCAAAGCATTATGGGATGTTTGTTTCTGTGCTTCTCTTTCTATATATACTGTATATATATATGTGTGTGTGTGTGTGTGTGTGTGTACATCGTCCTCATGGCTTCTCATCCCTGTCTCGCCCGTTGTCGGCCGCCGGCTTCAGGACTATTTGAGGCTGTCGGACGTTTGTAAGATGTCCGTCGCCCACGGTGACGGCAGCAGCAGCAGCAGCAGCAGCAGCAGCTCGCCGGCCGCTGCCGCCGCACGCAGCCGCTCATTCGCCATAGATGCTGCGTTAGCTGGCGCCTGCGAGGTACCATCACTTCCTGTCTGTCTGTCTGACCCCTGACCTCTGACCCCTGACCTCTGACCCCGGCCCCTCTGTTGTGTCGTCCTGCTGCTGCGCCCCCTGCTGGTCTGTAGCCAATCAGACTGACTGACTGACTGTGTCGTGGTGCATGAGCTCACTCTCTCTCTGCTGAGGTCACTGATGACGATGATGAAGATGATGATGATGATGTCACTGGATCATATTAAGAATACAGAAGATTTAAAGAGTAACTAAACCTCAGTTTTGGCTGACCTAGTCTGGGGCCGTTGACTCGCTGTTTTGGTAAGCAACCGGATCCAGGGTGAGAGAGACAGGCCTTTCCGTCAAAATAAAAGCACCAAGCTAATAAAATGCGATGAAACTTTTTAATTGAAGGAATATAATTTACAAGAAAGTCCCCGAGCCATTAAGTTAACCTTTTGCTTTTATTGTATTACAAGTTAATGTCTATTTTATAATGGTGAACACTTTTATTTTGGTGAATTTGGTAATTTCCATCTCCGCTAGAAGACAGGAACCAGAATGCAGACAAAATTCGGAGTAACCAGACACCAGGCTCTTCTCCTCTCTGAAGAGCCTGGTGAAGCGAGACTAGTGATGACCTGCTCTAAGCTGGAAATTAAAAAAAAAAAAAGCCTTATGGGCGAGGCTCCAGGAGCAGTTAGATTTGACTCAACAGATAAAATAAACTTTATATTTTATTACAGTAACAATTAAAAAATGTCATTCAAACATGAACATGAAGTCTAAAAATGACCAAAACTTTAAATGAGGAAACCACCAGCTCCAGTTTCATGTGATAAAAAGATGAAACACAATGTGGGAAGTGATCAATTGACCCTTTGTTGGCCCTCTGATTGGTCTGCTGATCCACCAATCAGAGCGCTTCTCCCCATGTCACAAGATGTGCAGCATTCTAAGGTTGGACAACCCTAAACTCTATGAAAACAAGACAGGTAGACAGCAAAATTTTCGGCAAAACTACCTTTTATATACTTACTTATATACTTTTAGCCTACATATTTTTCAATATGGTTATGTGTGCCTGGGGTTCCTGCAATAGCGACTCACGATATCCGGAACGTATTCCCAGAGTCATTTTTATCCCATTCCCCAAACCCAAGACATCAATAAACATACTTAGCGTATATTTACATATCGTACAAATGTATATACAAGCCTATTACGTTAACCTTCAAAGTCATCTAGCAAATGTAACATACCGTTGCTAATGTCTTTTGAACTTTGTGAAGTTTTACGAGGAGCAACGGGAGAAGCGTTAGCTAGTAGCTAACGTTAGCTAGCGTTGTTAGCTACTAGCTAGTGAGTGACCAAAACAATGATTTTTTTCACCACTTTTCGGAAAAGTCATGTAATGCCCGTTCAATCGCTCTTTAGCCACGTCTGTCTTCAATCACGGACACCATTTTTCTGATATATTAGTTAATTCAAAATTTCCTTACAAGCAATTTAAATCTGTCTCATTTTCAATGGTTTCCAATGGGAGTTAACCATTGTTTGTCCAGCCTAGCAACAGTAACCGTGGAGGGCGGGACTTGACAAAGGGTCGATTCTAACCAGATCAATAATCAAACTGACCACAGCAGGTCAGAGCTGAGTGATGTGACGCTGTCGGCTGCTTCTGTCGCTCCAACCCTGACGTCCAGCGTGCGTGTGTGCGTGTGTGTGTGTGTGTGTGTGTGTGTTGGCGCCTCCTGCTGTGTGTTTTAACCCCTTCACCTCCTCCTCCTCCCTTCACTCCTCAGGTCAGCTGACGTGTTTCCTCCTGTCCTTACACCTCTCTCTCTTTCTCCTCTCCACCTGTGTGTGTGTGTGTGTGTGAAGGAGTATGTGACGGTGGGACAGTTGAATCAGATTTATGGGATGCCGAAGGTGGAGTCGTCCCCCACCTCCCCGCTCCGCCAGCCCCTGCAGTCCGGAGCGGTAGACCCCTCCTCCGCCTTCTCCTGCCTCCTCCCCTCTCCTCACGGCTCCTCCCTCTCTCTCTCTGTGGAGGTGTGTGTGCTTTCCTCCCTGTTTCCTCCTGACACACACACACACACACACACACACCTGTGTCTCAACTGGAAGTAGTTTACAGAATAGATTACTTGTTTTTTGTTGTTGTTGTTTTCATTTTAATGAACCAGTAACGGACAAGAACTGAAAGTTTTGAGAAGTCGTGACAGGTGGACATCCACAAAATGAAAGGCACCTGCTGAACTGACCCGTCTTCTATCAGAGACAAGCAGCTTAGAAAGGGCTCAAACAGGCGATCGTGGACTTTATGAGGTTTTGTTCATTCACAAGAACTTGTAGAAAAAATAAACAGACCCGACTTTTAATTGAGAATTTGCAGTAAATACAACATACAAATGTGAAAAGAGGTTTCTGTTCATTAAAAACTTTAATGGCTCATCATGGGATTTCTTGGTTTTCCTCATCAAACTCATCAAATACACAATCCAACAACTCCACAACGCTCTGGTGGACAAGTTGTGACCTGCACATTCACCACGCTATGAGATAATAACACAACGTTACCAGACAGAGTTGTTTTAGAGGGAAATTCATGCAAAACCACTGATGTGCGTTTCCTTCAGGGACAGTTTTTCATCAAGCAGTTTCTGCATTTACCTCTAAAACAACTCTGTCTGGTAACGTTGTGTTATTATCTCATAGCATGGTGAATGTGCAGGTCACAACTTGTCCACCAGAGCGTTGTGGAGTTGTTGGATTGTGTATTTGATGAGTTTGATGAGGGAAACCAAGAAATTCCATGAGCCTCCGTAGCGTAGCTCTGAGCAGCTCGCGGCTCTGCTCCGCCGTTCTAGAAATAGCTTGCACCGACAATTAAAGGTAACAAACCTACTGCTATGACTATAGGGATTATGGCAATGGGCCAATTTGCCAAAATGTTGAACTATCCCTTTAAGAGAAAAAAACTGCTTTTTTAATAACCACCTCCATCACCTGGAGTTAAACTGTTCAACCTCGGTGCGTTGCGCTGACGCCACATCTGGAGGAGCAGTCTGTCTCCTGACCTCCAGATGTTGCCAGCTGCGTTAACGATGATGATGTCACCTGAACCCTGTGATGTCACTTCAGTCTGGATCCTGCTGCGTCGCCTCCAGTCACAGACTCCCGTCGTTCTCAAAGACCCAGTGAAAGCAGCTCTCAGCTCTTTAATTTATGTAATCCATCACATTTGATTTCATTTTTTTCTTCTTTATCTTCAGATTCTTCTAATAGTTGTTGCCTGAGCTGCATACTGAATAAAAACACATTTATGAGCTGGGTAACACTTTATTTGACGCCTATCTCTGTATCTCTATAATGCATTATAACCATACTTATAATGAGTTATAATGCAGTTATAGCACTGTATAACTATAGTTATAAACACTCATAAATGATCATAATGCTTTATGACAATAATCTTAACGCACTATAAAGCATTTTATCTTGACTTATAAAGTCAGGTATTATAATATGTTATAATTGTTAGTAACTTGCTGACAATGCCCAAATTGATAATATAGTAAATATAGTTATAATGTGTTACAATTGTCTTATAAATGTGTATAACTATCATTATAAACACTCATAAATTATCATAAGGCTTTATAACAATAAGCATAACACATTATAGAGCATTATAACTCTATTATAATACTTGACCTTATGAGCCATTATAAAATGCTCTTGTGTTATGCTTATTGTTATAAAGCCTTATGATAATTTATGAGTGTGTATAATGATGGTTATACAAGTTTCTAAGCCAATTTATAACACATTATAACTATAGTTATAATGCATTATCGATGTGGGCATTGTCAGCGAGTTACTAACAATTATAACATATTATAATACCTGGCCTTATAAGTCATGATAAAATACTTTATAGTGTGTTATGATTATTGTTATAAAGCATTATGGTCATTTATGAGTGTTTATAACTATAGTTATACAGTGCTATAACTGCATTATAACTCATAAGTATGGTTATAATGCGTTATAGAGATAGGCGTCAAATAAAGTGTTACCAGCTGCATGACGGTTGTGTTAGTGAGAGCTGTGTGTTATGTAAGCAGCTGTTGAGGCTGAGGGTTAGAATAAATAAAACTAAAATACTAAGTAAGTGAAGCAGCGTTGTTGTTGCTGCTGCACAGAAAGAGAAACTTTACAGTAGAAACTGGGTCATTGCAGCAGAAAGTGAATTAACTCACAGACAGCTGCAGGGCACGAGGAGGGTAACCACGACGACGCAGCAGCAGCAGCAGCTGACGACGTCATGTTCAGATATTGAATTTAAAAAAAGTCTTAATTACAGTTTTTGTATAAAGTTTGTGAAACAAATGTTTCTCCCCTCGATGCTGCACCAGGGATGCTTTCTAAACTTTTCCTGTTTTCTCTCCTTCCTCCTCCTCTTCCTCCTCCCTCCTCCTCCTCCTCCTCCTCCTTCCCCCTCTTCCTCGTCCTCCTCCTCCCTCTTCCTCCTCCCTCCTCCTCCTCTTCCTTCCTCCTTCTCCTCCTCCTCCTTCCCCCTCTTCCTCGTCCCCTGCCTCCTTCCACTTTCTCCTCCTCCTCTTTCATCTTCCTCTTTTTTCCTCCTCCTCCTTCTTATTCCTCCTCCTCTCTCCTCCTTCCTCTTTCTCCTTCCTCCTCTCTCCTTGTCCTTCTTCTTTCTCCTTACTCAAACTCCCTCCTCATTCCTCCTCTTCCTCTTTCCTCCCCCTTCTTCCTCTTTCTCCTCCTCTCTCCTCCTCCTCCCCTGCCTCCTTCCACTTTCTCCTTCTCCTCTTTCATCTTCCTCTTTCTTCCTCCTCCTCCTCCTGCTCCTCCTCCTCCTCAGTACCAGCCTGAGGGCAGCAGGTCTCAGCCTCCCAGACTAGATTTAGAGCAGTGGTACCAGGAGCTGATGACTGATCCTCCTCCTCCTCTACCGACCAAGTCTCTGTCGGCCCGAAGGCCTGTGCTGCAGGTACACGGGTCTCCTCCTCCTCCTCCTCCTCCTCCTCTTCCTCTCCTACTTCTTCTTCCTCTTTTCTCCTCCTTCTCCTCCTTTGTGTTTCTCCCACTCGTCCTTCATGCTGCCATTCACTCACATCCACAGAGGAAGGTGGATCCATGAGTGTGTGTGTGTGTGTGTGTGGTTTAATCGCGCTGCATTCACATCATAATTACAGTCCTGTCTCTCAACCTAAACTATAGAACTATAATGCTGCATTCGATTGCACTCCAAGATCCGAGTCAGAAATTCCGACTTCCGAGGTAAATGTGTTTGATTGCGTGCATGGCCGGCCACAGTAAGCTGATGTTTGTTTGGATGTCTTTCGAGCATCAATAAGTACGGCTGGGCAAGTACATCGGCTACATAAGGGAGAGAGAGAACGTGTGTTTTTCGCCCCTACTACATACGCGCGCAGACCTTTTTAAATCACAAATGAACAGAGTGGGAATGGAAATGCCATTGCAAAGTAATTCTACACTTTTAGTAACAGAAATGCTAAATTAGACGACACGTAACAGTAAAAGTTGAGGAGAAAATGCGACGCCATTTTGCTTTGGCGTAATTCCGACCGAATCGGGCTGCTTGGATCCTACCCGAATTCCCGAATCGGAGTCCCGAGTTCAAGAGCCGTTCTATAATTGCATTTTTCCGATTTGGAGGTCGGACCTTTCTGACTTCCGAGTGCAGTCGAACGCAGACTTAGATACAGGGCCTTTGGTGATGTTATGAGGAAGAAGCGTGGCATCATGGGAGTTGTTGTCCTCAGCTCCGTCTCCAGTCTGGATCCTTCAGTGTCGCTGTTTTTTTTAGGTTTTACAAACAAACAGAGCAGGTGATAATAATAAAGTGTTTTTACCGACACTGAATATGAGGCAGCAGCTGATGAACCAGATGTTCATCAGGCTGTCAGTTATCCAGATGTGTCCTCTTCTCTACAACATACAGTACCAACCGGAGGGAAACACTGAATAAAGCAGTTCCACTTCAAAATATAGAGTTATAAACTAAACATACATCTTTAAAAAGTGAATTAAAAACTTGACTGTTGATCATTAAAATCATTGATTCAGCTCCAGTTGTTTTAATGTGGAAAAAGCTTCATGTTATAACTTTTAAAGCTGAAAGATCCTACAGCCCATGAATGCAGCATCTTGATCAAGAGCAATTGGTGCTTTTAACTCATGTGTTTGTCTGTTTTCTGTCGTTAAAACTGATATCGTTCATGCAGCTTGTTATTTATTTACTATTCACTCCGTCAGCGATCAGACGTTTTACCTTTTTACCATCGTGATGATCGTCCACCAGGTGTTTGAGCTGGAGACCAGTCGTCCTCTAACCTCGTCCTCCCGTCTCACTGGGCTGGTTCTCACTGTAACTCTGACCCCTCATGTTGACGTCTGTCCTCTTCCTCAGGTTTTCCGCTCGAAGCTGGACAGCGATCCAGGTCTGCCTCTTCATCATCATCAGCATCATCATCATCATCATCATCAGCCCAAGTCCGGCTCCTCCTCCCCGCTGCAGCACGGAGCGGCCACTCTGGGACGCAACTCCAGCTCCAAGGTAGAGAGGAGGCGTCGAGGTGGAGAGACTGTACCGACCTCTGATCAAGTCTTATATCATACTATATGTCCTGACCCTGTGTGTGTCTGTGTGTGTGTGTGTGTGTGCAGAGCCCCCTGCTGGTGGCCAACAGCACCGGCAGTCTGCCCAGGAACCTGGCTGCCACTCTGCAGGACATCGAGACCAAGCGGCAGCTCGCCCTGCAGCAGAAAGGTCAGTGACCCCGAGACGCTCATTCACCTTTTAATCATTTAAAGGAGCAACGATCTGAACACGGACACCACAGGTGAATAGGGTAAAAAAAACAAAACTGATATCACCATGAAACTTCCCAAGTTTATCACTCACATTAAGAGCAATATTTTTTGTATTACAAGTTTTGTCAAATTTTATGTTTAAATATGTAAATGAGGCAATATCTGATGAAATATGCAGTAATTTGCATACATTTCCAGAACCGAAATCTGAACAATGGATGAAGCCCCTTTCAAAATTCTTGTTTTATTTTGTTAACACATTAGAGTCAGAAGTTTTTACAGAGGAGGATTTTGGATATCTCTTTTCATCACTTTGTAAATGAGAAAATACTGTCACCAGCCATGTTTTTAGGAATAAAATGTTGTATAAATCAGGCTGTGAATGATATATCAACAATCCCCTCTGTAAAAACCTTCAGGATATAGACAGGAATACAACTGGAAGGTTTGGTGTCTGTAAGTGCTGCTGAAGTGGAGATTTCTAGCTCAGAGTCTGAGGAAAAACTCATTTTGAGAAAACGGCCTTTAAAGACTTGTACTGTAAAACTCCATAGATTGTTAATGTAAATCGTACTTTTATGATTGGTTGCAGATACAAAGGAAATGACAGTTTTTGGAGCCTACAGCATTGTTCAGGAGAAAGAGCTTTACAATGATACCTGACATGACATGGGTCAGACTAACTTTTGGTGAATTTAGGAGAAATCTACTGATGAAAGAGACAAAATGAAGTAAAATAAAAACCTTAATGTGGATTTTCTACCATTTCTTTTTACTTTCCTGAAGGAATACATGTTAAGGAAGAAAAATAGCCCAAAATCTCAAAATTGATCAGTGCATGAAAACACAGTGTTTTTGCCTGTTAGTATCTGGCAGGAATTCACTTACAGCGTCAACACGCAGTGCAATAACTATTTATACATAGAATAAATATGTATCATAATATGTTTTAACTTTTGATAATAAGTACAAACTATTAAGCATTAGTTAAGCATTAATAATAAATACTGAATTCTTTATTTATAACGCATGAATACTCATTAGTATGTAGTTTATAAACACAGTTAGTGCTTATCAATGATGAGTAAAACATTTTTAACTGTGTTTATAAACTACATAGATGAGAATTCATGTGTTATAAATGATGAATTCAATATGCTCAACTAATGCTTATACCCAGGGGGCAAAGCAAAAAAACGGACACGGAGCGTTGTAAAAGGTTTGACACCAGAAATGATATCTAGGAACTTCAAGGATTAAAACCTGGGTGGACAACCCGGTCAACTAGCTGCTGGAAAGCTACAGGGGTCAAAACCCCTTTCTTGGGTCATTTTGCTGGCGAAATGATGTAAATGCAAATATTTAGGTACTACAATGGCAGAAATAGTCATACAACTATAAAATTTGGCAGAGAGTATCTTGACACATAGGGGGAGGCATGAAAAAAAGATTCTGGGGTTTGTTGCAACTCGATTTTAAGATATCACCCTCAACATCCCAAAAAAGACCAAAAAAAGTTCTGTTCGCCTGACAAATTCTCATGAAAATTATTATTTTTCAGCACTTTATGGAGAATATCTATGCCTAACATGTATATAGAAAATTAATTAATTCATAAGCTTCCATTTGAGTCCAAGATAGCCTTTCTATCTCAAAAGCCCCACTTGCTGTGGCCAACGGTCTTCTCTATCTATCTGTTCACTTTGGAGAGACCAGAAATAGAATGTTTTCTGATCATGCCAGTTAACAAGGAGTTTTTCACAATAGGTGTTGCATTGTTTGGAGACAGCCTGTAGCTTTCCGGTAGCTAGTAGAAAGGCTATCTTGGACTCAAATGGAAGCTTATGAATTAAGGAAATTTTCTATATATGTGTTAAGCATAGATATTCTCCATAAAGTGCTGAAAAATAATAATTTTCATGAGAATTTGTCAGGCGAACAGTACTTTTTTTGGTCTTTTTTTGGGATGTTGAGGGTGATATCTTAAAATCGAGTTGCAACAAACCCCAGAATCTTTTTTTCATGCCTCCCCCTATGTGTCAAGATACTCTCTGCCAAATTTTATAGTTGTATGACTATTTCTGCCATTGTAGTACCTAAATATTTGCATTTACATCATTTCGCCAGCAAAATGACCCCAGAAAAGGCTTTTGGCCCCTGTAGCTTTCCAGCAGCTAGTTGACCGGGTTGTCCACCCAAGTTTTAATCCTTGAAGTTCCTACATATCATTTCTGGTGTCAAACCTTTTACAATGCTCCGTGTCCGTTTTTCAAAAAACTGGGATTTTGCCCCCTGGGTATTAATACTGTTTACTTTTTTATAGAGTGTTACCATGTTTTTAATTATAATATGGCTCCACTCCAGATTTAAGATTAATGTTCTGTCACAAAATGTTACAAACTCTCAGTTTTGCTCTTTCACTGTGAAAAATATTTTTTGTCACTGTTAAAAACGCAAAGACAAATCCAGTGATAATTATGATTAAATATAATTAAAGTGACAGTTTAAAGTGCAGATTTGGTCACACAAGGTTAATACACGTAGTTCAATCATAATGTAAAGTTGAATTAAATAAAAATGTTCTATCTGTTATAATCTGATCCTGTTGCTAGGAGATGAGTGAGTCATAAGTTTTATCTCTGTGGCTCAACTCGCGTGTTTATTGTGTAGTTTATTGTGTTTCAGAAACACACACAGATGTTCACAGATGTGCACATGAATAAATGTTCCAGTTGAGTGTGAGAGCTGATGAGACTTTCACTAAACGGTAAAAAACTGCTGCTTTAACGGCTCCAAGTAAACAACCTGGTCGCCAGGCAACAGATGTTCACTTTGTGTTTATGTGTGTGTGTGTGTTGGAGGAGCGATTCTCCTCATGCGTCGCTGCTGTTTGACTAAATGGATCAGAGCGAAGCTGTCTGGTGTTTGTTAACTGCCGCCCACACACACACACACACACACACACACACCAGCTCAGGTTTGTCCTCATGTGTGTGTGTGTGTGTGACATCACAGAGCCGTGGGCCTCCACACTGAGCAGCAGCAGCAGAGTCGATGATGTCGACTCAGCAGGTAGAGCTCACTGGTCCAGATGTTCCTCTTCCTCCTCTTCCTCCTCTCTTCTCTCTTCCTCTTCCTCCTCCACCTCCTTCCTCCTCCTCCTTCTCCTCCTCTTCCTCCTCCTCTTCTTCTCTCCTCCTCTTCCTCCTCCTCTTCCTTCTCCTCCTCCTGTCTTCACTCACTCTGGGTCTGACATTAACCCCTTGTCCTCCTGATTGTTTATCTATCTGTCATTCAGCAGCCAATCAGAAGCCTCGCTGTAGATGTCTGAAGTTAAGATTTACTGAACAGTGTTCACTTGAGTTTTTAAAGTTTTCTCCTTTTCTTACTTTTCAACTTATAGTCAAAAAAACACCTTAACAATCAAGCTACCTGTAAGGGGGAAAAAACTTCCTTTAACTATGGTGATAAATAAAAGAAAATGATGAATGAGCTGCAGCCAGGAGACGACGAGGAACTGGTTTATGATGTTGTTAACTTGTTTTTCTTAATTACAGAAAAACTGAAAAAGATTCTGTGCAACACATTTACTGAACTCCCTCAGCTAAAGATGAATTAAACCTTGTGTGTCAAGTGGAAAAGTGAAGGTGTTTGGAGCCAGTTGCACAAAAACACTAGAAATCCTTAGTCCTTAGTTTTCCCTTAATAAGTTAAGATTTTCCTTAATTAGTCAAAGTTAATGTTTCCTCATAAACACGTTTAAATGTTTTCCTTAAGATGCTCATTTAACCCTCAAGGAATCACTTCAAGTGGAACAACACCTTAACCATCAAGCTAAGGGGAAAAAACATAAGGTTTGCAGCCAGGGGACGACGAGGAACTCATTTACAACATTGTTAACTGTTTTTCCTTAACTACAGAAAAACTTAATGAGATTCTGTGCGACACATTTACTGACCTCCCTCAGCTAAGGATAAATTAAACCCTGTGTTTATTGTTGAGCGGATCCTCATTAATTGTCACAATGGTGACGACTACTATTCCTGGGGTCCCAATAAATATTTTCAAGATTCCTCATAAACGCGTTTGTTTAAGTATTTACCTTAAAAGGCTAATTTAACCCTTAAGGAAACACTTAAAGTCTTCTCAGTTGTTGCACAGAGGACCAGGGAGCTAAGTTTACCTGACGTGGTTTTTTTTTTATCACGCACACGTGTTGATGCTGTTGAAGCAAATCCACGGTTTCCATGGAAACAGTCAAATTTTAATCTGCTGCTGCTGCTAATGACTTTTTCCCCCCCTTAAACCTAAAAGAGATTCAGTGAAAGCCCTGAGCTCAGGGGAAGTTGAACCTGTAGTTCAGACTGTTACTGCTGTTGGTTTATCCATCAAAGGCAGCGTTTACCATGACGACCTGACACTTTCAGACCCAGTCTTCACCTCCTCCTCCTCCTCCTCCTCCTCCTCCCTCTTCATCTCTTCTGTGTGTCATTAACTCGCCCTCCCCTCCCCCACAAAAAAGATTTCTTTTCATCTTTTCTTTTATCTGAAACACAGAAACTCTCTTTTCTTTCTTCCATCAATCTTCCATGAACGTTTTTTTTTTTCCTGCTGGTGGAGGATGAATGTTGCATGTGGAGCGTTTTAGACGGAGCAGGTGGAGGTGGAGGAGGGGGGGCATGGTTCACAGTCCTGAGGTGTGTGGGCTGCTCCTGCTCCTGCTCCTGCTCCTGCTCCTGCTCCTGCTCCTGCTCCTGGTTTTGCTCGTGGTTCTGGTTCTGGTTGTTTCAGGTCTTTATGGGCTGGTGATGGTGTTCAGGTCCAAACCGAAGCAGATCCTCCTCCTCCTCCTCCTCTTGCTCCTCCTCCTCTTTCTCTTCCTCTTTCTCCTCCTCCTCCTCTTCTTCCTCCTCCTCCCCCTCCTCCTCCTCTTTCTCCTCCTCTTCTTCCTCTTCTTCCTCCTCTTCCTCCTCCTTATTCCTCCTCTTCCTCCTCCTCCTCTTCTTCCTCCTCCTCCCCCTCCTCCTCTTCCTCTTTCTCCTCCTCTTCTTCTCTCCTCCTCCTCCTCTTCCTCCTCCTCCTCTTCCTCTTCTTCTCTCCTCTCCTTCTCTCCTCCTCCTCTTCCTCCTCCTTATTCCTCCTCTTCCTCTTCTTCCTCCTCTTCTTCTCCTGGTCCTGCTCGTGGTTCTGGTTTTGCTCCTGGTTCTGCTCCTGGTTCTGCTCCTGGTCCTGGTTCTGGTTCAGGTCTTTCTAGTCTGGTTCTGGTTCTGGTTCTGGTTCTGCTCCTGGTTCTGCTCCTGGTTCTGGTTCTGCTCCTGGTTCTGCTCCTGGTTCTGGTCTGGTTGTGGTAGTTCAGGTCCAGACCGGCTCAGACCCTCTAACCTCCTCCTCCTCCTCCTCTCCCCCAGGCCAGCAGGTGATCGAGGAGCAGCGGCGCCGTCTGGCCGAGCTGAAGCAGCGAGCGGCGGTCGAGGCTCAGTGCCAGTGGGAGGCGCTGCACGGCTCCCAGACCCACCTCATGATGTCATCGGCGGCAGCGGCGGCCTCCTCCTCCTCGCCGTCCTCCTCCTACTCCCCCGTCATGGCCTACAGCCCCACGCTGAGCCACCACGTCTCCGCCGCCACCGCTCCCATGATGCACCACTCCATCCTGCACCACCAGCCGCCGTCGGCCGGAGAGCAGCCGTACGACACGCTGAGCCTGGAGAGCTCCGACAGCATGGACACCAGCGTCTCCACGGGCAACAACTCGGCCTGCTCGCCAGACAACATGTCCAGGTACTTTTCCTTTTTTTGTAGTTTAAATATTTATTTATAAACGCATTACACTGCAAAAACTCAAATATCTTATATTATAGAATATTTGTCTCATTTCTAGTCAAAACTAATCATAAAAAACATAAAAAGCAGCTTGTTTTAGACACTTTTTTACTTCTTTCAAGCAGATTTTCACTTAAAATTAGTAGAAGAATCTGATAGTGGAGCAAGTTTTTCTTTCTTATTACAAGCACAAAAAACTTTCACTGGCAGATTTCTACTTATTTCAAATGAAAATTTGTTTGAAACAAGTGAAAATGATCAAAAAACAAGTTAATTTTTAGGCGATGAGTCTTATTTTAAGTGGAAAGGGATTCGTTTTGACTAGAAATGAGACATTTTGACAAGAATAAGACAAATAATGATTAAAAAAAGCTCTTGCAGATTCACTGAAGCTCATATCCGTGTGGGTGGGCTCTTAATCTGTCAATTTCCTTCTTGTCTTAAAGGGATAGTTCACCCAAAATTCAAATTTCACTCATTATCTACTCACCCTCATGTCGACTAAGGGCTGGGAGAAGTTTCAGAGTCCTCCGTGCCTTCGTGCAGCACTGCATGTCCATATGACGGTTGCGAACGGAGCTCACTTTTCTTCGTCCAGAAAGACACCAAAAAACATCCAAATACCTCCATAGTGCTCGTCTGTAATGTCCCTCTTGTACTGAAGCCCCAACATGAGAAATTGTTCCGAAAAAAATTAAATAAGTGCACGGAGCCCCACTGTAACTCAGAGAAGGCATGGAGGACTCTGAAACTTCTCCCAGCCCTTAAGGTGCGTTCACACCGGAGCTTTTATTTTTGTCGCTGTCGCTCGTATCGCTCCGAAAAAAACGCCCCGTCGCTCAGCTGCAGCCGCTCGTCAATTTGGCACAGAGCCACAGACTGGCATTTTCGCTTCGATGACGTCATGCCCACTGCCATGTGCCTCTGTTTACACCGGCACCACCGGCATTACGGCAGCCAATCAGCGCTGAGCGACGAGCGACTGATGGCCGGAGAGTTGGGATTTCTCATCTCGAGCGACGGGAGCGACTTGAGTGAAAAAATGCTCCGACGCTCCGTCGCTGTCGCTCCGAGCCCCAGCGTTTTTTCGCCTGGGCGATTAAACGCTCCATCGCTCGTTTGCATTGACTTAACATGTAAACTCGTCGCTCGTTCTAAAAACAAAAGGTCCGGTGTGAAACCAGCTTTAGTCGACATGAGGGTGAGTAGATAATGAGTGAAATTTGAATTTTGGGTGAACTATCACTTTAACTTACTAAATAACAAATTAGCAATGAATCAGGATTTAGAGTCAAAGCTGAACTGGAGAATCAATCAGATCGGTGACTCTGAATATTCACAGTTTAATACTTGAATGTTTTCTGGGTTTTTTTTCATTCTGTTACTTAGTGGAATACGGTTCAGATTCATTTGTTTTCCATTAAACAGTCGTCGTTGTCGTCGTCTCACACATTTACATGGATCACACAGCTCAGACGACAGCAGGTTAACACAAAGTAAATGAATGTATATGAAGCAAAGTGTTACTGAGACGTCTTCATACTGTATGAGAGAGATGTCTCAGTTTAAAATCATTTAAACTCAACTCAGGAGATAAAAAAAACCAACTCATGGACACGGCTCCAGAGAGAAAAGATGGAACAGATTCAGTAAAAACTCAGTAGACTCAAATCAAGTCGTCACAATCTCGTTAAAAAAAACGAGGTTTCAGGTTTGAAAAATGTTTCTCAGAGAAAAAGACGCAGTGAATAAATCAGCAATGTTCATCAGTCACCAGGAACACACACACACACACACACACACACACACACACTCTGCTCCCCTCCAGTTCAAGTCTTTATCCACAGCTCGCTCCATTTGCAGAACATCTGTTCCTTTTCCTCTTCACGACTCTCTAGAGTCAGATATTCAGAAACGACCAGAGCTGCTGCTGCTGCTGATCGCTCTGTTTCTGTTGTTTTGTTTTAAACTCAGGACTTAAAGAGACATTGTGTAACTTCTCCTGTTATCTATTCGCGAAAATCGATTATTACTGATTACTGATGCTGCATTCACCTGCAGTCGGGCAGACGGCCGTCGGTAACAAACCAGATGTCATTTTAGTCACAGATGTCGAGAGAAAGCCGGTAAAACGTGGGTCAGGTAAACATCGCCATGACAACATATTGTCACGTGTATTGTTTTGCCTCGTGCTGACGGACCACTTGTTTACATAGAGGCTTGTTTATGCCGTTACGTGCAGCGGCTGTCGTCCGTCTGCCGTCTGCCCAATTTCACGTGAATGCAGCATGAAAAATACCATTGAGTTGCTTGTGATATACAACCGCAACGCTAGATGGGAGGAATTCCTACACAATGTACCTTTAAACTCAGAGAGACGAGTCGGAGAAGAGGTGAAATTCATGATGAGACCGGTTTGAGGCCGAGACGTCAGAATCAGAAACCCTGGCGTTAGCTCTTGTTCTTGTTGTTGTTGTGTTTTTAAAATAAAGCAGCTCTTAGCAGACGGTAATTGATCGGGGCTGGTTAGGAGCTGTCAGTGAACGCCTCACGTTGGGCGGTGGGACAGACAGAGACGAGTGATTAAAGCCGGGAGCTGCAGCCAGACTGAAAACTGAAGACTGGAGATGTTGTTTTGCTGCTGAACAGAAAGTGAAGAAACCAGATTTCATCAGATTTTCTCTCAGCAACAATAACATCAATTTTTCAGAGCGAGTGTTCACCTGCTCTGAGCCGCAGCCGCACAAACACAACAACCTCAGCCTGAAGTCTGAGGAGGATCAGACCGCTGCATCAGACTGGTCCTGGTCTCTGGCAAGACCAGGACCAGGACCAGGTCCAATCTGATGAACCGGGCCCAGATCTACTGGTTCTAGTAAAAGGGATAGTTCAACATTTTGGCTAATTGGCCCATTGCCATAATCCCTATAGTCATAGCAGTAGGTTCGTTACCTTTAATTGTCGGTGTAAGCTGTTTATAGAACGGTGGAGCAGAGCCGTGAGCTGCTCAGAGCTACGCTACGGAGGCTCATGGGATTTCTTGGTTTCCCTCATCAAACTCATCAAATACACAATCCAACAACTCCACAATGCTCTGGTGGACAAGTTGTGACCTGCACATTCACCACGCTATGAGATAATAACAGAACGTTACCAGACAGAGTTGTTTTAGAGGGAAATGCAGAGACTGCTTGATTAAAAACTGTCCCTGAAGGCAACGCACATCAGCGGTTTTGCATGAATTTCCCTCTAAAACAACTCTGTCTGGTAACGTTCTGTTATTATCTCATAGCGTGGTGAATGTGCAGGTCACAACTTGTCCACCAGAGCGTTGTGGAGTTGTTGGACAGACATCTGTGTCCAACAGGAGACCTGTGTGCGAGATAGAGTTAATTTACATCCAGATAGTTGATGCTCTCTTGCCTTTTTCTGATCGCGATTATCAGAAAATCAGCCGTAAATGCAATAAATAATGCGTAGATTAACATTTATGCATTTTAGGCATCTAAGACCTTGTAAATAATGTAAATAATATATTTGGTATCATAATTAGAGCCTTTATTCTTTTCCCTCTAATCCCCAAGAGCTCAAAGAACAATTATACAGTGTCTAAAAACAAGTTTATAATCATTTCCTGTGTGTTTCCAACAAATATATGTGAAATTTATAGTCCGTTTTTTTATTTTTACTTTATTTTTCTGATCATATATATTTTTCTACATTCATATCACACCACTATTGGATGGATATTTTCTGAAAGTCCAGGTTGTCCTGAAAAAAAAGGATGTTAACGACCTGATTGTGCATCACAGGGCTGAAGTTTAACAAGCTTTAATACACAAAGAGACCAGGAGAGAGGAAAAACAGAAGGAGACTCTGAATAAAGGGTTAAATAAAGTTTGGATGTTGACGTTTCCTGTTGGAGGTTAAAAATGAGTGTTAATGCTGTGGTGTGTGTGTGTGTGTGTGTCCTCAGTGTGGGAGGAGTGGACTGTCTGAAGATCGAGGAGATGGAGAAGATGCTGAAGGAGGCTCAGCTGGAGAAAGCCAGACTGATCGAGTCCAGGGTGAGTCTGAGTCTGGATCCATACCCGGAGACGGAGGACGCTGCGTCTCCGTCGTCAATACTCCTGAACCGTACCACCGGTGACAGGAAGTCGCTGCTTTCGATTCAGTTTCATTGGTTTTGTTTTCAGACGTTTTCATGTGGAGGAGAAGTTCAGAACAAAGAGCAGACGATCGATCTCCGGCTCTCAAACTTTTCTCCTCTGAAACCTCTCGGCCTCTCTCCACTGAGACGCTGCTTTCTCCGTTTACACCAGAAATATAAAACACACAAACACTTTTCTGCATGAGCTGAAATCGTCAGATTTACTGTCCAGATGTTACGGTCCAGATGTTACGGTCGGTTTAACTCCACAGAGAGGGTCAGGGCGGCCATGTTGGCTCCTGTGAGGTCGTCTTTTTCATCCCTTTAGGTCGATTTCAACGTCACATATCCACGATTCATTGTGATTAAACAAGAAGCTTTTAAATTAGAGTTTGGATTAAATATTTCTATTAAAGGGATAGTTCAACATTTTGGCGAATTGGCCCATTGCCATAATCCCTATAGTCGTAGCAGTAGGTTTGTTACCTTTAATTGTCGGTGCAAGCTATTTTTAGAACGGCGGAGCAGAGCCGTGAGCTGCTCAGAGCTACGCTACAGAAGCTCATGGGATTTCTTGGTTTCTCTCATCAAACTCATCAAATACACAATCCAACAACTCCAAAACGAGACAGAGTTGTTGTAGAGGTAAATACAGAGACTGCTTGATGAAAAACTGTTCTAAAAATAGCTTGCACCGACAATTAAAGGTAACAAACCTACTGCTATGACTATAGGGATTATGGCAATGGGCCAATTTGCCAAAATGTTGAACCATCCCTTTAAAGTGTGTTTGTCACTGCGGCTGATAAATGACACAACATTTTTCCTCAGAAGTGAAGTAAAACATTTTATTTCAACTGAAAAACAGAGTAAAATCAAGTGTTTCATGTATTTTCTCCTCTTCTCTGAGAGTCTCAATAGGTATAACCGTAAACTCTCCAATCACAGCTCCAGGCTTTTATTTACTTCACCGTCTTCTATCAGAGACAGGCATCTGTGAGGGACAGACTTTTATTTAGTTTAGAACAAATCTTCTGCTCAGCAGCAAAGTTGAAACTCATTTATTAATGACTGCACAAGTCGGCACAGCATGGTAGCACATAGTTCTGTGTTGGCACAAAACATCATCAAACACTACACATACCATACATTTAATATACATCAGCAACATCAACATAAAACATTTTACATGCAGACTATACATTAAAGGGATAGTTCAACATTTTGGCAAATTGGCCCATTGCTATAATCGCTATAGTCATAGCAGTAGGTTCGTTACCTTTAATTGTCGGTGTAAGCTATTTTTAGAACGGCGGAGCAGAGCAGCAGCCTGCTCAGGGCTATGCTATGGAGACTAAGGGGATTTCTTGGTTTCCCTCATCAAACTCATCAAATACAGAACCCAGAAACGCTGTCGTGGACAAGTTCAATCAATCAATCAATCAAATTTTATTTATATAGCACCTTTCAAAGCAAACAGATGCCGTTCAAAGTGCTTTACATTTTGACTGAACAAATAGGAGGTAAAACAAGAAAAGCAAGGAGACTAAAGCACGAGTTGTGAGCTGCACAATCACCACGCTATGAGATAATAACGGAACGTTACGAGACAGAGCCGTTTTTCAACTTCTAATAAATAAATGACTGTTAATAGGCTATGTATGTGTATATATATATATATATATTTAAGCAATATATTACGACAGGCCGTGGTATATGCTCATTATACCACGGCTAAGGGGCGTTGTTCGGCCCGAAGCGGAGGGACGACAACCCCCTTAGAGTGGTATAATGAGCATATACCACGGACTGGAGTGATATATTGCTTTTATAAAACGGTTACGAATAAAGGCAATATAAAAGAGGGATACGCAATCAATTTCATGTAGTTTTATTCAACCAGAAATACATATTATCCAATAAAATAGCCTCACTGTGATAAAATAGTCCCACCTCTCCAGACGTTAGCTCCAAGTTAGCTCTGCAGCTCGTCTTTTCCTCCGCATTTTTTCAGGTTAAAGTCACTGCTCAGTCCCCTCTACCATTGTTAACCCTCCCCGGAGGTGAAAGTCAACCTTAAACATGTGAATTCAACTACTTTAGTCCATTTTTTAACATCGTAAAAACATCAGCTGTCTTTTGCTACGGACTGCAACAGTCCGTTGTCATGGATACATGACAACAACTTCCATTCATACCAGTGACGCGGAGTGATAGCCTATGCTGTGATAAGGTTTTAAGCGGCGTTCACACCGGACGCGATAGACGCGAATGGAGCGGCAACTCTACATTGAAAATCAATGTAAATGGCGCGATGACACGCGATGCAGGCGGAGGCGGCGCGAATGAAGCGTCTGGAGCGGCGCGTCTGGAGCGGCGCGAATAAAGTTGAAAATATTGAACTTTTCAGGCGGCATCGCGCCGTGACATCCAATCAGCGCCGAGTTCAAGCCGACGACGTCACTTCTCTGTACGGTTGTTTACACTCAGAACAACATGAAGGAGAAGCTAATTGTATATGAGCTGTGTGTGGCACCGCTGCCGTCTTCTACACAGAGTGAACAAAAAAAAAAACACACACACACACACACACACACAGTGAACCCAGACACGACGGCGGGTGGTTTTCCAGTGTTTCTGAGACTTGTACAGCAAGTAGGCTACAGTGCAGCAACGGTGGTGATATCAGCCACAATCGACATGGAAAGAGAGCAGGTTGAGATCACCGGTTTTCTAATTAACGGGCGGAGCGTCTAGCGCGAATGACGCGATGTGTGTGTGAACGCCGCTTTAGAATAGTAGCCGTGGTATATGCGCTCAATATACCACGGCTAACAACCAATCAGATTGCCGGATTTCACCTTTCCGTTTTATAAAAAAAAAAAAAAATATATATATATATATATATATATATATATATATATATATATATATATATATATATATATATATATATATATATATATATATATATATATATATACGTATTAGTGTATAATATTGGTGTTGATAGTAAGCCAATGCAATTCCAACTATAGAAAGGGGCAGGTACTACAGTATAAGTTTTTCTTCATCCTGCTCCTTTTCATTTATGGTGACTTACTGTAATGTACATTATGTAAATATATGCAACCGTGTGAAGTATGTAAAACATGAATGGAATAAATCAAAATGAAATGAAATATGTTTATATATTTATACTCATATACAGTATATAGGCTATATATATATATATATATATATATATATATATATATATATATATATATATATATATATATATATATATATATACACATGTGCTCTATGTGTAAACCCTGTGGTGCAGCTGCACGGTGGCAGCGTGAATTCATAAATGTATGAATGTACAAGTGAGTGAAAAATTAGGAGCTCTGCAAACTCCATCCACAGATCAAATACATATGTAATCAAAAAGCTCCTCTCTCTCTCTCTCTCTCTCTCTCTCTCTCTCTCTCACTCTCTCTCTCTCTCTCTCTCCTCCAGGAGCGAGAGAGCCTGGCTCGCCGTCAGATGCTGGAGGAGGAACGGAGGAGGAGGGAGGAGGCGGAGAAGCGGCTGCAGGATGAAACTTTCCACCGGCAGCAGCTGGTGGAGAAAGAGGTCAAGATGAGGGCCAAGAACTTCTCCCAGGTCAGTGAACGCACCGTTAATCCATCCTGCACCCCCTCGCCGCCGCCACTCAGGTGGAAAATCACATTTAACTCTGGAACGAGTGAACGATTCAGCGTCATTACACATCAAACCCCCGACTTCTTCACTATTTAAAGCCCCAGTTTGTAATTTATTTGGCTTTTTATTCGCAAAAATCAAATACGTCTTTCATAAATACGTATTTCACTGAAGTGGAATCACAGCTGCATACAAATGAAAGCTTTCTGGTACCTTAGAATGAGTTGTTACAAGTCGTTACAAATACATAATTGGGCGACGCACCGAACCGAGGCGGCCATGTTGCATCGCCATTTTTTATGAGTGGCAGCGTGACCGTAGGTAACCACGGAAACTCAGCGGAGCTGTGGGCTCGGCCTGTTAAAACTGTCACCACTGTGTAGTGTGAGGAAGGACGGAGGCACTGGTGTTGCATTCAGGTGCAGTCAGGCAGACGGCCGTTGGCAAACCAACCGGATGTCATTTTACTCCACCAGAGAAAGACGGTAAAACATTACAACATCACCATGACAACATGTTGTCACGCCTGTATTGTTTTGCCTCGTGCTGGCGGACCACTTGTTTACATAGAGGCTTGTTTATCCTGTTACATGCAGCGTCTGTTGTCTGTCTGACGTCTACCCGATTTCAGGTGAATGCAACATCAAGAATACGTTCAGATATGCAACCGCACCCCTAGAGGGGGGGAATTCCTACATACTATACCTTTAAAGGTCCATTGTGTAAGAATTCCTCCCATCTAGCGTTGCGGTTGTATATCACAAGCAACTCAATCGTATTTTTCATGCTGCATTCACGTGAAATTGGGCAGACGGCAGACGGACGACAGCCGCTGCACGTAACGGCATAAACAAGCCTCTATGTAAACAAGTGGTCCGTCAGCACGAGGCAAAACAATACACGTGACAATATGTTGTCATGGCGATGTGGTATTGTTGACCTGACCCACGTTTTACCGGCTTTCTCTGGACTTCTGTGACTAAAATGACATCTGGTTTGTTACCGACGGCCGTCTGCCCGACTGCAGGTGAATGCAGCATCAGTGTAACGCTTCGTTCCTCCTCACTGCGTTACCGCGGTGACTTTTCACAGACGCCACCTCCACCTGAGCCGACAGCTCCGGTGTCTCCGCTGAGTTTCCGTGGTTTCCTACCGTCACGCTGCCACTGAACGTAAAAACATGGCGACACCACATGGCAGCCAGCACCGAGCTTACCCGCTCCATGTAGATATGAATGATATGAACGGCTCATTCAGAGCTGAAAGGAACACTTCACTTTGATGATGGAGGGGATTACTGATTAATGAAAAACAGACTTTTGAACCAAATAATCAATTTTCGTGAATAGATAACAGGAGAAGTTACACAATGTCCCTTTAAAATAAAATAATAAAATAAAAAGTGTCTGTGTTCCCGCCGCAGGCTCGGCCCATGACTCGCTACCTGCCCATCAGGAAGGAGGAGTTCGACCTGCGCTCCCACGTGGAGTCGTCGGGCCACAGCGTGGACACCTGCTACCACATCATCATCACCGAGAAGATGTGTAAAGGCTACCTGGTCAAGATGGGAGGCAAGATCAAGTCCTGGAAGAAGCGCTGGTTCGTCTTCGACCGCCTCAAGAGGACGCTGTCCTACTACGTCGGTAAGAAGACCGCCACACTCTGCATGGGCTTTTATTTTGAAAAACAAATCACAGGAAGCAGCAGAAAAAAAACAAACTGTGACAAAAACACAACTTAGAAACATTAAGGCTACAAACATCCCATCATGCACAGTACAGTATGTCGCACCTAGCAACTGTTGATGTCAGAGATGTGGGCGTGGCCTCTGCGCAGGTAAACAACAGTATTCAAAGGCTTTTCAAAGTAAAAGTATCAGGAAATCTATTTATTCATTTATTTATTTTTCATATATATTTTTTATTTCCTCACATCCACTTTTACATCAGTTATATTTCAACACTCAGTCAGACAATTCACTTTGCAGGTGAACTCAAAACTACAGTCAGCATCATTTTGTATACAGATGTAAAAATAAATCTGAAAATCAAATACTTAAAAAAAAAAAGAACAGACAAAAGAGAATAAAGAAACATCAAACAAACAAACAAACAGAACATTTAATTTAAAACTATTAAAACAATGATTTATTATTATGATTAAATCATTATTACAAGTAGTATTATTATATTAAAGATTTATTATATATTAAATTATTGGTTTGTCAATACTATAAACAGTATTTAATTGTTACAGTTGGTTGAATCTTAGGTGAGGATTTTAACTTAATGTCGTTTGCAACGTTTTAATTTATAAAACTAAATCTTTTAAACTGACGGATTAAATATAAACAAGCATCAAACAGAAACGTTTAAATAAAGTTTTCTTTAGATTTGTACTGAGTCAAGTTGTTTCAGTTTTAGACTCTTGTGTCACATCAGTGGTTTCTGTGATGCGTTCAGGCGCTCTGAGCAGCAACGCGTAAACATGAGCGTTCGTTAGTTAACACAGTTGAAGCGTTTTGATTGACAGCCGATGGCGAGCCGGTGGCGTCCTCCTCCAGACCTTGAGCAGGTTGACGGCGTGATGTCACGCTGCGAGCTCTGGGACGACGGCGCTGTGTTTGAAGTCGTCAGGAGGCTCCACTTAAAGCTGCTTGAAGCTCCTTGGCGTCGTTAAGATGCGAGGAGGAGCGGCGGCGGCCTCTGAGGACGCTCTCTGATTGAGATGCAGCGCTCGCCGCCCTTGTGCTTGTGTGACCTTGAAGAGACGAGCGTCAAGTCGTTTCACCTGAACGAGGCCGAAGCAGCAGCAGCGAGGAGCGGTCTCTTTTGTTGTGTTTTTAGACGCACGCGCCGACTTGTTTGAGCCGTAAAGAGGTCGTTAGCGGGATAATGGCTGCACATTAACAGGAAAAGTGTTGTTCCTCGAAATGCGGCGGCGTGCAGCGTGCAGCGGCGTGCAGCGTCTCCTCTACCTACTCCTCTTAACTCGGCTGCTGCTGCTGCTGCTGCTGCTGAGTGTTTGTGCCTGGAGGAGCAGAGGAGGAGAGAGTTCCCCACCGGTTCCTCTCTGCAGCGCTGCAGTGGCTGATGAAACAACGCGCAATGATGAAGCAGAGCAGCGCAACAGAGAGGGAGAGAGGGATGGAGGGAGAGAGAGAGGGAGAGGGAGAGACACAATGAGCAGCAGCAGCAGCAGCAGCAGCAGCATCGCCACGGAAACAGAGGCAAAGTTGCTGCGCTCGTGTTTTTCCATCTGTCACAGTCAGAGTCTGATGGAGCGACGTCATCCAGGTGTTGACACCTTCTTCTCTCTCCTCCTCCTCCTTCCTCCTCTTCTTCCTCTTCCTCCTCTTCTTCAACTTCCGCTTTCGTCCCCCCCTCTTCTTCCACTTCCTGTTCCTCCTTCTTCTTCCTCTTCCTCCTCTTCTTCCACTTCCTGCTCCTGCTCCTCCTTGTCCCCCTCTTCTTACCTCCTTCTCTTCCTCTTCCTGCTCCTCCTCTTCCTCCTTCTTCTTTTTCCTCTTCCTCCTCTTTTTCAAATTCCTCCTCCTCTTCCCCCTCATCCTCCTCCTCCTCCACCTCTTCCTCCTCCTCCTCTTCCTCCTCACAGATAAACATGAGACCAAACTGAAGGGTGTGATCTACTTCCAGGCCATAGAGGAGGTTTACTACGATCACCTGCGCAGCGCCACCAAGGTACGAGTCCACGACCACGACGCCTCCGCTCACTTCCTCCTTTCATTTAATTATTTGAATTATATTTCTTTATTTGTTTATTAGTTTGTTTTTTATTCTTCGCTCTCTCTCTGGTTTTTTGCTTCTTCTCTCTCTGTCTTTTTCTCCGTGTGTGTGTGTTTTTGTTTCGGCTGCTGCTGCCGTCACAGAAAGGATTTTTCAACTTGAATATGACCAGTGTATGTATCACACACTCTGCCCCCCTCAACCCCCCCCCCCCCCCCCCGATCCTGTGTGTAGACTGAAACATGAACTACAACGTTCACTGGTTTGATTCCCTCTGGTCTGTTAATCCTGCCTGGTCCTGGTTCTCCTCCGTCCGTCCCAGTGGAGACTCCTGTTCACACTCAAACACAAACAGGAAACATCGTAACTGTTTCTTTAAAGGGATAGTTCAACATTTTGGCAAATTGGCCCATTGCCATTATCCCTATAGTCATAGCAGTAGGTTCGTTACCTTTAATTGTCGGTGCAAGCTATTTTTAGCTAGACTGCTGATGCACGTTTCCTTCAGGGACAGTTTTCATCAAGCAGTCTCTGCATTTCCCTCTAAAACAACTCTGTCTGGTAACGTTGTGTTATTATCTCATAGCGTGGTGAATGTGCAGGTCACAAAATTTGATGAGTTTGATGAGGGAAACCAAGAAATCCCATGAGACTCCGTAGCGTCGCTCTGAGCAGCTCGCGGCTCTGCTCCGCCGTTCTCAAAATAGCTTGCACCGACAATTAAAGGTAACGAACCTACTGCTATGACTATAGGGATTATGGCAATGGGCCAATTTGCCAAAATGTTGAACTATCCCTTTAACACCAACAACGCCTCAGTTCGACCATGTTTCTGTTTCTGATTGACAACGTGAAGCTGCTGCCTCATCTTCAGTGTGTGTGTGTGTGTGAGACGTAGATTTCGTCTCGTCACTTCATATTCATGTTACAGAGAAACTTTTGCTCGGACAAACGAGGAGTGAGGATGAAATTAATGTTTAATTTAGAAGAAAATCTGTTCATTCTTGAGCTCAGGAGTTATTATTTGGGCAAAGATGAGTCATTTGTATTTGTTTTAATTTGGTAAAAAGGTTTTTTTTCTATCTTTTTTTTGCAGTTTACAGAAAAGTTTTCTATCTTTAAATGTGCATTAATGTTTAAATGTTTTGGCAACACAACAAGCTGAAGACACAAACACACTGGAGTTCAGATAATGAATATTTAGTGTTGGTCTATTAATTGGAGCAACATGATTCATTTCTTTTTATTTATGACAATATTGATCCTTGAAGCTTCAAGCTACTCAGAGACCCATCAGCACAAGTTGATCAACGACTATTTTATTTCATTCTTATTATCCGTTTTTATGTATATTTGCTGCGTTTCCACGACGATTATGGTTATTCAGCTTCTAAAACATTTTGCTCCATTGAAAAACCAAGTATCTCCATGGCAACGCCGGCTCAAACTGTATACTGTAGCTATCCCAACATGAACGAGCGACTCCTGAACGCCTCATTGACGAGCAGTGTAACAACAGGCTCCATTCAAGTCAATGAGAAGCTTCAGAGTGATGTCATCCAAACCTTCCTCTCTCTCCTCTTCCAACTTCTCTTCTTCCTCCTCCCTCCTCCTCCTCTTCCAACTTCTCCTCCTCCTCCTCTTCTTCCTCCTCCCTCCTCTTCTTCTTCCTGCTCCTCCTTGTCCCCCTCTTCATACCTCCTCCTCCTCCTCCTCCCTTCTCTTCCTCGTCCTCCTTCTTCTTCTTCCACCTCCTCCTGCTCATCTTCCTCCTTGTCTCCCTCTTCATACCTCCTCTTCTTCCTCTTCCTCCCTCTCCCCTCCTCCTCTTCCTCCTTGTCTTCTTCCTCCTCCTCTTCTTCCTCCTTCCTCCTCTTCTTCCACATCTTCCTCCTTGTCCCCCCTCTTCCAGCTTTTCCTCTTCCTCCTCCTCCTCTTCTTCTTCATCCTTTCCTCTTCCTCCAGTTATTGATTTTTAATACACGTTTTCATGTCATTATGGATTATTGATTATCTGTTAAAGAGCCATTTCGTAATTTTGTCCATTTAAAGTTAATTTACAACAGAAAACAACGAAGCTGAGTTTAAACCTGAATGAATTTAAAACAGATCAAAGTTTAATTCTGGTCTAATGTTTTTATTCTCCTCATCCTCCGTCAGAGTCCGAACCCGTCGCTGACGTTCTGCGTGAAGACCCACGACCGGCTCTACTACATGGTGGCGCCGTCGGCCGAGGCCATGAGGATCTGGATGGACGTGATCGTGACGGGGGCGGAGGGATACACGCAGTTCATGAACTGAGGCGGCGCGGCAGATCGACCGACCGATCGATCGATAATCGATATCGGCAGGGACTCGCACAGACTCTGTAGGCCCTTCCTCCCCCCCCCCCCCCCCACCCGTTTCCACGACAACAACGACGACGACAACGCCTTGTTTCTGACTCAATCGTCACCGTTTGATTGATTTCGTGACCGTGTCGACGTCTCACCTCCACGTTTTCTACGTGATTCTGTTTGGATTTAAAAAGGGAGCCCGTGAAGGACACACACACACACTTCGACACACACACACACACACACACTTTCTCTCTCTCACACACTCTGTTGTATATAAAACCAAAATGTCAGAGACTTTAAAAAAAAAAAAGCCTTTCTATATTTGCCAAATGGAGATCTAGTAGTTTCTGTTTGTTGAACCTTTTTGTATTTGTTTCCCTTCTTTCTTTTAATTATCTTTTCTTTTTTTTTTTACTTGAGGAGAAATTTGCCAAATGACTTAACGCCAATGTTTCTGTTTGTTCATCACGACTGTGGAGGGTGAAATGTATCTGAAAGACTCTTCATGCAACACAACGTTGTAGAAATCTATGAGACAGAAGAGAAGTCGATCCATCACTGCTTCCTCCTCCTCCTCCTCGTCACCTTCGTCACCTCAGTGCTGCTCAGACTGAACGTCGTTAAAAACACTAAAATCAAATCCACACCACGACACCACGGCACGTTCAGGTTCATGTCTCCACGACTTCATCACTTCACTTCAGAGTGTTTTTTTGTTTTGTTTTGTTTTGATGAGTTTTGTTTCAAGACGACAGCTCAGGAGTTCATTCTGCAGTTTCACTCTGTGGTTTGTCCAGTGAACAGTGTGGGAGGCCTCAGCCGCTGTCGGCATCGATAATAAGCATCTTTTTTCTGCTGTTAATTAGCATATTTCAGTGTTTAATAAGCTTCAGAAGTAGCGTCGATGTTTTGGCACACAGTGGGTCTTTAGCGTTGCTTAGCACAAACACTGGAAGTAATTGGGGAAACAGCTAGCCTGGCTCTGACTGTAAATGTAAAAAACGAGAAATTATCATGGAGTTCCTATATTTCCTCCTCCTGCTTCTAGTCTGTATGCTAAGCTAAGCTAAGATAGGCTAGCAAAAACTTGTTGGGGGAGCCCTCAATGATTATTGATTATTTACACACCTAGTATTAACTTATCTTATATATTTATAATCTGTCATTACGTATCATCTTCCTAGCCTGGCATGTTTTTACCCATCTATGTTTTTTTTAAATTATGAAATGGCACCAAATTCAGCTAAAAGTGCAGCCTGGGGTTAAATGTCATCTAGGCGTAGGTACTAATAACAAAATAAACCAATAGACAATGCATTTGCTGTAGGGCATCTGTTATTTTTGGAATGTGCAACAACAACAAATAAGGGTTTTTTACGCAGAATCTCTCGTGAGGTCGACAGAAGTACAGCTTTAAAACCGTTAATTGCTCTTTTGGGCCCCCTAGTGGTCACGGGGCCCTAAGCAAACTGTGCTTAGTTTGCTTATGCCTTTGGTCAGAGCTAGTTTGAGATAATGATTTGACACCACTCTGTCTCTATATCTGTAAAATGCTAAGTATAAAGCTTCAGCCATTAGCTGATTAGCTTAGCTTAGCCTGGAAACAGCTAGCCTGGTTCTGTCATAACGTGTAGATAACATGCTCCTATATTGTTCGGGGAGACATTTAATGCTAAGCTAAGCTACGATACTAGAACATAAACAAAGATGACTGTTTATATCAATATCAAATTCTCACGTGTTAGCCTAGCTTAGCACAGAATTAGGAAGCAGAACACAGTTGTTTTTGTGCTAAGCTAGGCTAATCATGCCATTATCAGCAGCAGACTCATTGAATCAACTGATCTCAGTCTTCAGACAGTTGATTGGTCAAACTGTGTTGCTCTTGATTGGTTGGAACAAAAACTTGCAGCCACACGACACCGGCCCCGTAAAACCACATGGATTTCATCCTCAGGAGCCTGAAAATTACGAAATTCTCACATTTTGGGGCCAGAAGGCGACAAACACCCTTTATTATGTTAAATTACAGAATATGTCCCCTTTAAATATTCATCAATGGTCTTGAGGTCGACTCCCAAACAAACCTGTGAACTGGTCAAACCACAGCCGCCACGTACTCATGAACCTGTGAACGTGTTCAAGAGGAAAATCTCACCTGTCAACCAACACACACATAACACACACACTCAAACTAAGAAGCTTGACCTTTTTTTTGCCAAGTAGCCTTTAGGTAACTGGATGATGCAACGACACAGCAGGGGGGAGCCGCCATCATCACTGCCAGCCTGAGAAACCACGACAACGACGACGACCGGAAGCGCTTACGGAGACCGACCGATGCTAACGCTAACGCCAACGCAGGATCAACAAAAAAAAAAGGACTAAATGCAAAATTCAGAACTGTGCCTTGACTACGTGTTGTTATTGATGCCGAGTCTGAGAGTCCGGCTCCGCCCCCCTGCCCTCACCGGGAAGGAGCCAATCACAAGAAGGCGTTTTCATCGCAGGTTGAGTCCACAGGCTCTCACTCTGGGGATCAACAGGTTCATTTACTTTACTTCATCATTTACTCTGAATGTACAAAATATTTTAAATGGATCAGTTTATCTTGTTAAATTGATCATAATCAATTAGATGAATCAGTTTATCCACCTTTTTCCGAACGTCAAAAACGTAAGCCGGTTTTGTTCTTCCGGTAGAATTTTGTGTCTACGTTTCCATGGTTTCGGTAGTCGCGATTTTTTTTTTTTTTTTCAATGAAAATCTGTAAAACCCATGGATCATCACATTTTTGACATCTGTGTTAAAAGCCAGCGCTAAGAGATCCATGCATTTACCGTAACTATGACAACGACTGAAAACCATGGTAATAAAACGTACAATTCCACCAAACCGGCTTCCGGTTTTGACCATAGATGACGTTCGGAAACTTGTGGATAGGAGAAAAATTTAAAAACCTGAGCGCTAAGCTCTTCCTAGTCAACAAGGATCTAATAAAAACCATGTTGCATTATGGGAAGTGTAGTGTAGTATACAGTATGTAACACTTGAGACCAAAATGTTTGTTATGTTTTGTACATTCAGTCCTGCAACTTTTTATTTGTAATTTCAAAATAAGGGCACGTAAAAAGAAAAAAAAACTCATTTGCCTTAAAAACAAAAACAACTTTTGTTTTGCTGTTGCATCATTATGACATCACTTCCTGTTTTGACTCCCCACTGTAAGCAGAGAGCAGTAAGGAGGGGAGGGGGAGGGGGGGCGGATCAAGAAAACTCGTATCTTCAGCTTTAACAGACTCTTTAAAAAAAAACAAATAAAAGAAACTTCTTCATCTTCGTCGTCATCGTGTCAATTGTCACGTCGTTGGTGAATCTTCTTATCGATCCTATTATCGATCCGTTGATTGATTGATTTCTGTGCTCGAGGACGAACAGACTGTGATTTTTATATAAATGGCGCATGTGGAACTGTGGTTTAGTTTCATGTGTCAGTGCAGTGACGATAATAATTTATGATTGTGGTGCCTGAGATAGTGACATGTTTACTTCTAAAACACGAAGTATAGAATCAGTGAAAAGACCTTAATATATTCTGACTCCCCTCCCTCCTCACCCCTCCCTCCCCCTCCCTCCTTGCCTTTTATAACATGTGCAAACCAAACTATTCAACACTGGCAAGGCTGTTAAATCATGTCTGTTGATAGTAAATTAGATGGTATAAAAACTTTACTGTTGTTGTCGATGTTGAAAAGAGCGGACGTAGAGGAAGCCTGAATGAAAAAATAATAGGCTAATGATAATAATAATGATGATATTACTATTGAGATGATGAAACAGTATTGTATGAAAATAAGTACAGTTTTTACTTATTTTTGTCATTTTAGAAAATTTTATTGTCAGTCAGTTACATTTTAAATTGTTGGTAGTGTTGTATCGATCTACCTTTTTATTACAGGTACAGCAGAACACACAGTAACTCACCTCACACTCACTCCGCACACTGTTGGGCTTTTTTTTTTCTTTTCTAGAAAGTAGTTCCTGTTGCAAACACACACACACACTACACAGACACACACACACACACTCTGAATCAATACTCGGACCATACTGTGTTATTGGTACCCTGTACGTCTCATGCGTCACTTTCAGGTATGAATAATATGGATTTTTGTCAAATCTATTAAAAACAGAACTGTTACTGAGACACGTGTCTGTGTGTGTTTGTGTGTGTGTGTGTGTGTGTGTGTGTTGACTCCATGACGACAGAGTTGATTCTCATCTTTGCTAATTTACAGGTTTGTTTGGCGACACGGACGTCGTCCTATCACATCACATGACCAGGAAGTGGAACAAATTAAAATCTGTTCCTGGAGAGAAAAAATAAAACAAAAAACATAAAACCATTCAGACACACAAAGTGGCGTTCACACACGGAAACGGCTAAAAATCATTAAAAAGGGATAAAAAACAAATAAAACAAAAAAAGTCAAATTAAACAGTGTAAGAAAAAAATAAACATCTAGAAGTTTCTCCAGTTTCTTCTTCTAACTGACTCGAGGCGTCGCAGGATGTTCACAGCTCGTTGATGCTGTCGCCTGGAAACAATTAAACAAACAATAATTCATAATGATTCATTATAATGATTAACAGTGAAACTGACAAAAGTAAAAATAAATAAAAATGTTTTGAAAAACACAAATCAGATGTTGCTTTTGAATTGTGGTTCGACAGAAATATTTTTTAAAAACAAAACTAATCAAAGTGGTCTGGAGAAAAATTCTAATTAGTAAAAATCATGAACTCAAATCTTATTCAGATTTTTAAAAAATAATATTATTTCAGTGACAATTGTGGGTTTTTCCTGCTTTAACAGATGGGTACAAACTACTTTGTCCACGTCTGTACGTACGTATATTAAATATTATAATGACTCAGTTACTTGTGACAGTTTAAACTGGTCCAGATGCATAAAACTGAAGATTCATTAGTAAAACTGTAGCACACATTGTTTTGTTGCAGTGGTTTTACACTCTTGTCTCACAGCATCAAGGTTCTGGGTTCAATTCTCTGACCTGGGCTTCACAGTCGTGTACATGAGGTCGATAGGGAGCTGATAAACAAACTGATGCTGCTGATAAACTGAAATTCTCTCCTGGTTCTCCACTTCATGTGAAATGCATTCTGGGAATTCTGGGATATTGACTGTAAACGTCAAGTGTTCGTATAGTAGGAAGTCTGTATGTAGTATGTATTTAATGTAGTGGGCAGGAGAACAAGAACTATACGGACTTAACTTCCTGTTTCACTCTGGGCTTCATCCACTAAGACTGTGCCGCGTTAACGAGGATCAATCAAAGATCAATAAATATTAAGATACAGTTCACACAACAACTAATAATAAATAACGAGGACGAAACATTTACTTCTGTTAGCGAGCAATAAAACCTTTTTATACTAAAGATGATGAAGCCGGAGCCTGGGAGAGATCTATAATCAATAATCAACAGATAACAGAGAAGTGTCACTTACTCTCTGCACAGGGAGACGTGTACTCAGTTACAGCCTCGTCACCTGGAAACAACAAATCAATCGATCGATCAGTACAAACAGAACAGTGAAGCAAAACACTAATATAAATCAATTTAAGTGGCTTCAGGCGCTTTTATTTTGAAAGGGCAGCAGAGAGGAGAGGCTCTTACTGGTCTGATAATAATCGTAGACTTTGATCACGGCAGGTTTCAGGTTCCTGACGGGCTGATCCTCCTCCAGCGTCACGCTGTACATCTTCATCTCATCCTTCTTCAGCTGCGCACACACACACACACACACACACACGCACGTTAGCAGAGCGGCAGAGCGGACATAAAACCTGCTGTAACTGGTTTGACTGGTCGTACTCCGTCTAAGTAGATGTTGATGTGTCCTTCGTCCACGTCCATGCGTTTCACTGACAAGTCGCTCTTCAGCTGCAACACACAGAGTTATTACTGATTGTATGTTGATTGATTGAATGCATTTTATTTATTTCGAACATAAAAAACAAAATTTAAAAACAAAAAAATACAAACAATAGAGCAGTGTCCGAAAAGGAGCAGGTAGAAGTAAAACTTATATGACCCTACCCCTTTCTTACTTATCTATTAAGTGATAATATTAATTAAAAATGTATATTATCACCAATATCCCCAGTGGATATTATTAATAATTAACAATAATTGTCTAATTATTGGTTATACAATAATTATCAATCTAACAAAAATAAGCCATCCCTTAACCAACAACTGAAATACACGTACTTTTCCTTTTTGAACGAACACAATGTTTTTTTAAATAGAATTTTCCTCTTAAGTTGTAACCCCCCCTCCATGTCACAAAACATTTTCTGGATATTGCCTGGAAGTGAATTGGTTCTTGCTTTAAACATAATAGATAGATGTATAGATGTTTATAGATAGATGTATAGATGTTTAATACATCTATACATCTAGGTATAGATGGATATGGATATGTGTAGATGGATAGATAGGTGTATAGATATATGTATATATGGATATAGATGGATAGATAGATCAATAGATTGATTGGTCACTGACCAGGTTGAGGGAGCTCCTGTCCAGGATGTAGCCCGACAACAGTTTGATGTTGACGATCACCATGTTGGTTTCCTCTCTCCGGCCCTGGTACCTGCAACACGGAGCAGAACCAACGCTTTCCCATCAGGTCACAGAAACCATTGATGATCAGTGATATTGATTATTGATCGTCTGACTGATCGATCGGGTGAGTGAGTGAGTGAGAGAGGTCATGTGATCGTCACCTGACGTGCACGAAGACGATGAGCTGAGGGCGGCTGATGTTGCACTTGGCCATGACGTGAGTCGACATGTTGAAGGCCGAGAAGTCGTCAGGAGGCGGAACGTTGTAGTGCATCGAGATCTGAGGATCAATTATAACATCTGTAACATCTGGTCTTCAATAAAAATATCTGTAACATCTGGTCATCAATAACAACATTTCATATATCCGCATGTGACAACATCTGTAACATCTGGTCCTTGATAATAACAACAACATCTACAACATCTGTTCGCCAGTGTAACATCTGGCCATCAATAATGAAAACTAAAACATCTGTCCACATGTGATAACGTACAACTATACTAACATTTCTAACTATGTGACAACATCTGTAACATCTAGTCATCAATAATGACATTTGAAACATCTGTCCACACGTGATAACATATAACATCTGACCCTTAAAAATAACTTCTACAACATCTGGTCATCAATCGTAACATTTCTAACATCTGGTCCCTATTGACATCAACATCTGTAACAGCCGGTCCTTAATAATAAAAAACATCTGTTCAGCAGTGATAACATCTGGTCATCAATAATAACAACTAAAACATCTGTCCACATGTGATAACATCTGGTCATCAATACTAACATTTCTAACATCTGTCCACATGTGACAACATCTGTAACGTCTGGTCCTTGATTAGCAACATCTACAACATCTGTCCACATGTTATAACATCTGCAACATCTGGTCATCAATAATGACATCTGAAACATCTGTCCACATGTGATAACATATAACATCTGGCCCATAACAATAACTTCTACAACATCTGGTCATCAATCGTAACATCTCTAACATCTGTTTACTATTGACATTAACATCTGTAACATCTGCAAACATCTGTACACCAGTGATAACATCTGGTCATCAATAATAACTAAAACATCCGTCCACGTGATAACCTATAACATCTGGTCGTCAACATCTGGTCATCAATAGTAACATTTCTAACTTCTGTCCACATGTGACAACATCTGTAACGTCTGGTCCTTAATAACAACATCTACAACATCTGTTCACCAGGGATAACATCTGTAACATCTGGTCACCAAAATAACATCTGAAACATCTGTCCACATGTGATAGTATATAAGATCTGGTCCATAAAAATAACATCTACAACATCTGTTCATCAATAAGAATATCTGAAACATCTGGTCATCATTAGTAACATTCCTAACATCTGTTCGGTTACAGATGTTGTCACTGGTGATCAACACAAATCCTCTTGTCGTCTTCAGCCTGTTTTTGGTTTTGAGTTTCTTGTTGTAGTTTTGACACAGAGATGAATAAACCAGCTGTTAACGGGTAAATAACCAGCTGTTATCCAGCTGTTATCCAGCTGTTCCTACCTGCGCCAGCACGCAGCTCTGGCCCCGGGCCCGGATCGTGAACTCTCCTGGGATCTCTCGGACCTTCTCCTCCTGGTACAGCAGCCTGTTGCTCTGGTCCACTCTGAACTGTTTGTTCATGCCTCCTAGCGACGTCACCGTTACCGTGGTGACGCCCTCCGAGCTGTAGGTGGCGGCGCCGTACTGAGCCAGAGCCTGGAGCGCCACCACCGTGTCCTGGGGAGGGGGTCACAGAGGTCAGAGGTCAGAGTCGACTCAGGGTTGATCTCTGTGTGTGTGTGTGTGTGTGTGTGTGTGTGTGTGTGTGTGCGCGCGTCTCACCTGCGTGGAGGAGAAGCCGCCGTACGGGTTCTGCTGCTGAGCGAGCCAGCGGACGATGTCGGAGGTGTAGTCCAGACCGAAGTCCTGCAGCGCGGCGCCGGAGAGCAGCGCCAGCAGCACGTAGGAGGTGATCTCCACCTCCAGAGAGTCCAGGCCTTTCCCAGAAGCCCCGGCTCTGTTCCAGTGGCGGGTTCCTCCTGTCGGCCGGAGAGGAGTCGACTCAGTGAGGCAAAAACATTAACACCAGAGCGTTTTGGAGTTGTTGGCCCATTGCCATAATCCCTATATTCATAGCAGTAGGTTCATTACCTTTATTTGTCAGTGCAAGCTATTTTGTGAATACAGAGACTGCTTGATGAAAAACTGTCCCTGAAGGCAACACACATCAGCGGTTTTGCATGTATTTACCTCTAAAACAACTCTGTCTGGTAACGTTCTGTTATTATCTCATAGCGTGGTGAATGTGCAGGTCACAACTTGTCCACCAGGGCGTTGTGGAGTTGTTGGATTAGCGTAGCTCTGAGCAGCTCACGGCTCTGCTCCGCCGTTCTAAAAATAGCTTGCACTGACAATTAAAGGTAATGAACCTACTGCTATGACTATAGGGATTATGGCAATGGGCCAATTTGCCAAAATGTTGAACTATCCCTTTAAACAGTGAATTAAAGCTGGCGATGCCTTCACTGTCCCACCCTGTGTGTTGGACTTCTGGTGCAGCTGTGTGATGAGTTTGCTCCTCATGTCCTCGTCTCCAGCCAGAGTGAAGGTGTAGGACATCAGGGCCGTGGTGTACAGGTTGTCCAGGGGAGTGGACGCCGCCGCCTTCAGGCAGCGAAGACAACCCTGGACCACGGGGTCCTGACGGAGACACATTAGAGAGGACACGTGAGAGAGGACAGGAGGAAACTGGTTCCAGGTTCCAGGCAGCGGACAGAGACGTCAGACTCACCGTGGCGTTGCCGTCCAGCTCCAGCATGGCGGCGGTGATGTAAGCCGTCAGAGACACGTCGTCACTCACTCCTCCCTGGGGGAAACAAAAAAAAACTTTATTAGACAGACGACAGGCTGAGTTCAGCTGCTCCTCGTTGCTCTGTGTTTGTTGGAGTGTGTGTCTGTCAGGGTTATTATAGTTAAAACCAGCTTTTACTCAAATTAAAACTAAAATTAGCAGTGAAAAGAGAATTTTAGGAAACTTAAAGGAGACATGTTCTGCCTATTTACACAAATTAAAATAGTTCTTTGTGACTTGCTTTGGTCAAAATACCCCAAGGATCAACATCACAGCTCTTTTCATCCTCTCAAAACAGCCCTGTTCAGAACGGCTGGTTTCAGTGCCTGTCCCTTTAAATGCAAATGAACCACTGCTTGCCCCGCCCCTTCTACCGTCCCAGGTAACTAGTTTTCAAATTAGTTACATCACTGGAAGACAATTGAGGGAACAGCTGGTAAAACCACATGGATTTCAACCTCAGGAGCATAAAAATTACAGACTTTTTTGTCAATTCTCACATTTTTGGGGCCATTAAGGCAATTTGGTCATTTGGGCTGATATAATTTAGCCCAACTCCGCTGTTTTCAGACCAATGACAGGAGGAGCCGGAGGGAAAGTTGTGTTGTTGTAGGAGGGAGAAGACAGAAAACAGCGGCGCTAGGCGCTAGCATCACAGGTAGCATTAGCCTAGCTACTTTACTACTCTAAACTGTCTTTGCTGACATAAACAAAGTGGAGAATCTAGTTTCTAAACTCACTGGGAGCACCAGACTTAAACGACATGGCGATAAACATGTTTGCTTCCCAGAAAGGCCATCGATATGAGCTATACACATATCGTCTTTTAAAAAATTGTAAAAATTGTATTAATTGAGCAATATTGTTGTGTGTGTGAATCTGTGTGCGTATGTGAGTGTGTGTATGTGTGAGAGATAACCAGGCGAAGTTTTTTTTTTTGATTGTGTGGGCCTACCGTAGTTAGTTGCTATACTTTTGTGCCAGTCAGATGGGATGTAACTCTTAGCTACTGCTGTGTTAACCATGTAATGGGTATAATTTATTTATTAGCGCACCCCAACTAATTTCACCACCAGCCGCCACTGGATAAGAGTGAATGGAACCTGATGAGGACTGATGGGAACATTATGGGATACAACTAAAAGGGAAACATCCCACAAATTTGGAAGTTCATCTTCAGATTTCTGAGAGAGGCTTTCTCCTAAAACCTGAAAAACTAAAACTAAGACTAAATAAAAACTAAACTAAAACTGCTTCAAACCATCACTCGTTGAACTAACTAAAACTAAACTGAAATAAAAAACAAACTGAAAAACTAAATAAAAATGAAAATTGTGTGTGTGTGTGTGTGTGTGTGTGTGTGTGTGTGTGTGTGTGTGTGTGTGACTCACCTTCATCTCGTTGTGGAACAGTTTGCCCACTGAGCGGATGCAGCCGTCGGGTCTCTGGAGCCTCGACAGCCACGTTCTGGCCTCGGTGATGTGACCCGGGCTCACAAAGATGTACGGCCTCGCTCCACCGAAGGACTTCATCACGAAGGCCGTCAGCCTACACACACACACACACACAGGTTTTCTTTTAGAGAGTAAATCTAAACATGTGTGCCTGTGTTGCTAACCCCAGCATGAACCCAGCTCCGGGACAATTACATAAGAGCCTCGTGTCTCGGAGCAGAGAGTTCGTCCTGAGCTGCAGCTACGACAGAGTGAAGGCAGCTGGAGCTCAGAGAGGAGCAGGAAGTGTAAACATCCACCTCCAATAAGACTCTAATAATACAGAAATATATTACACGACACGACACATATTCTACTTTAAATTAATAGTAAATGTTTAAAGTATTTAAGCTGCATTATTGTTATTTTTTGACCATTTGGGGGCAGTACTGAACAACACTTCACCTTCAAGACAAACAAACAACAACATAGACAAGTCTCATGTCCACTCTCCACAATATTCAACTTTTTAGGTCTGGTCTCAACCAGCTGCTGAGGAAACATCTGGTTCTTTATATCTGCTGCTCACCAACATCTGTCTGTTGTTTGGTAGGAAGATGTTTGTGTTAAAGCTCCATACAGTATAAAGGTAGATGTTTGTGTTAAAGCTCCATACAGTATAAAGGTAGATGTTTGTGTTAAAGCTCCATACAGTATAAAGGTAGATGTTTGTGTTAAAGCTCCATACGGTATAAAGGTAGATGTTTGTGTTAAAGCTCCATACAGTATAAAGGTAGATGTTTGTATTAAAGCTCCATACAGTATAAAGGTAGATGTCCATGTGTAGTGTGATTATAAAGCAGCTCTAGGTTCTATATTAATACTGTGAAAGTATCAAAGCCTCAGTCCACAGAGAAATGCACACAGCCTGTATTCAGAAACTGAGCCTTAAAACCAGCCGTCAGGACTTCCTGTTACTTTGTGATGTCACAACTAAGCCCCGCCCCCTCACCACCTGGACCCACCATCCATCCAACAACAACTTTGCAGGATTTGGTTTCTCTGAGTGTTTTATTCTGAAATCTGCTCTATATTTTTATTAGATCACTTTAGAAAACAGTCAGCCAATCAGAAGAGAGGATCAGAGCCTCCTCCTCTCTTCTGATTGGCTGACACCGACCTGTTGTTACTAGAGCTCCAAAAGAGAAGCTAAAAGAGGAGATGGAAAACTACACTGAGATGGTTTTTTGTTCTTTAAAACCACACATGAATCTTCAGATAAAATAAAAGCAGCTTCTCTCTGTGTTTAACAAAACTAATGTTCAGTCGAAGACTCGAAGCCTGAGAAACGATCTGTGGCTCTTCAGCAGATTCATCGCTAACTGGTCTGGCAGCGGCGAGGGGAAGCACAGCGGTCACCGATACGTCTCTGACTCACTCTCCATGTATCACTCTGATAATAAAACTCCTCATCTGCATCTGCTCCCACTTTGTTCAAAAACTTCCAGACATCTCCGTCTCCGAGGATCTGGGATTTTTCTAACAAACGTCCTGACGGATTTTTTTCTAATGCGATCGAACACTCGAGAGCCCCAGTTTTCTCCCCGACCACAAAACACACACCCACACACAAACACACCAACTGCCAAACTGCCCAGCAGCCTTTCAGACAGCAAACAGCAGATTTTTGTTGAATCCCCTCAGGGGCCGCGCTTTAAGCCCATTAAATGAAAATATTAATATTTTCTGGCAGGTTCCTCATAAAGTAAAATTATTAGGACGCTCGCTGCTGCCAAACAGTGTGTGTTTGACTGTGTGTGTGTCTGTGTCTATGTGTGTGTGTGTCCAACTCCCACTGCGTCCACTTGTCATTTTTATTCTCACATCAAATGAAGTGTGAGATTGGAGCTGAAATTGTTCTGTTCATCAGTGAAGCTCCTGATAAATGTTCTGTAACTATTTAAAGTCTCCGAGTGTGTTTTATAATCTGAAGCGAGTCTTTATGATCCTGGTGTTTGTCTCCTTCACACTTTATTAAAACACCGAGTAGGAGGAACCTGCTGCTCCGTTTGTCTTCGTTATCGCTGTTATTTTTGGGATTTTGGATGTTTATGGAGACATTAGACGTTATTAATGTTTCATAACTTCTTCACTGACCAGGTGTTTCCAGATGCGTCGCTCTTCCCGAAGGCGCTGTACGAACCGTCATCGTGTTTGTAGGTGAGCTCTCTCTGATATCCTGAAACACACACACACACACACACGGACATTATTACATTTACATTTACATAACACCTTTATGTTTACATTTTCTATGCCGTTTCATGTGAAGCACAGTTTGTTTCTTTGTTGTAAATCCCTTTGAGCTGCTTTTATTGAAAGGAAGGAGTTCACTATTATTGTTAATTATTAATTTCCCTCTAAAACAACTCTGTCTGGTAACGTTGTGTTATTATCTCATAGCGTGGTGAATGTGCAGGTCACAACTTGTCCACCAGAGCGTTGTGGAGTTGTTGGATTGTGTATTTGATGAGTTTGATGAGGGAAACCAAGAAATCCCATGAGCCTCCGTAGCGTAGCTCTGAGCAGCTCACGGCTCTGCTCCGCCGTTCTAAAAATAGCTTGCACCGACAATTAAAGGTAATGAACCTACTGCTAAGACTATTAGGGATTATGGCAATGGGCCAATTTGCCAAAATGTTGAACTATCCCTTTAAAATGCTGACAAGGCGATCAGTGGTGTGGTGAATTTGAATTGTTCAGTTTGTGGCTATGGGAATGAAGGAGGTTTTTTTTTTTTTTTTTTTACTGTAAATGGTAAAATTAATCCAACATTTGGTTTCAGATTCAGACACACTGTCGTGTTGTCTACCATCATGACCAAGGGCGTGACTTTGGGTTAAACACTGGGGGGGTTCAGATCTTCAAAGGATTTTTTTAAGCAAAAAAAGTCCTGGTGTAAGGGAAGAGTGCAAAATCATTAACTTTGATAAAAGGACAAGGCTAATTTACATCTTTATTTTGGGATTCCCATATTAGTAACAGTAGTAAAAGGTATTTCAGTCCACCATTATTCTTAAGGCATTTTATTTTGTTGTGGTGATTTACACATTTATTCTGACAGGACTAACGCTTTTTGTTAATTTATCATAACACCACTTCATCACTGTGTAGATATTTCTCATCAGGCAGATGAACTAATGACACAATTTGTGACTAAGGTAACTATAGGCTATGACAAGGCTACCAAATTAGCTTGAGAGAAAAGCCGATCAGTTTTCAGATCAGTTAAATCCTACGTGAACATTTATTCCGTAGCGTCCTCCTCTAGTTTTTCCTGTAGTCACTAGCAAACTATCAACCTTTTATGACATTGTCAGGTCATAAAAAATATTACTTTTGGTTGCTTGCAAATGAAATCTTCAACTTTTTTCAACAAAAACAAAAACTTCTTCAAACCAGCTTGAAGATATTTCTTTCACTGCAATTATACGATTATTTAGGGGAGGTGCTGTATATTGGCTGGATTAGATTTTTGGGGTTGTCAATACCCCCATAAATTATGCCAATGATCATGACCCTTGTCTCAAACATTTAACCAGGAATTCAGTGAAATCACTAGGCTCTCATTTAGATGTAAATAGGTTTGATATAAAAAATAGGAAGCCAGAGAGAGCAATGGATAACCAATCAGGAGACGTTGACCGAGCCTCACCGCTCTCCAGGAAGCGCGTGGCTTTGTCCTGGATCTCCTTGGTCAGCTGACCCGTGCTCTTCAGGTAGTTGAGGATGAAGATGTTGGGAGCGAACAGCAGCATGTTCTGCTCGCCGCAGCCGTACGGCATCGCCAGCAGCTTGTCCAGGTTCTTCATGGCCCGGCCCATCAGGTCACCTGTAAGGAGCAAAGACACACAAAGATATTAATGTGATTTCCTACAGCGCAGGAGGGGCAGTGAAGTACTCCACATGTTGTGTTACAGACCCAGGACGGAGACGGAGGCTCTGGCAGATCCAGCCACAAACATCTCCGGCAGCAGCAAAGAGATCTTCTTCTCCACCGGCCCGTCTGCAGACAGGAAGTAAAGACGTAAAGATACAGTGCCTTGCAAAAGTATTCATATACCCCTTGAAGTTAACTTATCCACATTTTGTCATGTTACAACCACAAACTTAAATGTATTTTATTGGGGTTTTAAGTGATAGACCAACACAAAGTAGCGCACAATTGTGAAGTGAAAGGAAAATGATACATGGTGTTTTTATAATCAATCATCTGATCATTGATTATTGAGTTTTCACTGTTGTTGTGATTGTTTAACTTTAGAGGGAAGCAAGAATTCTTCATGTTATTTCAAAAATGAAAGTTTGACTGATGAGCATAATTACCACAATCATCCATTTAACACTGACAAACACAAGTGGAGCTCAACAATAATGAGTCTGTCTCTGAGAACTCTGACCTTTGACCCTGCACTAACCCTAACCCTGGCCATGACAGGACACGTACAGACGTGTCATCAAGTTTTCTCTCTGTTCACCCCAAGGCTCAGGTTGTCAATGAACGTTCAGGATGTTGGTGAACGTTTAGTAACATTGTGAAAGTTCAGGACGTTACTGAACGTTCAGGACGTTGGTGAAAGTTCAGGATGTTAGTGAAAGTTCAGGATGTTAGTGAAAGTTCATGATGTTACCGAGCGTTCATGATGTTACCGAGCGTTCAGGATGTTACCGAGCGTTCAGGATGTTACAGAGCGTTCAGGATGTTAGTGAAAGTTCAGGATGTTAGTGAACGTTCAGGATGTTGGTGAACGTTCAGGATGTTAGTGAAAGTTCAGGATGTTACCGAGCGTTCATGATGTTACCGAGCGTTCAGGATGTTACCGAGCGTTCAGGATGTTACAGAGCGTTCAGGATGTTACAGAGCGTTCAGGATGTTACAGAGCGTTCAGGATGTTAGTGAAAGTTCAGGATGTTACCGAGCGTTCAGGATGTTGGTGAACGTTCAGGATGTTAGTGAAAGTTCAGGATGTTACCGAGCGCTCATGATGTTACCGAGCGTTCAGGATGTTACCGAGCGTTCAGGATGTTACCGAGCGTTCAGGATGTTGGTGAACGTTCAGGATGTTAGTGAAAGTTCAGGATGTTAGTGAAAGTTCAGGATGTTGGTGAACGTTCAGGATGTTAGTGAAAGTTCAGGATGTTAGTGAAAGTTCAGGATGTTACCGAGCGTTCATGATGTTACCGAGCGTTCAGGATGTTACCGAGCGTTCAGGATGTTACCGAGCGTTCATGATGTTACCGAGCGTTCAGGATGTTACAGAGCGTTCAGGATGTTAGTGAAAGTTCAGGATGTTACCGAGCATTCAGGATGTTAGTGAAAGTTCAGGATGTTAGTGAAAGTTCAGGATGTTACCGAGCGTTCAGGATGTTACCGAGCGTTCAGGATGTTACCGAGCGTTCAGGATGTTACCAAGCGTTCAGGATGTTAGTGAACGTTCAGGATGTTGGTGAACGTTCAGGATGTTAGTGAAAGTTCAGGATGTTAGTGAAAGTTCAGGATGTTACCGAGCGTTCAGGATGTTGGTGAACGTTCAGGATGTTAGTGAAAGTTCAGGATGTTAGTGAAAGTTCAGGATGTTAGTGAAAGTTCAGGATGTTACCGAGCGTTCATGATGTTACCGAGCGTTCAGGATGTTACCGAGCGTTCAGGATGTTACCGAGCGTTCAGGATGTTACCGAGCGTTCAGGATGTTACAGAGCGTTCAGGATGTTAGTGAAAGTTCAGGATGTCACCGAGCGTTCAGGATGTTACCGAGCGTTCAGGATGTTGGTGAACGTTCAGGATGTTAGTGAAAGTTCAGGATGTTAGTGAGCGTTCAGGATGTTAGTGAAAGTTCAGGATGTTAGTGAGCGTTCAGGATGTTACCGAGCGTTCAGGATGTTAGTGAGCGTTCAGGATGTTGGTGAACGTTGAGGTTGTTGGTAAGCGCTCACCTGCAGGACAGAGGAGGGCGTTGTGACTGACCATCTGAGGAGTTCCCTCGGCCTGGAGGGCAGAGACAGGAAGTGGTAAATATTGATTTAACTAAAACATCCTGATCCATCGTCTTTAGAAACTACTACTACAACAACAACAACAACAACAACAACAACAACAACAACAACAACAACAACACACATCCACCATCACAACAGCAGTGAATGTAGATAAATCCAGTAAACTGTTGTCTGTCTTCTGTGTGTGTGTGTGTTTACTAAACATTAGGAGTTAATAGAATCATAATGAATTTAATTCTGTCCCATTTCCTGCTAAAGATTTCCATTTTTACTAAGAAGAAATGAGCTTGAATCAGACTGGAACTGATTGTTGACTATAAATTGGTCTTTTTCTGCAGCAGCTGTGATGCTGCTGTGATGCAGCTGGGTTTAAACGTTCAGTCTGTATTAATTGATGCTACAGACTAAACGGTCTTGGATCTGGTTCAAACCGGTCCGGCTGGTCACTGACCTCCACCAGCAGGGAGCGGATCACCGTGTCGACCCGGCCCATGTCGGGGACGACGGCCACCTCGTTCCCACAGAGAGCCTCGGTCTTCAGGGCCTCGGCGCTGACCTTCAGCTCCACCTTACCTGTGTACACACACACACACACGTTCTTATTGTGAAAGCACGACTGTATCGATGGGCACTCAGCTTGCTTCCCGTCACACACACACACACTCACGTTGTGCAGACGGAGGCAAAACAGCTTCGCATCTGCTTTTCAAACACTCAGCTCATTATCCTCACTCTTCCTCCATCCCTCCTCCCTGTGTTTTACTTCCTCCCCCTGTTTCCTCTCTTATTTGCCCTCATTAATCCCCCATTTGTTGCCTTATTATTCTGCCTCTCTCCCATACGGCTCCATCTCCCCCTCCCTCCCTCCCCCCCTCCCTCCTCCACTCCCTCCCTCTCTCCTCAGCCCACAATCCTTCACACGGAGGACAAGTACAGATCAGCCCCCGAGGGAGAGGTTTCTGAGTGTTTCGTCAGAGATACTACCTGACTTGTTAGTACAAGTGATTGTCAGCATTCCTCTAAGGGGGAGTTAGCGGAGAGCGATTTGACATTCATGAGAGCCTCATCTCCATCCCGGCTGATGGAGGCTGATGGAAATCCTCTGCTTTCAGCCAAGGCGGCGTTAACAGCGACAGACGCCTCGGTCTGCTTCCAGCAGAGCAGGAGCAACAGCTGTCACAGCCCCTAATAGAGATTAATTAGCCTGTTCTGTCTAATTAGAGGATGTAGGATTGTACCGGCCGCGGTGGAAAACATCAGAATTTAATTATGAAAAAAGGTGCGAAAACAAAACTGCATTAAGTTATCGGTGATAATGAGGAGAGACGATTGGGAAAACCACTCGGTGGTAACGAGAGACTGTGACTGGATTTAACAGTTTGAGACAAACGTTCAGTCAGTTAAAGAAAAAACAACCACACGTGTTTTTAGACTGAAGCTGCGTGACGCACCGAATCAAACTGGACTGGCGGAACAAAACACCACTCATGTCTTCATTCAACTCTGACTCCATGACTTACTGCATCTTTCTCTAAATACTACTGTACAAATATGTTTTAAATACAAATGTGAAAGGGGTGTAAAATATAAATTATAAGTGCTTTAAAACTGTACTGGTGTTTTTTTTTTAAATAAATCTGCACACGATGCTGCAGAACCAGCCTGCAATTACATCACTGCAATCAAAAATATAACGTTAATTAAATCTAACGACCCATTTAAAGCTTCTAAGTGTTTGACACTGTGGTGAAAAGACACAGCGTGGTTTATAAAGTCTGTGCGCACACGGATGTGTTATAATAACAGCTCGGGAAACACTGTCTATGTTGTGTTGTGAGCTGTTCACAGCTCATGTGTTGATGAATGCTGCGTTCGACTGCACTCGGAACTCGGAAAGATCCGGGTCAGAAATTCCGACTTCTGAGGCAAATGCGTTTCATTGCGCAACCTTGGTTTGTTTGGATGTCTTTCGAGCATCAAAAAGTACTGCTGGGGAAGTACATCTGCTACTTTAGTGTGTTTTTTTGTCCCCAATACACGCACACACCTTTTTAAATCACAAATTAGTGTGGCCACTGCAAACTAATTCTACACTTTTACTAACACAAATGCTAAATTAGACGACACATAACAGTAAAAGTTGAGGAGAAAGTGGGACGCCATTTTGCTTTGACTTAATTCCGACTCGGGAATTCGGGTAGGATCCAAGCAGCCCGAGTCGGAGTCCCAAGCTCAAGGGCCGTTCTATTGCACTTTTCCAATTGGAGGCCGGATCTTTCCGAGTTTTAAGTGCAATCGAACGCAGCAGAAGCTGATGAAGATTGCAGATGATTGTTTTTTTTTTTGTCTATTTGATTGTGTTTTCTTAAAAAGGGGAACTATGCAGGTTAAAGGTTTGGTTGCTTTTTCGCTGTTTTGGTCTCATTTTTCTCTACAGCGTCAGGTAAATACAGGAAAATTCAGAGACTGCTTGCTGAAAAACTGCTCAGACAGGAACGCGCATCAGCGGTTTTGCATGAATTTTCCTCTAAAACAACTCTGTCTGGTAACGTTGTGTTATTATCTCATAGCGTGGTGAATGTGCAGGTCACAACTTGTCCACCAGAGCGTTGTGGAGTTGTTGGATTGTGTATTTGATGAGTTTGATGAGGGAAACTAAGAAATCCCATGAGCCTCCGTAGTGTAGCTCTGAGCAGCTCACGGCTCTGCTCCGCCGTTCTAAAAATAGCTTGCACCAACAAATAAAGGTAACAAACCTACTGCTATGACTATAGGGACTATGGCAATAGGCCAATTTGCCAAAATGTTGAACTATCCCTTTAAGTCATGTTCACAAATCCAGTCAAAAAAAATAAGATCTTTCAACAAACCACAAAAGTACATGCATGTGCAATAAATTTGCAATAAAAATAAATAAAATATGGATGGGACTAAATCTGGTCAGATATCTGTAGTGTTATTACCGAGGGCGGTGGGAGTCACGATCCAGGAGAAGGTCCTGCTCTCCTCCCCACACAGACACACACTGTACTGGCAGCCATCACAGTCTCTGAAGGTGAAGCTGTCTGAATCCGCAAGTGTCACTTTCACCTGCACACAGCAAATAAAACACAAGACGTCCTCAGGAATCTTTCTTTAAAAGGGATACGCCAACATTTTTTTTCGTGTCTTGCCTCACTCCCGAGTCCATGACCAGCAGATAGACACCATCCTTTAGACTGTGTGTGCAGTAACAAGGGAGATAGAGCCGTATCGCCCGTAATTAGCTTAGCTCAAACGCTGGAAGTGTATAGGTAGTGTTAGCCTGCCTCCTACCCGAGCCGAAATCAGCATCAGAATTAAGCTGATTTCATTTCAGCTCTAAACTCTGTAAATATATCACTTTATCGACATTTCAAACATTTTTAGGCAAGAAAGTAGCCGTTTAGATCAGCAGTGTGTCGTTAATTTGTCTAAATACCAACTGTTTACAATTTTGTTCGGACGAATTCGGCGCTACTCAAGCTAGCCGTTGTGACCAACGCACTTCCGGTTACTTTCACAAAAAAAAACACCCGTTGCCCTTTACATACAGAAAACCATGACGATAGAATTAGTGCTTTTACTTTGAAATAGGAAGCTAACCTACCCTCGATGTAGCTAGCTTGAACCAAAATAAACCGTCTTTGCTTGAACCCTCCGTTTTGACTGATCTCGTCCCGTTACCGGCATTTGACCGCTCAAGATGCCTTACCGGAGAGTTTTGTCAGCTCTGAGACGAAGATCGGCCCGCCGGTTTCCGTTTAGAGTTGCTGAAGAGTTTCTCTGATGACTTTAGGTGGAGGAAGGCTAACACTACCTATACACTTCCAGTGTTTGAGCTAAGGTAATTACGGGCGATACGGCTCTATCTCCCTTGTTACTGCACGCACAGTCGAAAGGATGGTGTCTATCTGCTGGTCATGGACTCGGGAGTGAGGCAAGACAGGAAAAAAAAATGTTGGCGATCCCTTTAAAAAAAAACACTCTGAACCCTCAATCATTTTTCATCTTGAATATTTACCATGATGCATTTGGAGAGATAGTTGAAGACTGTGGCTTTGAGAGTGAAGACCTCCCCTCGGATGACGGAGTAAGGCAAGGTGAGACTGACGAAGAACGGCTGGAAGGCCGTCAGCCCCACGTTGGGCGCGATGCCGAGGCCGGCGGGGGAGACGCAGAAAGCTCCGGCCGCCCACTTGGTGATGGTGTCGGGGACGGTCTTCTCCACGTCCACGGACCCGCTGTCTCTGTACAAAACATACGAGCAGTGACGCTGAAAAAAACCCAAAACCTCTCGCTGCTCTGACGTCCAGACACATGAACATGCTCAGAGAGATTCAGGACAATCAGGGAGATGAGTCAAAGGTTAAGAGGGAAAAAAATCATTAAATCTGATTAAAAAAGACACACACACCAAAACCCTACAGCCACGTTAGAGTCTATAAAGCAGCACATTTTGTTCCCAAACTCCACCAAAAGGTCCATTTTCTCACACTTTTCCTGTGTTTTATCTAAAGTGTTGATCCATTAGTGGACGTGTTTCGGGATCAGAGACTGTAGCATTACTTCCTTTTTGCTGGTTAATCACAATGCAGTTTGTGGTGGGTGGGACCAAAATGTCACGGGCCTATGGTTACTTAAAGCAGAAGTAAGTGATATATTTGTGTTAATAAGTCTTAAATAGTTATATCTTCCGACAGCAATCACTTACATAGAGTGTTTGGTCTGAAACACGGGTCTGTCAGTCACTCTGCTCTGCTCTGAGCCGGGGAGAAAACATTTATCGTATCCTACAGTTTTTATCCAATGAGGAGAGAGAACGGCATGCAGGGCTGTGTGTGCAGCCAAGGGACGCCGTGAATGTGGTGACGTAGGGACGAGGACTGTTATGGTGCGTTCAAGGAAACTCGTAACTCGTGTTTTTCCGACCTGTGAAGTCGTACCAGTTCGATCTGGTACGAGTTCACGGGTCGGAAGTTACGAGTGGCCGTTATAGTGACTTTCACAGGTCGGAAAAACACGAGTGGGTTGCCTGAAACGCTACAAAGTCGTAAGTTGTGACTTGAAGCTGTAATTTACGGTTTCAAAAGCCTGCCTGGAACGCAGCATTAGCCAAAACGACCGGATCGCTTACTTCTGCTTTAAAGGAGCTACTGTAGGCTATATGTAAAAAAAATAATAATAATAAAAAAGTATGGCAAGTAATCATAAAATGAAAGGTAATAGCAGTTTGAAAAAGAGTGTTTTGCTTGAAATGTTACAATGCTATTAAATCCTTGTTGAAAGGGAGCTTCTATGGCGTGCAGATTTTCTTCATTTTTCAAGTCATCATAAAATCAAAACACAACCCACACCAGTACATCTTTCCCAGAATGAGGGAATAAATTAGCTCCATAAAATGCTTCTTTATATAATAAAAATAGATATTTATATAACTGTACACCTTATCTATACAGCATAAAGACATTTTAGTATAAATCCAATATTATTGATACCTATAGATATAGATACTTCCTTATATAGCCTTGTCAGAATGGTGGGACTATGGCATGTCGGAATAGCGGTATGGTAGAGTGGTGGGATGTCGGAAAGACAGCGTAACCTCTCTTTAGCAGCAGCAGTAAGGACCACAAAGAAAAAGAAATACAGTCTGAAGCGCTGGAGCCGCGGACGGATACCCGGACGTCACTGACAACTAAAGCCTCGAGTGGTAACAAGTATGCTAGTTTGTTTTGTTGTGTTGTTAGGTTTGCTCTGTCGTTTGTCTTCTGTTTGTCTGTTTTTTTGGTCAGTGTATTGTCGGTTTATACATTGTGTATGCCTCTTTCCATTAAAGAAAAAAAAACAAACAAGTATGCTAGTTCGATGCTAGCTTCGGCTAGTGGTATCAGTTAACATGCGCCGCTAACACCCTCTTCCCAGCTCACCACAACGGCACTCCTGCTCGTTACACAGGGTTCCTACAGCTTAAGCCAAGTTAAATTTAAGACTTTTTAAGACTTTTTTAAAGCCACTTGAAATGAAATTTAAGACCGACTTCATAATAAACACAAATGCAGAAAAAAGGAAAAAAAAAACACACCACATCAATTACATAGGGTTTACAATTACAATTTTACCCACTTTCCTATGTGATCCAAGGTAAAGTGACTGCTACATGAACATTGGATTGTGTCTCTTTCCAGCTGTCCTTTCAAAATAAATGCATAAAAAGTCCGAAAAAAAAAAAAAACACTGACTCGGGAGCTGGTGGCGGTGAGAAATTTAACGTTGACGGCCAACCGCTAACTTCTCTATGTCGGAATGTTACCAATTATTTTGAGATTTGAGACTAATTACAACCATAAAATACTTACCATGTGTTAACATTTTTAAGACTTTTGAAAGATTGATTTAAGACATTTTAATGCCAATTAAGGCCTTGTTTTTAGATTAATGAATTTATGCCTTTTAAGACTTTTTAAGGATCCGTAAGAACCCTGTTACAACATAACACTGGAGGCTCCCGGTGTTGTTGACGGCCCACGGCTCCAGCGCTTCACTCAGACTGTATTTCCTTTCCTTCGCGGTCTTAACAACTGCTGCTGTCTGGGGCAGGAGGCTAATGTTACACAGCTTAGCCCGAGAGGAGGGGCTCAGTTTCAATGTTTTGTTTACAAACTGCAACGAACAAAACCCCAGACTCTACCTTTAATGTTAATGCTTTTGTGCTCCATGAAGAAATCAAAGATAAATTGTGTCATTAGCTTCTTGTCAGTACCTTTTAAAGGGACAACGAGGAGTTTTGGAAAAGCGAAGCGTTTTCACACTACATATTTATGAGCCTCCGCGCACCGTGAAATTCTTTGACCGGCGCAAGACAGACTCATGTTTTCATTCATCAAGAATTAAAGTCAGAGGTTCAAAGACGATCACATACCGTCGTAGTTCCGACCATAAACGGCGATTCGGCGGCGTTATTCTCATGACTCGCCACGAAACCGAAAGTAAAGAAACGCTGGTCGGCTTGACCAGCATTTCCGCCACGACTAATAATAACAAAATAACGATAGAGACAAAACGATATATTTATCGAAAATGGGCCCATTAACAAGTGTGGGTAGCGGAGATTCATCCACATTAACGTGAGACTGTTTTATAACCGAATAGAAACTCCTCGTTGTCCCTTTAACATTTTAATGATTGAACAGTTTGAATCAATCAAGTCAAAATGAAAAACAAACACATATCAAGCTTTAGACGTATCAAGCGTCTGAAAAGAGGAGGAACATGAAGTGATGATTTGATCCTTTTTTTTTTTTTTTTTAATAGGATTATCATGTCATTATTACCCCACAGTAACTAGGTCCCAGATCCAGGTCTCAGGGAAGAATGTCCTGACGGTTTCCTTCTTCTCCTCCTCATCTTTACCTTTCAGCACGCCACCTGCGCTCTGTGGCATCATGTTGAAGGCCATGGGCACGGGAGAGTCTACGAGATCTAGGAACACATGGATATAGAAAAAAAAAAAAAAAAAAAGAAAGAAAGAAATTTAATCACACAACTTGAACTTACCCAAGAGAAACCAGCTCCCAGATCCAGGTCTCAGGGAAGAATGATCTAATAGTCTCGGCCTTGGGCTTGGACACTGGAGGCGGCAGCTTCGAATCCGCTACTGCTTCATGATCCATTTCCGCATCATCCACTATGGCGTCCCGGCTTTGGGCAAATGCCACGGGTTCTTCATAATCGGCATATTCTAAGTTAACAGTATAATGGGTCGTTTCTTGCTCTGGGACCAGAATCAATGGACAGTAGATCACAACAATAATGGGACAGCAAATGGTGCACACACACACACACACACACACACACACACACACACACACACACAGGCAACATACCCATCTCCACATAGTATTGCTTCAGTTCCTGGCAGTTGTACGGTTTCTTCACGTCAGAGTTGGTCACAAGTTTGATTCCAATTTCCTAGAAGGAGAGAGAGAGATAGAGAATTCATTTTTTTTTTCTGTCACATACACCGACAATTTATCCAGCACATATTGTACATAATTGCAACCATACTCCATACTCATCAAATACACAATCCAACAACTCCAAAACGCTCTTGCACCTCTAAAACAACTCTGTGTGGTAACGTTGTGTTATTATCTCATAGCGTGGTGAATGTGCAGGTCACAACTTGTCCACCAGAGCGTTGTGGAGTTGTTGGATTGTGTATTTGATGAGTTTGATGAGGGAAACCAAGAAATCCCATGAGCCTCCGTAGCGTAGCTCTGAGCAGCTCGCGGCTCTGCTCCGCCGTTGTAAAAACAGCTTGCACCGACAATTAAAGGAACCTACTGCTATGACTATAGGGATTATGGCAATGGGCCAATTTGCCTAAATGTTGAACTATCCCTTTAACATAAAGCTGCAAAATAACAAATGGTGAAAAATTGAAGGGGGTCTAAATACTTTCTGTATCCTCTGTGTGTGTGTGTGTGTGTGTGTGTGTGTGTGTATGTATGTATGTATGTATGTATGTATTTGCAGCCTGCAACTGCTGCAAAAAAAATGATGCAATTTTCTACTTTAAAGATGCTGAAGACGTCGTTCTTCTGATTGGGCGGCCCAAAGTAGATGGAGCGCGCCGATCGACGAGCCGACCGAGGATCGACCACGACGTCCGGCTCAAGCTCTGGTTCTGGTTCTGGTTCTGGTTCAGGTTCTGGTTCGACCACGGGCACGGGCACCAGCACGGGGTAGCAGGGGTACGGCTCAGAGTCCTCCACGTCGTAGGAGTATCCCGTCAGCCGCTGCAGAGGCAGGTCGCTGTACACCTAATTTAATGTCCAAACAAAACATAATCCAGTTCAAAAAGAAATACAAGGAAATTATTTTCAGTATGTACAGAAATGAGGGTGTCTGACAACCACAATGGTGCTTATTATTATTTATTTGGGTATTATTTACCGACTTAGTTCATTTGTTGCTCTGTTCGTGTTACTTTCAGTTTGTCTTTGTATGTTTGAATGTGTTTGTATATGTTTTTAGAGAGATACAGATTAGTAATCATATGTTATAATAAATCTATATGTATATAAATATAATAATATATTAGAATAAATCCAGTTAAATAAACTCATAAATTAATTTATTGTATAGACTATAATGACTAGATAACTTGATAGATAATTTATTTTCAATTATTTTATTTTTTTGTTCATATGTTGTCTTATGTCTGTCCATTTCTGTATTATGTTTTATTTCTTTTAACATGTCCGAAATAAACTTAAACTAAACTAAACACCTGCACACACACACACACACACACACACACACAGCAGAGGAGGCACGTCGTTGTCTGGGTGATGGAGGTCCACGCAACCATGATGTGAAAAATGAAAAGTGTTACAAGACCCGCAGCGGCTCGGAGTCAGAGTCTCGTCACCTGCTCAACAAATTAACAGAAAAGATAAAACTTTATTGTCGTGAGTGAATCTTCACTCGTCGGCCGTCAGCGGGTTAAACACATGAAGGACAGGAGAGGCAGCCGTGTGCAGCTGTTCCTCTCTCAGGGTCAGTGACATATTCAAGAACCAGAAACTGAGATTTCCCTGTGTCTGAAGGTATTTAAAAGAGCAGATAAAACAGGAGTGAGTATGGAGCCTTCAACAGGCCGATGGACAACCGGACAAAATGGGATGTGTGAGTTGTTTTCTGAGCTGTTTTTTGTTTCTTCAATGTCTTAAACACCCAGACCTGATCTGACCCCCCAAAAATAAATTAAAAAGCAAATACACTTTACTCTTACTGTAGCCTATATTGTGAATATTTTATGAAGTGTTTCAAATTCAAAATTAGATTTAAAAAAAAAAATCCAGTAGTTGGGAAAAAACATTCAGAGTTCTTACTTTGTTAAATTATCAAAAGTTAATTTTATTTACTTTATCACTGTAATGGTTTAAAAACCAGGTGCAAAACATAAATGTTTATAGATTACATTATAAATGTGGTTTATTTGTAGCCTAGAAATCTAGATGCACCCTAGCAGCAGCAAATCTATTTGCTCCGTAGGTAGGTCTAGAAACGAGCCATAGGAACTTTTTGAGTCTCGAACACCGTTTGCGTTCACCAATCACAGCGCTCAGCGCTCTATCTGTTTAGAGAGTCGTTGGGCGGGCTTAACGCCATGACGACATACATTTTAATGGCTTTTCAGGCTAAGGTCATCCTGCTCTTTGCTCTGATTGGTCGTAGCGCTACCCTGTTGGTGCAGAGGCAGTTTGAAAGACAGCCTTCATCCCGCCCCCTGGATTGAGCCCGTTGCCAGACTAGACATGTTAATGATATAGTCTGGCTTGTCAGGCTAGTATATTTGACCAGTTTGAATCTAATTTAAATCACATTTTGTTGCTGAATCCACCAAACTGCTGCGATCAGAATAATCCTGAAGTTTTGGATCAAAGTTTTCCTGATCAAAAAGTTTTGAACAAAACGAACTGAGAGTTTGATCACATAATCTGGTCCGATCTCAGAATCCGTTTTTAGTTTTGATCAACACATTTTCAAGATTTGATCTGATCCATTATCATAAAATCCAATCAGATTAACTTTGAACAGGTTCGACTGAGTCCTCGTGTTTGGGGGCTGAATTATTATTCCCACTTTTCTCATCTCTGTGTGTGTGCGTGTGCGTGTGCGTGCGCGTGCGCGGTACCTGTTTGGTGCTGATCTCCGGCTCGGTCTGCAGCAGCAGGACGCTCTGGTCGATGGCTCTGACTGAACAGAGGGAGCGAGGCGAAGCCTGGAGACTCAGCGTGGTCTTCTCGGCTGGAAGACTCTGGACGGACGAGAACTTCAGAGAAACCTGCACAGGAACCAACCAGTTCAATTCAGTTTTATTTTATCTGGGTGGGACAGTGCAAGTTCATGAACAAGACTGAGTGATAGAGAATTTAGATTTTAGCCACAGGTTAATTTCCATCTGTTGTCCCATTTACAGATGTTCCCTGGAGTACAATACAATAAATAAAAACATGTTATCACGGTTATAAAATAGCAGCATTCAGTTTACAGTTCAATTTTTAAAATAACAATACACATACAATACAGTAGTACAACAGTAATGCAAAAGTGCAACCGTGTGGCCGTCTGTCCTGTTTGTCGCGCCGAGTTGTTGCCGCACGAGTTTACCCGAGTAAGGAAAATGAATTTGATTGGTCCTTATCGAGCGGGCAGGATATTCAATGCTTGGGGCGAGACCGAGCTCCGTGTGTGTGTGTGTGTTGTGTGTGTGTGTGTGTGTGTGTGTGTGTGTGTGTGTGTGTCTCAGACGTTTGATTGACGGATCCAATATCAGTGGCTGATGAATCGTGTACAGGCTGATGTATAATCCGTGCGCCTGCATTATTCAATGCAAAAAAAAATACCACACTTTCATCCCGGATTTACTCAAAAATAGAATTTTGCACAAAGTTTGGGCTACATCGTCTGATAGATGAGTTATTACACTAATGTTAGGACCCAGAGTGGGCTCAAATTCAATTTTCTTTTCTGTACACCTTTAAGTGCTTAGAATGATTCTGGTGGTCATATCTAATAGAAGTTATGTTACAATAATAGGGCTGAAAATATCAATTAAACCAGCACTAAGTAACTTTTCAACCTTCATAAAATATTTTCATAATTTTTGTGATGGTACATCGACTTACAACAAGTTGAATGACACCTCTGTCATGGCCTGAGGGGGTCTGTATCTCTTTCTCTGGCACTAAGCAGCTTTGAGGAGCATGGTAGGAACCCGGCTCTCACTTTACTTTCACTTTCACTTTTGCGAGTCACAACAAGGAGGAAACGGGCAAAACGGCACTTTAGCAATGGATTATGTTTGTGTTTTCACTTTGAAATGATCCACTGGAAACAGAAACTTAGTTTTGATGTCTTCTGTTAATTTTAATACAGGATATTTACAGGGCTTCACGCTAGTGTTCATGGGAAATGGAGTCTTCCTTCAGGTAAAACACTACCGCTTTGGTCCACAGGCGCCGCCAAACTCAACCAAAACTGAAAGTTCTTTAGTACTGCTTTAAATAATGAGCAACCAACTGGGTGGAGTCAGAAACCTGAGGTGCACAGGTCTAAGTCATTCATTATTACATGTAGAAAAATAAAATAAATGAAAAATGAAAATGCACCTTGTTGTTGAGGCAGAGCTGGATGGGGAAGTCCTGGCTGTCGGCCACGGCCTCTCCACTGGGCATCAGCGTGTAGACCACCACCTGGGCGAACGGCGCCAGGCCCGTCACCTGTCGGAGCGTCACCGACAGCTCACCTGTGTTGACTGACGGAAATGTGACACGACAAGTTTTACACATAGATACAGAATCAAAACAATTGATTAGTAAACAGTTAGATTGTGGGGTGGGAGAAAAAAATCGATTCACATAAGTATCACAAGATCTTTGACGATTTTTTTTTAAAAAATCGATTATTTATTCATTTATTTTTTTTAAATATTGTGCAATGTGCATTTGTCCGCTTTTTTTTTTTTTTTTACATACAGAGAGTCCAGGTTTTGAAAAAGGGTTTAAGTTCACTTTATAATGGAGTAGGTTAATTTATAGGCTCCTACAGTATTTGTGTGCAGATAAATGTTAAAATGTAGCAGTTTACCTCAGTCTATATCTCATTTTGTCAGAAAGGTTTCAGAAGCCTGTTTTTTCTATACTCTTTTATTTTTGCCTATTTTATGCAGTCCAGGCTTTTGAAAAGAGAGTAAACATACAGTATATTGCTGCTGAATAAATCTTAAAAGACTGATTTGTATTTTTTGGGGACATATGGTTCCTGGAATAGTCTGTAGACAATCATAATCATTCAACTGTTTCACTCGTGTTAAAAATGCAGACTAAGGGTGTATTCACACCTGTAAATGTTAAAATGATACATTGTTTCATTTTTCAGTTAGTGCGGTTGCGTTCACACCTGCTTTTTGTCACTCGGGACCAAACTTGGAGAACGTCACGTCTCCATGACTACCGGTTGGAATCTGGAAGCGCTGATTGATAAAACTTTCATGATGGAGACTCCATTAGGGCCGGTTGTTAGTAGCTCTGGTCATTTATTTCTATATTGTTTGCATGTATTACTCTGTTTGGTACTTCCGGCTGGTTTCCGGTTGCGTTCACCCAGCTCGGTCCCGTTAGTTCCCGGTTAAACGTTAAACACGGACCTCTGCTGCTGCAGCTCGGTAATCAGCTGCTCCGCGGACCCGAGGGATGGACCCGCCGACCTGTCCGGTGTCTGAGAGGACTCAGCGGACACGCACCGACCGGCTGCCCCGCTGCTGCTGCTGCTGCTGCTGCTGCTGCTGCTGCTGCTGCTGCTGCTGCTGCTTCGTTTGTGGGGACAGAGCTCCGCAGCACCGGAGCACCGGGCGGTCTCCCTGCTACGTTAACCCGTTGTCAGTGACTACGGGAGCCCTTTTAGCTCAAACTTGTTGAGTTCGCCTGGCAGTTGGCTCGCACCAGAGTGCGGTTGCTTTCACACCTAAACTAGTGCGCACCAGAGTTCGGCTGGAGCCGAACCGAGACCACCTCCTCAGGCCGCACTAGTTTTGGTGCGCATTAGAGTGCGATTTGCTTTCACACTGACCCAAACTGGACCAAATTTAGGGTGCACTAACACTGCAGGTGTGAATACACCCTAAAAATCAAGAAAATCAGCAATATCGTAGAATCACAATTTAAATCGAAACGGCATCCAAAAAATCGTAGAAGAATCGAATCGGGAGAAAAGCGTATCGTCCCAGCCCTAGTAGATTGATAGATTTACTTTATCTTAAACTGGGGATTTCTTCTGTTACAGCAGCGATAGACGCACATTATACAACAAATTAAATAGAATAAAGTTTATACAAAGGAAACCACATATAAAGATACAACAATAAAGTCAATTGGATCAATAGTAGGTTTAGTTTGTACCTGTTCCTGCTTTAACAGTGACTGGGATCCGTCCATGCTGCACAATCCCACCTCTGGACATCACCTGGAAAGAAAAGACAACACAGACATTTAATGTGTTGGTTTAAATATTAAAGAAAAGTTAATTAGTTTGATTTATTTAAACTCATGATCAGTGAACTAAGGCATGGCTGATTTACAGTGCAGACCAACAGGACAAATATACAAACCAAGACAGAGAAGAAAATAAAGATATAAATCAATATATACACAGTAAAATACAGGAAGCGGATCAGGAAAAACAGAGGAAAGGACATTTGTGATTTATGATTTTAAATGAATGAAAGGGACAAGTGACTTTAGCTTTAAAGGGATAGTTCAACATTTTGGCAAATAGGCCCATTGCCATAATCCCTATAGTTTTAGCAGTAGGTTCGTTACCTTTAGTTGTCGGGTCAAGCTGTTTTTAGAACGGCGGAGCAGAGCCGTGAGCTGCTCAGAGCTACGCTACGGAGGCTTGTGGGATTTTCTTGGTTTCCCTCAACAAACTCATCAAATACACAATCCAACAACTCCAAAATGCTCTTGCACCTCTAAAACAACTCTGTCTGGTAACGTTGTGTTATTATCTCATAGCGTGGTGAATGTGCAGGTCACAACTTGTCCACCAGAGCGTTTTGGAGTTGTTGGATTGTGTATTTGACGAGTTTGATGAGGGAAACCAAGAAATCCCATTGGCCTCCGTAGCGTAGCTCTGGAGCAGCTCACGGCTCTGCTCCGCCGGTCTAAAAATAGCTTGCACCGACAATTAAAGGTAACGAACCTACTGCTATGACTATAGGGGTTCTGGCAATGGGCCAATTTGCCAAAAGTGTTGAACTATCCCTTTAAGGTTGTCTGAAGATCTGAAGAATGTATTGGTTATATCTCAGTTTTTAGTGAGCGAGCATCATCAGTAAAAAACGTTTTCAGATTCAGTGGATTGGACTTTGCGTCACTGTGAGCGTCTCTGAGCCCTCAGCGGCCCGTAACCCCGTCACACGTACCAGGTAGAAGAAGTCGAGGACTTCCTGTCCCGTCTTTAGCTCCTCCCCTGCGATGATGTACTGCGCGCGCACGGTTGCGTCCTTGTCGCAGGAGATCTCTCCGGCCTGCATGAGCTTCAGGAAGCTGCTGCTCTTGGAGTAAAAGGCCGTGACGTGGTGATGGGCCGACCGGTAGCTGGGTCGACGCACGTTGCGCTCGAACGTCTCAAAGTCCTCCGTCTTCTTTGTGCTTGCCTGATTGACGGGAACAGGTAGAAAGGTAGAATTCAAGTTACATTAATCAGATATTGATTATAAAACTGATTGTGAACTGAGCAGGAACCGACCCTGAGAAGTTCAGAGGACTTCCAGAGGGACGTGTCCAGAGAAAACGAAGCCATGCCGCTCTTGTCCGTCCTGAGGGTTTCGTTCTGTGCATCGCCGACAAACAGGTACACCAGCTCATCGGCGACAGGTTTGTTGCCCGGACCGACCACATTCACCTGCAGACAAGACAAGTGGGGACACACAAGCTAAGCCACATCATCAGGGTTTGTATCCTCTGGGAGCTTGAGTGTGACAGGAAAAGCTAATAAAACATCTGATAATTGAAATAAAGGTTCATGTTCTGAGGAGCATGGAAGTCAACCGTGTTGTTGGGTTGAGTTCAAACCTGATATGTAATAAGTGCTACCAGATACTGGGCTCTTGGTAGCACTCAAAGAAGGTTGGTTATGATCAGATATCAACCTCTGGGGACCATGAATACTCACAGAAAACGTCATGGTTATTGGTCTACAAACTGTCAGGTGACCTTGGTACAGTATGGGTGTTGGTTTAGAGTAAATGTTGACAAATTGTATTTCTATGTGCCACCAAAGAAACGATGATTCGTCTACTGAGGACCATGAATAACGACACCATTTTTCATAAGTTCATGTCTATCAGGGTGGATGGTGGAGCTATTTTGAGGATCCAGGGAACATAGTCCCTTCTGACGTGGGTGAACAGTGGAACTACGTAACTTTAGAAAAACAGTGGAAAAGTTTGGGCACCACTGGTCAAAGTTTATGTCAATGTGAACAGTTAATCAAGTGGAAGATGAAATGATCTCCAAAAAGGCAAACATGAACATGCACTCTTGCAATATCAGCGTATTATTTAGTTATCTAAGGTTTCAGAGTGAAAAAGGGAAACAAAGCAGCAGCCTGCAACAGAATGGGAAACCCAGGAGACTGGAGCTCTCAGATAACTTTGACAAAGGTATCAGACAAGATATTTACACACCAACCATACTAACTATGCAGGGGGGGCAAACCTTTTCCTTTTCTATTATTTTGAAAATGGAAAAGATGAAAATATATATATATATATATATATATATATATATATATATATATATATATATATATATATATATATATATATATATATATATATATATATAATGTTTAACGCATATCTGTAACTTCATGTCTTTTGGAGATCATTTCATCTTCCACTTGCTGAACTGTTCACACTGAGTCTTTGAAGCGGAGGAGAGTGCACACTGGCGTTGATGAGGTGCTCACAAACGAAAAATAGACAGAGGAAAAAGGATGTGGCACACTCAGCCTCAGATGCAAAAATTTTATTATCCCTGACGAAGTTAGGAGGGTTTTTAAACACAACTTTATTAATACATTTTTTGCATCTAAGGCTACGAGTGTGCCACATCCTTTTTCCTCTGAACTGTTCACACTACACTGCAAAAACTCAAAATCTTTCCAAGAATATTTGTCATATTTCTTGTCAAAATGTCTCATTTCTAGTCAAAACTAATCTCTTAAAATGAGACTCATCACCTAAAAATAACTTGTTTTTAGATAATTTTCACTTGTTTCAAACTAATTTTCACTTGAAATAAGTAGAAATATCTACCAGTGAAAGCAAGTTTTTTTGTGCTTGTAATAAGAAAGAAAAACTTGCCCCACTATCAGATTTTTCTACTTATTTCAAGTAAAAATATGCTTGAAAGAAGAAAAAAGTGTCAAAAACAAGCTACTTTTTATGTGGTTTTACGTATTTGTTTTGACTAGGAATGACATTTTGACTAGAAATAAGACAAATATTCTTGGTAAGATTTTGAGTTTTTGCAGTGTAACAGAAACTTTGACCAGGGGTGCCCAAACTTTTGCATGTCATTGTAATTGTTTCATTGATAAGTCAAACAGCAAATGAAGCGAAAACAAAAAGATAAAAAAAAAGGTCAGTGATCAATAATTCTTAATCTGGACTCAAGTAAGCGAGCTGATCAATTGACATCGAACACAACATGAACCACATGAATACAAAATTAAACTGTAGCTCCCGGTGCCAGTTACCTTTCCCTCGAATGGAATACCAGGTTTGTACGCTGCAGGAACGTCCTCAAAGGTGACGACCCGGATGCTGCTGCTGAAGCTGGTCTGAGCGCTGCCTTTAAGAACCACTCCTACATGGTAATAAACACAAAATATTTGGTAGGCTACATCTCATCGTGAAATGCTCATAATTACAAAAACGAATGGCATCTGACATCCAGTCGACCTACCGGTGCCAAACTCTTCTATTTCAGCGGTCACATCAAAATTGTCGTCATACATGGTCTTATCGGGGGAAAACTCCGTCACGTTCACGATTTGCGTGGCACAACCGCTTTTATCCGTCTGGGAGAGATTGCGACAAGGGTGTTAGTCAAATTAAAATAATAATTAAATAATTATATTGGTAAAAGGGGAGAGTTATATCAGCATTTCACACTGGAATACTCACAGTCAGTTGGTAAGTCTTGCAGATCATATCTTGTGTACTATACCAGTAAAACCGGGCGGGTAATCTACAAAACTCTGCTTTGACCGAACCAATGACTGGTTTCCCGTAGGTGTATCTGAAACGGCACAAGAACAGTTGATTTTAGTTGAGTTCAACCATTTTAGCATAGCATGTACCCAGATCAAGTGTGACGGGAGAACGCAACAAACAGAAACTGAGCGGCAGGTGGGCGCCGTCACAGTTAGTTAGTTAGACAGATAATACATCTTCCTCTGCAGTGGACTGATTTAACAGAACCTGAGCAGGTCTGTGCTTCTGTTTTGGAGGTGAGTAAATGTTTACTATCCATTGCAATCCATTTAATGTAGTTATAGAGCGCATAGAAAAACAATTAACCACTGATAAACCAGGAAGTGCTTTGCAAAAGAGGTAAGTACATAAAAACAACATTAATTAAAATATAAATTCACACCAAACAAAAGCACAAAAACTGAGATGTCATATTTACTTAAAATTGAGCCAAGGGGAAGTTAACACAATGAAAAAAGTATCGGTCCAAGGATAGAGCCTTGGGGGACGCCTTGGCTAAGTGGCTAGCCAATTAGCCAGCAAATTAATTAGCCTTCAGTTAGCATTAAAGCATCCAGACCATAATAGATCCATGGTCTCTGCATCCAGCTGTGCTAATGATGCGCTACTCTCCATAACTATTAGCCCAACATGCAGTTACGTTACTGTGACGGCACAGAGGCTACGTCCATCTAAATCGTCTAAAGTTGTAACTACAAGCAGATCAATAAAAGGAGAAAGAGCTAAAGCTAAAAAGCAACAGATGACTCTGCAAATGTTGACATGAATAATGAAGATCTCAATGTTCACATTAACTAGCGAGCTAGGGCTAGTTAGCCTGATAGCTTCATATTTCCAGGTAGAAAACAAACTTAACAGATAAACAGGTTTTCAGGTTGACAGCTAACGCTACGTGGGCTCTTAGAAAACTGACAAACTGTCCAGTTGGACGGCGCTGTAGCTACACACTGTGACGTTGTCAGTAATTAGCACAGCGTGGTAATTGATAACCACCTAGCAGTGTTGCTGCTGCTGAACCGTTGCCATGAGAAACACCCACTCAGAAGACACCGTTTCCTGAAATGGTTTTTATCCTTTTAACAAAATAAGAAAATATAAAGAGTATATCAATATCATAAATATACAGTATCACTGTAATTTGTTTCCTCGTACATAAAAGTGAGGAGAATTCAGTTGGCTGTGTGGTGTGTGATGTCGTCCATGCTCCACATCACAGCCCCTCCACTGGTTTTAAATGGGTCACTCACTTTCCACAGATCTGCATCGTTGCCTCTTTGTCCAGGATGCTGATCACACTGGGAAGGTGAACCTTCACCTCATACTTTGGCAAAACTAAAGCAAAAATAAAAAGTCACATCAGTCAAAACCAAATGCACAAACATCAAAACGTGTCAATGTTTAAAGGGATAGTAGCATTTTTTTTAAAGTGGGGTTGTATGATCTACAAATAGCCCCTAAGTACTTTAATTGCAGTAGAAGACTCTTTGCACTCCTCCCGTTCGCAACGCCAGCCCATAGCCCTGCCCAGAGATTTACAACATACAGTGTTGTGAATGGACCCAAATAAACGGCCTATTTTCGTGGCCTAAAAGAGGTTTTACGTGAAAAAAATACACAGTTCCATTGTTCACTATAGTATAATTTTTTCCAGCCCTTCAAAGTTTAGGAAAAACGCAGTTTTTATCCCTCCGCCCAGGGTTAGCGCCCGCTGATCAGCAGTTGGTTAGGTCCAAATAAAAACTGCGTTTTTCCTGCACTTTGAGGGGCTGGAAAAAATTATATTATAGTGAACAATGGAACTGTGTTTTTTTCCCCCCTGGTAAAACCTCTTGTAGGCCACGAAAATAGGCCGTTTCTTTGGGTCCATTCACAACAATGCATGTTGTAAATCTCTGGGCAGGGCTATGGGCTGGCGTTGCTAACGGGAGGAGTGCAGAGAGTCTGCTACTGCAATTAAAGTACTTAGGGGCTATTTGTAGATCATACAACCCCACTTTTAAAAAAGATGCTACTACCCCTTTAATATTAAAATGTGAGACGTAGTAGGTCAACACCATATTCTTTGACGTCGAAGCTGTAGCCTATTTGTTCTCCTTTGTCCGTCGTGGCAGAGATTTGGTAGGTTCCCTGTGGAGCCTCAGGAATGATGGGGTGGGACAGATCGAGGATGCCACCGTCGATGGACTTGTCCAACCACTGGGCAATGCGATTTGAATTAGGATCCTACAAAACAACAAAGAAGGAGGCAAATTTATTGACAGCTGATCAATTTTGTCCAGAATCATCATGTGATTCTATCAAATCAAAAGATGTGTTCAAGAAAAACTCATGATTTCAGCCCAGTCCATATAGCTTTCAGCCCCCTTAAATAGATGATAGGGGTCGTTTTATTAATTAAACAACTATAGGTTTAAATACCTTTAAGCATCCTAATCATTTTTAAATAAATAATGCATTTCCAAGTTGTTCATTATCATTATGTTGTGTCTTTATTAGGGGTGGGAGAAAAAATCGATTCACATAAATATCGATTTTATTTTTTCAGAAATCGATTTTTTTTTTCTTTTTCCTTGAATTTTTTTAAATATTAAGCAATGTGCATTTGTTAGCCTTTTTTACATACAGAAAGTCCAGGTTTTGAAAAGGGTTTAAGTTCACTTTATAATGGAGTATGTTAATTTATAGGCTTCTACAGTATTTGTGTGCAGATAAATGTTAAAAATGCAGACTAAAAATCGAGAGAATCGGCAATATCGTAGTAGCAATTTAAATCGAATCGCCATCCAAAAAAATCGTAGAAGAATCGAATCGGGAGAAAAGCATATCGTCCCAGCCCTATGTCTTATGAGTCATGTCCACTCCAATCAATTGTACCCCTGAATGATTCGATCCAGTACTTGGACTTTAAACACCTTCAATCCGTCACTTTACCTGCCAAATAAGGTGCATAATATAGCAGATAACAGTAAACCCGCAGGTTCGATTCCAGTCAGGGACTTTTACTGAACGTCATAACCTCTCTCCTTACAGCCTCTACAATATAATGGTTTCTCTGAAGTCAGATAAACACGACTCACCTGCAGCTCCACGATTTTGTACTGAAAAATAATAAAGAGAAACGATTAAATGTAAAACTTGCACAATAAACACAACATGGAATTACAATACATTTTCCCCATTCAACTTGATGGGAATGGGGAATTTTGTGAATCTTTCTTATTATAAGCTTTATTTAAACTTGGAAATATATTGGAGGAGCAACCTCGTTTGCAATATAGCCGAAACATTTGAGGAAGACATAACACAAAATGCTTGAAACATATCAAGCCTATCTGAAATCTGAAATACCAAAAAGTAAAGTGACAAAGATAAATTGAAAACAGAGAAGTCTAGTTAGAAACAAGAGCAGTTGGAGGTAAAATAAGATGCAGTTATGGATTTAATCTTGCAAAACACAGATAAACTACAATATTAAAAAATAAGTGTGGTTTTAAAGGGATAGTTCAACATTTTGCCATTGCCATAATCCCTATAGTCATAGCAGTAGGTTCGTTACCTTTAATTGTCGGTGCAAGCTGTTTTTAGAACAGCGGAGCAGAGCCGTGAGCTGCTCAGAGCTACGCTACGGAGGCTAATGGGATTTCTTGGTTTCCCTCATCAAACTCATCAAAATACACAATCCAACAACTCCACAACGCTCAAGTTGTGAGCTGCACATTCACCACGCTATGAGATAATAACAGAACGTTACCAGACAGAGTTGTTTTAGAGGAAAATTCATGCAAAACCGATGATGTGCGTTGCCTTCAGAACAGTTTTTCATCAACAGTCTCTGTATTTCCCTCTAAAACAACTTTGTCTGGTAACGTTGTGTTATTATCTCATAGCGTGGTGAATGTGCAGGTCACAACTTGTCCACCAGAGCGTTTTGGAGTTATTGGATTGTGTATTTGATGAGTTTGATGAGGGAAACCAAGAAATCCCATGAGCCTCCGTAGCGTAGCTCTGAGCAGCTCGCTGCTCTGCTCCGCCGTTCTAAAAATAGCTTGCACCGACAATTAAAGGTAACGAACCTACTGCTGCTATGATGATAGGGATTATTATGGCAATGGGCCAATTTGCCAAAATGTTGAACTATCCCTTTAAAGTTGTGGCTCACTGGCATCAGTCTCAGTCTGAGAAAGTTTTTTCTTGAAATAAACAGAAAAAGAGGAAGAAGAGCTGTGTGGTTTACTGTTTATACGATCTGTGTCAGTGTGTAGAAAAAAGAAAAAGTGTAAAAGATGATGCAAGAGACCTTAGATAATTTTACACACACACACACACACACACACACACACACACACGCATACACACACTTAAATATTTCATTCATGTAGCTGAGATGAAGTGTCAGAACAGGCAGATGGATTATATGTCAGTGTAGAAACATTTAGAGTTTCTATCTCACAGCTTTGACGTCTTTCTACCTGATGGGATTTACCACCACTTTCCTCCGCTCGTGTGATATCTGAATGGATTTCATAGTCGCTGCAGTTTGTGCCGTTGTGTTTCTCATCACAAACACACACACACACACACACACACACACACACACACACACACCGGAAAAGGGCCTTGAGCCCATATTGATTCAGATGTTTGGGTCAAATGCAGTGTGTGCCAAATGAACTCTGACAGCATGTTTATCACACTACTCCACACAGCGCTTCACACCCACGCTGTCTTCAAAATCAACAAACAGCCCTCCTTTCACCTCCCACTCTCCTGAACCAAAATAGACCTCACTCTTCACATTCAACTGACTGCTTGGTGCAAAGCACGCACACACACACACACACACACACAATACAAAGTTCACTGGCAGGAATTATTGCAGACAGTCACACAATTACACAGAGAATCAGAATAAAATAAATAAAAACTTACCACTCGGGCCACAGGGATGAAGTTGGTATCGATGGAGACGATGCGGAACTGGACTTTAGAGAGAAAAAAAAAAAGAAAACATCACCATCAACTCACAACGTTGTGCGACATGTGCAGGAACATGTGACGGCAAACAAACGGGATCCCACAGTAAACCAGGTTCTCCACAGCCGGCGTGGGATTAGCAGAGAAATCTGTTGTTTGCTTTATGATTAGCTTCTGCTCGATGACTTACACTCCTTAAGTGGAAGGATAAATTCCTCCAAGCTTTTGTTGTAGACTGTGGATTTAAAAGATCTTACACACACACACACACACACACACTATTTGACATTGTAGAAGATTCATTATATTGTGAGAGGGTGTGTGCTAATTCCATGTAATTCTTTAACCCAGTGGTTTTTGTCAAAGTGGTCACATTAAAATGAAATACGGCTGAAATAAATAATAAATCTCCCTCATTTTTGTACTTTTGAACTCAAATTAAACACAAGAATCTGTCTGCCTTCAAAATAAATAATAAATAAATTAGGGACAATTGTGTTGTGCACTTATCATTCCTTTTTTATTATTATTTTGGCTGTGTTCATGTATCCGGCATGAAACTTGGCAAGATTGTGTATTTTTAGTGCTGTCAATCGATTAAAATATTTAATTGCGATTAATCTCATGAATGTCATAGTTAACGATTAATCGCAAATTAATCGCACATTTTTATCTATTCTAAATGTCCCTTTAAGTATTAAGAACGACACGTTAACAAAAAATTGACGCTAGTATTTTTATATGATCTTGTTATTTCCAGCTTAGCGCCTACAGAAAGTCTAAAAATGCACCTGTACTGTGAAGCTCCATTGAAACCCATTGATGTCACTAACATTAAAGCATAATTACATTTATTTTATTATATCTGGGTGTCAATCGGACCATTTGCCTTGGAATTGATCTATTTTATTACGTCTCCACCAGCTCGGCATTCTGGGACATGAAGTTACATCATGGGACATTAGAAAACACCAATCCTTAAAATATAACTAGATAAAGTAGGCTGAACCAGTGTCTGAAACTTTTTACATGGTTATATTAATATTAATGGTCTCAAACGCCACACGGAGCAAAATTAAAGGAGAGAGAGCGAGAGGGGGAAAAAGTAAAAATCAACTCAACCCACTTTTTCTTCCAAACAACCTCACGAAGAACTGTTGAGGAACAGCCAGCGTTCCTGAAGCTGTCAACCGGTGGCTCAGCATTATGCAGATGTGCTAAAGTAGTGCACATTTGTGCTAGTGCAGCTGAATTAGTAAAGCAGAGCAGAGAGGATAATGTGGGCTGCTGGGTGTTATCACCAGACACCTGCCGCATGGATCGCTGCAGTGCTGACAAGGAGATCGGTGGTTCGATCCCCGCCGCTTTTGCATGTGTTTTTGACCAAAAAGCAGCAAATCAGCTTCTTACTGGTTTTAAGGGGAGACACTGCAGGTGAATAGAGTAAACATTTTAACTAACAGATATCACCATGAAACTTCCCAAGTTTATCACTCACATTAAGACAAATATTTTTTGTATTACAAGTTTTGTCAAATTTTATGTTTAAATATGTAAATGGGGCAATATCTGATGAAATATGCGCTAATTTGCATACATTTCCAGAACCAAAATCTTAAAAATGGATAAAGCTACTTTCAAACTTCTTGTTTTATTTTGTTGACATATTAGAGTCAGAAGTTTTAACAGAGGAGGATTTTGGATATCTCTTTTTATCACTCTGTTAATGAGAAAATTCTGTCACCAGCCCTAAAAAAATGTTTTTAGGAATAAAATGTTGTATAAATCAGGCTGTAAATGATATATCAACAATCCCCTCTGTAAAAACCTTCAGAATATAGAAAAGGGATCAAACTGGAAGGTTTGGTGTCTGTAAAAGAGTCTTCACAGAGAACATGAGGAACATTAACAAATGTGTGCACCTCTAAACCATTAACATACATTGACGATGCAAACTATTTCGCCAAGAGGTCAGTGACCACTTAGCGGGCCGGTTTGCACGTATTTTATGGGTGAGCGAGTTTAACTTCAGTACCGCTGACAACCGCCACAAGTCGTCACTTCACCTCTCGGGTCGCTCGTGACTGTTAGTGGCTATACCGCCATTACATAAACAATGCTTCAGAGCGCTCTGTCATCTGATTGGTCAACTTCAAGGTTCACGTCGTAGGAGATGTCATACTAGGTGAGGAGATGCAAAAAATTTGAACATGCTAGACTTTCCGTAGATGCATTACCGCTGGTCTCCAGTCATGTGACACTACACGTCGTACCGTTTAAAATAAGGCCAACAGGGCGCTGTTTAGCTCAGTTGGTAGAGCACCCGCCCCATGTGTTGAGGCTATAGTCCTCACTGCAGGCGGCCCCGGTTCGAATCCCGCGTCTCTACCCTCTCTGCCTCCCATTTCCTGTCTCTCTCTGAACTATACTGTCCAATAAAGGCGAAAAAATATATTAATTTTTTTTTTTTTTTTTTAATCAGGCCAGACACTAGAAATTTATCGGCAACAACAAAATCGTGTGAAAATTGGCCTAAAATTGTGTCGTCTGATCCCGCCTTTGAGCTTTACTCCGCACTCCAGTCGGAGTCTTCTCATCAGAACTCTGTCTTTGTCCCAGTTTACATGCAATGGGTAAAACTGAATAGTTGGTAACATGTCCTCCTCAACACTAGGTGGCGATATGCGTCGTTTCAGCAGGTTCATATGAATCCCTTGCAATGGGCCGGCCCAACCAGACGCGCTGACCTCGGCTGGGCTCGAGTCAAAAATACTGTATATACAAATGACTTGGGTCGGGGTCGGGCTTCCTTTTTTTCCCTCATTGAACACGTCTTCTTGCTGGTTGTACTGTGTGTTGTTTATTGTGAAATGCACTGAATCGGCGCTGACTCATCAGGTCAGGTGGGTTCAGGCCGGTTGCTATGCTACACTTTGTGTCATCTCCAGTGTTGTGAAGCATGCGCACATGAACATGGTCCAGTTTCAGTCTGATTAAGGCGAATATACATCACATCATCTGGGTGTTTTAGATGGATCTGGAGAAGTCCTGTCTACGTAGTGTCAGAGTGTCGGACTAATCAACTTAAGTCGTCCAGGTATAGATGGATTAAAACCATAATTCAGTTTTTTCAAGTGTCATGTAAACGTACTGTGTGAACTTTTACAGACTTGCTTTTGTGTGGTGTCATCTTCTTATTATTGTGTCCTATCATTTTTTATTCCCCGCCTTAATGGACCCTTACTTTCTTAATTGGTTCTACTTTTAGACTCAACTCCACTGTTTACTTTATCTCACTGTTTTACACTTTTGTCTGTTTTAAGTCTTATCTCTTCTCTTCTTATCGTAGCTTATCTCCTTATTTATCATGTATAACCACTGTTCTTTTTTTATCTAATTTACTGCATCCTCCATTTTAATATTTGACTTCTTTTTATTGGGTTCTTGTTTTGCCTGTGCTGTTAATGTTGTTGTTGTGTTTCTTGGCCGGTCCGTCTCCTGTGGTTTTTGTTTGTGACTTGTTTTCTGTGTTTTCTAAATGTTCATGTTGTTTTTGTCAAGCACTTTGTAAACCTGTGCTTTTAAAAAGGTGCTATATCAATAGAGTTACTATTATTATCATCATGATGATTAAGGTTTAGCTCGAGGACACCTACCGGTCTGCCCAGGCTTGTAGATGGGTTTATCAGTCTGGATGACGTGCATGAAGGACGGAGGCTCGATGGCGACTTTGGACGTTTTGGTCATGGCGCCGTTCTCGCCCTGGACCGTGACCTTGATGTTGGCCACCGTTCTGCTGAGCACCGCCGGGACCTGCAGCATCAGGAGAAAACACAACACATCACATCTGTCGGGCAGCACCGGGACCTCGGGGTCATTTGAAAGTCCAGGAGGAAGACGGAGGAAGGAAGGGGATGATGCTTTTAAACTCTGTTTCATGCAGAAGCAGAATGAGCTTTTCTCTCTCTGCAGTGAAAACATCTGTCAGCTATAACGCAATAGAAAAACACCTTGGAAGCAAATCCATGTGATGTTGAGCAATAACCGACCCCCACCACTAACACAAAGCTAATTATGAAATGCTGTCATACTTGTAAAGCATATGTTTTCACTTACTAATGGAGCGGCCATTACATAACAGATACTGGAACCATGTCCAAAATTTGCAAAGGGCGTTTTTTTTTTTCCTTCTTCTTACTTCTTGTTTTTTCTATCAGTGTGTGTGTGTGTGTGTGTGTGTGTGTGTGTGTGTGTTGTGGGATTGGTGGTAGGGGGCAGAGGATGTTTTCCAGAGGAATGCTAGGTACATAGCTCGCCTCTGGCAGAAAGCAGCCTTTGTTTTAGCGGCAGACAAACAAATTCCAGAGCGGGCCAGCAGCCGGCTGCGGGGCCAAAACACTGGGGGACCGAAGGGGAAGCGAGCTGCTATCGTCATAGGAGCCGATTGGGGCCGTCGGGTCGGTTCACATCAATATGTAGCGAAGGGCCTCTCCGAGTTGCATAACAGCGACCAACGGTGTGACAGAAACCAGAGCAGTAATTTTGCAGAGAGAGCCATTGGCGTTGACAGCCTCGGTCACGGCGCCGGCCGGATAATTAGGTACATAATGACGCCAGGATTTGTGCCATTAGTTTTAATGGAGGGCCCAGAGGGTGAGGAGAGAGGGAAAAGTGCCTGGAAACTCCACTACAGACTTAAGACACACATTTGTTTTCTGCTCCCATCAACCTTCCTGCAACTAGGAAAAAAAAAAAACCACAAAGCAAATAGACTGAAATATCACATCCCTCCTGCAAATTGCAAAACAGTGTGAGTGTGTGTGCGTTTGTGTGAGTCAGACCTGGAAGTTGATGCAGCGGTAGAAGTCCTCTTTGACGGCCTCCGTTAGCACGACGGAGTTCACAGACTTCACCTCCATGACGACCTGCAGGGAGACGGGCTCCGTGGGGCCGTGGATGTGGGCGCACAGGGTTTCCTGTTTGCCCCCCGTCAGGCGGGAGCTCATGGTCACGGCATAAATCCTGCAGGTAGAGGAACGGACCGGGGGTCAGGACGTTAGCAAGTGAACACAGTGGAAGGTAAAGACCTGAGGCGACGTTTCTCAGGAGCTGGTGGAGACCAAAACTGAGACAAAAGGCTGCAAAAATAATGTTGCTACATATCAGACAACTGTGTGCTAACCAGGTAGCATCCTCGTAGCAGCTGCAGTTCCTCTAATGTCCACTAGAGTGCGTCTCCGATTCCCAGTGACTTCCATGTTAAAATGAAATAAAAATGTTTACAGCCTGCACTGCAAAAACTCAAAATCTTACCATGAATATTTGTCTTATTTTTAGTCAAAATGTCTCATTTCCAGTCAAAACTAATGTTATTCTACATAAAATAAGACTCATCATATAAAAAGCAGCTTGTTTTTAGTCACTTTTTACTTCTTTCAAGCATATTTTCATTTCAAATAAGTAGAAGAATCTGATAGTGGAGCAGGTTTTTCTTTCTTATTACGAGCACAAAAAACTTACTGCAAATTTTTCTACTTATTTCATATGAAAATTAGTTTGAAACAAGTGAAAATGATCTAAAAACAAGTAAATTTTTAATGTGATGAGTCTTATTTTAAGTGGAAACAAATAACTTTTGACAAGAAATCAGACATTTTGACAAGAAATAAGACAAATATTCTTGGAAAGATTTTGAGTTTTTGCAGTGTGGTACGGATGTGACTATATCAGACAACTGTGTGCTAACCAGGTAGCATCCTCGTAGCAGCTGCAGTTCCTCTAATGTCCACTAGAGTGCATCTACGAATCCCAGTGACTTCCATGTTAAAATGAAATAAAAATGTTTAAATGTTTACTACCTGGTACAGATGTGGCCGATGTTGTCTGTTCTGCCCTGAGTGGGTTTCGAACCTGGGTCTTCAATGCTAACCGTTTCGCCAAGAGGTCAATGACCACTTGGCAAGCACGTCTTTTATGGGAGAGTGAGTTTAACTTCAGTACCGTTAACCGCCACATGCCGTCACTTCTCCTCACTGGTACCTCATGACTGTGGCTAAACCCGCGGACCTCCGTTACACTAGCATGTGAACACAATGGAAGTAAAGACCTGAGGCGACGTTTCTCAGCAGCTGGTGGAAACCAAAACTGAGACAAAACATAATGTTGCTCTATATCAGATAATGTGATAACCACGTCTCGTCCTCGTAGCAGCTGTAGTTCCTCTAATGTCCACTAGAGTGCATGTCCAGTCTCCACAGTGTTAAAATGAAATAAACATGTTTACAGCCTGGTACAGGATTATGTTTGGTCTTTACGACAATTACGCATTTACGTTTTATTAAAAAGGCACAAAATTCTGCATAATTAAGGGGCGTGGCTACTTTGAGTGACAGATTGGATATGGCCTATACGTCCATTTTTATTTAAGTTTTAAGTGAGTAACTTTTATTTCTACAGCACTTTTTACAGATAAAATCACAAAGTGCTTTACAATAAAGTGCAAAGTGGCAAAATAACGTAATCCAAATAGCTTAACACATAAATACAACACATAAAAATATGAAAGCATACCAATAAAATTATATATCCGAGGCGACCAATCAACTACAAGCTCCAAATAAAAGTGTCTGTCCATGCTGCTGCTGACACACCAATTTGAAAAAGTGAATTTACGACAAAAGCTGTGCAGCAAGTGGCCAGTTGGAGCCACTGCAGGTTTAAACATACTTTTTTTGTATTTGTACCATGTTTGTAAAAGATCAGTCACAGAACCTGAGGTGAAAGTTTGATATTAAAACTTTTCCTAGTATCTAAAGTCAGTGTGTTGTCAGTCAGTAGCTCTTTTGACAACAGTGAAAACAGACAACAGTGTTTTGAGATGAGTGTTTGGTTTGCAGCAGCTGCCAATGATAAGTAAAGGACACATTTAATTGAGTTGTTGTTGTTGCTGTTGAGCTTATTGATGCTGCTGTTTGTGCCGGAGAGGAAGTGGAACCAGAGTCACTGGACTCTGACATCAGAGTGTGAAAGACATCAGAGACATGACGGGGTCACACCGGGCCGAGGAGGAGCACCGATACAGAGGCTGACACAATCTCTCTGTGTGTGTGTGTGTGTGTGTGTGTGTGTGTGTGTGTGTGTGTGTGTGTGTGTGTGTGTGTGTGTGTGTGTGTGTGTGTGTGTGTATTTTACCCTTTAGCCTCAAATCAACATCATGGTGACGTCACTTCTGATTGGTTCATTTATTAACCAAATAAACTCTTCATCAATCAATCAATCAATCAATCAATCATCTCCCACTGTTTCACTTCAGTGTCCAGATTATTTTTTATCAGATTATGAAGATTAAAGGGATAGTTCAACATTTTGTCAAATTGGCCCATTGCCATAATCCCATACAGGCAAATGCAGAAACTGCCCCCGACAGGAACGCGCATGAATTTACCTCTAAAACAACTGTGTGGTAACGTTGTGTTATTATCTCATAGCGTGGTGAATGTGCAGGTCACAACTTGTCCACCAGAGCGTTTTGGAGTTGTTGGATTGTGTATTTGATGGGTTTGATGAGGGAAACCAAGAAATCCCATGAGCCTCCGTAGTGTAGCTCTGAGCAGCTCACGGCTCTGCTCCACCATTCTAAAAATAGCTTGCACCAACAATTAAAGGCAACAACCCTACTTAGGGATTATGGCAATGGGCCAATTTTCCAATATATTGAACTATCCCTTTAATGTGGTGCTGAGTGGGAGCACAAACACAAACACACACACACTGGTGGACAACATCATCTGCACCGATTGCGTAACAGTATCCTGAGGCCAAACTCTGCCTGACGATGTCACACTAACACACACACATAGAAGTTACATCAAACAACAACAGCAACAACAACAACAACAACAACAACAAGAAAGCAAAAGCAAACAAACATTGCAACTTTTAGTCAACTTAATCACGTGCAGCTGCTTCTCCTGCAGCCTGACGCGCGCACTTGTTGTCCTGTCCTGTAGCGTGACGCACAAACTCCAAACTTTCCTGCAGCAGCAGCAGCAGCTTCTCCTTCATCACCACCACCACCACCATCCTCCTCCTCCTCATCATCCTCATTAACTTGTTGTACTCACGTGCCGTTGAGGTGAGTCGCCGCCGCCACCGCTTGCAGCAGCGCGGAGGCGAGCAGGGCCGCAGCGCACATGTGGAGGACAGGTGTCATGTCTGCAGACGGAGCAGCACCGAACCGGACTGGACCGAACCGGACTGGACAGGACCGGAGGAGAAGGAGGAGGAGGACGCACTAGGCTACTTCCTGCTGCCTGCTGCCCCTCACCACGGCCGGAGAGAGACAGAGAGACAGAGACAGAGACAGAGACAGAGAGGGAGGAGGGAGAGAGGAGGGAGGGCACCGAGTCGCTCACACGGAGGGGGCGGTGGTCGGTGGCTCGCTGTTTATACCCCCACCTACTCCCCCCTCCACACGCAGTCACTCCCCCGGACTCCGTTGGTGCTCCGCAGCCTCCTCCCTATTCCCCACAGACTTTCATTTCCCAAAAGTTGAATCACACGGTCCAGCCTGCTGCCAGAGTCCTCCTCCTCCTCCTCCTCCTCCTCCTCCAGCTTCTCCTCCTCCAGCTTCTCCTCTACTCTCTTCTTCAACTCGGAACCAACCCAGAGTCCATATGGTGGTGGTGGTGGTGGTGGGCTGGGGGCGGTGAGGGGGTGTGTGGGGGGGCTAGAGGGAGGTGAAAATACAGGAGGCATTGTCTGCAGCAGTGACCAGGCAGTTTGAGCCCAGTTGAGCAACAGCAGCAGCAGCAGCAGCTCTGCTCCCTTTGGCCTCCAGCTCCACCACACTCATCAACCTGCACCATCTCACAGGCAGCGGTGTAGTAGTCTATGTGATACTCAGGTATACTCAGTATACCCAGTACAACAAAACTATCTAACTAAAGTATGTCAATGGTTCTCAAAGTGGGAGGGTTGACAGGGTTCAAGGAGTTTTTTGACTTTTCTAATTATTGTTAGACTTTTTTTTCTTTTCTTTCTTTTTTTTTACCACATTTCATAGATTTGTTTTTTGAGAAATTTTAGCAGTTTCTTCTCAATTTTTCTTTTCTACTTTTTACTATTTTTTAAAGAATTTTTTGTTTTTAGAAATTTGATCACTTTTTTATTTTTTATTTTAATTTAAGCAGTATAAGTTAGACTACACCACTGCTCACAGGTATGAAATAAGATGCAACCGCAAGACACACACACCTGTGCGGCCCTGAGTGACAAAGGTAGAACAATGACAGGAATCAAATCATCCAACTCATGGGGAACAGCTCCTTAGTGAAACATCAGCACCAGTGGATCAAACACAGCAGCTGCAGAAACACTGTCAGTGGCAGTGCTCCTCATGTTTCCTTCCTGTTGTTTTTATTGCATTATTATTATTGCAAACTCAGTAAAAACATTGAATTCACAGTGAAACAGGAACTTCATCAAATCAAAGCATGTTTCTACTGTAGCTTTGTAATTTGATGCAACAAAGATTTTATAGAAAAGTTGACATAACTCTATATTTCTGCCTCCCTGGGTCATGAAACACCACCACTTGCCCCGGAACAAACCACCTGTAGAGTAGTTGTATTGTAGTTGATTTAACATTTAACTTTTTATCTGCCTTGAACGAACAACCGCTGATGCGCATTCCCGTCAGGGACAGTTTTTCATCAAGCAGTGTCTGTATTTCCCTCTAAAACAACTCTGTCTGGTAACGTTGTGTTATTATCTCATAGCGTGGTGAATGTGCAGGTCACAACTTGTCCACCAGAGCGTTGTGGAGTTGTTGGATTGTGTATTTAATGAGTTTGATGAGGGAAACCAAGAAATCCCATTAGCCTCCGTAGCGTAGCTCTGAGTAGCTCGCGGCTCTGCTCCGCCGTTCTAAAAATAGCTTGCACCGACAATTAAAGGTAATGAACCTACTGCTATGGCAATGGGCCAATTTGCCAAAATGTTGAACTCTCCCTTTAAATGCAAGAGTAACAACCCACCTCCACCCTCTCCTTGGTTTAGTGAACTGACCCTTTTGTAGCCCCAATGAGAAAATAATGTAAAATCTAAAGCAGAGGCCAGATAAATTTGAGGGAATATGAGGTAATCTGAACACAGCAGACAGTCGCACCAAAACTAAACTCCTCAAAAAAAGTTCAGAAACGTTTTTTCAGTCAATTATTTCTCCAATTTAATAAAACCAATTGGAGTTGTATTTTATATCGTTGGAAAGGCTGATTAGTCGCCTTTACAACGAGGTACAACTTGTAAGGATCATGGATCCGTTGAATGAGCAACACAGGTAAACGTGTGGGTAGCGCCCAAGAAAGTCCCCAAATCCCATGCAAGAGACAGCACATATTTATACACTCTATTCATTTGACACTGTCAGGGACCTCCGTAGCAAGTGGAAGACCCATTCACAGCCACAGCAGCTTTTACTATGGGATGGCATCCTATTCCTCAAGGTGTTCTGTTTTTGGTTTATTTTTGCAATTTTTTGGGGGGTGCTACCCACACGTTTAGCTGTGCTGCTCTTTCCAGGGATGCATGACCTTTACAGGTTGTATCTCATTGTAAAGGCGACTAATCAGGCTTTCCAACGATATAAAAAACAACACCAATTTGTATTTTTAAAAGGGCAGAAATGATTGACTGAAAAAACGTTTTCAAACTTTTTATGAGGAGTTTAGACGTAGCGTAGAGAAATCTAACTCTTTTTATTTTATCCGACTTTTCCTTTTTGTATTTTCACTACTACTACTACTATTTCTTTTTCATTTGTTTTATTTTATTATTTATGTATTGCCTTTTATGTTAGCTGTGATCTTACTCTACTGTAATATGTATAGGAGGGGTCTTGGGTTAAAAAGTGTGTTCACAATGTGTTACTCAAATACTTAAAAATGGAAAAGTCCAATAAACACAATGTTCAAAGAAAAGAAAAAAAACCAAACTATTTTGTCCAATCAGGTCACCTTGAACATGTTTCCATCCTCGTACCAAACTGTTTGACAGAATCACACTCTGTGTCCAGTTTCCAGAAAATCCCCAGGTCGCCATTAAATCTCTGTGTGTCTGCCAGAACAGCGGATTATACAACAGAGTGAGGGTTTCTCGTAAGTGAGCTTATCTGGATGAGTGATGAGGAAACACTTGACCCTTGACCCTTGACCCCCCCCCCCCCCCCCCCTCCCCCCCCGGCAGCATCAGGCTCCTGCAGGTCGACAGGTGAAGCGGCTCCACACACCTGAGGTTTTTTTTTTGGCAACAACAGGATCCAGACGCCACCGGGTCACGTGACGTCGTGAGTCGAGGGCTGAGCATGAGGAGAATTCCCCTCAGGATATTAAAGAAATAATCTCTGCTCATTCCTGCAGGATGGACAGGAAGGTCCGACTGCTCCTCTTTTCTTTTTTTTTCTTTTTTTACATTATTAGCTGCAAGAAGACAAAAGGAGAGCGGGTTGTTGTGTCACCTCAGGTCTGTAGCAGCCAAGGGCGTAATTTATGGGGTGGTTTAGGGAGGTGAATTAACACCAGCCAACCCGCCAAATCCACTTTGGTGGGTTTAAAATAAAACGTACAGGTTAATGAACGAGGTAACTGTAAAGCCTATATCGTTCAGAGCCGTTGCTGTTCCTGGATAATCTCTGTGTACACTACATTTCTCTGGATCATGACGTATCATACGCTCTTTGGCTGCAGACTTTTACTTCACAAGGTGGCGTGTGGCGTTTGCCTGGGCAGACGAAGAGTAATGTGATGAAGAGACGAGTCAAGCAGAACTAATTTAGAAGAAAAGAAAGAAAATAATAACTTAAAACTGGTGGTGATGGTTGGGGACAAACCAGAGAAGAGAAGCCTGGCGAAAAGAGAAAATACAGGGGGTCAGGAGAGGAGGATATCAAGGACAGAGAGAAAATCAACCAAATAAAAAAACAAAAATTCAATCCAAAAAAAGAAAAAGGAAAATGAAGAAGAAAAAGAAAAGGCTAGTGGACATTCTGATTGGCTGGTAACTTAAAGCAGAAGTAAGTGATATATTTGTGTTAAGTGATATATTTGTGTTAATATACAGTAAGTCTTAAATAGTTCTATCTTCCGACAGCAATCACTTACATAGAGTGTTTGGTCTGAAACACGGGTCTCTCAGTCCCTCTGCTCTGCTCTGAGCCCAGGAGAAAACATTTATCGTATCCTACAGTTTTTATCCAATGAGGAGAGAGAACGGCATGCAGGGCTGTATGTGCAGCCAAGGGACGCCGTGAATGTGGCGACATAGGGACGAGGACTGTTATGGTGCGTTCAAGGAAACTCGTATTTTTCCGACCGTGAAGTCGTACCAGTTCGATCTGGTACGAGTTCACGGGTCGGAAGTTACGAGTGGCCGTTATAGTGACTTGTTTTTAAAACAGGTCGGAAAAACACGAGTGGGTTGCCTGGAACGCTACAAAGTCGTAAGTTGTGACTTGAAGCTGTATATTACGATTTCAAAAGCCTGCCTGGAACGCAGCATTAGCGAAAACGACCGGACCACTCACTTCTGCTTTAAGAAACTTACCAGCCACATTACAGCCGGACTCTGAAACATCCTGAAAGACAGAGCGCCTGCTCTCTCCGCCACAGAAACAAATACTTTTTCCTTGTTGTGATGATTTCTTTACAAAAATAAACGGTCAGAGATATTTTGGACATTACCACTGCACTGCTCCACCGTTTATTTTTGTCCATAATATCTCTATCAGAGTTAGGCTGTCTGAGGTGAGTGACTACATGCAAAAACACAGTCTATACTGTTTATACTGTACACTATATGAGTTTAGTGGTGTCTCTAAGGATTCCAGTCATGTACCATAGATATTTGATTGTTTTCTGAGTGTTTGTTGTGGTTGAAAGAATTGCCCCCATGGGTTAGCGTTGTCGCTATCCCTAGCGCCGTCTAGCCATGGTGTAACTCTGGTTTGCCTGCATCAATTTTAGTCGCGTTTTCTGCTCCCCCCAACACCGGGTGACCATCAGGACAACGATTTAGGGGTCAAAAATGACCGGAATTCTCCTTTGATAAGTTTATTTGTATCAGGGACAATGTACAAAATAACATTAGTCTCAAAATGAGAGATATGGTTTGTACCAGATTTAGCAGCTAGCTACTTTCCATTCGTTGTCTCTGAGCAGGTGAGTAAGAACAATAAAAAGATGTGTGTTGTGTGATGTGTGATGTGTGTTGCATTGACTTTTATTAATTGACTATTTATTGTGGGCCATGTAGGCTATATGAACCACGACTACCTGCTGCTCAAAATGAATTGCCCCTTGTGGGATTAATAAAGTTGTTTGAATTTGAATTGAATTGAATTGAAAAAATGTCAACTTATATAACAAAACAAACATCCATACACATGTGCATATATACACACCCACTCAGACGTCACAAACATTCAGGTACAAAACATTTTTAATAACAGAAGGAAATAGGAACATACAGTTCTTCATACTTTGACAAAGTTAAAAATAATTTAGGTTTAGGATTAATGCTGACAGGACTGATTCCTTAGGATCTAGGTGTGGTGTTGTATGTTCATAATGTTTATTCAGACTAACTGTTATAGCCCTGTCATAGCCTATAGCTGCCTGAATACAAACTGTCATTAGTTCATCTGCCTGGTGAGAAATATCTACACAGTGATGAAATGATGTTATGAATTATTAATAAGCATTAGTCCTGTCAGAATAAACGTGTTAAACACCACAATAGATTAACAACATAATAAAAATGCATTAGGAATAAAGGTGGTAAATGCCTGAAATACCTTTTACTACTGTAATGAATATGGGAACGCCAAAATAAAGAGGTAAATTACCTTGTCCTTTTTATCAAAGGCGAGACACCCCAGGCAAAAGCACTGTGTTTTCATGCACTGATCTATTTTCTTCCTTACATGTATTCTTTCAGAAAAGTCAAAAGAAATGGTAGAAAATCCACATTAAGGTTTTTATTTCACTTCATTTTGTCTCTTTCGTCAGTAGATTTCTCCTGAATTCACCAAAAGTTAGTCTGACCCATGTCATGTCAGGTATCATTGTAAAGCTCTCTCTCTCTCCTGAACAATTATGTAGGTTCCAAAAATTGTCATTTCCTCCGTATCCACAAACAATCGTAAAAGTACGATTTGCACTAACAATCTATGGAGTTTTACAGTCCAAGTCTTTAAAGGCTGCATTCTCAAAATGAGTTTTTCCTAATACCCCTTTCCCACTGGCCAAAAAACCCGTTTAAACCCGCTAACAATCGGCTTTTGGTGGCAGTGGGAAAGGCGCACCGAGCCGCGTCGTCAAACGACTCGGCAAGCGACGCGGGTTAAAATTGCCTTTAATCGGCTCGGCTCTGCTCGGCTTGCAGTGGGAACGCCAGACCCGCGTCAACCCGCTAATTTACGTGATGACACTGAACGTTACGTGACGCTACGTCATCGCGCCGGTCGCGTCTCATATCACGTACCAAAACAAAGCTCTGCTCCGCTCTGCTCTCATCCGAGACTGGGATCAAAAGATCAGAGAACACTGACCAAAAACGATAGAAAAAAAGAAAAGAAAAGAAGCGACAGTGTGTTTAACTGACGTGTTGTGCCGCGGACGTCCGTCATCCGGCCGCAGCAGACTCTCTGTCCTCCGCGGTCCTGGTGCTCCAGGTCAGCCAGCCAGAGAGTCTGCCTCGGCGGACGGACACTCCGCGGCGGGCGGCTGTGGCATGACTGTGTGTGTCTCTTGCACCGCGGATGAGAGCGGGGCGACTGGTTTATGCTCTGTCTGATCCCTCAGCGGGGGGTCAGACTCGGCTCATTTTGGTCAATGGGAAAGGGGCCAAATGCCGATTGTTAGCGGGTCGACCCGCGTTTAAAAAACCCGCGTCGACCCGCTAATTTTAGTGGGAAAACGGCTTAAGACTCTGAGCTAGAAATCTCCACTTCAGCAGCACTTACAGACACCAAACCTTCCAGTTTTATTCCTGTCTATATTCTGAAGGTTTTTACAGAGGAGATTGTTGATATATCATTCACAGCCTAATTTATACAACATTTTATTCCTAAAAACATGGCAAAATTGGATTTTTTTTTAGGGCTGGTGACAGTATTTTCTCATTTACAGAGTGATAAAAATAGATATCCAAAATCCCCTCTGTAAAAACGGTGTTTCGTACCCGTGCAGGGAAGTTACATATAGTGCAGTTTCAGCCGACGCGACCCGGCTCAGGCTGCAGCGGCAGCACCATTCATCCTATTAACCATTTTTCTACCATTGCAATGAGTCTGGAAACATTATTTTAAGGCCGAAAAACTCTGCAATGTTACTTTAATGTGAGTGATAAACTTGGGAAGTTTCATGGTGATATCTGTTATTACATTTTTTTTTACCCTATTCACCTGTAGTGTCTCCCCTTAATGATTTATTTAGGACACATAGACACTGACACAGATCTGAACCCCTCCTCATTGTTGAACCCAGAGTTTGGCCGTTGGCAGCAGCCGAGGCCTGTTTCCACCAACTGGAGGTGACACGGTGACAGATTTTAGGATGTCTCTCCCCTCTCTCTCCCCTCTCTCTCTCTCTCTCTCTCTCTGCAGCTCCTCCTTCCTTTTTCTTCTTTTATCTTTTGTCTCCTCCTGCCTTTGATCTCCGCCCGCTGCAAGAAAGAAGAAAATCAATCACCTATCAGAATAAATGGCCCAGAAACTGTAACAATGCAGAGTCTATAGTTGAGCCCCGGCTCGTATCATCTGTCTGTAAGTGTTTCTGATTCGTCCCCAGTGTGTTTTCTCTCTCTCTCAGCTCTCAGTGATGATGATAATAACACTGATGATCATAATGGAGCAGAGATGAAGCCGGTCAGCAGCACAGACAGTTACTGGCTCGTTAAAACGACTCTAATGAGGCACTAACTGCAGTTTAAACACCGCTAACGAAGGCTTTTTATACCTAAACATGCACTTTGTTTAAACTGGGGATTGTCTCGTCCTTCTGTGTTTCTTTCTTCTTCCATTGTTTACACCCACTCTGCTGCTCGTCATGCATCATTTACTTGCACTTTATTCACTGTCTGTGTCTGGGAAGGAGAATGAATTATGGAGGTCAGTGCATCAGAATAAGAATAATATAAAATCCACTGTTGGAGAACAAACTGTTTTCATTTAGAAACTCGGTGAAATATTCTCACTGCAGAAAACAAAACAAAACAAAACAAAAAACCCAACCAAAAACTCACTTCATTTCTGCAGCAGCTCTATGTCACATTTCCCAGAATGCCTTTTGACAGCCGCCCTGAGGAGAAAGGTGCATTTTCACTTTCAATCAGCGGCGGTGAAGCAGCCGTCGCTCGCTCGTGCTGCATTCACTGTCACTTATATTCCTTAGAGTGTTGTCATGGAGATACTCAGGAAGTCATGAATGGCATTGAAAACACAGAAACTGCCAGAAAAACGCAGACCGTTGGTGGTCATATGGACCTTTAAATCCACAGTGTGTGGATCCTCCGACACAACGGCAGCAGATTGGTTTCTGTCATTGTCAGTCAATCACACACATTAAAGAAAGGGTGTCAAACGTGTGGCACGTGGGCCAAAACCTGCCCGGCAGAGGGTCCAGTCCGGCCCTCAGGATGAATCTGCCACGTGTGAATTACATAGAAGACAGAAGAGGTGTAATATTGTTGTTATTGCACATATTTTTATCAAGAAATTGCAGATTGTTCATAAAATAATAGTTCATTAACTGTAAACATCTTAATAATGTACTAAAACAAAGGGAAAGGACATTTTTATTTATAGGTTATTATCATGCTGAGATCACTGAAATGAGTTTGACATTGCTGCATCAAACTGTGAAGAGATCAGCAGTGGAGCCCCCTACTGACCCCAGCACCACCACACACCCACTGGCTCCTCAGTGTGTGTGTGTGTGTGTGTGTGACGGCTTTGATAACACACCCACGCTGGGACAGGACCTGACCAGTAGAGTCAGTGGTGTCGTCCTCTGTGGCTTTAATTAAAAGTAGCCTATATAATACACTGTACAAGCATGAGGTCAAAATAAGTACATAAATGTAAATGAAATTAGATTTTTAACCCTCCTGTTGTCCTCCTGGGTCAAGGAAGGATGAAAGGACAAAGGGAAAGATGGGAGGAGAGAAGGAAGGGAAAAAGGAAGGAAGGATAAAAGGAGGGAGGAAACAGATTGTGTCAATTGGGTCAAAAAGGAAGGAAGAAGTAAGGATGAAGGGAAGGAAGGGAAGGGAAAAGGATTGTGGAAAGAAGGAAGGGGAAAAGGAAGGAAATAAAGATGGAGGGAGGGAATAGATTTGTTCAATGAAGGAAGAAGAAGGGAGGAAGGAGGGAAAGAAGGAAGGGGAAGGAAAGAAAGATGGAGGGATAGGGAACAGATCAGGTCAATTGGTTCAAAAGAGGAAGGAAGAATTAAGGACGAAGCGAGGGAAGGAAGGATTGTGGAAAGAAGGAAGGATGGAGAAATAGAACAGATTGGGTCAATTTGACCCAGAGAACAACAGGAAGATCCTGTATTTATTCAGATTGAGCAAATTCCTTAATATTAATAATAATTATGAGTGCAGCCACAATTTGTGCTGGTTTCATATCAAACGTAGCCTATACTGTATAAATGCTGATTTACAGAAAGGACCAGCAGCCTTTCCTCTGCTGCACGAGGCGTTTGGATGTGATGAGTGTGTTCACAGCAGCAGGCAGGGGGGGGCAGCAGACATTAGGGCTGAGAGCGAGTTGAGCTCAGTGTTTGTTTCATGTCTCTCATCCCCCTCCTTCTCTCTCTCTCTCTGGGAAGGGCTCATTAAATCTGGCTCCTCATCTCTGGCTGATGAATTCTTTATTAAAACAATATGTTCGCCCTGCGCTCCTACAAGGATATCATATAAAAGTTCAATTAACTGGGGCTTGATGATCTCAATGAGATGATCTTTTACAGCTAAAAGCTCCCTCTGCACGGTCCACTGGAGCCTTTCCAGAGAGCACACACACACACACACACACACACATGGAAAAAGAGAAAACAGTGGAGGAACATCCACCAGTGAATAACAAAGGGAAGTCAGACGCTGCATGGGGATTTAGATGTTCAAAGGAGCAGCTTACGCCTCTGGGCCATGTAGGGCCCTCTTGAGTCAGAGAATGAAATCTGTTGTTTAACAAGCCTTTATTGGAATCCACACTTCTACCAAAATGTTGAAGATCAGGGACAAACAGGAGCCCACAGCGGTGGTACATGAGCCAGCGATGAGCACAATCCCAGAGAACTGTTGTCAGTTGAGGCCATATCGCACTGTACGATCCCCATATTGGTATAATAAAAATCCATTGTGTGTGTGTGTTTGTAGTAGAGCAGGGATATGCTGGGCTTCAGGTGGTGGATATAGCAGAGAGCTTCATGGCTCTCTTCTCTTGGCTTCCTACTTTCTGGAGGTTTGTTTCTGTGTGTCTCCTGGGAGCGGCAGTCAGAGACCAGAGGACGCTCCGCTGCAGTGTGTGCCGCTTTGTACTGTAGCACTGAGACCCCAACACACACACACACACACACACACACACTCTGGCTGAGAGATCATCATTTAGTGACATCCAAAACAATTTAGTTTAGTTTTTGATGATTTATTTGCCTTATGAATAAACTGAATCGTCTATAAGCCAAAAAAGAAGAAGAAAAAAAAAATCACTCATATGATTAAAATTCCAACAAGATGAGGAGCCAAAGCCAAGCTAACAGCCAAGCTAACAGGCTAACAGCCAAGCTAACAGGCTATCAGCCAAGCTAACAGGCTAACAGCCAAGCTAACAGGCTAACAGGCCGTAGTTACACACAGGAGGGCTGAGCTAGATGCTAACATGGTGACAACGCCCACATGACGCACAATTATTAATCTTTCTATAAATTCTTTACAGTTAACTCTCAGGTCCATTCTTACAATACAACACACACTGATAAACTTCATCCTCCCTTCTGCCACTATCCCACTTACCAGCAATATCCTGTTTATGATCATATTCAGGATACTGCGTTAACATGCACAGAGAGAAACCTGGTTATTAATCTCCCTGTTTACATGATGAATTCCAGTGAATTCTCTGGGTAGCAAAACCGGGTTTCTCAAAACCGGTCTACAGGTTTCTGAAATCGGGGATGTGATGTTTACATGCCAAAGTCAAAATTACTTTATTTTTCCATTAGGAACCTCATTGCAAAGAACATCAGTGCAGATGCTGACACATAGCCTACACTGACAACAACACTGACAACACCTACATATGTCACACATTAAACTCACATAGGCCTATACAAATGTTGGGTTAAAAACAAGTTAAGAATGTGGCAGGAGTTCACTGTTGAGGAGTTGGATTGAAGTGGGAATGAAACTGGACAACTGCACAAACACAAAAACCTGATCATAACCAGGATACTCAAGTCCATCATGTAAATCCACTGATGGTTAGTTTTCTTTTACTTTGAAACTCTCATCTTCATATAGAAACAATCAGCACGTGAAGATGCTGCTGCAGCTGATAGTGATGTTTAATTTATGGTAAAACAAACTTATTGGACATATCAAAACCTCAAGTAACAAGCATTTTTCCAAAATTAATATTGTGTTGTTGTTGTTGTTGTGTTCACCTGTTGGGAATGTGAACGTCCACCTCCAGAAAAGCGTCGGTTGGACTCTTCCAATAAATCTCCGACCTGTTGAAAGCAGAAATTAATTTATATGAAGAATCTTCGATAAAAGAGTGTTTGTTTTAAGGATTACAGATCACAATAAAGAAAATATCAGACAAGATAATTTGAAATAAGTTTATATATTTTATTTTACAGTGACTGTACAGTGAAATCTGGCCACTTCACTTCATTTAGCTTATTTTATTTAACTTTTTTTTTTGTATTCTCCTTATTCACTTATTGTTAAGTTGTCTGAGAGAGAGAGAGCTATACAAATTCATGTATGTATGCAGCGTACTCGGCCAATAAATCAGATTCTGATTCTGAACTATTAAAGAGACAAACAAATGGACTTAGAAATCTGTGGCGCTGATAGCCTACGTTTAAAATATTTCCCAGAATTCCCTCTGACAGGTCTGAGGAGGAGAAGGGTGTGAACTAACTGACTAAGTCACTGTGAAGTCAGAGCATGTTTTCTCTCACTGCAACTCTTGTTTATTCTTGCAGCTGCTTCCTCCTGATTGGTGGGTTTGGTCTGAGTCGATGACATCATCATCATCATCAGGAGCAGCAGCAGCAGCCGTGGTGAGAAACCCCAGAGCAGCGAGTGTTGTATACAAACACCACAGATCTCCAACCTATAGACTCACCTAATTAGGACTAATATTCAGATATAATCAATATGTGTGTATATTTTTTAAAGGGATATTTCACCCAAAATTCAAATTGCCCTCATTATCTACTCACCCTCATGGGAGAAGTTTCAGAGTCCTCCGTGCCATCTCTGACTTACAGGGGGTCTCGGTATAGCAGTGCATGTCCATATAATGGTTGCAAATGGATACCAACTGTCTTCGTAACAAAAAGACACACCAAAAAACATCCAAATACCTCCATGCTGCTCGTATGTAATGTCAGTCTTGTATTGAAGCCCCGAAATGTGAAACTGTTCCGAAAAAAATTAAATAAGTCTATATTTCAAGCTTGTTTGTAGCAGAAGCTCCTCTTCCTGGTCTGTCCAAATCTCGCGCGATTTGCGCTGGCATCTGTAATCGCACTAACGCCAGCGCAAATGGCGCAATTTGGGTGAACTACCCCTTTAAATTTCAAAGTCGATAGATCAGATGACCAGCTGTGTGTGTGTGTGTGTTTGTGTGTGTGTGTGTGTGTGTGACACCACACCCAGTGGCCTGGTCCTGACCGCCGCAGACAACTGTTTAGATTCCACGGCTGGATCAGTTTTCATGTGTCAGCTCAGTGTGAGGCTGCAGTCAACAGCTGTGTAGCTTAGCTTAGCTTAGCATTCAGACTGGAAACTAGGGCAGCAGCAGCTCCAGCTCCACAGTTCACTACAGGAGGGGACGTGTCCATGTGTTTTCATCTCTACAATAAAGAAAATTAAGCTTTTTCTGCACTTTTGGAACAAATATGTGACCTTTGACCTTCTAAAAGTTCATCACATGTCATGAAATGGGTTAGTGTTTCTTTAAAAATGTGATTTAAAATCTGTGTTGCTAACCCTCCTGTCCTCCATGTGCATTTGTTTCCAATGAAGCCGGTGAGAAATCAATCCATGGAGCGGTGGATAACTTTATTTATCATCTACCATGTTACCATGTGTATATCTGTGTAGTCTTATCTGTCATAAACAAGAGATTACGGGTTACGGGGCGCGTTTGTGTGGCGGTGCCGCAGAGACGAGAGCTGGGACACCGGGTCGGAGGCTCTGATCTTACAAGGTTGGTTTTCAACCAAGAGACGCTAGGTGGAAGGTAAAGAGCCTCCATTCTCCCTGGAACTAGTTACAATTCACTGATTTAACCAGAACTAGGACTCTGGAGCTGGTTATCGTACTTTTCGGACTATTGAGCGCACCAACTAAATTTGAAAAGAAAATAGATTTTGTACATATATAGGCCACACTTGAATATAAGCTGCAGGTTTTCATGTTGTAACATGAGATATTTACACAGAAAAACAGTAGGGAACTATGCAAGTCCGCTCGCTTTTCCGCTGTTTCGGTTACGCTCCTCTCCTCCATGTGCATTTGTTTACAACGAAGCCGGCGAAAAATCAATCAATAGAGCGGTGGATAACGTTACATAACATATACGATGTTACAGCGTGTGTTTGTGTAGTCTTAACCGTCATAAACAAAAGATTACGGGTTACGGAGCGCGTTTGTGTCGCGGTGTGCAGAGACGAGAGCTGGGACACCGGGGTGGGCGAAAAAAGTAGCAGCTTATAGTCCGAAAAGTACGGTAATTAAGGTGCAAATGAAGCAGAGTTAAAGTAAAAATCCTGCATAGTTCCTCTTTAAACTTGTTTCCAGGCGTGAGGAGCGTTCATACCGGTCAATCAAAGCCTCTATTAACACCTGTAATTATGATCACATGGCCTGTTTTCTATATGAATACCTGCGTCATCTGAAAACACATCTATGATCACACCTCAACCTGCTCATTAACAGGGTGGAGCCGCCGACATGGCGCCAATGCCTAACCCTTTGTTTTCCAGAGGTGGAGTCATATGACCTTTAAAAAAAACGTGTTGAATGATGCAGATGCTTTGACTCGTGTGTTGACAGATAAACTCGTTCAGGAGGACACAGTGTGATGATGATGAATGAATGAATATTTATTTTGATAAAAATCAGGGGACAAGACATATTAATAGACACTTGCATGTAAATATGCAGGATTATAGCATCAGCTAATTTCCATCCTTTGTCCCTAGGCAGGTTGATGTTAAAGCGATAGTTCAACATTTTCAGCTCTGAGCAGCTCACGGTTCTGCTCCGCCGTTCTAAAAATAGCTTGCAGCAACAATTAAAGGTACCTACTGCTATGACTATAGGGGTTATGGCAATGGGCCAATTTGCCAAAATGTTGAACTATCCCTTTAACATTGTAATTAATAAGACAGAGATATACAGCAGTAAAAGGGTAAAACAGTACAATAACAATAAGAGCGGCAGGTACAACATGAATCTTGTTGCTCATGTCCACTGAATGTTGCTGATGTAAGACTCCTGCAGGCAGAACAATACTTTAAGATGACAATTTTTTTATTTTATATTCTATAATATGATGTTGTTGTTGTGTTGTGTTGTGTTGAATCCTGACAATAACACATTTTGTATTATATTTATTGATAAAGAGCTGGTGACAGTGGATGAATCTGTTGTTCCTTGTTTTTGTGTGTTTCTCTCTCTCTCTCTCTCTCTCTCTCTGTGTGTGTGTGAGTGACATTGTGCGCTCTCGTCTCTCTCATTAAGCCGTGGACTCGAGTCGTCGTCGTTGTCGTTGCTCTGGGCTTGAATAAAACATTATGAATGGATTTGTGTGTTTTTTTTTTTTTCTTCCATCTGACCCGGTTGTTGTTGTTGGAGCCGCCGGTAGAGTGAAGCTCCTTCTGCTTCACCTCACATTGACTTCTACAAACACACACACACACACACACACACACACACACACACACACACACACACACACACACACACACACACACACACACACACACACACACACACACACACACACACACACACACACACACACACTATGGAGCTTTGTTGTGCAACTGCATATATGTGTGTTTGAGTCTCACCTGGAAAACAAACCCCACCCCCCCGTCCCATTAACCCTGTGTGGGTCGGGGGCCACGGGGCTCCTGCTGGAGGAGCTCAGGGAGCAGCAGAGACAACATTGTTTGAACTACAGTAAAAAAAAAAAAAAAAAATGCAGCTCCCTTCAGCCTCCAGATCAAAGGCAGAGGATTAACCAACAGCCTGCTGTAATGAGACCACAATGACTTGAAATAGCTGGGATGGCTCCGTACACTCCACCACCACCAGCGTCGTTAGGAGACACTGCAGCAGCGAAACACCCTGAGAAACACAACAGTAATCTAGTAATGTGGGTTTTCTCTGGGTGTAAACTCCTCATCGTCGTCGTCTGCTGCTGCTGCTGCTGCAGAACTGGAAACATGGGAGTTCATAATATTATATCAATATTATAAAGCTGCAGCAGCATCAGTATGCAGCACACGGGCACAGAGACACGGTTACTGGCCGGACTCTGTCTGTCCCAATGAAGCCACCTGTCCTCACTTTGATGTAATATTATGTATAGGATCAGACACTGTCAGTGTGTGTGTGTGTGTTCATGTTCCTCCAGTCAGGTGTGTTATTATTACACATTTCACACATTTAAATCTCAACTCAACTCAAAATGTATTTATATAGCACATTTAAAAACAACCTTAGTGCTGCACAACATACATAGAGTCAAGTGCTAGTAGCAAAATAGATAAAAACAATAGGATAGGGCAATAAGAACAATTACTAAGATAAGGTAAAACAAATAAAAGCTATACTAATAAAAGATAAAAAATAACAGGTCAGGGTGTCAGGGTGAGTTGAAGGCCAAATCTTCATCGTGACCGTAATTAAATCAATATTCTTTTTATTATAGAAGCTTTCTGTTTATGTTCATTTGTATGACAGAAAATAGTCTGCAACACCAAAAAAAGAGCTCCAATGCAAAAATAGATTTATTTACATGACGTTTCGAGCGAGCGCACATGTGGCTCTTCCTCAGATGTTACATATGAAAATGAATGGATAGAGAGAGACGCCATTTAAAGCCAAGTCCCATGCTATGATCATGTGATCACACACACACACACACATCATTGTTCATTCATACCGATCACACCAATCAATAGTAGAAACATATAAAAACCTCATAGATAGATAGATAGATGGATACTTTATTAATCCCAGTAGGGAAATTCAGGTGTCTCTCGCTCATCCAGACAATTAAAAACACTTAAAACGCAGACCAGTACATACAATAACATAAAATAAAATAAAATAAATAAACACAAATGAGGCAGTACAGTACACTACACTACAAGTGGAGCTATAGAATAAAATCACAGTATAACTGCATGATAAGAACTATATAAAAGATAAAAGACTGGATGAAGACTGGATAAAAGAGTATAAATAAAATAAAATAGCAACTAATAAAACATATCAATAGACATTATTGCACAGGTTCATCTTACAGTATGTTCTCAAATAGAGATTCAGGCTATACAAACCATCATAATACATAGAGGCGCCTAAATAGGGACCAATGATCCTAAAACACATCAGATCTTCAGGCAGAAGAAGATAGTATTGATATACATGACATGACCCAATGTGTCTGTGTTTGTTATGTTTTATGGGCTACGAGGATGTGCGTGCTTTTTTTTTCACTTCCATTTGCATGACAGACACATGTTTCCTTTTCTTCTTCTTCTTTTTTTTTTTAATAAAAAGAGTCCTATTCAAAATATTAATCTGTTCCTGTTGCAGCAGCGTAACATTGATTCGTTCCACAATCACCACTGATATGAAAACTACGTCCTGTGGGTCACAGGTGACAAACACATCTCATTTTAATAAAGACAGTAAAGACACACAACATATCTATGTGTGTGTGTGTGTGTGTGTGTGTGTGTGTGTGTGTGTGTGTGTGTGTCGTCCTGGATGAAGGACGCTCTCGCTCCTCTTTTTTCTTTCACTCTTCATCAGTGAAGGACTTTTCTTTCTTTTTTTGTCCTCGTCTGTATGTTCGACAGATTGTGAAGCCTCCAACACAACTGACTGATTTTGCTCCATATAAATAAATCAGAGGAGTCGTCTTCAACACAAAACAACGAGCAGCTGCACCGAAACAGGATTTTTCTTTTTTCTTTATATACTTGGTTTCATTTAAACGTGACGCCTTACGAGAAAAATAATGTGGTTATATATTTTTTTTCTCTTTGTTTCAGTAGTGTTATATATTATTATTATTATTTCTGAGCCTCAGGTTGGAGGCGACTGCATCAGACTGACAATGAACTATAAAGGTCAACGTGGAGGTTAAATGATTCTCTACTGTCGTGGTCACATATTCAAATCTTTGTTTTAAATGATCTGACACTTTCAATGTGACAGTAAATAACAGAAAATATATTTCACTGCAGCTGCACAAAGAAGAAAATATTTTATATTTTAAAAAAAATCAAGCTGCTGCTGTGTGTGTGTGTGTGTGTGTGTGAATTACTGCTGACAACATTTAAATATATAACTGTGTGAAAGAGTCAAAACGTCATAATAAACAGACTTATTAATGAGACCTCCCATGATCGGCTTCGTTTCATCATCTTAAAAGTCGTTCATGGCCCAAACTAATGGGTTAATTACCTCATGTTTATTCATGCTGCTTTTTCTACATTTGTATTTGCGAGCAGAGACAATAAAACGCTAATTAACACACACACTGTTAAACAAATATGGAAATTTTTACAGTGTATCTGACATCATATCATAATAATCTGAATGAGCGGTGATGAGAGCAGACGTGCATCATGGGAGTTCATTTATTACTTGGTCTATTCTTTGGTTTTTTTTTTTTTCCTCCTCTCTCCCTGTGCACCAGCGTTGTTAGTATTATCATCATCATCTTCATCATCTCTGGGTCCAACGTGTTAATTTAATTTCATGTTTAAAGCAAATTAATTAATTTGCACTTCACATTCAAGGCTGCTGCTGCTGCTGCTGCTGCTGCTGCTGCTGTATTGTTGCATGAACGCTGTAATTACAGATGGTTGTTGTATTTTTTTTTTGCTGTTTCTCCCCTCGGTGCCCGGCTCCTTATCGCAGAGATGAAGAGGAGAAAGTGACACACAACGCCTCACATGTTCTCCTCGGGGAACACTTATCAAAACAATACGCCGGCCGTCATTCAAACACAGCTCTGCACACTTTGCCACTTTGAAGTCTCCCCGTCCTCTTGTTTTTTTAATCCCCCCCTCCTCCCCTTCGTCTTTTTCTCCCCATGTAATCCCACTGTAACTGCAGGGATTATTCACAATGCAGACCATTTGTTCGTGCAAATACGACGCTTCATCAACAAATAACAATATGTTGAGACTATGAAACTATTGAATAGAGTGTGTCTGTGTGTGTGGAGGTTGGGGGGGGTTCAAGTGCTGGCGTTGCCATGCATCTCTGCCTCTGTGTTGCCAATCCCTGTAAAAAGTTAATGTAAGCAGGATTCACAGAGAGCTGCTGGTGATGAAATTATGGTGTAACTGATACCAATGTGCCATAGTAAGGGGAGAGCATGGCCGCCTGCATCTTTTGAAGGAAGCCTCCTTCCTCCCCATCCCACGATGCACTGCTCTGCGGGAGACAGAGGGGGGGGGTGCTCCTGTATGGTTGTACAGTACAAAAGGACAGACGGAGGGCAATACTGCACAAAAAGCAGGCAATCGTTTTTGCTGCAATACACACACATAGGGAAAAATTAAAGCCCTGCAAGTTCAGGGATTCACTGTGGATTCACTATTGCACACAACGCTGAAATCTGCGGACTGTAAATAAATATATACAGTATATAGCTACGTATAAAGTCAACATCAAACAGAATGTGTTATTTATAGGCCAAGGTCAGCCAGAATCTGAGTTTCAACATGTGGTAAAGAAATAAAAACACTGAGGTTTAACTATAATTGGGTTGATCCTCAACTTATGTTTCCAGGAAACACTTCTCATATTAGGCTATTGTCTGACTTTTTTTTTACTGTATTTATAAATAAAAAATTTAAATGACTAATTATTTAGGGATGGGAATTAATACGAATTTAGCAATTCCGATTCCATTATCGATATTGCTTATTGATTCGATTCCTTATCAATTCTCTTATCAATTCTCATTGGGTGAGGGAATAAAAGAGAAATAGGTTTGTTTGCACTATAACATTAAAAAAGTAGACAGGACCGACCTGCCTGTAGTTATAAATAAAAAAAATTAAATTCCAAAAAAAAAAGTATAATTGGGTTGATATCCTTATCTTTTTTATGAATGAACCCCTTCTGAAGATGTGAGAGTTTACAGCTCAGACATGTTTAATTAATTAATTATTGCAGGGGCATTGCTACATACATTTACCGCCACAACTTTTCCTGATCTCCGCAACCTTTTTCCGAATTATAAAAAAAAAATTCATGCCGCCTAACTAAAGAGGTGCATCGTGCATAATGGGAAAAACTGCACCGCCTGCAAAACACAGCAAGACGAGCAGTGTAAACAATGGGGCTGTGTGAGCTCTGAGGGGGAGGCCTGTAGAAAAGCCACCGCGGCTGCAGGGATGCCAAGAAACATGTTATTGAGAGAGAGAGAGAGAGATGGAGAGAGAGAGGGGTGAGTCGGTGTTGCCTATTACTATAGCAACAGGAAGACCTGGCTGCTTCAATCAGCCAGCCGGTGTGTCGGGGGAGGCCGCGCCGCCACGGCGAGCCGCCATGGTTTTACTAATGAGGGCAGCGGGACACGCTGGGTGTCAACAGCCTGTCCGACCTCCACACGTCCTACCGACCTGTCAGGGTGTGTGACGGGACGTGAGCCCCGAGGTCAGGTGTGTGTGTGTGTGTGTGTGTGTGTGTGACAAGTGAGAGAGAGAAAGAGGATAAACACACCTGATTATAGAGGAAGCGATTTAACAGACTGGTTAGTGGAGCTATCGGACACATTTCACTCACTAACAGCAGTTTTTGTTGCCTCCACTGTCAATAAACTCCGACTCCATCGTCTGTCTCTCTCAGCCCGTCTACACCGGGCATTTACATTTCAAATTCTTTATTTTGCAAAAAGGACAGTGCACATTAATCAACATTTCTGAATAGAAAGGGTGGCAACCGCCATTCCGACATCTGCCTCTAATTGTCTAAATGGCAACACTTAATTTTCCATCAAACGTCCCATCATTCTGACAATTTTTGCCTCCTATGGTCGGAATGGCGGTATTTTTTTCTTTTTTGAAACATCCTGCCTTTCCGACAATTCCTTTTAATAGCGTATTTTTTTCCCCAAAACATTTTGCACTGGTTGGGTTTAGGCAATGAAGAAAGGAGTTCTTGAAGTTTAGTAGAAATACCAGGTAGAGGCTGGACAGGCAGACTATTTTACGCACAACCATGTGGGTATTCCTCTATCAGCATGTCTTAAAGAAGAGAGTCACTTGTTGAGTAACGCACATTTCCTTGAAAGCCTTGTCAGAATGGTGGGATGTTCGGAGCATGTAACTGAATAGAAAGTAAATGTGCCCAAATTAGCTGAGGGTTAGTTTTCATCGGCAGTCCTTTCCCCAGATGGAAGTAGGCTGCAGCCTCGGACAACCACCTCTGCAACTACAGTAGCTACACCCACATGTTCGAGCCGATATCGAACTCACACGTGCATTTAGTGCAGTGACAGACTGGCCATAGGCAACGTGGGCAAATGCTGCAACGGCTGCGTGATGATGCGGCCGCTTGGCACAGAGCGTAGTGTCAACACAGCAGCGACATGCAGATTTACAACTTCGTAGCGTTCTAGGCAAGTTACGCCAAACTGTCTGAGTGAATTTTGGTACAGTAACAAGATGTAAATAAACAAACATGGCGAACCGTATGGAGTTTGAGCTTCTTCATCATTTCAATCACTAAAGGTGCCTGCTAATTGGCTCATTTGAGCAAAACAGAGGAGGGGAAACGGCGCATTAGGTAACAATCTTACGTTATTTGTGTTTTTTGAAACATGTTTTGTATTGATTAAAGCACTGAAAACAAGCTAACGCCAGAGCTGCTGCCAATAATGCATTAATATTAGCAGATAAATAACGTTAGAGCGATAGCTTGCTATAATAACTTTGTTTAGAGGGCTGTGTGACGTTAGAGGTCGGAACTGGGAGTAGCTACATCGATCTGGTATAAGTTCATGGGTGGGAAATTACAGGTTTGACTGCTGTTCCAGTTCACTTTCATGGGTAACAGGTCGGAAAAACACGAGTTACAGGTTGCCTGGAACGCACCATTATATCCAAATTGTATCCAGATTGTATTCAATTCAATCTGGATAATTTGACCAGAAAGCATTGACACCTGGCATTAATATGCGTCTCCAGTGTCCACATTAAGATCTGATTGAGATCCATTCACATATTTGCAGGGGTAAATTAAAAAAAGGAAAAAGAAAATAAATAGTATAAGTATTTCCACCTGCTTAGTCGTATGCGGATCCAGGACGCATTACTGTTTACACTGGTGTTCAGTGTGGTCAAGCACTATCTGATTGTAATCTGATTACTGAAAACGCATGTTAAAGGGATAGTTCACCCTAGAATGATATTTCGCTCATTATCTACTCACCCTCATGTTGACTAAGGGCTGGAAGAATTTTCAGAGTCCACCGTCCCTTCTCTGAGTTACAGGGGGTCTTGGCGTAGCAGTGCATTTCAATGCAACGGTTGCAAAGGGACACCAGAGCTCTTCGTAAAAAAACACACACAAAAAAACATCCAAATACCTCCATGATGCTCGTATGTAATGTCCGTCTTGTGCTGAAGCCCCAAATTGCGTAATTGTCCCGAAAAAAATTAAATAAGTCCACATTCCAAGCATGTTTGTAGCATTAGCTCCTAGTGTCTGTTGTCCGGCTCTTCCGCTGCCAGCGCGCATGCGCAAGGTTCGCACTGAGACCGACTTGCTTCCTTGTTTACCCCGGCGAAGGACTAGAAGCAGTCCGTAATAGCCTGCCTTGCACCGGGACAACACTTTTTCGTGCAATTTTGGCCTCTTAAAACATATTTTAGCCATGGCTGAAGATTTTGATGTCGAGGACGAGCTGCATTTCTTTGGAAGGAAGCGAGTCTCAGTCGGTCTCAGTATCAGTGCGAACCTTGCGCATGCGCGCTGGCAGCGGAAGAGCCGGACAACAGACACTAGGAGCTAATGCTACAAACATGCTTGGAATGTGGACTTATTTAATTTTTTTCGGGACAATTACGCAATTTGGGGCTTCAGCACAAGACGGACATTACATACGAGCATCATGGAGGTATTTGGATGTTTTTTTGTGTGTGTTTTTTTACGAAGAGCTCTGGTGTCCCTTTGCAACCGTTGCATTGAAATGCACTGCTACGCCAAGACCCCCTGTAACTCAGAGAAGGGACGGTGGACTCTGAAAATTCTTCCAGCCCTTAGTCAACATGAGGGTGAGTAGATAATGAGCGAAATATCATTCTAGGGTGAACTATCCCTTTAATGCCAGGTGTAAACGGGTTATCTGTCTCTGTGGAGGATTTGGGGATCGATCAGCATCAGAGATCAAAGAGCCAGAGGCGACAGTCGTCTATAAACATCCATGTGTTGTGTGTTGTGTTGTGTATAGTTGATTCACAACTCTTTACATCTTTCATTACATCACTGCAGCTACAGTCGACCCATCACTCTGTATTCATTAAACCTCGTCACTAAATAATGAAAGATCCTGTGTGTTTGATTGAATATTAACGATGTTGTTTTGACAGTGATGAGAGAAGACGCAGGTGGAGCTGAACTGAAACTAATGTTGTGTGTAGTTTATTTTACTTCACCACTGTCGTTCATGAAGTCCTTTTATTTCTGCTGCCGACAGGAGGAGGATGAAGGTGCGTTAGATAAAAACATCCTCCTAAATGGGTGGGCTGTGAGAAAAAATCCACACAGCGAAGCATCATGATATTTTGCATTGATAATTTGTCCATTTTAAGGCCCTTTCACACCGGGGACGTGACGAATAAAAGACACGAAATTGCAATATATTAGGCAGTGCATCAAAACTATTCACACCAGCGACGATGCAAATATCTTGCAATTTCGTGTCATTTATTTTTTATTCCCTCATATATTCAACACCTGCTGTGCCACTGTCATCTTGTTACCAACTTTACTATAGCAACAGCAGCTCACTGACTGATCAATATCTGATCACTGTCCTTCATTTCAGCATTTTGGACAACTTGTCTTTGTAAAGTTTGTGTCTCTTGTCAAACAAGACAGGGTGGTGAACATAGACTGTAAATAAAAATAGATGGTGAGAAGGTGGTGAGAGACACAGACTGTTTACGTTGTTGTCATGGTGTTTTGACGTACCTCCTTTTCATGCTACATCATTGGTTGATGCATATCATGCGTTTATTCGCCGGACGAAAGCTCAGAAAAATCGACCTCACCAGCGTTTGAAAAAAAATATGTTAAAGATCGTTTAGTGTCAAATGTTCAGAAGAGATGTAGCTAGCCTGACAAGCCAGGCTATATCATTAACATGTATAGTCTGGCAACGACCGGTAGACCTCGGCTCAATCCAGGGGGCGGGATGAAGGCTGTCTTTCAAACTGCCTCTGCACGCAATAGGGTAGCGCTACGACCAATCAGAGCAAAGAGCAGGATGACGTTAGCCTGACAAGCCAATTAAAATGTATGTCGTCATAGCGTTAAGCCTGCCCAACGACTCAGATAGAGCGCTGTGATTGGTGAACACAAACGGTGTTCGAGACTCAAAAAGTTCCTATGGCTCGTTTCTAGACCCACCTACGGAGCAAATATATTTGCTGCCGCTAGGGTGCGTCTAGATTTCTAGGCTAGAAGAGATGTGTCTTATGAAAAAATGAGTCCAATATTAACTTCAGTGAATCTGGAGCGAAAGAATCGACCATAATCTGAGCTCAGTAGACTCAGGACCTGCTGCTGCTGCTGGTCTCCTAAAGGGGGCGGGGTCACGGTCTGCTGGTCTCCTAAAGGGGGTGGAGTCACGGTCTGCTGGTCTCCTAAAGGGGGCGGAGCCATGAAGAAACCCACAGGACACAGATACAGGAATCTGACTCATAGGCCGCGTTCAGACTGCCAGCCAAAATCTGATGTTTGCAAAACGGATCGAAACCACCTCCGGGAGGACACTTGCTAAAAACAGTGTGGACAGTCAGCCCTAAAAATTGGATATGAGAAGGAATCAGATTTGAATCAGATTTGCCTGCAGTCTGAACACGGCCATAGTGGAGCGTGTTGGTTTCTTTTTTCTTTTTTTTTAAGTATATTTTTTTGGCTTTTTTATAGCACATAGTGAGATAGACAGGAAAGGGGGAGGCAGAGAGAGGGGGAATGACATGCAGGAAAGGTCTGCCCGACTACATGGGGCGGCCGCCTTAACCACTGTGCCACACACCGCCCCGAGCGTGTTGGTTTCTAAACCGTCTTTGCCAATACCGATTCAGATGCTTCTGCTGTGTACCGAGTATTGATACCGACACCTATGATTTATAAAACAAAATCATTTATATAACATGTTAATATATATACTACAAGGCATGCATGGATATGATTATTGTTGTTGTAAGGCCTGGTTCAGGAGAAACCCTTTGTAAAACATGAATGAACACAGCTAAAGAAAGACACACTTAACTTTATTTTATCATCTACTTTGACAGTCAGACACAACTGAAAAAGAACAAATATGAATCTGGGAATAAATAACAATCAAGTGCAGTCACAGTGTGTGTTTCCACGGATACAGTGATTTTTGCATTCACACACATTTTCACTTTTTCACTCTGGTCCAAACACTGCACCACTGGCAGAGTATCATGTTTAAATGAAGACGAGCGGTATGTCATGTTTACATGAGTCCCGATTGTAAAAATTAAACTCTGAGAAGTACGTAGGCCTAACACTAAACTTTAACAACAGAGGCACACATACGCAGGTTATCTGTAGCGCTGGTCATTTAGTTTTATATAGTTTGTACTTCCTACTCTCTGTAAATAATAGAAACTTTAAGTACAGCTGCCCAGCTAACTACAGGAGCCTTTTAAGCTCAAACTTGTGGTTTACAAGTATTGTATAAGTTGAGGTCCGGCTGCATTCACATCACAAACGGACAGCACCAAAGTTTGACTGTAGACGCACCAACACCAGGCCTTCAGGGCGGCACACCGTCAGTTCAGTGCAACAGTTTTAAAGCAACATTGCAAAGTTTATTGGCCTTAAAATAATGTTTCCAGACTCATTGAAAAATGGTAAATAGGATGAATGGTGCTGCCGCTGCAGCCTGAGCCGTGTTGCGTCGGCTGAAACTGCACTATGTAACTTCCCTGCGCGGGTCCGACTGTTTTTATTTGATTTACCCGACAGTGATAGGCTCCCCTCCTTGGGTAGAACTTTTAATTGCCTGTGTATCCCTACGTTCCTTTTGGGGGAATCCCTTGTTTTCTTATAAAATGGCCGAGTCCCTCCTAAACTCTTCCTCTTTCTTTTTACTCTGTAGGAGAGGTGAGTTTGTTTGGGTTTTTTTGTTCCGGGTTCTTTTAGGTTTTATTTGGCCTTCATTGAATGTCTTGAATTATATAAATGCATTCATCTGATGTTTATCCTGGTAGGGGCTCGGGTGGTGTATATTGTTTTATTATTATATATATATATATTTTATGTTTCTGTGTTCAGCTCTCGGCCTAAACTCCTCTAGCTCTCCTTCCTCTCTCTTTTCACTCTGTGGCAGAGGGGCTCAGTGGTGTCCAGGAGGATTCAATTCAATTCAATTTAATTTATTTAAAAGGGACAATGTACAGTTAAAACATAAATGTTGCCATTTGATGCACTATACCAGATTATAGCTTTAAGCTAATTTGCATCTGTAGTCCCTTGGCAGGATATAGCCTATTGTTATATTATTTTATGTCATCTTTGTCAGAATAAAGACGCATTAAGACAGCAGCACAACGCAGAGGTTCCATACCGGTTACACTAATACACATGGTATCGGATCGTCACTGATACCGATGCCGACACTTTCAGCAGTATGAGGCTTTTCTGATACTGACGGACTAAGAAATGTATCTTATCTTAAAACAGATGTTAACAAAGTTTTCATTTGGAGACATCATTTGCAGTTGAAAAAAGCTGATAAACTGCAATATATGGAGATAATATCATATCTCATGGCCTCTGATGACTCCACCACCTGTTAAAGGCTCAACTTTTATTCAGATAGCTCAATAACATCCATCTGAAGTTCAGACTGAAGTTAATCTACTAGTTTATAATGCACCATACATGTACCTTCACATGTAGCGTTGCATGTTTCTTCCCTATTTAGTCTTTTTTTTAAATATTTATTTGTTATTATATTTGTGCACGTTAAACCATCAACCCATCATTTTCATTTATCTTGCACTACACCCCATGTCAGCTTCTTTGCAGGTGTAATGTGGTTCTGCTTTTGGTTCTGGTTCTGACCGGTGGTTCCACATTAAAACTACCACACTCACATAAACAATAATAACACATACACACACGCACTAATCTGCTCTTTCTACCATGTCCTCTCTGATGCACTGTGGGAATAATAAAGAACTTACCAGTGTTTTTTTGTTTTGTTTTAAACCATCTTCTCCACCTGCACACATCTACGTCTCAATTGATCTCCTCTTACAGCTATAAAACTTCACTCACTCTTTGCACGAAGCAATAAATTGGATTTTTTTACACTTAAAAAAACTTAACACACACACATGTATATATGTTTCATGATGCAGCTCATCTATAATGCACTAACTGTAGGCCTATATGTCTGTATGTGAAATATTAACAGTGTGAAGTGTTCAACTTTATCCACAACAGAAAGAAGAAAAAAAGTTTGATGAAGCAGCTTCTCAGTGGAGTAAAACACTCAGGATATTTGTGAATTAAATCCTCATAAAGCACTAAACTACTTCACAGTGTGATGATGATGGAGTCAACACAAGCCGGACTGAGACGTGCTAAGTGTTAAGTGGCTGTTTGTCTCAGGTTTGATGCTCCCAGCTGCAGGAGGCCGTGGTTCGGCTGTCAGGCTCGGTCCCAGGTCGGTACTAATGTGTAATGATTAGCAATCAGTGTCAGACTGATAGCAGGCCAATAGAAATAGAAAAGTTCCCCCAGATAAACCAATGGTGTGGCCACATTGTTACAGCGCTCAGCGAATCCCCAGCGGATCTGATGCAACAGGGCTGCAACTAAAGTTACACCTTCGAACTGCAACACCGTGTCCTTCCGCTACGGCGCACAGAAAACTAGTGCCGGCTCCTTTCACCGTGGGCTGAGCGCTTCCCCTGCTCTGTCTGTGTGGTTTAACCCTGTTTATTGTTTTAGAGCCACATTAACAGGAAGATTATGGACTTTAAACACTATTATATCAGAGGAAGGAGAGGAGTTTGACATGTTTTTGTCACTTTTTTCCAGTGGGGAACTACTTTATTAAAAAAAAAAAAAAAAAGACCCAGCACCACTCATTTACAGTATGGTAAATTATATTTGTGCAGCATTTAAAGACAGATGAAGTGTTTTAAAAAGCATAGAGAGATTTTATTTTTTATTATTATTATTGTTTAGCATTTTTATAGCAGATTATACATTTTTACTATTAAACATGGTAAATCTGAATGTGTTAAATAAAAATACTGTAAATGTTATACTGTAAATTAAAGCTGTGTGTGTTAGGTGGGTGTGTGCTGCTCTCTCTCTCTCTCTCTTTCTCGCTTTCTCATACACACACACTCCGTGGCCTCTGGATAATGGGAAAGTCCCCAGGTTCATGACGTAACGGCCGGGTGAACCGCTGTAAGCCGCGGAGTAATCTCGTCTCCTGTGATCAGGTCCCGGGCACTAGGAGTTGCAGAAGTAGCGGATTTAAAAACTTTCTGTCTGCAAGTCTTTTCGCCGAAATAGCACTTCATACAACAGTCTGTGTGTGTGTGTGACTTCCAAAAGGGAGGAATAAATACAAAAACACACACACAACATGGCTTTTTAAACCTGTGACCGTCTTCTCCTTCACCGTAAAGCTCCGTGTGCTTTGCTCCTGCAACGCACTTTACAAGACTATTCAGAAACTATGGGGTGAGTACAACAGTTTTCTGTCTTTGAAAGGAACAGGAGGAAAAGTTCATGGAGGATTTAACAAACAAACCGGAGCGGACATTTATTATAACTGAACGATATCTGTTCATTCAGATATTTATTAACTCTATTTACAGCTTTGTTTTTTTTTAACAGAAGAGACGCTGAACTGTTTTTTTTTTTCATTACTGTCTTAAAGTGGCCATATTAAAGTTACTTTTTCATGTTTTAATATAGAATTGATATGTTTTCATTATTCATTTTTAAGTTTCTACAACTTTAAATATGTAGAATAACTTTATCATGTGTGTTAAAGTTTAATTATGTTAAAGTATTTATTTCTATTTATGCAATGTTTGTTATTTATAAAGGTGTCTGCTCACTGTTTTTGCTTTATATTATTATTACTGGTTGTGGTGTAACTGTTCACAGTGTAAGGTGACAGGTGAATGGAAAATTAAGATTTTTTTTTTTTTTAATATTAACTTAATTAACCTTTGAGTAAATTTGTTTTTTGTTGTTATTTTTAAATATTAATGATGAATTTAACAATGATTTGTGGAAAAAAAACACAATAGGTGAATATTTAGCGATTAGATATTGAATTATGGGGTTTTAAAGGGTTAAATAAAAAAATTTGTGACATTTGTTTATTTCTCTTAATTTTTCCACCCACAGGTCTTCTACAACTCTTTCATCCACCCAGTGCACGGTTTGTGCTTTTGAACAATTCGATCGGAGCAGACGACACAATGGCGGCATCGATCCTTCGCAGGAAAATTCCCCCCATTTCCACGGGCGAGCTCGGCGCTCCCCTTCTCCAACAGGCTAGCCCCAGCCAATCACGGGCCGGGACGGGGGCGGAGCCTGTGGAGAGGCAGCACTTAATTGGTGAGTTTTGCCAAGACGCTTTTTTATTTTTCCACATCCCGAGGTCGGAGCCGCAGTGCAGCACGGGGCTAATGTCGTACAGTGAGTACAGCTAAGTGGATATTTATCGAATGCAGACGATGCTGTTCAATCATTTTCAGATGATCGGTTAGTTGTTCACTTGGATGTTTTTTTTCTTCTTTTGGATGTATTTGCTTTGCTTTTAACTTAAGCTTTTATCCCCTCAACCTTCCGTGATTTAAGAATTTTTTGCCTGATTTTCAAAATTTTTATTTCATTGATTCAATACAAAGAGCTGAATGAAAAAAAAAAAAAAAGGATTGTTTTATTCACTATATGGTTATTATTTTTGATTTTTATAGGTGATGGTCACTCAGATTGGATGACGGAAAAAGTTGATTTGTCTTCATTTGTGTCGACGACCGAGTCTTCTCCGAGCTCTTCCCTTCCACCCTCACCATTAGAACAAGATGTCAAGGTGCCCTCGGATCTGGAGGTCATGACCTCTCTGCTGCAGGAGGAGCTGGCTCAGCTGGAGGACTACTTCCGCTCCGAGTCCACATCCACGACAAGCAAGTTGGAGAAATCCTCAAAATGTGACAAGGGAGCTCAAGCCATGGGCTCCCAGTCTTACTACCAGTTACCCTACGGCTCGTACGGGTCCGGCCAATCGGAAGCCAGCCCCGTGGTTGTTACCTTGGCAACAGGGGAGTTGGACCTGGCCAGCTTCTGCGGCGGTCCCATCGGCAGAACCAAAATCGCCCGACCGGCTCCGTACAACTACCACCACCGCTACCACCACCACCACCACAACCACAACAACAACGGGCGAAGGATCATCGGCGAGGCCGTGAAAGTCGGCGAGGACGTGGGGCTGGACTCGTGGGGCTCCAGGGGAAGTTACTCAGGAAGCACAGAGCTGTCTGTGAACCACTACTCCACACTGAAGACGGTGAGCAAGAACAGCCTGGGCGGCGTGAAGAAGGTGAGAGAATGTGCTTTATCGTTGAAGGAAGAGGAGAGTTATTGTTTCTCGGAAGGAATGTTTTGCAGCGAAGAGATTGCGCGAGGTTTTTGTCTGGGCGGCTCGTACGAGAGCCACCACAAGTCGAGAGAGGGACAGTTGATGCACAACGTGAAGGTCAATGTAAGTTACGACAGCACGGGGCTCGATGTTTTGCACTGCAGCAGCAAAGATGGAGGACTTTCTGGAAGTATCCCCCCAGAGACAATGGTGGCCGCCGGCGGCGACGGCTACTTCCACCAGTCGATGGCCAGCACAGAGCCTTACCATAGCTTTATAGGTGACCTAGATCAGCCGCAGTCACAAGCACAGGCTGTGGAGCCCCAACACGGCCACTACCTCTATCCAGAATGCCTTGCAGACCAAAGCTACGAATGTCTGTCCAGAGGGGAGAGCGGCGAGGGGGGGCCGCTGATGGGCGCCCCCATCCACCGCCCCACCCAGAGGCTAAAGGATGAACACTGCTCCATCATCAAGCCGTCGCTGGTGATGGGCGCCCCGTCTCTGGAGCACACTGGTGGCACTGGAGAGAGGAAGCAGAAGAAGAGAGACCAGAACAAAACTGCTGCTCACAGGTAAAAACACTTTGACTTTTGCTCATGAAAAAAAATACATCCCCCACCCTTCCTTCATAAATGGCATGAAAATGGTTTGTTAGAATAAAAAAGTAGAGTAAAGTTATTTTGCAGTTTGGTCATCAGTCGTCATATTGTTGCTTTTTCTGACCTCATCCATCCATTGGTGATCCATTTTTTTGCTTGACCCTTTAACATGGCTGGACTGTTACATAAACAACCACCCCAGTGCTTTAAATGTCCTACAGTGTAGGAGGGAAATGGAAAGTCCCTCACTGTCTGCCAGATTCAGCCCCACCTAACCACCGTTTCTATAAGTCTGTGTTTTTTTTTGTTTGTCTTTTTTGTCTGCGTGTGCATGAAGTGTCATATGTCCGAAAATCTGTGTAAAATGTGATAAATATATATATATAAAGCTCAGAGAAGGAAGTGTGAAAATGTGAGAAATTGATCCGTCACGACAGAATAAACAACTCGTCACGTTATCTCAGGGGGAATCTGAGCTGAGTGAGTAAAATCCTGTCGACGTAGCTCAAAGGTCACGTTTCGCTTGACTCATTAATAAAGATGCAAGGCAGCAAAAAACCTGTAAAAACCAAAACCAAAACTGAATGCAGTTCTCTCTCCACCCCTCCTCCCCCCCTCCCCCTCCCCCCTCCCCCCTCCCCCATCCATCATTGCAGGTACAGGCTGCGTAAGAGGGCGGAGCTGGACTCTCTGGAGGAGGAGCTGCACGGCCTCGAGGGGCAGAACCGGGAGCTTCGTGACAAGGCGGAGTCGGTGGAACGAGAAATCCAGTACGTCAAAGACTTACTGATCGAGGTCTACAAGGCTCGCAGTCAGCGACTCAAACAGGATGGCAGTGCCTAAAGGAAAAAAAAAGAGAAAGAAATTGATTGAAAAACAAAAACAAGACAACGCCCACGCTGACCTCACCTCCAAAATTCACCCCCAAACCCCCCCACTCCGACTGACCAACCAACCAGCAGCAGCAAGAGGGAAAAAATCCACGTCAAAGAGCACCAACTGGTTTTTGTCTCACGAAAAATGAAAAGTGGTAGTTGCATGATTTTCGTAGTTCTTTTCTAACAAAAAAAACACATGTAAAAAACAAAACAAAAACGAAAGAAAAGTATCAGCTTCGAGAGGAAGAGGATGGCGAAAAACAAAAAACACACCTTTCCTACGACACACGACAAACAAAAAAAGGAAGACGGAGAAGGAGAAGGAGACTAAAACTATTAAAGCCTTAGTGAGGCGGCTTCCAGAGGAGATGCTGAACTTGTCCGTGACCACTGTGATCCCGAACTGCACTCACAGCCTTGTTGTGACCATGTGACGACTGAGTTTTTTTTTTTTTTTTTTTGGCGCTTGCAACAACAACAAAGACAATTATCGATCGTTTACCAAAAAAAAAAAAAAAAAAAAAAGCTCTTTGAAATTAGTAGTAGTGGTTGAATTTTTTTTTTTGCTTGTGGTTTTTTGTGACACACAATTTTGGGGGCAGATCCATATTATGAAATGAATATTTTTATTTTATATTTTATTTTTTACTTAATAATAACGTTCATTTATCTTTTTTGTTTGTTTGTTTGCTTTTTTTTTTTTTTTTTTTGCTTAAGAACAATCAATCAATCAATCATTCAATCAAAAACGTGAATAAAAGGGATTGCTGGAAAAAAAAGTGTGTAAACATGCTCTACAAATATTCATTATCAGAAACATTTTAGAGATTTGTATTGCTAAAAATGTTGAGTATTTACACTTCTTTACCCGTTTGAATTACCCCCTCCCCTCCCCCTAACCCCCCCCCCAACCAATGCATGTTTGATTTTGGAAAAAAAAGCATGTGCGAGTGTTATTTGAAGGCAATATTCTGTTAACTGCATGGCTTCCAAATCTCCACCGCGTCGATTTAATCTGAGTTGACTCTGCTCATCAAGCTGGCGACATTTCTCTGAGTTTCTCCCCCCTTTCTTTCTCTCTTTCTATGTCTTTCTCTCTATCTTTCTATTTCTCTCTCTCTATCTTTGCCGGTGTGTGATCCATGCTCAGGTCTTTTGGTTTTCAGCTCTGAGAGACACAGAAACATTCACTGGCTTTTTTTCCTTTATCTCTCTTCTCTCTCACTTGTCTCGGCTGTATTTTGCGAACAAACAATCACCTGTTGACGCGACAAATAAAAATTGTTGTCGGGTAAAAAAAAATGGTACGACTTCATGGGGATAAAAAAAAGAAGAAAGAAATTCTTGTCTTTTCACATCACAATTGAATTGATCGACTTGATGTATCTGAAATTCAGGTTCTTTTAATAGTTCAATGTCAATGTCAGGAAATTATACATCAGGTAAAAAAAAAAGAAAAAAGAATTCAAATAAAAAATTGCAGCCAAATAAAATAAAACACAAGTTATGTAGTATCATTCATCTCTGGCCTTGTGGACTTGTTCTTCACTGCACGCTCACGTTCATTATTGTGTTGCCCATTTAAAAACACACACTGAATGAGAATGGGAAGACGGTGATGGGATTAAGAGATAGATAAAGAGAGAGGTGTAGAATAAGCCCCTCCCTGCCCCTCTAACCGCTGGTCCCTGCCCTGTTTTTTTTTCTTTTTTTTTGGGCTGCAATGCGGTCCAAGAGTCCGAGTGGTTTCCCAGGATTCACCACTGGACGGCGGCGGGCTGTGACTGACACCTGCCCATCCCACCACAACCACAACAAGAAGAAGAAAAAGAGGCTTGGTTTCGGTCCGAACAGCCTCCTTCCTGTTTGGAGATTAACTCAGAAACAGAAACACACTCCTCCTGTGCACTCTTGGTGTTTTTTTCTTCTTTTTTTTCTGTGCTTTGTTCCTGCTCGATGATTGATCCGCGGGGCGAAGAGTGGAGCGAATATCAAGCTCCGGCAGTCAACAGACAAGACATAAATTGCCTATCTCATCTCCCAGCTTGGCTTGTGAAAGGGTGTGTGTGAATGCATGTATACGTGCAAGAAGAGTATGTGTGTGTGTGTGTGAGAGAGAGAGTGAGAGAGTGTGTGTGTGAAATCTCTTGGTATCTCTCCTAGCAGTCGTAGGCCTTTCAAGTGCATGAGGCAATATCACACAATACTTGCACAAGGAGGAGAAGAAGAAGAAGAAGAGATACAAGTGAACTATCAGAATAAAAAAAAAAAACTACTGGGTTGACAGAGAATGCCATTAAATCTGTTGATTCAGTTTTTCTTTCTGTTTTTTCGTTGTTTGTTTGATACTGAGATGAAATGTCGAAAAACGGATTGTACTGCTGATATATGATGTATATTATAATCAGTTTTTGCATTGTGTTCAATAAAGCTCTTCACTATAATGTCACCTTATAATTACAGTATACACCTTTTAGATGAGATGAGAACATGTTTATCCGTTTTATCAGTTGCTCATCCAGGGCTTTAAATGGTTCATTATTAAACTGCTGAATGTAGATGTTCCAAAATCAGCAGAAGTACAGTTTTTACCCCAAAAATTGCATAATTATACGTATAAATTTAAGCTATATAGTTAAAAGACGAAGAAAAAACAATGCGTATAGAGTAAATTTCAGCTATATGGCCAATTTGGCAACAATTAAAGCATAAAATGACTTAAAAATGTGATAATGTTACATTATAGAAGCTTATTGCAGCTTTAACGATACAAAACATGTAGTTTAAGCGAGAATTATACAGATATAAAGTGTAACGTAGTGATGAGCCCATGTTGGGATGAAGGCATGTTATTTAACAATATAAACATACATGATATAAATATAAATCTGTACTGTAATGTGGGTTAATTTGACATGAGCAGGTCCAGAGAGAGGCTGGGGGGAAAAAAACAAAAACACTGCAGGAAGAACTGAATCATTTTCTTGTCAGTGCAGGTGGAATAACAGAGATCTACTGCAGTTACAGCTCCTTCACCACCAGGTGTCGCTCTACACCCAGAAAAATACCTGCAGTGCACACACTATATAATTTAATGCTCCAGTATGGATCTGTGCAAAGACATGTTTCTAATGCGGAGAGAGCGCTGAGATAAAATCAACTTAATGGTCCCAAAGAAGGATATTAAAGTGACACAGCAGCAAACATGTACAGAAATAGATGCATTTAGAAGAAGCAGCAGTAGAAGTTAGTCAATTAAAAGTATGACTAAGGATGACTATATTGATCCCCAAAGGGAAATTCATTTGTCTGGCAGCTCAGAAATAAAAATCCCTAATGCCTGCAGGTACATGGGATATTCTGTATGTCTTCGTTCATCAAGGTGTTATGAAGTGGATGATCCCAGTTGTTCAGAATGAGTTCTATACCATCTTCAGTGTTCATCTCTCCACCGAATCCCCGAGTGAATCCATCAGGGAAACATGACTGAAGGATGTTTAGTCTGTATCTTAGCAATGACTTCATTGAGAACTGCAGCCGTGCCCATTGGTGGGATGGACACAAGTATTGTTATAAAAAAAAATGTCTTCACCAATATCTTCAGCTCACTATCAATGTTGTTGAGCAGAGAGGTGACTTTTCCCATGTTTTCAGCCAAGAGACGCTATCGGTGGAAGGCGGAGAGCCTCCATTCTCCCTGGAACAAGTTACAAGTCATTGATTTAAAGTGATACGCCAACATTTTTTTTCGTGTCTTGCCTCACTCCCGAGTCCATGACCAGCAGATAGACACCATCCTTTCGACTGTGCGTGCAGTAACAAGGGAGATAGAGCCGTATCGCCCGTAATTAGCTTAGCTCAAACGCTGGAAGTGTTTTTTTTATTATTTTATTTTATTGGTTTATTTTGGTGGGGCAATGCACATTAATGGACATATAAAAACATGTAAATGTGCCGGATTGTAGCAGCTAGTGCTAGTTTCCATCCGGAGTATAGGTAGTGTTAGCCTGCCTCCTCCTAAAGTCATCAGAGAAACTCTTCAGCAACTCTAAACGGAAACCGGCGGGCCGATCTTCGTCTCAGAGCTGACAAAACTCTCCGGTAAGGCATCTTGAGCGGTCAAATGCTGCTAACGGGACGAGATCGGTCAAAACGGAGGGTTCAAGCAAAGGCGGTTTATTTTGGTTCAAGCTAGCTACATCGAGGGTAGGTTAGCTTCCTATTTCAAAGTAAAAGCACTAATGTATGTAAAGGGAAACGGGTGTTTTATTTTGTGAAAGTAACCGGAAGTGCGTTGGTCACAACAGCTAGCTTGAGTAGCGCCGAATTCGTCCGAACAAAACGGCTACTTTCTCGCCTAAAAATGTTTGAAATGTGGATAAAGTGATATATTTACAGAGTTTAGAGCTAAAATGAAATCAGCTTCTGACTGCTGATTTCTGCTCGGGTAGGAGGCAGGCTAACACTACCTATACATTTCCAGTGTTTGAGCTAAGCTAATTACGGGCGATACGGCTCTATCTCCCTTGTTACTGCACGCACAGTCGAAAGGATGGTGTCTATCTGCTGGTCATGGACTCGGGAGTGAGGCAAGACACGGGAAAAAAAATGTTGCCGTATCCCTTTAAGGTAAAAATCCTGCAAAGTTCCTCTTTAATCTTTGCACGGCAACCAGGAAAACACTTCTTCACTAGCTGAAGCAGGGCGGCATCCTCCAGACCTGCTCCGTCGTTTTCAATGAAAGACGCTCCTCTCCTGAACAAACTCCTCTCCACACACAAGTAGCCTATCCATTGGAAGTTGACAAAACACGACAAAAACATACAAAAACACAAGAAAAATAAAGCAAAGGTTGAGTCAAAAATTTGATGCAACCAATTGAAGCGCATGATCTAGAATTCAACTTGCAGGATGGTTTCATCTCCAACAACAGACTCTATTCTACAAGACTTCCACATATTTTGCATGTAAAATGTAATTAAAAGAGTTAACTGTCAAACTAATGCAGTGGATCAAACGCTAGGCTACTTATTTACCGAAGTTAACACAGTTGACAACTAAAGTAGTAAGCACTGAAATGAACCGAGGTTAAGTATTTTGAGCCGTTATAATATCACACAAATAATATTAATAATAATAAGAAGGAAAAGAAGAACCACCTTGAATGAGTTGGACTTGGAGTTGAAAAGAAATGTGACGTCTTCTGAAAAACAGATTTTACACGTGAAGCAGTCACGTGTACGAACGTCATCTCATGTACTCTCTGTCTGTTTACAAGCGTTGGTACCTGTGTTTACTTGTTCTGTAACTTGATTCGCAAACAACTGAACAAAGGACGATGCTGTAATTACAAGTACTTCTACAACAATAGGCAACTTTAGAGTACAGCACTGGTTTATGTAATAATTTGTAGTCCTTTACCAACCTGTTAGTTCGGCCTTCCGGACAATTTCAAAATGCATTCAAACCCACGAAAATACTCAATAAATATCTCAAAATACAATCATTTCTATAAACCGATTTGTATTTTAGCGCAATAGTTCTCCAGAAACGAACATTTGTATCCTTTGCATGAATCATGTCCTTACAACAAAATAACAACAGTTATACAAGTTTACTTTACACACTGCACATAATTAGATAGATAGATAGATTAAGTGAATTAAAATATATTAGATTTATCAGCAAGTGCTAGATGTAAGTTCAATTTCAAGTTTAATGTTTTGCTTGTGGTTTCAATGTGAAGTGTGCAGAGGTTGTTTTTCTTTTATCAATGCAGTGCGTGACAGTCAAATAGGAGAGGATCCACTGTTCGGTCCAAAAAGATTAAATAAAACAAAATGTGTGTATCAGTTTTTTTTCTCAGTCAACCATCGTGTCTTCCCAGGAACTCTCAACATACTCCTGTCGTCCACACCTCAGCGTGGGCGTTGATAAACCACGAAGGTATGAAGTGAATCAACCCAGTGAAGGCGTGTTGAGCATCATGAACAGGGAGGTTATCACGCTGGTCTGAAAGAAGTTTGGCACGAGGATCTGTCATGATGCTGTCAGACCGTGGGCAGTTCTTCCTCTTGGGCAACAACAGCAGTTGGTCGGTTATAAAGGCTGCACAGTTTATCTCTGATGCAAAATAAAACCCTAATTAAAGGGATAGTTCACCCAAAATTCAAATTTCATTTCATTATCTACTCACCCTCATGTCGACTAGGGGCTGGGAGAAGTTTCAGAGTCCTCCGTGGCTTCTCTGAGTTACAGGAGGGTCCGCGCAGCAGTATTTGTCCATATGATGGTTGTCAATGGATACCAACTTTCTTCATCCAAAAAGACACACCAAAAAACATCCAAATACCTCCATAGTGCTCGTCTGTAATGTCCTTCTTGTATTGAAGCCCCGACATGAGAAATTGTTCCGCCGGGTGATTTGCACTGACACAGGAAGATCAGTGAACTGAGACACTGGGAGCTTCCGCTACAAACAAGCTTAAAATATAGACTTGTTTAATTTTTTTTCGGAACAATTTCTCATGTTGGGGCTTCAATACAAGAGGAACATTACAGATGAGCAGCATTGAGGTATTTGGATGTTTTTTGGTGTGTCTTTTTGGACGAAGAAAAGTGAGCCCCATTCACAACCATATGAACAAATACTGCAAAAACTCAGAGAAGCCACGGAGGACTCTGAAACTTCTCCCAGGCCTTAGTCGACATGAGGGTGAGTAGATAATGAGTGAAATTTAAATTTTGGGTGAAATATCCCTTTAAATTGCTACCGGGGTTCATTATTGTTTAAACATGGACGCAACCGGGTGAAGGATTACGGTTGTGGCGACCGCTTGAGGACTCTATAGTCGCCTCCAAAGACCGGAGCAGCTCCGGCCTGGAGGCGGAGCTCTGAGCTCTGATTGGCTCGTTGCCAAAACTGGTTCTTTGGAGGCAACAGAGTTGGACCAGTTAAGAACTGGTACCAGCACCAGGTTCTTTTAGCTGGAAAAGAGTTTTTGACTTTGACTGGTACTGATGCCAGACCTGGTGCTAGTGCTGGTACTTGTTCTGGTTCTGGTACTGGTTCTGGTACTTGTTCTGGTACTTGTTCTGGTACTTGTTCTGGTACTTGTGCTGGTTCTTGTGCTGGTTCTGGTACTTGTTCTAGTACTTATGCTGGTACTTGTTCTAGTACTTGTTCTGGTACTTGTGCTGGTACTTGTTCTGGTTCTGGTACTGGTTCTGGTACTTGTTCTGGTACTTGTTCTGGTACTTGTTCTGGTACTTGTGCTGGTTCTTGTGCTGGTTCTGGTACTTGTTCTAGTACTTATGCTGGTACTTGTTCTAGTACTTGTTCTGGTACTTGTTCTGGTACTTGTGCTGGTACTTGTTCTGGTACTTGTGCTGGTACTTGTGCTGGTACTTGTTCTGGTTCTGGTACTGGTTCTGGTACTTGTGCTGGCACTTATTCTGGTTCTGGTACTGGTTCTGGTACTTGTGCTGGTTCTGGTACTGGTTCTGGTACTTGTGCTGGTTCTGGTACTGGTTCTGGTACTTGTGCTGGTTCTGGTACTGGTACTTGTTCTGGTACTTGTTCTGGTACTTGTTCTGGTACTTGTGCTGGTACTTGTTCTGGTACTTGTGCTGGTTCTGGTACTTGTTCTGGTACTTGTTCTAGTACTTGTTCTGGTACTGGTTCTGGTACTTGTTCTGGTACTTGTTCTGGTACTTGTGCTGGTTCTGGTACTGGTTCTGGTACTTGTGCTGGCACTTATTCTGGTTCTGGTACTGGTTCTGGTACTTGTGCTGGTTCTGGTACTGGTTCTGGTACTTGTGCTGGTTCTGGTACTGGTACTTGTTCTGGTACTTGTGCTGGTTCTGGTACTTGTTCTGGTACTTGTGCTGGTTCTGGTACTTGTTCTGGTACTTGTTCTGGTTCTGGTACTTGTGCTGGTTCTGGTACTGGTTCTGGTACTTGTTCTGGTACTTGTTCTGGTACTTGTGCTGGTACTTGTTCTGGTTCTGGTACTGGTTCTGGTACTTGTGCTGGTTCTGGTACTTGTTCTGGTTCTGCTGCTAGTGCTGGTTCTGGTACTTGTTCTGGTACTTGTTCTGGTACTTGTTCTGGTACTTGTGCTGGTTCTGGTACCGGTTCTGGTACTTGTTCTGGTTCTTGTTCTGGTACTTGTGCTGGTTCTGGTACTGATTCTGGTACTTGTGCAGGTACTTGTGCTGGTTCTGGTACTTGTTCTGGTTCTGCTGCTAGTGCTGGTTCTGGTACTTGTTCTGGTACTTGTTCTGGTACTTGTGCTGGTTCTGGTACTGGTTCTGGTACTTGTTCTGGTTCTGGTTCTGGTACTTGTGCTGGTTCTGGTACTGGTTCTGGTACTTGTGCTGGTACTTGTGCTGGTTCTGGTACTGGTTCTGGTACTTGTTCTGGTTCTTGTTCTGGTACTTGTGCTGGTTCTGGTACTGGTTCTGGTTCTGGTACTGGTTCTGGTACTTGTGCTGGTTCTGGTACTGGTTCTGGTACTTGTGCTGGTTCTGGTACTGGTTCTGGTACTTGTGCTGGTTCTGGTACTTGTTCTGGTACTTGTTCTGGTACTGGTTCTGGTACTTGTTCTGGTACTTGTGCTGGTACTTGTTCTGGTACTTGTGCTGGTTCTGGTACTTGTTCTGGTACTTGTTCTAGTACTTGTTCTGGTACTGGTTCTGGTACTTGTTCTGGTACTTGTTCTGGTACTTGTGCTGGTTCTGGTACTGGTTCTGGTACTTGTGCTGGCACTTATTCTGGTTCTGGTACTGGTTCTGGTACTTGTGCTGGTTCTGGTACTGGTTCTGGTACTTGTGCTGGTTCTGGTACTGGTACTTGTTCTGGTACTTGTGCTGGTTCTGGTACTTGTTCTGGTACTTGTGCTGGTTCTGGTACTTGTTCTGGTACTTGTTCTGGTTCTGGTACTTGTGCTGGTTCTGGTACTGGTTCTGGTACTTGTTCTGGTACTTGTTCTGGTACTTGTGCTGGTACTTGTTCTGGTTCTGGTACTGGTTCTGGTACTTGTGCTGGTTCTGGTACTTGTTCTGGTTCTGCTGCTAGTGCTGGTTCTGGTACTTGTTCTGGTACTTGTTCTGGTACTTGTGCTGGTTCTGGTACTGGTTCTGGTACTTGTTCTGGTTCTTGTTCTGGTACTTGTGCTGGTTCTGGTACTGATTCTGGTACTTGTGCAGGTACTTGTGCTGGTTCTGGTACTTGTTCTGGTTCTGCTGCTAGTGCTGGTTCTGGTACTTGTTCTGGTACTTGTTCTGGTACTTGTGCTGGTTCTGGTACTGGTTCTGGTACTTGTTCTGGTTCTGGTTCTGGTACTTGTGCTGGTTCTGGTACTGGTTCTGGTACTTGTGCTGGTACTTGTGCTGGTTCTGGTACTGGTTCTGGTACTTGTTCTGGTTCTTGTTCTGGTACTTGTGCTGGTTCTGGTACTGGTTCTGGTTCTGGTACTGGTTCTGGTACTTGTGCTGGTTCTGGTACTGGTTCTGGTACTTGTTCTGGTACTTGTTCTGGTTCTGGTACTTGTTCTGGTTCTGGTACTTGTGCTGGTTCTGGTACTGGTTCTGGTACTTGTTCTGGTACTTGTTCTGGTACTTGTGCTGGTACTTGTTCTGGTTCTGGTACTGGTTCTGGTACTTGTGCTGGTTCTGGTACTTGTTCTGGTACTTGTTCTGGTACTTGTGCTGGTTCTGGTACTGGTTCTGGTACTTGTTCTGGTTCTTGTTCTGGTACTTGTGCTGGTTCTGGTACTGATTCTGGTACTTTTGCTGGTACTTGTGCTGGTTCTGGTACTGGTTCTGGTACTTGTTCTGGTTCTTGTTCTGGTACTTGTGCTGGTTCTGGTACTGGTTCTGGTACTTGTTCTGGTTCTTGTTCTGGTACTTGTGCTGGTTCTGGTACTGGTTCTGGTACTGGTTCTGGTACTTGTGCTGGTTCTGGTACTGGTTCTGGTACTTGTTCTGGTTCTTGTTCTGGTACTTGTGCTGGTTCTGGTACTGGTTCTGGTACTTGTGCTGGTTCTGGTACTGGTTCTGGTACTTGTTCTGATTCTTGTTCTGGTACTTGTGCTGGTTCTGGTACTGGTTCTGGTACTTGTGCTGGTACTTGTGCTGGTTCTGGTACTGGTTCTGGTACTTGTTCTGGTTCTTGTTCTGGTACTTGTGCTGGTTCTGGTACTGGTTCTGTTACTTGTGCTGGTACTTGTGCTGGTTCTGGTACTTGTGCTGGTTCTGGTATTGGTTCTGGTACTGGTTCTGGTACTTGTTCTGGTTCTTGTTCTGGTACTTGTGCTGGTTCTGGTACTGGTTCTGTTACTTGTGCTGGTACTTGTGCTGGTACTTGTGCTGGTTCTGGTACTGGTTCTGGTACTTGTTCTGGTACTTGTGCTGGTTCTGGTACTGGTTCTGGTACTTGTTCTGGTACTTGTGCTGGTTCTGGTACTGGTTCTGGTACTGGTTCTGGTACTTGTGCTGGTTCTGGTACTGGTTCTGGTACTTGTGCTGGTACTTGTGCTGGTTCTGGTACTGGTTCTGGTACTTGTGCTGGTACTGGTACTGGTTCTGGTACTTGTGCTGGTACTTGTGCTGGTTCTGGTACTGGTTCTGGTACTTGTTCTGGTTCTTGTGCTGGTACTTGTGCTGGTACTGGTTCTGGTACTTGTGCTGGTACTTGTGCTGGTTCTGGTACTGGTTCTGGTACTTGTGCTGGTTCTGGTACTGGTACTGGTTCTGGTACTTGTGCTGGTACTTGTGCTGGTTCTGGTACTGGTTCTGGTACTTGTGCTGGTACTGGTACTGGTTCTGGTACTTGTGCTGGTACTTGTGCTGGTTCTGGTTCTGGTACTTGTGCTGGTACTGGTACTGGTTCTGGTACTTGTGCTGGTACTTGTGCTGGTTCTGGTACTGGTTCTGGTACTTGTGCTGGTTCTGGTACTTGTTCTAGTACTTGTGCTGGTTCTGGTACTGGTTCTGGTACTTGTGCTGGTTCTGGTACTGGTTCTGGTACTGGTTCTGGTACTTGTGCTGGTTCTGGTACTGGTTCTGGTACTTGTGCTGGTACTGGTTCTGGTACTGGTTCTGGTACTTGTGCTGGTTCTGGTACTGGTTCTGGTACTTGTGCTGGTACTTGTGCTGGTTCTGGTACTGGTTCTGGTACTTGTGCTGGTACTTGTGCTGGTTCTGGTACTGGTTCTGGTACTTGTTCTGGTTCTGGTACTTGTGCTGGTACTGGTTCTGGTACTTGTGCTGGTTCTGGTACTGGTTCTGGTACTTGTGCTGGTACTTGTGCTGGTTCTGGTACTGGTTCTGGTACTTGTGCTGGTTCTGGTACTGGTTCTGGTACTTGTGCTGGTACTTGTGCTGGTTCTGGTACTGGTTCTGGTACTTGTGCTGGTACTTGTGCTGGTTCTGGTACTGGTCCTGGTACTTGTGCTGGTTCTGGTACTGGTTCTGGTACTTGTGCTGGTACTTGTGCTGGTTCTGGTACTGGTTCTGGTACTTGTGCTGGTTCTGGTATTGGTTCTGGTACTTGTGCTGGTACTTGTGCTGGTTCTGGTACTGGTTCTGGTACTGGTTCTGGTACTTGTGCTGGTTCTGGTTCTGGTACTGGTTCTGGTACTTGTACTGGTTTTGGTACTGGTTCTGGTACTTGTGCTGGTTCTGGTACTGGTTCTGGTACTTGTTCTGGTTCTTGTTCTGGTACTTGTGCTGGTTCTGGTACTGATTCTGGTACTTGTGCAGGTACTTGTGCTGGTTCTGGTACTTGTTCTGGTTCTGCTGCTAGTGCTGGTTCTGGTACTTGTTCTGGTACTTGTTTTGGTACTTGTGCTGGTTCTGGTACTGGTTCTGGTACTTGTTCTGGTTCTGGTTCTGGTACTTGTGCTGGTTCTGGTACTGGTTCTGGTACTTGTGCTGGTACTTGTGCTGGTTCTGGTACTGGTTCTGGTACTTTTTCTGGTTCTTGTTCTGGTACTTGTGCTGGTTCTGGTACTGGTTCTGGTTCTGGTACTGGTTCTGGTACTTGTGCTGGTTCTGGTACTGGTTCTGGTACTTGTTCTGGTACTTGTTCTGGTTCTGGTACTTGTTCTGGTTCTGGTACTTGTGCTGGTTCTGGTACTGGTTCTGGTACTTGTTCTGGTACTTGTTCTGGTACTTGTGCTGGTACTTGTTCTGGTTCTGGTACTGGTTCTGGTACTTGTGCTGGTTCTGGTACTTGTTCTGGTACTTGTGCTGGTTCTGGTACTGGTTCTGGTACTTGTTCTGGTTCTTGTTCTGGTACTTGTGCTGGTTCTGGTACTGATTCTGGTACTTGTGCTGGTACTTGTGCTGGTTCTGGTACTGGTTCTGGTACTGGTTCTGGTACTTGTGCTGGTTCTGGTACTGGTTCTGGTACTTGTTCTGGTTCTTGTTCTGGTACTTGTGCTGGTTCTGGTACTGGTTCTGGTACTGGTTCTGGTACTTGTGCTGGTTCTGGTACTGGTTCTGGTACTTGTTCTGATTCTTGTTCTGGTACTTGTGCTGGTTCTGGTACTGGTTCTGGTACTTGTGCTGGTACTTGTGCTGGTTCTGGTACTGGTTCTGGTACTTGTTCTGGTTCTTGTTCTGGTACTTGTGCTGGTTCTGGTACTGGTTCTGTTACTTGTGCTGGTACTTGTGCTGGTTCTGGTACTTGTGCTGGTTCTGGTACTGGTTCTGGTACTGGTTCTGGTACTTGTTCTGGTTCTTGTTCAGGTACTTGTGCTGGTTCTGGTACTGGTTCTGTTACTTGTGCTGGTACTTGTGCTGGTACTTGTGCTGGTTCTGGTACTGGTTCTGGTACTTGTTCTGGTACTTGTGCTGGTTCTGGTACTGGTTCTGGTACTGGTTCTGGTACTTGTGCTGGTTCTGGTACTGGTTCTGGTACTTGTGCTGGTACTTGTGCTGGTTCTGGTACTGGTTCTGGTACTTGTGCTGGTACTGGTACTGGTTCTGGTACTTGTGCTGGTACTTGTGCTGGTTCTGGTACTGGTTCTGGTACTTGTTCTGGTTCTTGTGCTGGTACTTGTGCTGGTACTGGTTCTGGTACTTGTGCTGGTACTTGTGCTGGTTCTGGTACTGGTTCTGGTACTTGTGCTGGTTCTGGTACTGGTACTGGTTCTGGTACTTGTGCTGGTACTTGTGCTGGTTCTGGTACTGGTTCTGGTACTTGTGCTGGTACTGGTACTGGTTCTGGTACTTGTGCTGGTACTTGTGCTGGTTCTGGTTCTGGTACTTGTGCTGGTACTGGTACTGGTTCTGGTACTTGTGCTGGTACTTGTGCTGGTTCTGGTACTGGTTCTGGTACTTGTGCTGGTTCTGGTACTTGTTCTAGTACTTGTGCTGGTTCTGGTACTGGTTCTGGTACTTGTGCTGGTTCTGGTACTGGTTCTGGTACTGGTTCTGGTACTTGTGCTGGTTCTGGTACTGGTTCTGGTACTTGTGCTGGTTCTGGTACTTGTGCTGGTACTGGTTCTGGTACTGGTTCTGGTACTTGTGCTGGTTCTGGTACTGGTTCTGGTGCTTGTGCTGGTACTTGTGCTGGTTCTGGTACTGGTTCTGGTACTTGTGCTGGTACTTGTGCTGGTTCTGGTACTGGTTCTGGTACTTGTTCTGGTTCTGGTACTTGTGCTGGTACTGGTTCTGGTACTTGTGCTGGTACTTGTGCTGGTTCTGGTACTGGTTCTGGTACTTGTGCTGGTACTTGTGCTGGTTCTGGTACTGGTTCTGGTACTTGTGCTGGTTCTGGTACTGGTTCTGGTACTTGTGCTGGTACTTGTGCTGGTTCTGGTACTGGTTCTGGTACTTGTGCTGGTACTTGTGCTGGTTCTGGTACTGGTCCTGGTACTTGTGCTGGTTCTGGTACTGGTTCTGGTACTTGTGCTGGTACTTGTGCTGGTTCTGGTACTGGTTCTGGTACTTGTGCTGGTTCTGGTATTGGTTCTGGTACTTGTGCTGGTTCTGGTACTGGTTCTGGTACTTGTGCTGGTTCTGGTTCTGGTTCTGGTACTTGTACTGGTTTTGGTACTGGTTCTGGTACTTGTGCTGGTTCTGGTACTGGTTCTGGTACTTGTGCTGGTACTGGTTCTGGTACTTGTGCTGATTCTGGTACTGGTTCCGGTACTTGTGCTGGTACTTGTGCTGGTTCTGGTACTGGTTCTGGTACTTGTGCTGGTACTTGTGCTGGTTTTGGTACTGGTTCTGGTACTTGTGCTGGTACTTGTGCTGGTATTGGTACCCACTTTGGTAATGGTACTGGTTTTGGCACCAGTTCTGGTGTTTCTTCTGGTACCGATTCTGGTACTGGTTCTGGTGTCAGTTTGGGTACTAGTTCTGGTACTGAGTTTAGTAGCAGTACCATTTCTGGCCGAGTTGAGCCATACCGTACCACGTATTGGAAACGCGGCTCAGAGTCCATGCTTTTTCAGTAAATCTGGATAGGACATGGATCTCCTCCCTGAAAAACCAGCTCAGCATCACTCTCAGATATCCACATTTAGTTTAATAAGTTTATTTGTATCAGGGACAATGTACAAAATAACATTAGTCTTGAAATGAGAAGAGTAGTTAGTTAGCCAGCTTTATTATTTTTCTTAAAGGGACAACGAGGAGTTTCTATTCGGTTATAAAAAAGTCTCATGTTAACTCTTTCACTGCCAAAGACGAGTTATCTCGTCTTAGCGAATCCAAGCGTAGTCTGCCAAAGACGAGATAACTCGTCTTAGCGTTTTTTTAATGGCAATGCCATGTTGAATGTCTTGCCCTACTCCTCTGTGAAGATCAGACTTGTATCATCAAAATAAAGTGCAGAAAAACACATTTGGATTGAGAGATATAAAAAATATAGCGTGTTTTTCCCCCCTCGCGGAGCGGTGCGGGTGTCTGACTGCAGCGGCGCCGCTCCGTGACACTCTGGCTGCCGGTGAGAGCTTAGGGGGCGGCGGCGGGGCTCATGGCGGCTCGGCAGCTCGTCGAAGCTCCGTGCAGCTCCGTGATACAAAGCACAAACGTTAGTAACAACAACCCCGTTGATCGCTCGTCGTTAGTCGTCAAGAGCATTTGGAAAGTCGCCAGATTTTGCGAGAAATCACTCAGATAGCAGCTTGAAAATCCCGCGATCTAGTGTGGATGAGGAGCGGACGGCGCCGGCGAACGTGACGAGGAGAGCTAAAGATGGTGGGAGTGTCTGTTGTGAGCGTAGACTGTCTGTGGCTGAGTTCAGGGGGCACGTCAGCCAGAGCTGTAGGCTGTGTGTAGATGTGTGTGTGAGACAGAGAGTGAGTGAGACCGCTGCCTGCTGACCAGAGGAAGCTGGATCTGATCTAAAGCGCCGTGTTTCGGCTACAAAAACCTGTCGAACTGATCCGCGCAGGCGCGCGCACACACACAAACACACACACACGCACGCACACGTACATGCACACGCACATGTCACGTACGCACACACACAAAAAAAAGGAAAGAAAAAGTTGTAACTCAAAGAAAAGAAAGAAAAAAGGCTGCAGTAGTGTGTGTCAGTAGCTAAATGTTTTGTCTGTTGTCATCAAAAGTCATTTGTCAGTGTTGATTTAGTTGTTGTTTACAAGAGAACAACTGTACAGATGTTGAGGCGTCACTAAAGCAAAATATAAAGGAGCCAATTGTACTGGTTCACCTGAAAATGACAGCCGACACAAAAACCTCTTTTTCTCAAGATTTTGGTGCCAAAATGGCATTTTGGGCTAAAGTAACCTATATTCAACCGCCAATTTCACAAGACTGGAACAAGATAGAAACAAACATTTTTTTTGCTGGAAACTAGAGACCGTCATCTTTCATTTGATGGGTTGAATGTGTATGTAGTAACAGTACATAATATATGGTGGGTCTACGGAAATCAGTCAAAAAGCTGGAAAATGCCTGGCAAGCTGGAGGAAGCTGCTGTGAGAATGGCTGGCAGTCAAAGAGTTAATGTGGATGAATCTCCGCTACCCACACTTGTTAATGGGCCCATTTTCGATAAATATATCGTTCTGTCTCTATCGTTATTTTGTTATTATTAGTGGCGGCGGAGATGCTGGTCGAGCCGACCAGCGTTTTTTACTTTCGGTTTCGCAACGAGTCATGAGAATAATGCAGCTGAATCGCCGTTTATGGTCGGAACTACGACGGTATGTGACCCTCTTTGAACCTCTGACTTTAATTATTGATGAATGAAATGATGACATGAGTCCCTCTTGCGCCGGTCAAAATAATTTTACGGTGCGCGCGGAGGCTCATAAATATAGTGTGAAAACGCTTCGCTTATCCAAAACTCCTCGTTGTCCCTTTAAAGCATACAAATCAGAAAGTAGGCCTTAATGAATAAAACTTCTTAAAAATTCGGTAACACTTTACTTGAAGGTATTGTCATAAGAGTGACATGACACTGTCATGAACGTGTCATAAACACTATGTCAATGTCATAACGTTGTCATTAAGTGTCATTCGGTTTTTGTAGGGTTAGGGTTAGGGTTAACCAAGTAAAGTGTTACCAAAAATTCAAATGTATGAATTTAGGTGTTGGCTTATGTTTCAGCCCAGGCTGTTGATTGGATTCCCCATGTCAATTTGATGGGTATAGGACAATCAATATATCGATGATTCGGCAGTAGGGCCTAAATTTAAATCCAATATTGGCTATGGGCTAAAAATTATATTTCCTCTTTATAAATGAAGGCAAGAACTATTGGGGTCATAGGCGGCATCACCTATTGATTTACTGTACACACATTTCCACAAATAAAAGTATTGATTAAATGGAAATCCCGATCAGATAGCAGCACATGACTAAAGGTTAGGAGTTGAAAACCAGTAACAACCATTTAAAAATCAGAATTGTTTGATGCTCAACAGCTGATTAATTATTTACTGTGACCTCAATATTTTTTTTTTAAACTAGTGTAATCATAGGCAGTCAGGTGTAGCTGAGTAAACGGGTGAAACTAATTACCCAGATTCGTATCTACAATGATCAGCCAATGATAATAAAAGCAGTTTGTCCACAGACTGAGTTTAATAAAGTCTGACAGATCATTAATCACTCAGATATTTCCAGTCCGACCTATTTACTGTGGCTCTCTACAACTTTCACTCTATTTTCATAAGCTTACGGAGTTCAAAGTTGGACTTTCAATTTGAAATTGAAGGTTCAATATTGACTCCATCAAGGTGATTTTTTATCTTTTCCGTCTCATCGTCTTGCAGTTTAAATTTCTTTCTCACATGGATTTCTGTGAATATTCTGCATTTTGGCTCATTTCCAGTGCAAACACAAACTACAAATCTGTGTCAGATGAGTACAACTGCATGGGCCACAGTTACACACTTAATTGGATAAATATACTTTTGTACATCACATTTTATTTTATTGCTATTGCTATTTTATTATGTATAGTTTGTTCTTTATATTTTAATATTTTATTATGTATAGTTTATTCATTATTCTTATACTATATGTTGTTATCGTCACTGTGTGTCTGTGTAATGCTGCTGCTGCACTGTAATTTCCCAGCTTGGAATCAATAAAGTCTATCTATCTATCTATCTATCTATCTATCTATCTATCTATCTATCTATCTATCTATCTATCTATCTATCTATCTATCTATCTATCTATCTATCTATCTATCTGTCTGTCTGTCTGTCTGTCTGTCTGTCTGTCTGTCTGTCTCTATCCAACCCTTTCTTTCTTTCTTTCTTTCTTTCTTTCTTTCTTTCTTTCTTTCTTTCTTTCTTTCTTTCTTTCTTTCTTTCTACCCCCTTTCTCTGTCCTTTTCTTTCTTTCTTTCTTTCTTTCTTTCTTTCTTTCTTTCTTTCTTTCTTTCTTTCTTTCTTCCTTTCTACCCCATTTCTCTGTCCTTTTCTTTCTTTCTCTCTTTCTTTCTTCCTTTCTACCCCCTTTCTCTGTCCTTTTCTTTCTTTCTTTCTTTCTTTCTTTCTTTCTTTCTTTCTTTCTTTCTACCCCCTTTCTCTGTCCTTTTCTTTCTTTCTTTCTTTCTTTCTTTCTTTCTTTCTTTCTTTCTTTCTTTCTTTCTTCCTTTCTACCCCATTTCTCTGTCCTTTTCTTTCTTTCTCTCTTTCTTTCTTCCTTTCTACCCCCTTTCTCTGTCCTTTTCTTTCTTTCTTTCTTTCTTTCTTTCCTTCTACCCTCCTCTATCTCTATATTATATTATATCTATGTTTATATGACGCAGTTTTAATCTATCTATCTATCTATCTATCTATCTATCTATCTATCTATCTATCTATCTATCTATCTGTCTATCTGTCTATCTATCTATCTATCTATCTATCTATCTATCTATCTATCTATCTATCTATCTATCTATCTATCTATCTATCTAGTCTATCTAAATAGTAAAAGGAAGAAGTTATTGATGTTCCTGTGAGTGGCCATAAAGAGATGAGGTAAGACGCAACACAGGATCATATTCGAGTTGGCAGGAGGAGGGAGGTGGTGGTCGCTGTGGGAGAGAGGATGTGATGCAAGAAGTAGAGAGATGGAGGAGGAGGAGGAGGAGGAGGAGGAGGAGGAGGAGGAGGAGGAGGAGGAGGAGGAGGAGGAGGGACCAGTGAGGAGCTCAGTGTTGCAGAATGGCCCGCGGCTCAGTATCAGGCTGCGTTCACCAGCAAACAGGTTTTAAATTCATTATGAGCCGGTGGAGGAGCTGTGAGGGTGGAGGGTTAGGGCTGAGGTTAGAGATGCTGAAGACCAGACCGGTGGTATATCGCTCTGATATCAACCTTTTTATTACGCAATTACTGTCAGTTTCACTGGACTCAAGTTTTAACCTGTGGGATTAAATAAGAAAATCGTACAGGTCGGTGCTCAGCGCTGACTAATAATCTGTCAGATAGAAGTTTTGAATGTGTCAGACTTTCACTCAGCGGAGGTGGAAATACGATACGGGAGGGAAGCATTGAACTTTGACTTTTATTGATCTTATTCTGCAGACTTAGATCACAAAATAAAGTATCAACAACACATTCTATTTATATTACAGTTTTTCTCTATTGGTTTGGCTCAATTCTTGAAACAGAAATTACATTCTCAAAATAACATGGACAAAGAAAAGAATGGCATTTCTCATTGATTTCATCAAATTGCAAATGTCTTAGTACATGTCTCAAGTGTCTTAGTGCATCTTTGCAAATGGTTATGTACAAGTACCCTAGAGTTAGCACAATGAGCATACATTTAGCACATTTTCCAAATGAATAGATCTTGCTGATCTAAGCTGATTAGTTGATTCTCAGTCTAATGGTTGCTCTCTCCAAAACATGTCAGCATGATTTCACTGTGTAAATCATCATATGCACAATAGTCTGTTCAACTGTCAAAATTAGTCAACATACTGTAGGCTAATACCATGAAAACCATATGAATTTCTTGCAGCATTTCATAAATTCATGACAGTAATTGACAGTCAGGTGAAATTAGAACTTGACTAACGAAGAAGGAGTTCCTACATCTCAGATGACCAATCAATCAGCTGTTTAGCTACCTGACTGGTGCTGTCTATGATTGTGAATGCTGCCAAACGCGTATATATAGAGCTTGGCTAGGGCCTGTACCTTTTGCAGTATAAACATACATACACATACATACATGTACAGAGAACTGTAGGCCTATACATTTTGTTTTTACAGTACATAATCTTGAGTTACTTTAGGCTATATGTGAATAAAAATGGTTACAATTTCCTTGGCAATATGAGTGCAGTGTGTGTGATGTCAAACTTTGGAGGCTGCTCTTACTGTAAAGTCCTTTTCTTAGGTTTTATACGTCTCTGCCATAGTGACAAAACATCTAAGCATTTTGACTTGCAGTGCTCACAGAATGCCACAGGGATGATGCATTTTGGGGGCACTGACTACTTACATGAGAAAGAAGTTTGGTTTTGACACATAAGTAAACTGTTTTGGGAGAGATATGAGGTTCTGCAGCTCATCCATGGTGTTATGCTGAACCATCCAGTTTATTTTTGGTAAAAGCACTAAGTGAATGTCTAGCCGATGTCGATCTGGCCCTCTGCGTTGTGTTTCTCACGGCCTGCCCTAGGTGGGGATTGATCCCACAACCTCCCGCACCGGAGGCGACGATGCTAACCTCTTCGCCAAGAGTTTGACAACCACTTGGTGGGTTGGTTAGCATGTCTTTTATGGGTGGAGTGAGTGCACATCCGCTACACTCACCCCCGCTGAACTCACTCCACCCAGGGCATCCGGGTCACGGCACCACTGTAGCCGATGTCGATCTGGCCCTCTGCGTTGTGTTTCTCACGGCCTGCCCTACGTGGGGTTCGATCCCACGACCTCCCGCACCGGAGGCGACGATGCTAACCTCTTCGCCAAGAGGTTGGCAACTGCTTGGCAGGTTGGTTAGCACGTATTTTATGGGTGGAGTGAGTGCACATCCGTTACAAATGCAAATGAGCCAAAAGCAATTGAGAAAGATCTTTGCCATTTTGATGGTACTGACACTTTACGTGGTAAAGGAATCTAGTTTTGAAGCATGTGTGAACAGTTTTGGGAGAGATATGCGCTTTTGCTAGTGAGCTGTAATGTTGTGCAGAACTGTAAGACTGTTTGGCCAAATGGTCTTATAGTTTTAAGAATGTAATTTCTGTTTCAAGAAATGAGCCAAACCAACAGAAAAAAACTGTATTATAAAAAATTAAGCAATACAGCAGTGTTATACTGAACAATTTCTCGTCTGCCAAGCTAATATTTAAAGGGATAGTTCAACATTTTGGCAAATTGGCCCATTGCCATAATCCCTATAGTCATAGCAGTAGGTTCGTTACCTTTAATTATCGGTGCAAGCTGTTTTTAGAACGGCGGAGCAGAGCCGTGAGCTGCTCAGAGCTACTCTACGGAGGCTCAAGGGATTTCTTGGTTTCCCTCATCAAACTCATCAAATACACAATCCAACAACTCCACAACACTCTGGTGGACAAGTTGTGAGCTGCACATTCACCACGCTATGAGATAATAACACAATGTTACCAGACAGAGTTGTTTTAGAGGTCCTTTATAAGTAAATAGTTGTTAATGCTAACGCTAGCTATGTAGCAATAGGAAAAACTTGATAAACATCTTCCGTCGTACATTAACTCATACACAACATACACTTGAATGAATGAATGAATGAATGAATGAATGAATGAATAACCAAAAGTGTGTAGGTAGAATCTAAGGCTTATATACAACAACCCCGCCTTTTGCCTTAAAAAATTATACTTGTCACAAAAAAATACAAAAAAGAGCAAAGCACGAACATTTCAAAAATTAGCCTAATTCTATCAGTAAACATAAATTTCCCATCACGAAAAAAAAAAAGAATAGCACATAGCACACAAATCTGAAAGATAACAGTACAGAATCAATAAACTTTGGGTCTTTTAAAGCTGACCAGGGTGCAACATAATTTAATATTTTCGGGACAGTTCCAGATGTTTTAACAGAAACAGTGATACTTTAAATTAGATTGAGTCTTTGGTTTGTCAAATAAAGTTCCTCTCTGGATTCAGGTTACATCTGGTGTCCATCATTTCAAACAGATTTTGAAGTTTGTTTTTGTCTTTGTACATGTATTTTAATGTAACTTTTAATCCTCAGTTTTAAATGAAGTCAAAACTTTCAATGAAACAGTTCATTTTGCTTTTATTATTATTATTATTATTAAATCTTTATTTCAGACCCAGGGGGATCCATATCACCATAAAAGCAGAATAAGATAATAAAAACAAAGACAGAATAAAAATGAAAAAAAAAAACACAAAATACAAAGTACAGAGCCTTCCCCACTATTCAGTGTAGGCTTGCATACAAACATGTTCTAAAATGGTTCCACAGTCTGGACGAAAATCTTACAGAACTGCGTACAGGATTAACCAACACATTAATAAGTTCATTCTCTGATTCTGACGCCCTACACATAAATCTGTGCATCAGATTGCGCAGAACAGCAGAGCAGGTGGGTACCCCGACACTAACAAACATATGGCTTGCACTGGAGCTTCTTGGGGCTCTCAAGCAGTAACCTCATGCTGTCATTATAAGCTACTGTAAGCTTTCTTATACTACCTTGTTTGTAGCGGCACCACAAGTGGGCTGTGTACAAAGGTGTGCAATATGCTTTAAACAATGCAATTTTTACAGATACAGAGCACATGCTAAACTTACGACATAGCATGTTTGCTTGTGCATAGAGCTTACGACGCTGCCTGTACATATCTTTATCATCAGACAAGTCATTAACAATAATATGCCCCAGATACTTAATCTCGCTGCACACACTGAGTGCAGTACCAGACAGATGGAAGTCAGGGAAGGTTGACTGTCTGTCTTCTCTGCTTCTAATAATCATAACTTTACTCTTACCAGCATTGTATTTTATGTCAAAGTCAGCACCATACTGTGTGCATGTTCTCAATAGCTGTTGGAGACCAGCACTGTAAGGGCTGAAGATGACCAGGTCGTCTGCATACATAAAGTGATTAATTAGTAGATCACCAACTCTACAACCTGTACCACATGTATTCAACATCAGAGACAAATCATTCATATACACATTAAAAAGAAAGGGAGACAGGATTCCGCCCTGGCGGACACCATTGGTCACATGGAAGGGATCAGATGTTACATTCCCCCATCTCACTCGCATTGTCTGATGCGAGTACCAGTAGACCAGGATTCTAATTAAAAAACCAGGGACCCCACTTTTAGACAATTTCAAAAATAATTTCACATGATTAACACGGTCGAATGCTTTAGAAGCATCGATGAAGCACAAGAACATGGTAGAATTATGCCTATTGTATTTCTCTAAGATTTCCTTTAGTGCAAAAATACATAAATCAGTGCCATGCTTTTGTTTAAAACCAAACTGGTTGTCTGTAGACATGATGTATCTCTCAAGTCTACTCAGTAGAACTGTCTCCAGTACCTTGGACATGACGCTGGCCAGAGCTATTGGCCTGTAATTATCTGAGCTGTTCAGCTTCCCCACTTTATCTTTAATAACTGGCACTAGCACAACAGAAATCATAGAATCAGGTAACACTCCATGAACAAAAAAACCTGTATAGCACATAGCCACCAGAGGGCACATTTTCTTACTGGCGAACTTAATATGTTCAGCTGTAATATTATCGAGACCACAGGCCTTATTATCTCTTAACTTCAGTATTGCTTCATGTACCTCATCAGAAGTAACAATAACATCATCATTAAACTCAACATTATCAACTACAAACAGATTACTCTTTACACAGTTTAACAGTTCAAAATATTGAAAAGAACTCCGACACACATTTTGTTCTTTAAAAAATAATGAAAACAGAGCGATCATTAGTATACGTCCCTGTGTGCTGCAGGTGAACAAGGAACAAGCAGCTCTGCAGGATGCAGATTACGCAAATGTTCTCAAGTGTTGATAGACGTGTGATAAAACAAGTTTTCATTTCACTTCGCTGAACATTTTTAAATGACAACGTTAAAGAAGACATCTGTGTCTTCAAAAGAGGCAAAAGCCTGCGGGGAGTGGGGGGGGGGGGGGGGGGGGGGCGTATTTATACCTTGACAAAAGTGTTATCAGTGTGAATGAGTAATGATGAGTCTAAGGTGGAGTCAACATCAATGATGATGCATCAGGAAGAAACGCAGAACGTGTTTGTCTCTTATCATTTATACATTTCTGTTCTTAGTTCTTAGTCATCGATCGTCCTGAGAAAACAAACCTGGAAATCTGTCCTCAGGGCGACCGGAGCGTAAACAGACGGCTCTTATGTGAAGTTCAGTTTTACCCTGATGACTTATATTTATATTCAGTTTCATTCTTGAGGTCTAACAATTGTGTTGAAGCGTTTTCCTCCCCCATTGAACAAACAACACAGCGCGTTTTTTCAATGAAAGTTTTATCTGACATCGAGATCAGAGAGTTTTACAGTTTCTCAGAATCAGAAACAAATACATGTTCTCAGGACTGGATCAACTGTTGAGTCTGTGGGATCAGATACCACAATAATGAGAGTAAACTATGAGGCCAGTAGTCCAAGACTGAAAACCACAGGTGGACGACATCAACAGGTTTCTGTATTAAAGGGCCAGTTTACACAAATTACTCAGGGTTTTCTGCGAACGACAACAATACATGATAATAAACATATGATAATATATGTCACTGAACTTCAGGACAAAATACACAATGTAATGTTGGACTGAAGTAACAAAAACACTTACTGGATCCTACAACAGAAACCAACAAATACAAAATTTAAAAAATAATGAAATAAGATTTAATATAAAACAAAATATAAACATGTCAGACTGGAATAAGAAAAAAATGCAAATTGCTTCCTGAAACAAAAACCATTATAAATCACAACACTACAGAGCCCCATAAGTGACATGAAAGAAAATGGATGGTACAGTACGTCTACTATTTATAGTACGAAACACTACTAACCTGTAATTAGAAAATACTCTAGATAAAAATTAAGAATAAAAGTAAATCTCCATTAGTTTAATTTAATCATAGAAAATGTTTAAAATGTATTATGTGCAAGATTATTATAGTTATTAAATGTAAAAACACAGTGTCACCTGGACCAGTGTGAGTTTCAGCTCATTGTTCTTTACATGTTGGTCCTGCAGCTGTAGCGTTTTCTGTCCATCACCTGCTTTTGTTACTTCAATCAAACAATTACAATAAAATAAATGATAAAACCCAATGTTTCTTCTAATCAAACAACTGCAATAAAATAAATGATAAAAACTAAAATATCCCATAGCCTATATTCATATTCATGTCAGGGTGTGGTTTCTCCTGGGTACAGGTCGTCGTCCTGATGATGACATCTGGTCGTCGTGGCATCAGTTCCCATAAGCGTCGACGTCGCTGCACTTACCGTATCTAAAGGATGGAAAATAACTGCTGCACCTGCACGGCTGCGGGCCACACCTGAACCTGAACCTGAACCTGAACCTGCTGCTGTGACATCATCTCTGACAACCACCTCAGTGTGGCTTTTTTTTTTATCATTTATCATTTTATTGCCTAAACTGAATTTTAAATAAACTCTGTCAGAGTCTTGTCTCTTCAGGTAAATTACAATCATTTATATCAAAATTGTTTTTTGGGCGCACGTGTGTGTGTTCATGTTAATTACTGTGACTCACTGGCCTGTGAAGAACATGGAAACACCTGTGCTGCGTTTAAGGGACCACAAGAAAAGACCTGCAGAGTATTATAATCTTAAACCTCACTCAAAACAATATGTAATTCAATATCTACTGTAAAGAATATACTATACAGTACATGCGATAATAAAACAAGAAATGCATTCTGCACTTCTGCCAACGATAATAATAACGAGGTTTGTGCTGTCACTCATGCAAGTATGTGAAGCCACAAACTGTTTCCCCTCAGGTGAACATCTACACATTTTTCTTCCTCTTCCTCTTCATGCCCTGCCCTCCTGTGCTTTCTCTCTGTTTCTTTTTAAACATGTGTGTGAAAACAGCATGTCTTTTTTTGTTTTTTTTTCTTTATTTGATTTCATCTGTGTCATAAACACAGATGTTGAAAAGTAAAACCATGCAATGAAATTCTTACTTGCATGCATTGCATTGCCTCCCTTCACATTACAATAGGATAAGTAAAAATAGATTAAGAAATAGATATTAAAAATGACATTGAAAAAAATAAATCAAAAACTGTCACATGCCTGAATTGAGCATAAAGTGCCTGAGAGCGTTTTGGAGATGAATGTAGGACAATGTGGTTAAAGTTGTTTCATGTTCTTATGAGATGTTGTTGTTCTGAAATCTCGTCACTGGATTTGGCAAAAAAAAAAGAAAAATCCCGTTGTCTTAGTATATTTCAAACAAAAACACAGTGAGTGGGTTTCAGCTGGATCGTTCCCACACAAACACACAGTCGGAGCCTCATCCACTCACTCAGCTCACGCCAGCTCAGCAGGTCGGGACAAATCCACATGAAAGAGGCTGAGGCAGTGTGTGTGTGTGTGTGTGTGTGTGTGTGTGTGTGTGTGTGTGTGTGTGTGTGTGTGTGTGTGTGCGTGTGTGCAGTGCAATGTGTACTCTTTGTTCTTGCAGCTTGACACCTTGGAGACGAGGTGATAATACCGGCTCAGGTTTTATGACTCTATGACTTTAAAACTCTGTGTCATCCATTAAAAACTAAATTGACCCTCAACGACGCTATAACATCAGGATTAATTGGAGCAATAACATTTTATGGACTGTGGACATACGATTATTATACGTACAGTAGGACTGTGATTAATCTGTGTGGGTTCACTGTGAATGACAAACGTACAAACCGTTCAGCATGCAGCAGGTTTTCTTGACTGAGTATTGATACCAAACTGATCAGAGTCACAATGTAACATGCAAAGGAAAAATACTGGAGTAAAGCTGCTGAAAAATCAATGGTTGCATCTGATCAATGTTCACCAGCTGGGTTTTTGAAGAATGCACTCAGCTGACAGGATTGTTTTATGAAAATTGGTAGTATTAACTTTATTGAACTTAAATGCATCATTCATACTGGACTTTCAAGATTTCAAGATATATTGTCATTGTACTCGTATGTAGAACGGAATTCAAGGTGCACAGTCAATGTATTTATACAGTCATGTGAAAAAATAGGACACCCTATGAAAGTCTATGTGAGTGTTTTTTTAAAAACGTATTTGGATTTATGGATATTAAATGTCAATTTAATATACTGCGAGATTCAAATAATGTCACTTAACAATTACATTTTTTGTCAAATGTAATTCTAAAAAAATTTGCAATTTTTTGGTGAAGATTAAGTTAGGACACCCCCACAATTATTCTCACTTAAAATGTCTCAAATCAAAACATCGGGTGCATCACATGACCTGAACATTGTTACTGAGCTTTTTAAACCTCAGACATTTAGTTTGGTTGAAGTCCTGACTGTTGAAGTGAGAGGGAACACCGTGGTGAGATGGACAGAGCCGTCTCAGGCCTTCAGAGAGAAGAGTGCAGCAGCTTATCAGTCTGGTGAAGGGTTTTAAAAGATCTCAAAACTATGTGAAATCAGCTGTTCTTGATGCAGATGAGTCTAAAACTGAATTATTTGGACATGTTTGGTTTAAACCAGTTGGGATTTCCTCATTCTTACCACATGACTGTAATGTTTTTTTTTATCCACCCTGTGAAGCTAAATTACTATGACTACTATTACTAATAATAACAATAATGACTGCATGATTAAAACTAATGGGGTTAATGGAGCTTAATCTTTATTTTCAATTGATTTTAATTTTCTGTTTATTAACAGCGTATTGTGAGTTGTCATGTTTTTTGTTTTGATGCCGTCAGTTTCTGCCTGTGTTTTACACTGGTGTTCATGGATATGTATTGTCTCAATCAAAAAGGCAAATAATACAATTTTTCATAGTGTATTTTTAAAATGTATATAAAATCATATATTAAGTAAAAAAGAAGAAGAAAGAAGACAGTTTCCTATTTGCAGCTTCAGATCAAGAAAAAACAAACACTTGAAAGTTTTTTGAAGCCAGAATTTTATTGACGTCTTTAAAATAAAAACGTATACATATCGTTACACAACTTCCACCATCGATGTGAATCATTACAGAGATAAACTGTTGCACAGCGACGAGCTGCTGGAGCAGAGGACGCCGTTGTGTGCGTATGTTTGTACAATAACATTAATAATGAGAAACTCCATCACATGGAGCAAAGATCTGCACTTTTCTGTCACATATTGTCGACATTTAGAGAAACTGTTGGTTGAAACTAAGACGTTACTCATCTGTCATCACCATGACAACCTGCATGACTCATCTGATGGGGGTACAACAAAAATAATACAAAACATTCAATTAAAGTCAATTCAGTAGAAACTGACTGATAGTGACTCACTATGAGATTCCTACACTTCACCCACACACTCGTCTTACTTTTAACTTCCCACTCCCCAAACTTTTTTAATTCAAATTTCTTTTAAATTGACAGAACCTCACATGATAATCTAATCAATATATCAATATGTATATATATATATAAGATACTGTGAATAAACAAGGTTATTTTCAGGTTTGATTTTTCTCATGGAAATTACATGAAAATCATCAATAATAGATATAAAAACAGAGTCAGTGAAGATTCTCCTTCAGGGAACTTCCTGTCTCTATCACAATAAAAGTCAAAAACATAAAGTAATAAAAAATTGTAAAAAAACAAAACAACAACAACATATGTTTGTTAGTGTGACGACACCCAACTTTGACTCGACCCAAATAAACTTTAACGTGTTGACGAACTGAACACAAAGATTCATAATTGTTTTTCAATCATCATCAACTATTCCTCACGTACAAATACACAACTGAAGACTTGGGAAGTTGACTTTTTTAAAATCATTTTAAGTGTAGAGGTGAGAAATAAAATCAATAAAATATGAATACGGTTTACTCCAATGAGTTTTACAGTAAGTGTTACGTAGTTACTGTCGTCTACAAAGAGCTGATGACACCGGAGCGACCGGAGCGACCGGTGAGTCCGGTACGTCGTCACACTGACAATAAATCAAAAACAATTCATATTTTCTACGACTAAATGACACTTGCAGTAGATAATACCTCAACGTACTGACATCCATCACATGGAAATCTCTCGTTCACCCGCCACCACATCAACATAAACAAAACTATAAAGAACAATTCATCAGATAACTTTAACCTCAGGACCTGAACCTGGTCTGAGCACGTTTTAACCCACAAAATGATGAGAATAACACAAATAAACAACACAAGAACCATTTATATCTAGGTAACTTGACTGTAAAAGATCATGTGACTTTGACCTGGCAGGTAAAAACACCTGAGAAAAGGTTTCGTGCCTCACAGACGAGGCAGGTGTCAAACTCTGAGTTATGGACTGATGAAGTTAATTAGCAGTGAACCCGCTGACACACATCTGATATGTGGAGGGAGGGCTGTGATTGGCTGAAACAGGTCTGAGCTGCCAGGGAGCCGTGTGTCTCACAGAGGACAGGTCCCGGCAGGTCAGAGCGGTTTGGTGACATGTGAACGTCACCATGTTCGAGCTTTGACACGAAAACAACGATCCAACTTATCATCAAACCTCTAAACGGACGACAACGGTGTCGTCGGCATAGAGGGAAATACAACAACAACAACAAAAACACTGTGTTCACTGATTAGTCTGTTTTATCTCTTGAGTTTAGCTCAGAAATTAAAGGCAGGAGGAGAAAGTGTCCTGTTTATGTTTCTATGTTGTTAATCAACTCGATTAACGATCAATACTATATTAGATACAGTCTGTATCCAGTCTGCCTCTAGTCTCTGAGCTAAGCTAAGCTAAACAGGCTAAACGTTAACAAAAAAACCTAAACATGACCGATCAGATCGGAGTCACGTGAAGGAAACTAAGGAACATTAATATTCCTCATTTACTGCCCATCACCAAACAAGACTTACTAAAACTTGTTATGTCCTCATGTACACAAGTGTTTGATAAGGTCCAACATGTAAAAACCTGTGGCTCTAAATCTGATTTCATCAAACTTATTATTCACGTTTTTATTTCACTGAGTCTTTAAAGTGCTTTTTTAATAACTTAACATCTTAATACTTTTTTGTGCCTCTATGAAGCCCTTTAAGTTGCTTTGTGCCCAAATTCTGCTTAATAAATCAAGTTTTCTTACAAATTAAACTGGGCCTGAGTGGAGAAAGGTCAGAGAATAAATGTTATTATCAAATATATTGCTCAGTTTTGTCACTGGAGTCAGTTTCTTTTATACAGGAACAAACTGTGGTGCTTCTGTTTTTGTTTTTTGTTTTTTTTACCCAGAATTCTTATTTCTCTCAGGGTTTTACACACGGATCCACAGACACAGTGAGTGAGGACAAGTTGTTACAAACGTAACAAACGAGGGAAGTTTCATAGAAACCAGCTAATGGGCACCTGGCGCTTCTGTGCAGGTTTTACGATAAAACGCCTGATTGCAAGTCAGGCGTTTTTCACCGCACACGAAACACCAGATGCTTAACTTGACAGGCCTGAAGTCGAGCTCAGAGGGAACAGAACCTAACGATGGTCCCTCTGGACGAAGACGAGCCTGAACCAACTCAGAACATTACTGTCGGGTCTCCAAAATGCCCTGCCGGGCGGACGGGCCAGGACGTCAAGCCATTCTCGGCTGCATACTCTGGCATCCCTGAGGACGAGAGAGGGAGAGGACGGTGAGACACAGAAAGACATTTCATACACTAAATGTCCTCAGAAGAATTCACACACACAATTATTCTTTTGGGGAAAACATTTATATTTAAAGGGATAGTAGCATTTTTTTTAAAAGTGGGATTGTATGATCTACAAATAGCCCCTAAGTACTTTAATTGCAGTAGCAGACTCTCTACACTCCTCCCGTTAGCAACCCCAGCCAATGGACAATGGAACTGTGTATTTTTTTTCCCACGTAAAACCTCTTTTAGGCCGCAAAAATAGGCCGTTTCTTTGGGTCCATTCACAACAATGTATGTTGTAAATCTCTGGGCAGGGCTATTATGGGCTGGCGTTGCTAACGGGAGGAGTGCAGAGAGTCTTCTACTGCAATTAAAGTACTTAGGGGCTATTTGTAGATCATACAACCCCACTTTAAAAAAAAAAAGCTACTATCCCTTTAAGGCCCAATCAAAAAGGAACTTGAATTTGGATTGAGTGCGAAACCAATTTCTTTTGGAAAAAATAACAACAACAAATCAAGACAAGGTAGAAACGCAAAACAAAAAAAAAATAGGAAAAATGTACGTTTGATTAAATGTATATTGAGTAGTAACTGTAAATTTAATTTTCGTATGTTTGCTTGGTTTTATGTCGTCATGTTTTGTTTTGTTTGTTCGTTTTGGTCAGTGGTGTTACATTGTAAGTTTTTTCATTTCAATCAATCAATCACATTTTATTCGTATAGCCCTGTATAATTGCCAGAAGGTACCCAAAGTGCTTTGCAGCAAAGCCATAAAATAATACATAAAAACACCAGCAAGTGCTACAGTGCTGCAGGGTGTTCAAAGCCTTCTAAAAGTTTGTCATTGCCTTTTAAAAAAATAAAATAAAGTAAATGTCAACAGGACTGCAGCAGACAATCCTTTACACAAGATAATAAAGCTGCAATCAGCGCCGGCCGTTAATGTTTGTAGCTGCAGGTTTTGGGCGTTCCAGGTTTTATGAGTTTTAGGAGCAGCTCAAGTCCCAACGACGAATTTGTGTTTCACGGTGAAACTTTCCGATGAAATTCTCAGTTTTCATAGACAAGCCTCGTTAAAATGTCATGAGGGGTTTTTTTTCCTGCTGGGAGGTGGTAAATCAAAGCAGAGAGAGGACGTGTCTCTTCCTGTCACCTGTTGGTGGTGCTACAGCTATAATTGAGGCCTGGTATGCAGCGCGGCCCCCGGGGGCCTCGGCGTTCCTGATTCAGGTGTGTATCTGTGATGTGATCGGCTCCATGTTGTCACACATGGCTCAGTTTCCAGCTAATCTCTGCCTCGGGCTCCGCGCCAACGCTCGCACACTAACGGTGACCTGTTTATCATTCTGTGTTATATCAGATAAAAAAAAGCAGCCGAGGTTCAGGTGTTCCTCCTCCGTCTGAACACGGCGTTCCTCCTAAGCAAGACGTGAGAACGTTTCACAAACGAGTTGAGTAAAAGCTGGTTTAGTGGTGGGGTTGTTCAACTCCACTTATCTCCATTATGCAGAGAACTTGGCAACCGCAGCGGCTCAAATTGCTCCGCGCGGCTCTTCAAAGACATACCAGCATGCTCTGCTGCAGCGAAACAATAACACAGTCTGCAGAACAACGGGCAGGGAGAGGTCGGACCCGCGTGTCTCTGTGAATCTAAAACCAGTTACATTTTGTTTCAAGTTCACAGCCGTTCATCACTTCTTCCCTATACACATCGCTGGCGCCGTGACAACCTGAGCCTCTCTCGTAACGAGTCAGTCCATGTCCTCCGGCTACAACTGATGGAGCTCAGCGAGAGAACAGGACGACTTCACGGTTCCTGCCTCAGCAAAGTGGATCTCAGTCGACCGTGTTTCCTCCAGAGGTGTAACATGACGGTGACGCCGCAACGTGTTACACATCGTTACAAAACAAGGCGTGAAATCTATCGAGGTCATCGACTAGTAAATAAAAATGAAACTTTTTGATCTAGTTTTAAATGAGAGATTGTGCGGGTGAAATAACCTCAGCTCAGCGTAATAGAAACATGACATGATACAAAATGAGAAAGAAAAGAAACTTTCAAGGATCTTTCCTTATTTTAGAGGTTTATATTTCTACTGCCAAACAACCTGGTCAGATACGACAGCAACTACTCTGAAACACATCAAGTCTGTCTTCAAGAAAGCAGCAACCGATGCATTTTCATTGTTGTATTATCCTCATTAAGTTTAATATTTTAGACCATGATAGCTGTTATTTGATTTTTTTTTTTTTGATCTAGTTTTAAATGAGAGATTGTGCGGGTGAAATAACCTCAGCTCAGCGTAATAGAAACATGACATGATACAAAATGAGAAAGAAAAGAAACTTTCAAGGATCTTTCCTTATTTTAGAGGTTTATATTTCTACTGCCAAACAACCTGGTCAGATACGACAGCAACTACTCTGAAACACATCAAGTCTGTCTTCAAGAAAGCAGCAACCGATGCATTTTCATTGTTGTATTATCCTCATTAAGTTTAATATTTTAGACCATGATAGCTGTTAGACGTTTTTAGGTGGTTCTGAAGGGCCTTCAGAAACGACTTTAGCAATGGCGCTAATTCTGGCATATTTACATTGATGCTTATGGCTGATATGTTTAATAATGTGCATTGTCCCGACTCAATTAAGAAAGAAAGAAAGAAAGAAATGAGAATTAAATTAAAAAAGAAATAAATAAATACTCAAAATAGAAAGAAATATGGGAAGAAAGAAAGAAAGAAAGAAAGAAAACACAAAACAGCAAATTAAGTAAGAATGAATGAGGAAAGAAAGAACAAAGAAAGAAATAACAAAGAAAGAAAGACAGAAAGAAACAGTAAAGAAAGCACAAAGAAGGAAATGAGAATTAAATTAATAAAGAAAGAAAGAAATACTCAAAAAAGAAAGAAATATGGGAAAAAGGAAAGAAAGAAAGAAAACACAAAAAAATTAAAGCAGATATCAGTGGAATGTTTTTGTTAATATAAGTCCTAAATAGTCCTATTTTCCGTCAGCAATCACTTACATGAAGTATTTCAGCCTAAACACGAGTCTCTCCGTCACTCTGCTCTGCTGTAACCCGAGGAGAAAATTTTCCTTGTGGGATACAAGTGTTATCCAATGAGGAGAGAGAACGGCATGAAGGGCGTGTGTGCAGCCAAGGGATGCGCGTGAATGTGGTGACGTAGCACGAGGACCAATTGATGCCTGACAAGGGCGGGGGCTGCTAACTCATGGTGCGTTCAAAGAAAATCGTACTTTGTGTTTTTCCTTCCTGTGAAGTCATACCAGTTCGATCTGGTACGAGTTCACGGGTCGGAAGTTACGAGTGGCCGTTATAGGGAACTTTCACAGACAACAGGATGGTAAAAACACGAGCTACGGGTTACCTGGAACGCTACCAAGTCGTAGTTGTGACTTGAAGCTGTAACTTACGGTTTCAAAAGCCTGCCTTGAACGCAGCATTAGCCGAAACGGCCGTGAAGCTGATATCTGCTTTAAGTAAGAAAGAATGAATGAGGAAAGAAAGAACAAATAAAGAAACGAAGAAAGAAAGAAAGACAGAAAAGAAAAAAGAAACACAGGAAAGAAAGCACAAAGAAAGAAATGAGAATTTAATTAAAAAAGAAAGAAATACTCAAAAAAGAAAGAAATACAGGCAGAAGGAAAGAAAGAAAGAAAGAAAGAAAGAAAGAAAGAACGAGAGAAAGAAAACACAAAACAGCAAATTAAGTAAGAAAGAATGAATGAGGAAAGAAATAATGAAGAAAGAAAGAAAGAAAGAAAGAAAGAAAGAAAGAAAGAAAGAAAGAAAGAAAGAAAGAAAGAGGGGCGACCCACCATGGTGTGAAAGTAGCTGCCCATGTGCAGCAGACACTCCAGCGTCTCCATCATCTGCTCCTGGCGGAGCATGTGGAGTCTGGTGTGAGTGGGCGACTTGCTGCTCTCCAGTTCACACACTGTGGCCTTCAGAGCCAACGACGCACACTGAAGGACACTCATCCCTGAGGACACACAACATCTGGATCATCATCATCATCATCATCTGGACGTCCTCTCTACTTTTATTCTTCTTTCTGTTATTTATGTGTTCATGTTAAAGTTCGTCATAATGATAATAATGTTTTAACGTACCAGTGTTATCGATGGCTTCAACATCCACGTACACACCATCCACCATTGTGTGTTTGAGAACCTTAAAGAAAAAACATCTACGATTGAGTCATGTAAACATGGCCGTTTTGAGAAGTTGTTGAAGCACAGTTAAGCTTAAATATTTCAAAGTTTTATGTGAAACTGTTTCTTTTTAATAAAGTTGTGAATTTAGAAGTGCAAAGTTTTTTTTTAATTTTTTTTTATTGTGGTATCGAATGAGTATCGAGAATCGTGGAAGTTCACTGGTTGTGTTGGTATGAACTGCTGATACTCATGTATCGTGACAAGCCTGGTCCTAGATGTTCATGAGCCCTATGGGATGGATGCACAACCTTCAATTAAGTCACACCCAGCTGCTCTGGCAGGTTCACTAAATGTTCGGGGAATGTAAAGAATTCAAAGAAGACCTGAGGACAGAGCAGCTGTCTCCAGGCCGGCGGCAGTGAAGGTGTCCTCACATCTGTGTGCATTGTCTTTACTGAACAACTGGAGCTCATGATTGTCTCTGCTTAAATTTCATTGTCACGTAATCTGTTGCTCGTTGTGCTGATTCAATGATCCACTGCATATTTTCACAAATATGGAGGCCTAAGTAAGTTTTTCAATTGCTACATAGCTAATGTTTGCATTAACAGCTGTTTGTAACTGTCTCCAGATGTGGAAAGAAACAATATTGAGTATTTTTTCTACTCAAGTTAGCATGCTACTAGCTAGCCCCTGCCATGCTTTGTCACTGTACGATAGCAACTCATGTAGATCCAATCTGAACTGGTTAAGTATTTTAACCTCTTGTCATAGTCCTGATGCTGTAGTTTTGTTTCTATTTCTATCTTTTCTTTTGTTCTTGTTAGCATGCTAACCAGCTAGCTTCAGGACAGTCAAACCGTCTCCTCATTTTCCGATACCGAGTCACTCTTTGCGCTGCTAAGAGCATAGGCTACATGATAAAAACTAATGTTAGCTGTGTAGCATTCCAAAAAAAACAAACTAATAGCTCCTTTAAACCAAAGTTGTTCTAATCTAAAATACTTGAAGACGGGTTTTTGTCGTACATGGTTCATGTTGTGTAAAGACCATGATACCACAGCCTGCCTGGCTCAGCTCACGTGTCTTTCACGCTAACAGTGGAAAAACACCCGACAACATCTGCTCTACTGTACAGTGCGTACCTGAGCTGAGCTATAAAAGTGAACGTGGAAATTTTTGTAGGAATCATAATGACAGGTTTCTGTGGCTGCAGCTCAGCCTCACGTACAAAAACCTGCAATAAATGCCGTCTGTCGACGTCTCACACTGACACTACTGACACATGTCAACGGAGTTAATAGCTAGAGGATTACAATAAATGATATGCTGTGCACAGCTCTGTCTTACAAAACCGGCTACGTTAGTTTCTGTCAGAGCTTTTTTAACGTCTCAGACGTTTGAAGATTTTTTTATTTACCGACGTCGGCACAGATGAAACTTTGACAAATACACAAAGACTTGAACGACCTGTCCGTAAGGACCAGAGCCAACAAAAAACATGGCTTCCGATAGCTTTAAAACAAACGGGATGGCGTTGCTAGTTTTAAGTAAATATTATCTTGCACTTGACAAATGTTTGTGAACGGTGAGCTGCACAAGTCACGAGATGCATCATTCGCTTGTGTTAGGCTATTGGCTTACGATATTTTGTGTGAAACAAACAGCAGAGTGATGATGCTTATGGCCGATATTTTCATGAATGTGCATTGTCCTTACTCAATAAATTAAGAAAGAAAGAAAGCACAAAGGAATCAAAAAAAGAAACAAATACCGAAAGACAGAAATAATGATTAAATTAAAAGAATAAATAAATATATACTCAAAAAATAAAGTCTCCCCCAAAAACATAACTCTGACCTCCAGGACTCGGATGTAGCCCTTCTCAGCGCTGAGGTGGAGGCAGGACTTCCCCAAGTTGTTGGTGGCGTTGACGTCGGCGCCCATTCGGATCAGGTCCGCCACCATCAGGTGGTGATTCTGATTGGCCGCATGCAGGAGGGCGGTCTGGGAAAACAACGGGCCCTAACATCAACCATCATCCAGGAACAATGTGTACTTTCAAAACACCATGAAATTGCTGAAATTGTTCCCCTGTATGACTTAATTTAAGGAATTTTGTGGAATTACAAGCTAATTGAACATGTTTATTAAGCAGCTTTATGATGTGAAGTAGCTATATGAGACATATGAACAAAACCTCTGAAGCAGAAATTCAATAAATGTTTTGCACATTTACATTATTATCTTAATACTTTTTATTGCTCACTATAAATAAAAATAAATTAAATGTGAAACGCACCATCCCATCCGAGTCCTTGAGGTCCAGGCTGTTGAGTGCTGCCATCCTCTCAGCGATGGCGTAGCCCAACGCCCTCTTTCCCACACATGCCACTTTATGGAGAGCTCTGAAAGACACAAACACAATCCAACAACTTATTGAGACACATGACACATGAGGAAACACACGATCACAACAAGGTTAACGGCTCTGAATCTGGGTTATAACTGTAGTTAGTGTTTGTTCAAGTAAGATGAGACACTGGGACAGGACCACAAGAAGCCTGCAGCTCCTCCTGAACCACAACAGGCCTTTATTCTTTTACTTCTCTACAATGGACAGGAGTTGTTTCAGAGAGAGAAGCTCAGGTGTTCAGTTACATAAATGTCTCAATGTTTCAGTGAAGCGGCATGAACGACACCAACAGCTTTAAACTGAAAAAGCTGAATGGAATTTAACTAACACCAACTTTAGTTTAGAGTTTTTGTACAGTTGCATCTGTTCCCTGTGATAAAAGCCTATAAGGATGTTTTATACATGAACTGAGAGCTGATATGATGATGTAATCCTGACACATTGGAGATAAAAACCATAGAACTTATTACAGAGGAGCATAAATAAAACCTATAACATTAAGTATTATATATGAAAGAATAAACTAAATCACCTCAAGTTCTAGCCATTTGAAACGTAGTCTTCAATTGGATTGTACTAACAAGATTTAACTTTTAAACCCAGGTACTTAAAAAAAAGTTTAAGTCCTTTAGTTTAAAATCCTTTTTGCACAAAATTTGTTTGAAATAAAGAAAAAATTTAACTAAACCTTTGAATTCGATCATTTGTAATGGTGCAACTGAGCTAGGCTTCATTTTAAACCTGGATTGAATCATTTTAAACCTGGATTTAATCATTTTGACCTAGTTTTAATATTTTTTTACTAACTCCTCTCAGATCTGATGTCAGATTGAATGACAGCATGTTGGAGCAGTGCAGCCTTAATAGTTTCACATTGCACAAACAGGATATAAAGCAGAACAGCAGAACCACAGGCACACATTCTTCTTTCCTGCCTAAACCTGACACCTCCATCCCCCATAATGCACCTGAACTGCAGTCTGTCTGGTTGTGGTGATGACCTACTGTAGGTGTGTTAGTGGGAAGTGTAACCTTATTATCTTGTGCTACTCAGCTCTGCACAAACTTACGTCTTTCCCTGTGCGTCGGCGGCGAGCAGCACGGCGTCAGAGATCTCCCTCAGCTGACTCTCCTCCTTCTGCAGCTGAGTCCAGAAGAACGCAGAGCTGTTCACGCTCCAGTCCTGGTTCTGGGGGTCGAACCACTCGTCCCCTCTTCCGCCGCCGTCTTGTCCCACGTTCATGACGCTGGGATGCTGATGGCCGCCAGCAGTGGCGTGCTGCAGGAAGTCTGGAGGAGACGGGGCCATGTAGTACTCGGCCGCGCCCGGGGAGTAGCTCATGTAGGACGGAGGGCTGGGGATCATCTCGTCTGACTCTTCGCTGTTGTAGCCTGCACAGCAGAGGAAGGAGGACATTTTTAACATATATTTCATTCACAATTTTTTTTTTTTTGAACATTCTGTTTATTTAATTTTTTTCATATTCAGGGCAAGTATTTGAGTAACACATTTTGAACATATTTTTCAATCCAAGCCCCCCTTCCACTCCCTCCCCCCCATTTCCCACTACTGGTATATGTGTTTATAAAGATATACTTAAATACAAAATATAGTACAATAGGATCATGACATAACATAGGTAAAATAAACAAAAATAATAAATAAATGAATAAATAATAAAACAAAACAAATGAAGATACATAGTGAAAATGTATAGATAAATTAATAAAAGCAAAAGTCAAATAAAATATAGATACAGCTCTGGAAAAAATTAAGAGACCACTCCCAAAATGACCAGTTTCTCTGGTTTTACTATTTATAGGTATGTGTTTGAGTAAAATTCAATTTTTTTTGTTTTTGTTTTATTCTATCAACTACCGACAACATGTCTCCCAAAATTGAAAAAAAAAAATATTGTCATTTAGAGCTTTTATTGGCTAATGACTAAACTAGTCTAAATAACAAGAAATATCAAGTCTTTTCAGACCTTGAATAATAATAATGCAAAGAAAACATGTTCATATTTATTCCTAAACAACACAGCAAGAATATTTTAACTTAAGGAAAAGAAAAGACTGGTTGATATTGAGACGCAAAGAGAAGCACTACCACTTTTGTCCATAGGGGTCGCCAAAATCAACACAAAATGAAAGTTCTTTGTAGTTGCTTTCACACATGTTCCCTGTCATGTTGCCTAAATACAGTAATAGACATGACTTAGGTAAACATCTTCCCCCAAAAATGTTGTAATTTTTAGTACTAATTAGTTTTAGGAATTTTAGGAAAACCATGAGAAGGATTTACATTTATGTCCTTACGTATGAGTATTTGCTCCTAGTTTTGAGCTTGACAAAGAATCTAATTAATCTCCAAGCTTGTGATGATGTAGTTGAATGGTGTGTTCTCCAAACATGCAACTATTCATCTTCAGAAATATTTCACACCTAATTTCCCCTCCCATTTCAGTTTTACATGTGAGGTTGGATTCTTCTTCTCTCCATTATGGCCATATATTATTCTATATTTCTTTGAATTGTTGATTCCAATTATGGTTTAATTACTATTCCATTTTTATCGAGGTTTACATTGTGTTTTTATTTCTTTGTCAAAAATGCCCCTTATGGAACCGCTTATGGACCTCTGACACACATCGTAATAGGGATTGGCAGGCTTACATAACATTTTCAAAGGATGAACTGTGACCATGGACTGATTCGAGTTAACTTGCTGTACTTTTTTGTTGTTGTTTGTTTTGTACTATAGTTCTTTATGTTTTGTTTTGTTTTTATTTAATTTTATTTATTTTTCCTTAATTTCCTTGATTGTCTGTTCTGAAACTTTAAAAAATAAATAAAAAGATAATTGAAAAAAAAAAAAAAAGCTCCTTATTTGCAGATATCTGAAATGATCTTGATTATTTAATCTCCTGGAAACTCATAGAATTGATGTTTTTTTTGTTTTTTTAACTTTTTTTTCTGGCTGTCCATATTGGGATCCATTGTTTTTTTTTAATAGCAGCTGCACAAATGTGGATCTCACCAGCTGGAGACCAGTCCGGGGACACAGGAGCGTCAAAGGAGGACAGGGTTTGGGACGGGGAGTGGTAGGTGTTGCCCATCCTGAGATCCTCCTCCAGCACCTCCACGATGATTGCCAGCTCCTCCAGGCTCTTCGTGGGGCGTTTCATCTGTGGTAAAAGGAATGTGGAATTATATGAACTGCTGCCCGGAGCTCTTATTTGATTTATAGCTCTCTATAAAACTACATGAAGCATGAGGAGGAGCAGAATGAAACCCCCTCCGGCCATAACCGGGATCTGTGTGTTTTTCAACACTCACCTTGGTGGTTCGGCATCCTGAGCGAGTTTTGACTCGTTTCTTTTCACCTATGGAACAAACAGCCAAGTTTCAGTCTGACACAACAAGAGCAGTGTGTTGTTTACCCACAAAGTGGAGCTGAGAGCTGGCATCAGAATGAACCTAAAGGCCTAAAACGACTGGTTCAGTCAATCACTAACTGACAGGATGAACCAAAAAGATAACTATTGAAATCTATTATCATGGAGAAGAAGAAGAGTTCACTGACCTTTGGCTCTTTTGCTGCCTCCCTCCTGTGTTCAGGAAGAAAGAAAGAAGACACAAACACAACACAAAAGTTGTATCAGCACAAGTTGTTTTCATGAACATTCAAAGTTCATCATGTCGACTGTCTCCAGTGGTGGACAGTAACAGAGTAAATTTACTTGAGTACTGTACTTAAGTACATATCCAGAGGATTTGTACTTTACTTGAGTATTAGATTTCTTTGGTACTTATTACTCTTACTTGAATACATTTCCAAGACAAATATTTTTACTTTTACTCGAGTTAATTTCTAGGAAGGCTGAAATGTACTCGTTACTTTCAGGTCTGCTCTTTTTTTTTTTTTTTTTTTTTCTAAAATCCTATTGGACACAAGCTGTGTTTGTCAAAGAAGGAAACCCTAACCCCTAAAAGCAGCACATCAGTGCAGCTGCTTTCAAAGAGTTCATTCTCAGAAACAAGAGTTAAAAGCTCCTTAAATTCATTTAGAAAAAATTATAGTAATTCATTGATGTGAAAAATAAGAAATATACTCTTACTCTTACTTTTATTTAAAGTAAATTTAAAAGCATGTACTTTTGGATACTTAAGTACCTTTAAGGCAAGTACTTTTTTTACTCTTACTTGAGTAACATGTGGACTGAGCTACTTTTACTTGTAACGGAGTAAATTTTGACCAGTAGTATTTGTACTCTTACTCAAGTACTGAGGTCGAGTACTCTGTCCATCTCTGACTGTCTCAACAGGTTTAAAGTTCAACACCACAGCATCATCGACATAAACATGACGTTCAGACTCATGTTCTGCTCTGAGCTGATGTGAAAGTATATTTTATAACTGGTGCATTATTCATAATTTATTGTTGGACATTTGAATCAGATAATTAATGTTCATATTAAAACATTAATGTGATAATTTCCTAATAAAATTTAGATTTTTTTTTCTAACACAAATTTGATGGATTTCACTCATGTAGAAGCAGGTTTCTCTAAAAAAAAAAAAAAAAAAAGTTCAGATTTTGTTGTGAAATTTCTTCCAGAGTAAAATGACTCTCATTACTTGTCATCACTATGTTGTAACAGTATTTTTTTTTTTTTTCGATTGCTTCGGTTAACTTAAAATCTCCAGTGATGTTAATACATGTTGTTTAGATTTGCACCAGAGACAGAAAAGGAAAAAACTAAACAGCTGAAAACTTCCATGAGTCCATGAGATTTTTGTTTTCAGACGTGACACAACCAACCAACCAACCATCCATCCATCCATCCATCCATCCATCCATCCATCCATCCATCCATCCTGGTTGGTGTAACAGAAAACCAATTGTGTGTATTCAGTGCTGATTGTTCTTCCCACACTGATGAAGATCTTTACCTGAAGCTCTGCAGGTTCCCATCCTTGGGCGCGGCGGATGTTTTTCAGCAGATCCCTCACCGGCATCTTGACCCGGACTCCCAGGTAGACCTTATCGCCTTCGTACAGGGAGCACTGAGCGCCTGGAGCACAAACACACACTGATGATGAGACCTCAGGGCCGAGATGTGGTCAGGCTGCATAGACCAGGACTATGGAGCATTATGGACTTTTTATTGGCCTGGTGTATGAAATGTTATGTACAAATAAAGCTGCATTGCCCTTTTGAATTGTTTTTGAATGGTTGAAGATTTTGTCCCCGTCTGCCCAGACCCAGAGTTGGAGCATAGACGTAGGATAAGCTCATATACGTACGTACGGAAAAGCACCATCTTACTTTTACTATTCAATTCCATTTTATACTACAGTATATTGCCCTCTGCAATGGATCCCTCTCTCTTTCTGGTGACTTTTCTAACCATTATCCACAAAGAAATTTGTGCAAAATAACCAAATAACCAAGTCCACTTGCATTTGGTTTAAATTTCTTTGGGGATAAGGATGACCTGGACAAATGAGAATATTCACAGGCTTTCCAACCATTATGTCTAGACTTGAGGCCTCGGCCTGGAACAGGGGTCAATTTAGATCTGAGACTAGCCTACAGATGGAAATTATAGCTCTAAAGCTAAATCTGTCTTATTTACAATAATGTTATTGGATTCTCATGAATATGCACAGTCCCATTACAAATAAACGAATACATGAAATAAAAATGGTTATAATGCGACCAATAACATCATATTTAATCCCATCAGGAAGCCTGACACAATAACAGTAGGCTATGAGTCAATAATAAATGACGTAAAATGACTCTGCAACATTTTTATTGTTATTTCTAGGTAAAGTTACGTCACTGATATTGATAGCCTATCACTTGGTGTTGAGGTGTTCCTACCTTTCCTACCACCACCACCACCGCCGCCGCCGATGCGCACGTCCTGGACTTCGTAGCCCGGAGGAGGTGAGTCGGGCTCGGATAAACCGGCCAGGGTTTCCCCGGGGAGCGGAGAGAGGTCGGCACCGTCCACCGCCTCATCGCCCACGTCTGTCGAGTCCCGTCTTTTGAATCTTCCCCTCATTGTGTTGACAGCAGCCGCCGAGGAAACAGATGGATGAAGGTACCGCGAACACGGGCCTGATTGAATCCGACACCGAGAGTTCAAAATAAGAGCCTGACTTCCTCTCTGTCTGTCTGTCTATCTCTGTTTATCTCTCTCTCCTCCTCTGTGACTTGTCCAGGTGAGAATGACTTGTTCTCTGCGAGGTACCTGAGTCTAGGCTGCAGGGAGCAGGCGGGGGAAGGCCACGCCCACTTACACAACAGGTACAGTCTGAACACCCACATCAGCAATAGTATGTAGAGAAAGAGAGAGTGAGCTGTGAAACGACGGTTTTTTTTTTTTTTTTTCAGCTTTTTTTTTTTTTTTTTTTTTTGCTTTTATTTGATAGTGATGACAGTAGAGATAGACAGGAAATGGGGAGGCAGAGAGAGGGGGAATGACACGCAGGAAAGGTCTGCCCGACGCGGGATTCGAACCGGGGACGCCTGCGGCGAGGACTGTAGCCTCTACATGGGACGGCCGCTCTACCCACTGCGCCACGCACCGCCCGACGGTTTTCAGTTCATATTTTTAACCTCCACCTTTTTATTTTCTTTTCTTTCAATGAACTTTATTGAAAAAGGTTGTACATAACAAACCATTGTACATAGAACAGCAGACAGGTGCTCCAATATATATGTATCACATCAAATATAAATAAATAATAAATAATTCACAGTAAAATAAGGTTATTATTAGTAATGCCAGTAAACTTAAAGTGATAGTTCACCCAAAATTAAAATTTCACTCCTTATCTACTCACCCTCATGTCGACTAAGGGCTGGGAGAAGTTTCAGAGTCCTCCGTGGCTTCTCTGAGTTACGAGGGGGTCCACGTAGCAGTATTTGTCCATACTATAATGGTTGTCAATGGATACCAACTTTCTTCGTCCAAAAAGACACACCAAAAAACATCCAAATACCTCCATGCTGCTCGTATGTACTGTAATGTCCCTCTTGTATTGAAGCCCTGACATGAGAAATTGTTCCGAGAAAAATTAAATAAGTCTATATTTTAAGCTTGTTTGTAGCGGAAGCTCCCAGTGTCTCAGTTCACTGCTCTTCCTGTGTCACCGGCGGAACAATTTCTCATGTCGGGGCTTCAATACAAGAAGGACATCACAGACAAGCAGTATGGAGGTATTTGGATGTTTTTTGGTGTGTCTTTTTGGACGAAGAAAAGTGGTATCCATTGACAACCATTATATGGACAAATACTGCTGCACGGACCCCCCCTGTAACTCAGAGAAGGCACGGAGGACTCTGAAACTTCTCCCAGCCCTTAGTCGACATGAGGGTGAGTAGATAATGAGTGAAATTTGAATTTTGGGTGAACTATCCCTTTAACCCTCCCGTTGTCCTTATGGGTCCTTTTTCCCTTCCTTCTTTCCACAATCCTTATTCCCTTCATTGCTTCCCTTTGTCCTTACTTTCTTCCTCCTTTGATCCAATTGACCTGATCTGTTTCCTCCCTTCTTTTCCTTTGTCCTTCCTTCCTTCCTTGACCCAGGAGGGTTAAAAAGGTTGGGAGGATAATAAATAAAATGAATAAATAAAATGAAAAGAAAGGGGAAAAAACAACAACAGAAAAACAAACAAAAAACAAGGAAACAGAATGTAAATACATTATTCTTCTTTTAAAAACCTCTCGTATACTGTACATCTGTGGATGTGGCGCTTTATTTAGTGTCAATTAAGGGATTTCATGTAGGGGAGACCGGGGTTGGTTGTAACAAAGGGATAGTTGTAACAGCATCACTTTTACCAACAAGGGATAACATTAGAGTGATGTAATCAATCGCATGTGTTATCACTCCCTCACTGATATTGCATATGGATTTGAATGGCTCTATGAAGAAGTGTGTAGGTTTTACAGCCCAAAAACATTTTTTTTAGGTCAGAAACTAATGTTTTAGACCAAATCCAAGTTCTGACTAGTATCGATACCATTGCCGTTTGAATTAGGTAACTTGTATAAGATGAAAGAGCAGGTTCTTAGGTAAAATGTGAGTCATTTCATCAATGTTTATATCAAACCACCATGCTGGTACAGCTCGTCAAACAATGACTGACAGGGGTGGGGATGGTTGTAACACCTTTTATCTTTGTTGTTTTATTAAGTGTCATTAAAGGGACAACGAGGAGTTTCTATTCGGTTATAAAAAAGTCTCACGTTAATGTGGATGAATCTCCGCTACCCACACTTGTTAATGGGCCCATTTTCGATAAATATATCGTTCCGTCTCTATCGTTATTTTGTTATTATTAGTGGTGGCGGAGATGCTGGTCGAGCCGACCAGCGTTTTTTACTTTCGGTTTCGCAACGAGTCATGAGAATAACGCCGACTACGACGGTATGTGAACCTCTTTGAACCTCTGACTTTAATTCTTGATGAATGAAAACATGAGTCCGTCTTGCGCCGGTCAAAAGAATTTTACGGTGTGCGCGGAGGCTCATAAATGTAGTGTGAAAACGCTTCGCTTTTCCAAAACTCCCCGTTGTCCCTTTAAGTGTCACCATCTTTCCTGGAATTTTACCCAGATTATTAGCTGCTTCTGACCTCCTGCTGAAGGTTTCCATCATACACACCCTTCAGAATATGTTCTTTAATACAGCTTTCTAATGGTACAGTAGGATCCACACCACTGTCACGACTTATTTAGCCGTGATGGGTTTTTTTTGTTCATACTGAACCACAGGAAGATGCTTTAGTGTTGGAGCATGCACAATAAACTTACATAGATCTATATTTTTTGGTTTGGTCTCAGTTTTTAGTTTTTAATCTCACTGTTACAATTTACCCCAGGTTGTGGCACTGGCACTCCTTGCATTTGACATCAAATAGTGAATTCTGTGATATAGTTTAAGACGTTCAAGGCACTGCTACTTGTAGTGGACAAATGAGGGTATTCTGTGTCAAAATTTGAGAGCCCTACCATGACCACTATGCAAGTTATAGGAGCTGAGACAAAAAATGTTACAACCATCCCCGGTCTCCCCTACTACTCTTTAAACTTCATGCAAGAAACTTATAAAGTTGGGTGGAGTTTTGGAGTATTTGCATTTGTGTATGTGAAATGTGCCATACAAAATGAAAAGGTTTGTAATAAAGGTGATGTCATTTTCTCCATGGACAAAATACATTATCACACTTCTACAGTCAATTAAGATGTTTATCTTGATTTTACACACTAAATATTGTTCAAGTTGAGTCCAGAAATTGATCCAGCTTTTTAAAAATGTTTTCATACCTGATCAAATGAGTGATGTCACCTATCATACTGTATGTGTAAAACCTATGGACATATGAAGATATAAAGTTGTAACATATAAAACACCTGTTGTAAATTGTTAAAGATTTGTAGCCTAGGCCTAGTTTATGGTAATACGTGTTATATAATATATATGAACAACACGTTTGACTGATTTCTTACTATACTATTTCGAAATGGGTCTCTTCTCCTTCTACGAAACATCAATATTGACAGTTTTTGGGACATACTTACTTAACATATTGTATGTCAACAACATCAGCATAAACACACACATTTCTCAACGCTAGACATGTGTGAAATTGTTCCAAATTGTAATGAATATAATATAATATATGTTTTTCTTTATTTTTAAATGCAAAGTTGTACGGTTTTATGAAGAAGAACGAAACTTAACGTTAAAATATTGTTTATGTGTGAATGAAGTGATAATAATCAAATATAAATTGACCTTATAACAAAAGTCTCTGCACTTTTGTTTTTATGCTGCTTTTATTCCTGTCAAGCACATCAGATAACATCTATGCTTTACATAAAAACCCATAAAAACACATGTAATTGTGTGTTAATGTGTTCCTGTCTGAGATGGTAGAACAGGACGCAGTGTGTGTTCATGATGTGTAAGTGAAGTCTGCTGCAAGTGAACCATGAAACACAGACAAACAAGTCATAACAAGTCTAACGACATATGTGTTTGGTCTCTGTGCAGCAGCAGATCCACCTTCTCCTTAATGCTGTCAGTCAGTACTTCAAGCTGAGAGACCACCTGCATGTGAAGGCACAGAACAGACAGGAGTAAAAACAGAAGAAAAAGTAAAAGCACAATAAAGAAAAAGTATAAAAACAATATAAAATCAAAAAGGATCATATCTAACTTTTTATTAGACGAAGAAAAAGGGAGAATAGAGCAGTGTTTTTAAAGCCAGTTACAGTTTCCTATCACAGGTGGGATAAAATTCAAATTCAAAATAAAAGTACTTCCTGTAAACTTATAGAAATATGAAATATTCACATTGATTAAAATTGGTCACATGACTGAAATGTGTTTGTTGAGTTTTCAGCCAATTTCACTTGGGGCTTGAAAATTGACAAAAAATCACATTTATCACTGGACATTTCTGCCTTGTCTATAACAATAATGATAAAGATAAAATATGTTATTGATATAAAGACAGTGTACGAACATTGAGTCATCACTAAGTCACAACTTTGAAGCTACTGGACATAAAACACAACATCTGTGAAAAATATATGAATAAATAATGCATTACACACTGAATTCATAGTTATATAGTTAAATATTTAATAAGCATCAAAACACATCTCCTTGAGCTGGAATATTCTGTTTGATTGTTTTCCATCCTCTGTTCATGATGATTTTTATAAAATTGTAAAACTGGTGTATTGATTTTTAGTGGTATATTTGTGCGATCGTTGTTCAGCTCGGCTCTTTAAGGTGACCTTTTGGTGTATTTCAAAATGGTATGACGAACCTGGGGTGAGGGCAAGTACACACTTGACAAGTATAATCACAGTGCTGACATATAGAGATGATTGCGCACGCACAAAGAGACACGCACAGACATATTCACATCTATAGGGAATTCAGACTCACCAATTGACCTCATTTGCACGAGGAGACTGGATTAAGCCAAAAACCGGTAGAAAATGCAAATTCAACTCACAAAGCGAAAGTTTAAATAATCCAAAAGGCCACACCGCCAATCACTGCTCTGCCCATGTAGCCTACTCCCTGAAAGGCTTTTATTTTGAAAACTGAATTTTAAAACTGAAATGAGTTTAAGCCCGTGTCATCTGGAGATTTCTTTTCTTGCAACTAGTAGCGAGAAACAAAGTCAGACAACACGTGTGCATGTTGGATTCATTAAGTTTTCTTCAAAGAAAAAACTAACAAACAGTGTAATGTACAAATTCAATTGAACAGCCATGTTGGAATGTGTATGTGTGTCATGTTAAACACTCAGTTTTCATTAAAACACACAGAAGACAGTTAATAATGTTTCATTGTCCATTGTGAGCTCTACAGGTTCGGACTAACTTGTTTTCAGTGTAACATCGTATATTAATTAACCGTCAAAACGAGTTAATGGTCATTTAATTTTAATTTATTGGTTTATTTGAGAGGGACAGTGCAACACTGATCAACAGAAAAAAAAACTGCAAATGAGCCAGAGTTAGCCAGTAAGGCTAGTTTTCATCTGTTGTCCCTGGCCAGATGTTATAGGCAACCTAAGAACCAAAAAAACAATTAAGCAATGCATTAAAATACAGCTGAAATTACATATCAATTTACCTAAAAGCTCATACTAACAAATAGGACATGTACATAACAGAAGGCATGTGACACATAGCAACACTGGCATGCAGACCATAGACTGTAAAAAGAATGGACGTAGCGTCCGTGACATCACCCATTGGTTTTGGGGAGTCGTTTTTGTGACTCAAATATGGCGGCCTGGACAGCGCCATGTTGGATTGGCCGGCCGAGAACCGCCGAGAACCCGCCCACTGGCCTCGAAGCAGCTGTCCACGGAGCTGCTCGGGCCTGTCACTCAACATTTCCGCGCCCTAATTGGCCAGAGTTTTAACCTAATAACAGTAAAACGGTAGAGTTTAAAAAAAATTCACCCCCCTCAGAGTGTGTGCGGGGGTAGAAACTATCGATTGAGAAAAAAAAACGTTCTGACACCAGGCTTTTAACATGTTTACTGAGGATGTAAAATCGGCGATTTTAACATGGGGGTCTATGGGGAATGCTCCCTTCTGACACCAGCCCCCAGAGGAAGCCGGGGGGATTGCAGTTTTTTGAACGCGGAAGTGAGCTTCACTTCTCAGATCCACAACTGCCCCCTTGATGCAGACATAACATGCAGACAGAAAAAGAAAAGTAGATTACATATAGTACAGATAATTCATATAGCTGTGACATAAGCACAAACAGTAACAGACATTAAACAGCAGAACATGCAATGGCAAACATGGAAACAGCACAAACAATGACAAGCATTGGAAAACAGGACATGGACATATACATAAGACAGTGACAGACATGACAAAGCACAATGTGGTTCACATGATTATGGGTACATGATTGATTATTGATTAACCACTGCCTTAACTGACTTGTCAACGATCGTAGTAAACCTACAGTCATACCGTCTGACTTTTTAAATCATGATGTTTGTGTTAAAGCCCGTTTGAGTCCTGTAAAAGTCTTAATACTCATTCCTTAAATCCACAACATTCACGAACGTGCAGCGCCAAAACTTGAACGCCGATTATCTGATTTATGTGTGTATTTGGATCTGTACTAGATCTATATGTGTGCATCTCTTGTTTATGACGGATACGACTACACATGATATATGATAGCCTATATAATGTTATCCATCGAAAACATATGCACATGGCTGGGTGGAGGGTTAGCAAAATAGAGGAAAAGAGGCTGGACTTGCATAGTTCCCCATTACAATAAATAATACTTATAAGAAAAATAAGCATAAGATAATAATAATGATAATGAAAATAGAGAGAATATTGCACTGGGACAAATGTGTGAACGGGGCCTCACCACCTGATCTGAAGAGAGGATGTGGGAGCATGTTCGATATCTCTGTTTCTACAACACAACACAACCGATCTAACTGTTCATTAATTCATCCATTCATTTCTGAAGCAGAGACAAACCACAGGTTTTCTCCACGGATCAGCTTAGAGCCAACTGAAGCAACACCAGCATCATGTGACTGTCCCAGACAAACAGTCCACAACCTCTGTGGTGTCTCACACAGGTGACTGACGAACCAGGAGAGAAAAATGCCGTGAGTTCCAGACATTTTGAGAATGAGAGCGGCCACAGCCCCGGTGTCACGCTGGGAATGTCACCTCAGGCGGTCGGACAGGTGTCTGCAAACACACCTCAAAACACGTCAACCTTCACTTTACACAGGCCGAAATCAACACGGAGCAAATCTGAAGTCAGATCTCCTGTCTCTGTGAGGGGGCCGAGGTGTTTTACCTTGTCAGGACCAGGGAGTGGGGAGGCTTCACTCGTGTGCCTTTGATGACACACTCAGAACACTGTTTAGACTGCAGCCCAAATCTCATTAGGGTCCGGGCAGCGCAGCTGCCAGGACACTATTGTATTCCTAGGAATTCTTCTTCTTCTTCTTCTTCTTCTTCTTCTTCTTCTTCTTCCAAGGAAGTCATACTTCCCATGGGCGATTCACTCAACTCCAAGGACATGTGCCCCCCCCCCTCCTAGGGGGGGCACAATAAGCGTTTTAATTTAAAAACTTAAAAAATTCCTACCAAACCAACGGTAGATGCTACAGTGTTGAAACTTCACCACAATGTAGCCTCAATACTGCTGAAACTTTTGTCAACTTAAACTCATTACAAATTATGAAGTCCATCACTCTGTTTTTTTCAATAATTGTAAAACTTTTAAAATGTATCTCCTCCCACAATTTTTGCTCAATTGACACCAAACTGGCTACAGAGCATCTCCAGACTGTCCTCCACAAAACTTGTTTCTCTGATTTTTGATTAAGCAGAAATTGAGCCAACAGTGCATGAAAACATTTGACTGTAAACAGTACTGTAAACACATACCATCAAATTCTTGATAAATACATTTTCAAACTTCCTGAAAAAAATGACAATATTCTGGAGTCATGGTTGATGAAGTTTAGCAAATATCAGAATTTTAATTCAAAAACTGAATTTTTGAGAACATTTTGAATTCTGCTCTCATGGGAACAACTGCAGTCAATGTGAGTGTGGAATTTTTAAACATCAGATTTTCTCTTATGAAGCAAAACACTTATAAAAACAAATCACCAACATTTCCATGCTGTCAAGATGCAATTTATGTATTATCAGATTTTTGTTTAGATGACTGAATTTCTGACATTTTGACCATTTCATCACAACAGCTGCCCGGGCACTGGCTCACCTGAGTGGATAAATGAAGCTACACAGCAGGTCTCACTACCAGCCAATTAGCTCAGCGAGTTAGGAGCTGGTTCTTGGTGTCAGAGATTGTGAGTTCAAGACCCAGCAAGGGTGATGATGATGATGATGATGATGACAGATCAAAATGTCAGTTGTCCTCAACATGAAACACAAGACAGTTGTACTGATGGTGGCATCACAGCAAGCCTCTAAATTTAAAATTCCAAATAGCTTGGACTGGACCATGTGCGAAGGCTCCTAACATCTTAGAGTCACAGTAGATGTTTAACAAATACATATCATTACCTCAAAAACTGATTTTTCTTTTTACTGTGGTTTCAAATCTGCCTACACGACAGTGAATGGCTTACTCAATTTGTGAAGCCACTGTTGTACTGCCACTTGTCAATTAGCTCAGTGCGATGGACAACGGTCTTTGATTCCCGAGGTTGTGGGTTCAATCCTCAACTAATGCAAATTGGACATTAAGGACAACTGTCCTGTCTTCCTATTCTCCTGTTTGTTGCTCAGAATTGCCTAAAGTAGCCCGGACCCAACCCATTGCTGCGCAGCAGCTATAATTGTTTTTGTTTTTTATGCAATTCCGATCTGACTGACTAACTGTCCACATCACATATTGCAAGTGATCAGATCCGATCTGCGTGTGTCTGATCCACATTCATTTCTTTGGTAGCCTAACAGGATTAACAAACTCAATGGCAATGGCAACTTTATTTATATATAGCACATTTCAGAGTCATTCAGATTGTCGGTCTGAGAAGTGAAGCTCACTTCCGCGTTCAAAAAACTGCAATCCTCTCGGCTGCCACTGGGGGCTGGTGTCAGAAAGCAGCATTCTCCATAGACCCCCATGTTAAAATCGCTGATTTTACATCCTCAATAAACATGATCAAAGCCTGGTGTCAGCACGTTTTTTGGTCTCAATCGATAGTTTCTACCCCCGCACACACTCTGAGGGGGGTGAATCTTTTTTTAACTCTACCGTTTTACTGTTATTAGGTTAAAATTTTCGCCAATTAGGGCGCGGAAATGTTGAGTGACAGGTTCAGAGCGGTCCGTGGACAGCTGCTTCGAGGCCAGTTGGCGGGTTCTCGGCCGGTAAATCCAACATGGCGCTGTTCAGGCCGCCATATTTGAGTCACAAAAACGACTCCCCAAAACCAATGGGTGACGTCACGGATGCTACGTCCATTCTTTTTACATTCTATGATAATCACACAAGAAGAAAAAGTTGACCCATTACAGTATGATGACAGAAACCAACCAAAACATCAAACCTAAATCAATGAAAGGCAGCAGCAAACAGAAAGGTTTTCAGCCTTGATTTAAAAGCACTGAGTGTTGGTGGAGACCTACAATGGACGACAGTGAACTGTGCTGGTTTCTGTCCCACATCATGTGGAGCTGCAGCGCAAATAGTCTGATAATAAGCAAAAAAAAGGGTTAAAAAAAAGAGTGGCGCTGCCATCAGCACCGAGGCATTGAGTACAGCAGACCAGTGATGTCTGGAGGAATCATGTGATGGGGACGTTGGACGATCAATGTGTTTCAGACCTTCCTAATAATTCGTCGGTGTCGGTCCTTTAAAGATGAACTCTCCAGGTCTGGTCTCTGACGAAGAAGACGCTTCAAAATCCTATTTGAGCAGCGGAGCAGCCGTCCACATTGGAACGGATGTGCTCAAATCCAATCAGAATCGCATTTGAAACAACGTCTGTATGTGGTTTGAATCAGATTCTTAAAAAAAATTGGATCTCATGTGTTTTTGGCTGTTCAGACTGTCAACAAATTAAACTAGAGACAATCTGGATATGATAAACATCTGATTGGGAGTGGCAGTGTGAACAAGGCCTCAGAAAGCATCTAACCCCCCTGTTATGTCTCTTTTTTGTTTGTTTGTTTGTTAATCGTGTTCATGTTCTGTTATGTCATGTCTTCATTAGTTTCATGTGTTGGTCCTTTAGGTTTTAGTTGAGTCACTCATGTCCTGTCCTGTCATGCACTTCCTGTTTTATTTTGTACTCACCTTTTTCCAGTGTGCGAAATACCCATCAATATTCGGGGGGGTCCCTAACTCGCGATTGTTGCGCAATACCGTTATTTTTTTTTCTTTTTATAAAGTAGGACTATAACATTACAATAAGCCAAGAAAATTAGCCTATAGCCTAAAAAGGAGAGGCAAAGTTGTGCACTACAATGCAGAAAGTAATTGACAATAAATAGACGATAATTCAAATAAATAAAAGACAATAATTGGCACCACACTGGCGCACTTGAACAATGAATAAATGCCAGGTATAGGAGACTGGCGCGATCAGGGCAATGCAGAAACGAATAGACAATAAATAAAATACAATAATTAAAATGAATGAAAGACACCAAACTCGTGCACTCAAATAACAACCAACTGTATAAATCTGGAGATCGGAGACTGACGTGCAATTATGTGCACGAGATCCTCAGCCTGCAACTATGACCGATCATGTAACCTTATTTAACCATCCATCTAGCAAATACGTTTAAACACAGCATTGAACACATCCACAAATCACATTCGTATAACGGGCCATCATGAAAACTGAAAAAGCACAGAAAAATAGCTCACAACAGGCGCCTGGCCAAACAACACCACTGGGGGTTCAGGCCATAGTATGCTGAAGCAGGCTAACCTCTTACCTCAAGTTATTTTCCTGCCTTAATGTCAAGCCAAGGGTTGCGGTATTTCCATTACCCCACCTGCTTATGTAGGTGTAAAAAAAAAAGAAAGAAAAGCGGCCAATCACCAGTGCTAGCAGCAGGGGCTGCGGCTACGTCTTCAGAGCACTCGGCCTCAACTTCACTTTCTTCGGCAGAGGGTGGAGAGGAACGGGATCCTCTGTTCTGATAGCGAGTGGGCTCGACTCTTGCGCTGGGCTGGCGCACATGGCTAATTTGCATAATGCGCAGGTGACATGGTTCAGCTTAATGTTAAACGAATAAATGTTTTGAATTATGAATACTGGACATGGTGATCTTAAACACATTTAATTGACCACAATAAAATTATTATATTATATTATATTATTTATTTTTTGACAAGATTGAGACCCCCCTCAGATTTTGCTTTTGAGTCTTTCAGGGGGTCTCAAGGGGTTAATCGGGGGGGTCCGACCCCCCCAAACCCCCCCGTATTTCGCACTATGCCTTTTTCCCTTTCGTTTCAGGTCCTGACTTCCTCCCTTTGTGTGCTTTCCCTCCGTTGTGATTGTCAACCCCGCCCCCTGATTGGTTCCCCCTGTGCCCCCCTACCTCATGTTCAAATAATGTCTCCCTTGTCTTATTGACAGTTCCTTTTGTCAGTCTTCAGTCTCAGTCCTGTAGCCATGGAAATCCTTTCTTGAGTCACGTTTTTGGGTGTTTAGTCTATCCCCCAAGTGAGTCCAAGTGTAGGCTAAAGTGGCCTTCATTGTGTCCCATCTAACGGGCAGAGCCGCCGCTTGGGCCACTGCAGAAGGGTCCAGAGACTCTAACATCTGTCAGTCACTCACAGTTTTCCAAGATAATCTAAAGCAGAACATTTGATCGCTCCTCACCTGCCAGAGAAGCTTCTCAGGTCTTCATGCAGATCAAGCAGCATCGGTGCCCAGTAGTTGATTACGCCACTGAGTTCCGCACTGTGGCCGCAGATCTAATAGATGCTTTTATGAATGGGCTTACTGAGCCCATAAAAGATCATTTATCACCTTTAGAGCTCCCCCAGGACCTAGAGGCCATCATCGCCATGGCTATTCGGGTGGACAACAGGTTTTAATTGACTCTGGCGCAGATGAAAGTCTCATGGACTGGAGTCTAGCAGAACCTGGTTAAGACTGTTCCTCTGACCCAGTGCCTTGGATGGTCGCCTACTGTTTAAAGTGACTCATTGTACTGAACCTATTCAGGTGACGACCACACAGAGGTTATGCAGTTTCATTTGTTTGACTCCACTGATCTTGAGGATTTCCATGGCTACAGGACTGAGACTGAAGACTGACAAAACAAACTGACAATAAGACAAGGCAAGGCAAGGCATCTTTATTTATATAGCGCATTTCATACCAAGGCAACTCAATGTGCTTTACATAAGACAAGGGAGACAAGGACTATTTGAACATGAGGTAGTGGGGCACGGGGGGAACCAATCAGGGGGTGTGGTTGACACTGCAATCACAACGGAGGAAAAGCACAAAGAGGGCCCTAGTTTGGTGGCGCAGCGCAGGTGGCGCAAGGTAGTGCAGCCGGTCTAATGCAAGTTTCGACCAGCGCAGCCTAGCGCAAAGTCAGATTGGCAGATTTGTAGATCGCGCTGCACTGAGATAGGCGTGGCCACGCAGCAGGGGGAGGCGTCACAGATTCAGCTTGGTGCAGTGGAAGTTTCGTGCGAAAATGTCCCGCCGAGGGTGCGCTGAAAGCTCGCCACCTCCAACCAGGTCTACTCTCAGCGCAGGGCGAAGCGCAGCAGGTGCAGTGGAAGTTTGACTGACTGACCTGCAGTGCACACACGTCACCAAGACCTCACAGGCAGGTTTCCACAGTTCCAGGCACATTTCAATGCAATAAATATCCACAATAACCACTATTTAATGCAACTAATGGAATCAACACGTTAATTTATATCTATATAGATTGTCCCGTCACATCTGACGTCAGATCAAAGCAGAGATCAAAGGCTGTTGGCAGCGTAATGGAAACTCCACCTGAATTAACACAGCAGGGACGAACTGGCACTGATAAGCAGCTGTGGATGTCCCAAGAGAAGGACTGAGGGAGGATGACTGCATGTCACTGCCGTGTTGAGATACGCACTGTACCATTGTGATGATCGCTTTATTTATTTATTTACTTATTAATTTATTAGAGGGCGAGCGACGTCACGCGGCCGTAATGAAAAACAAAATACAAATCATCATCTCTCTTAGCCCACCACAACAGCCTCTGTATCAGATAGTCAGTATAGCCTATACTCAGCATCTCTATCACAGAAAAAAAAGAGAGGAGGACAGAGAGAGAGAGAGAGAGAGAGAGAGAGAGAGAGAGAGAGAGGGAGAGCGTCCTTTACGCTGATTTCATCCCGCATGATGTTTGTTTATGTTGTGATTAGTGTACACCTCTCATCTGTCTTACACAGGGAATAATAAATTGAAATGAATAAATGTGAGTTTCTTTATTAGTTTATTAGTTGTTGTTTACACTGAGCACCGGTTCTCAGTATATCAGATCAAACCTGATTAAGGATATTAGTAAACTCATTATTCGGTCACTCTGAGCTCGGACCTCCGGACCAAAACAGCTGTTTCCTCCTGGGAGAGGTTCGGCCACTGGCGTCGCTGTCTCCTCTGTCCATGTCAAAGTATAAAATGACAAACTTGCAGTGCGCATCGCTCGCGGCGCAGTTAAAGGTGAGGAGAGGAGCTCATTTGATTGGTGAAGATCCGAATCGGCTGTGTTAATCCCACTTCTCCTCCTCCTGTCTCCCTCCCGCCCTCTCTCCTCCCCCTTTGCCGTTTGCGCCGGTAGGAGGGACGAGGGGAGGGCTTGCGCTGGCGTAAGTCGGACTGCGCTGCCCACCAAACTTGCAAAATGGACCTGGACACGCCTCGTTGGCGTGGCGAAGCTGCGCTGAACTTATGGCGCATTTCCACTAGCACGGCTCGGCTCGGTACGGCTCGGCACGGCACGGCTCGGCTCGGTTTGGTTGTGTTTCCATTACAACTGAGTATCACTAGTACCGCCGTGACGTCATTTACACGGCGCCGAGCAACGCTCTAAACTCTGTAAATATATAACTTTAGCAACATTTGAAACATTTTCAGGCGATAAAGTAGTCGTTTAGATCCCCAACGTGTTGAAAAACTGACAAAATACCAGCTGTTTACAATTTTGTTTCAACGAAGTCGGCGTTACTAAAGCTAGCCGTAGTGAGCAACGCACTTCCGGTTATTTTCACAAAATAAAATACCCGTTGCCTTTTATCATAAGGAAAGCCATTACGATAGAATTGGTGCTTTTACTTTGTAAACAGGAAGTGAACCTACCCTCGCTGTAGCTAGCTTTAAACCGCCGTTTTGACTCCTATGCTCTCGTCCCGTTAACGGCATTTAACCGTTCAATATGCCTTACCGGAGAGTCTTGCCAGCTCTGAGATCGGCCTGGTTCATTGTAAAACATTTATTTATTGATGTAAATGTGGTGTTTTCTGTGCGTACAGACCCCAAGGCAGTGCTGCTCTTCTGTCTAACCACAAACAAACTTCTGCTACAGCCACAATTGTTAGATTTCATCAATGAGACCAACATTTAAGAGTTTAACCAGCCGGTGGTAAACCTCTAAAAGCCATCGGGGAAGTTAATTAGCGGTCTGTTCTCCTCGGGGTGACGGTGGTAGGCTGGCCGGCGGAGCACGTCAGGAGCCGGGCTGCTGCCTCTGTGATGTCGCGGTCGCTGCTCGGACCTGGAGCTTCACACTCGAAAAACATCGGGGCAAACTTCTAAACAGCCGTCGTTTGGATAAACTAACCGCACATGGGGATTTAAACAGTTACTTTCTCGCATGAAAAAATATTAAAACTTAATAAAGTCACGTAATAACAGAGCCAGTCTCAATAGAAATTCTCTGGTAATAACAGGCTTCAGGCTTCAGCAGGAACATTTCTGTTGTCGGTCGTCGCTTCCAGTGACGACACTCATCGGCCAATCAGTGGAAGGCAGTCGGCTGACGTCACGTTTTAGTAACGCTTCGGCTCGCTTGGAACCAGGGCTGAGGTGATACCAAAAATGTACCCGGTTGCAGGTACTGCGTGCTAGTGGAAACACGCAATAGCGCGCCGAGCCGTGCCGTACCGAGCCGAACCGTGCTAGTGGAAATGCGCCATTAGACTTCGCTCGGTCTAGGAAACTAGGGCCCAAAGGGAGGAAGTCAGGACCTGAAACGAAAGGGAAAAAGGTGAGTACAAAATAAAACAGGAAGTGCATGACAGGACGGGACATGAGTGACTCAACTAAAACATAAAGGACCAACACATGAAACTAATCAAGAAATAACAAAACATGAACACGATTAACAAATTTGGCGAGACATAACACCCTCCAGGGTCTACGATACGATACGATATGATATGATACTTACTTTATTAATCCCCAGAGGGGAACCACACTCAGGTCATGTGACGTTTTCAAAGCACTGTAACAAAAAAAAAAAAAAAAAATCCTACCTGTCACCTGGAGCGCTGCAGAATTGAAACTCTCTCCCATTTTTTTGTTTGACGTTGATAGACCATGTAAAACTGGAGATAGGATGATGATTTTCATTTGACAGTGGGATGGAAGGTGATGGGCAGGTGTTGCATTTCGTTTGATACATTCATCAATTTTTGTGTTGGAATCAGCTGATAATACTCAACGTGATTTTTGTGTATTTTGGGGCAGATATGTTAAAGCCCCAGTATGTAACTTATTTGGCTTTTTATTAGCAAAAATCAAACATTGCTTTCATAAATACGTATTTCACTGAAGTCGAATCACACCCGCATACAAATGAAAGCTTTCTCGTACCTTAGAATGAGTTGTTATAAGTCGTTACAAATACATAAGTGGGCGACGCACCACTTGTTTATCCTGTTACATGCAGCGTCTGTTGTCTGTCTGACGTCTGCCCGATTTCACGTGAATGCAACATCAAGAATACGTTCCTATATACAACCGCACCGCTAGATGGGGGGAATTCCTACATATTATACCTTTAATGAAGTAGGTGAAAATGAAAAAAGTAAGGTGAAGTGCTGAAGGTACCACATATGGGTACGGCTGGTAAATATGTTTTTATGTGCTACTATATAAAGGTATAAGAAGTGTTAAAAAAACAGCCAATAAAAGGTTAAAACCATCCTGATGACTGACAAGACTTTACATGCTGAGGGGGCTGAGAACAGGAGGGAACATGGAGCTCCTCCCTCCCTGCCTGAGCAGGTGGATGAGGTGATGAGGCCCTCTGGTATTAACCTGTGTCAGCAGTTCATCACTAACAACCCCTGAAGTCGAGATCCGAACTCTGAGCAACTCTGAGCTCTCAACCCAAGATGGCCGCTCAGCAAGCCTTAATGTTTAATTTGGATTTTTTGCTCAGATTCGATTGTTTGGCTGTTCACATCACCATCTAAAATGTGGCCTATATCAAATTCCAGTGTGAACGGTTTGTGGTTATGAACTGACTTTGTACGCACAAAAGAACAATAGCAACGCCAGACGTAGCAGCTGTTGTACAGGAAACATAGAGGGAATGAGGATTTTCACTTTTATTTCTACTGTAAATGTCTGTGAAATGGAAGCTGGAAAATGTCTGAGCAGCTGCTGAGGAGGAAAAGAGCCAAACTCTGTGTTTAAGTTTAAGTTACCATTACTTTAGTTTGTACCCTATATAGGAATAAACCTCCTAAAGCGTCTCAACCGTTCGGTTTATTAAGAAACAAGGTTATTACAACACCACGTGTCCTTTTTTATTTATAATCTGCTCACGTTCTGTTATCGGTAAACACACACCACTGCTCGTCAAATTATCCCACGCTTTATCAAGCCGTTTTTTACTTTTTGTTTTTGCCTGGCTTTTTTTTTTTTTTTTTGACCTGGCTTTTTTTTTCGCCTGACTTTTTATTTTTATTTTTTCCGCCTGACTTTATCTTTTTTTTTTTTGGCTGGCCCTAATACTCCTTCGTAGATTCAGGACCACATATGGAAGTGGTCTAAATCTGATTTGAAAAAATCGGATCTGGGCCAGATTTGAGTGTTCACACTACTTCCAAAAAATCTGCCCTGACACCCCCCCCCCCCCCCCCAAAAAAAAAAAATCGGATATAGCTATTCCTTCCTGCAGTGGAGACACGCCTTGCCACCATAAGTGTGTCTGTTCACACCTGTTTTAAAGTGTGTCTTGATTGATCACTTGTGATTGGCCTCACTTTTCACTTTTTGCCTGCAGTCTGAACGTAGCCTACTGTAAATGAGCTCTATCGATTGTATTCTACAACTTTTACCCGTGGACATGTTGTTATTTTGCTTTCACATGCAAACTATAGGTCTGAGTCCCTACCCCCCAGGCAGGGACTCGTTTGGCCCCTGTAAAAGTAAAAGTTCCTGGAGGCGGTTCTTCGGGGGCGGTTCCTGCAGTGGAAACACCGCACCAAAGGCCCCGGCCTCGTAAAACCACCCTGAAGTTCTTGCAGTGGAGACACGCCTTGCCACCATAAGTGTGTCTGTTCACACCTGTTTTAAAATGTGTCTTGATTGATCGCTTGTGATTAGTCTCACTTTTTGTTTTATGAGCAAATTATGAAAAAATAAAAAAAAACATGTTGTTGTTATTAGCCAATCAGCAGACGGGTCGGGGGTTGGGTTGGCAAATGAATGTGTCGTGCACAGTTTTGACAACAATAATAAAGTTTTATTTGAAATGATAGAATACGTTCCACAGGTGAGTGGGCGGGGCTTCAGCGTTCATGTTCACATGGCTAAAGGAATGTGGACACGTGGACATGTGATCCAGACCATAGTATCTCCTAATATGGAGATCAGATGTCAGATGTGTGTGAATGCATCTTGGGCGTGTTCGCACTTCGTCTTCAGACCTGTGATCAGATGTGAACAGGGTCCTCATCCTGTTTTCGGTTTCCAGCTGCTTGTCTCTACTATCTAATCTTAAAAGACATTTTTATAGACTCACCTTCCTGTCTGACGACTACAAACGTACAGACTCTAGAGTTCCCACGCAGTGTACACCTTCACACGTCTCTGTGTGATGTTTGGCAGGAAGATTAAATTGGAAACGCTGCAAAAAAAAAGGAAAAAAGAAAGATGCATTAAAGGGATAGTTCACCCAAAATTGAAATTTCATGCATAGCAGTGCATGTCCATATAACAGTTGCAAATGGATACCGACTGTCTTCGTAACAAAAAGACACACCGAAAAACATCCAAATACCTCCATGCTGCTCGTATGTAATGTCCGTCTTGAAATTGTCCCGAAAAAAATTAAATAAGTCTATATTTCAAGCTTGTCTTGTAGTGGAAGCTCCTCTTCCCGGTTCGTCAGATTTGGACGAACCGGGAAGAGGAGCTTCCGCTACAAGACGGACATTACATACGAGCAGCATGGAGGTATTTGGATGTTTTTTGGTGTGTCTTTTTGTTACGAAGACAGTTGGTATCCATTTGCAACCGTTATATGGTCATGCACTGCTACGCCGAGACCCCCTGTAACTCAGAGAAGCCACGGAGGACTGAAACTTCTCCCAGCCCTTAGTCGACATGAGGGTGAGTAGATAATTAGTGAAATTTCAATTTTGGGTGAACTATCCCTTTAAAAGACATTTTTATAGACACACCTTCCTGTCTGACGACTACAGACGTACAGACTCTAGAGTTCCCACGCAGTGTGCACCTTCACACGTCTCTGTGTGATGTTTGGCAGGAAGATTAAATTGGAAACGCTGCAAAAAAAAAGGAAAAGAAAGATGCATTAACCACATAGAGAAGATGTTGCCCTATAGGTGTGGCACTGCTGGGCAAACAAATTATCACCTAGTAGTTTTTCCATGCCCTTTAAATGTAAACTACTTAACCTATGTTGACCTTTTTTTTCTTTCTTTTTTTAAAGTGTCTTGAAACAGGGTTCTCATGGTTGTGCGCACAATTTATGAAACATTTTTTTGGGTCACTGTAATTTTTCCTCCTGTCCAAACCGGTCACAGAGAGAAAATGCAGCACAGAGTCATGATCCCAACACACACAATCACTGTATAGTTAACTGTGGAAAATGCACAAAAAAAGAAAGAGTATATAAGTGCAGAGTAAAACTATATGTTTCAGGTGCTACTTTCACCTGCTGGACTGAACACAGTGGCATGTAAAAGTTTGGTCAAAATGTATGTTAATGTGAACAGTTCAGCAAGTGGAAGATGAAATTATCTCCAAAGGGCATAAAGTTACAGATGACACATTCATTTTACATTTTTCTTTGTTTCCCCTTTTTCACTCTGAAACTGTAGAAAACTAAAATAATTTAAAATTTTGAAAAAGAGTGTTTCATTTTTAACTTTATGCCTTTTGGAGATCATTTCATTTTCATTTTCCACTTGTTTAACTGTTCACATTAACAGAAATGTTGACCAGGAGTGCTCAAACTTTTGTATGATACAGTATCTACCTGTTGTGAAAATGTGAATACAAACAGAAAGTGATGATTTCCAAAAATATTGGAAAAAGCAAAACCTCTCAAAATTCAATGTTTATTTTATTGATTTGCTAGTATTTCTTTTTTTTTTTTTGTAAATTGGACTGTAGGATAAACGTAAAAGGTGAGAATCTCTATAAACAAGATACTTTAATTTAATTTTATTATTATTTGTTCCATGCATACACATTTTCGATTTATTGACAAAATAATGATAGTTTATGATTTGCACATTAAATTTTCTAAGCATGGAAAGGAGAAGGATGAAGATTTTTTAATGCCTCTTAATCAATTCATTCTGAAATTATAAATAGATGGTCTATCCTAACATCGACAATAAAAAGAAAGAAAAGAAAAAGAAAACACAACAACTCTTTCCCATACTAAGTCACAATACAATAACATTTTGTGATATCCTGAGCAACACAACATCATATTGTGGTTTATAACCTTTTTGTCGACATCTGTTGAGATAAAATTGTCTGTTCATCTTTTATATCGCTGCTAAACGGGATTGTCAAACCAGAAGACAATAACTATTTTAATATTCTACAACCAAAACTTCAATTTGTATAATAAACAAGTGATATTTAAACCTAAAACCTTCACATTAATTAAATGACTTTATCTTGCTCAGTTTTTTTTGTATTTTTTTTTTACACTGTTCAGCTGCGTCCCCGGTGTGGTGCCAGAGAAAGGCCTCAGCAAGCGCAAGCCCAATGCAAGACCCAACATATGTTTAATAATAATAATAGTAATTGCCTGCTGAGCTCATTCCTCATGTCGGTTGAGCTGCACTGACACTAAAATAGAGCACTTACGTTGACTAACATGGCCTGAAGTACCTGACACGCTGCCAGGGAAAAGATTACCTAAGTTATCTCTCCATCTTCATCTGGAGAAATAAATGTCTTTTCTGTACATCTGACAACATGATGAGCGTCCAAACGCTTGAACAGAGTCGATGTTGCAATACTGAGGAGGAGGAGGAGGAGGAGGAGGAGGAGGAGGAGGAGGAGGAGGAGGAGGAGGAGGAGGAGGAGGAGGAGGAGAACTGAGAGAGAGTGTTGAAACTCTTTTGTTCAAATGCTGAATAATTGGTATCAGGGGCGCTGGGGGGGCCGAGGGACAGTCAGGATGATTCAAAGGGCCGAAAAAACTCTCATGGATATTAAGTTAAGATGATGAGTTGAAAAATATATTCACAACAAAGGGAGCAGGGCTGGTATTTTAAATACCGGAGCACCTGCAACGTGCAAGTACACAGTTTTCTGTATATATAACCACACAGCCAAAAAATATATGAATGATTATGCAATTCATCATGTAAAGACTCATATATATATATATATATATATATATATATATATATATATATATATATATATATATATATATATATATATATATATACACTATATTACCAAAAGTATTCGCTCACCTGCCTTTACTCATTCTATGAACTGAAGTGCCATCCCATTCCTAACTCATAGAATTCAATATGATGTCGGTCCACCTTTTGCAGCTATTACAGCTTCAACTCTTCTGGGAAGACTGTCCACAAGGTTGAGGAGAGTGTTTATAGGAATTTTTGACCATTCTTCCAAAAGCGCATTGGTGAGGTCACACACTGATGTTGGTCGAGAAGGCCTGGCTCTCAGTCTCCGCTCTAATTCATCCCAGAGGTGTTCTATCGGGTTCAGGTCAGGACTCTGTGCAGGCCAGTCAAGTTCATCCACACCAGACTCTGTCATCCACGTCTTTATGGACCTTGCTTTGTGCACTGGTGCACAGTCATGTTGGAAGAGGAAGGGGCCCGCTCCAAACTGTTCCCACAAGGTTGGGAGCATGGAATCGTCCAAAATGTTTTGGTAACCTGAAGCATTCAAAGTTCCTTTCACTGGAACTAAGGGAATTTATACACCTGGGGCCAGGCCAAGTGATTAGGACACCTGATTCTGATCATTTGAATGGGTGAGCGAATACTTTTGGTAATATAGTGTATATATATATATATATATATATATATATATATATATATATATATATATATATATATATATATATATATATACAGTATATATAAAAACAAAAGAACAGGTTACAGGATACTGCAATACAGGATTATATCTGTAAATGACAGACTGAAGCTAATAATGAATGTGGCTTTCACAAATAATCATAATTTGCACATAAGCGCAAAGGACAAAGCCCTAAACAATGCTCCTGGGATTTTATGTCCTAAGTCGTTGTCGTGCAATTAACAATAAAGTTTTTGTAGATTTTCTATTTAATCAATGATGTCATAGTGTAACACTAAGTTCGAAAACATACGGATATATCATGTCAATACAAACAATTGTAAATGAGAGGTAAGAAAACAAATAAAAATCTGAAAAAAATGTACATTGACTCCTGATTATTTAAAAAAAAAGTTGTAATATTAACTGTACAAACATGATTTAGATTTAACCAGTGCTTGTTAATCTAAGACTGTCCTCCTCTGTGTAAAAATACATAAGCCAATGTGCAGCAAGTACAGGTGCAGAGAAAGAAGTCTGGTGACCTAAATAGTAGCCTATGTAATTTAGTTGTCAGACTACCATTATATGTCAGACACATAGGCGTCATTTACGCTGGAGACGCTGGGGACATGTCCCCACCACTTATTGTCAAGAACTATTTTGTCCCCACCACAAAATTAACGTAACATTATCCTATGCTCAATGTTTGGGTGCAAAGTCACTGTTAACAAAGTCAACATCTAATCTGTCCCTTCAAAATAAAGTTAGTGACATGTCTGTTTGGAGCAAACCAAAGGCCTCATATACAGTTTAATAAATATCTTAAGCAAGGTCAATATAATGTGAATACAAACGAAACAATGGGTTGTTTGGCAGCAGGATATTATGACCCATAATAACTTTTTATGGTTGGGGCGACACCTGGAGGCTACAGTAAGTGTAACGGGGACAAAGGAACAAGTCTGGTGACTTATATAATAGTAAATAATTCAGCTGTCAGATCACACATCATAGACTTTGTCAAACAAGAGCCAATAAGCCATTTTGAACGCAGCTTTCAAGAAAAGTTATGGATTTTGTATTTTCTTTTCTCTGTTATTCATGTAGGCCTAGGTGTAGTTTAGACAGAACTTCAGCCGGATCTCTGGGCCCAGACTGACCGAGACTTTACCAGAATAATCTACAGCATAAACAGCCTAAGAAAAGTTAAAACTCGGAACAAACTAAGCATTTCATACCTGTGAGTTATAGGGAGAATCTTCGTGTGGAACCAACGGCTGAAAAAGTGCGCCAACGTCTCTTTAAAAAACGGAAGTGAAAAAGCAAGATGGCGGCGGGCGGCAGACAAGGAACGGGTTAGGAGGGGCAAACATTTACAAGAAACTAATTTGTTGTTGTTTATTTGGATCCCCATTAGCTGCACCATAAAGCACTGCTAGTCTTGCTAGCTAAACCGTGATGTTACAGTAGCTAGGTGGCGGCATACACGCTTTAAAGCCTGCCAGAAGAACAAAGAAGAGGAAAAGAAGAGGAAGATGGCGGCACCTGAATCCAGTCAGTGGTGAAGCTGCACAGAGATGAGCTGCTGCTCCATGCCCGAGGTGAGTCCCACAATGACGAAGGTATTTAATTTACCTTCTCATCAAAGTGTTTCCAGAGAAATCTTTTTATTTATTGACGCTTCATGTAAAAACAGCGACGCCCACTGGTCAATAAATGTCACTACAGGGGAAACTGATTGCGTCTTAATTTGTAGTAGCAGCATGTACCCAGGGGGCAAAGCAAAAAAACGGACATGGAGTGTTGTAAAAGGTTTGACACCAGAAATGATATCTAGGAACTTCAAGGATTAAAACCTGGGTGGACAACCCGGTCAACTAGCTGCTGGAAAGCTACAGGGGCCAAAACCCCTTTCTTGGGTCATTTTGCTGGCGAAATTGTGTAAATGCAAATATTTAGGTACTACAATGGCATAAATAGTCATACAACTATAAAATTTGGCAGAGAGTATCTTGACACATAGGGGAAGGCATGAAAAAAAGATTCTGGGGTTTGTTGCAACTCGCAACCCTCAACATCCCAAAAAGACTAAAAAAAAAAGTACTGTTCGCCTGACAAATTCTCATGAGAATTATTATTTTTCAGCACTTTATGGAGAATATCTATGCTTAACATACAAAAATTTCATGATGCTACTGGGTATTAAAAGCCATCCTAAATAAGCTTATTCCAGAGCCTGGGGGCAGCAACAGAAAAGGCTCGGTCACCCCAGTGTTTATATTTTGACCTGGACACTTTCAGCAAAAGTTGATCTGTTGACCTCAGAGCTCTACCAGGGTTACGGACAGTTAAAAGCTCAGATAAATACAATTGGGCGAGGCCGTTTAGAGCTTTAAAAACAAACATTAAAAGTTTAAAATCAATTCTATAGAGGACAGGAAGCCAATGAAGGGAGTTAAGAACAGGAATGATGTGCACACGCCTGGTAGTGTTGGTTAAAAGACGACGGGCAGCAGCGTTTTGCACAAGTTAAAGGCGACTAAGAGAAGACTGAGAGACGCCGACTTAAAGTGCATTGATTGCAGTAGTCTAACCTTGAACTTATTAGGGCATGGATGGCTTTCTCAAGGCTTAAAAACATTTTAACTTTGGCCAGGAGACACAACTGGAAAAAAAACTTGTCCAGCTCAATAAGTAGCCTATAAATATGTATCTGTTATCTTATTGCACAGGTAAATGTATGAATGTGATGGTTATATGTAGTAAAATGGTGTAGATTAGAACATGTAAATGGAAAAATTACTTTGAGTAAAAACATGAATGTTAAGAAATAAAACTGTAGAACTGTTGTCAGCTTTACTTACTTACTCAATATTACCTTTGGTGTTTGTGCTTGAACAGATTTGAATTAAAAATGAATGTTCTTCAGGCTTCAGGGCTTCAGGGCTCCTATAGGCGCTGGATGATCTGCCTGAGGGAATAAGACTCAGTCTGACCTCAAAACTTCTTCTTTTTTTATGGAGGTGTATGTCTTGATTTTGCTTCACTTTACTGTTTGTTAAAAAAAATTGTTTTGTCTTATTATTGTTTTGTATTTTCTTAAATTCTCAGTTGTAAAAACACTTTGTGACTGTGATAAGGAAGGTGATAAATAGATAAAGTTAATTAGTATTATTACTGTTTTATGGAGGAGAGCGGCTTCATTTTTCTGTGAATGTATTTTAACATAATAACATGTTTTCACAGGGATGACAGAACCCACCTCAGGCCTGAGCCAAGTTCCCACACAACTTATATTCCCACACAACCGACAGGAAATGGTAAGTCATGCACACCACTATAGTCTCAGGGTTTGTGAAATTATGTGATATTATTATTATGAAGCTGGTATTGATAAATTAACCTTTGTAGTTTGGGGTTTATTTTGTATGTTCATTGCTTTTATTAGAGATGTTCAGATACTATATCTTACTAATACTGTTACCTGTGTTTATCAAGAAGTCATTTTATATATACAGTATACTGTGTGTGTTTATATACAGGGTAAATATCATCATAGAAGGCTGAAAATGACAGGACTCGTCTGTTCTCATGATAAAAGTCAACAGTATAAAACTCAAACATGTGGTGACCTCCTTTCATATTAAATAGGTGGGAGGGTGGTGGTGGTATCTGACGGTCCAATCACAGACCTCAGAGGAAGCTGAAGACTGTAAAGATAAAGAGAGTTATGATGAGCATAGTACTAAATCATAGGAGTTGTAATAAAAAAGAGTAAAATGAGAAACATAAGGAAGGATATAAAAAAAATGAAGACATAAAAGTGAAGATACAATGATAAAAAGCTCAAATAGAAAGAATGTTTGAATGTGAGTAAAATCTGGTTTAAAACAGGAATAAAGCCAAAACTAAAAGTAGGAATTAAAAAACATATAGTAAGAAAATACATACATAGAAGTAAATTAAATTCAATAAAAAGGTGGATCTTGATTTCACTTTTAACCCTCCTGCTTTCCTCCTGGGTCTAGGAAGGAAGGAAGGAAGGACGAAGGGAAAGAAGGAAGGAAGGAAGGACTGACAAAGGGAAAGATGGGAGGAAAGAAGGAAAGGGAAAAGGAAGGAAAGATAGATGGAAGGAGATTGGGTCAATTGGGTCAAAAAGGAAGGAAGACGTAAGGACAAAGGGAAGGAAGGAAAGGAGGGAGGGAGGGAGGGAGGGAGGGAGGGAAAAGGGATTGTGGAAAAAAGGAAGGGAAAAAGGAAGGAAAGAAAGATGGAGGTAGGTGAACAGATTCGTTCAAGGAAGAAAGAAGGGAAAAAGAAAGATGGAGGGAGGGAACAAATCAGGTAAATTTGATCAAAAGAGGAAGGAAAGAAGGAAGGGAAAAGGGATTGTGGAAGGAAGGAAGGAAGGAAGGAAGGAAGGAAGGAAGGAAGGAAGGAAGGAAGGAAGGAAGGAAGGAAGGAAGGAAGGAAGGGATTGTGGAAGGAAGGAAATGATCCTTCCTTCCTTCCTTCCTTCCTTCCTTCCTTCCTTCCTTCCTTCCTTCCTTCCTTCCTTCCTTCCTTCCTTCCTCCCTCCCTTCCTTCCTTCCTTCCTTCCTTCCTTCCTTCCTTCCTTCCTTCCTTCCTTCCTTCCTTCCTTCCTTCCTTCCTTCCAGGTCAATTTGATCAAAAGAGGAAGGAAAGAAGGAAGGGAAAAAGGATTGTGGAAGGAAGGAAGGAAGGAAGGAAGGAAGGAAGGAACAGATTGGGTCAATTTGAGCCAGACGGACGACAGGAGGGTTAAAAGAGAGTGAGAAGCTCAACACCAGCTCTGGTTTGAAGCCGACTCTTGATCCAGTTAAGTCTTCTTGGTTTCTACTGATGAAGTCTGACATTTAAAAAACATTTTAATGCGTCAAACTTTGGTTTTTTAATCCGTCATACACCTCATTGGATCGGTCGTACAGTGCAGTGTGTGTGTGTGTGTGTGTGTGTGTGTGTGTGTGTGTGTGTGTGACTGCTCCTGTGAAGCCAATCACACACCATGAAATGATGTCTCTCCACCGGCTCCTGCAGCCAAACTTCCAGCCTCTGTTGCATCAGCTTCTCGTTAAGCTGCATTTTAAGTGATGTGTGGTGGTGGTGGTGCGTTTAGGGACCCGGTGGTAAACACAGCGCCGAGTCCAGATCTCTGGCGCCACCTAGTGTCGGAGCGGAGGAGCTGCTCGACAGCTACAGGGAGTTTCACAAGGAAGAAGTGCCTCTATTCAGTCTTTTCTGTTACAGCCTCACGAGTAGAGTTTTCGCTGTTTATAAAGATTGAGTAAGGATTTTGTTTAATAATTTGTTCATCCAGGCCTTCCTTAGGGTATAGGTCCTACTCTTACAAAGAATTTATTAAATTAATTTGCAATCTCTTTATTATTATTTATACATAGTTACATTGTCTTTGATGAAGTAGTCGGGATACTCGCCTTTGCCAGTACCGTTTTTGATTATAGCCTACTATTTAATGTTTTCCAAGTTGCTTGAATGTTACCTTTGTACTGCTCGAGTTGTCTATTTTTGTTGACGTTTAATTGCCACACAGAAAATAGCGATAGATGATTTAATTGTGTTTTTCTTATCATGTTATGCCACTGTTATAGTGCACTACCAAAAACTCAAAATCTTTCCAAGAATGTTTGTCTTATTTCTTGTCAAAATGTATAATTTCTGGTCAAAACTAATCTCTTTCCACTTAAAATAAGACTCATCACCTAAAAATGTACTTGTTTTTAAATTATTTTCACCTGTTTCAAACAAATTTTCACTTAAAATAAGTAGAAAAATCTGCCAGTGAAAGCAAGTTGTTTGTGCTTGTACTAAGAAAGAAAAACTTGATGCACCATCAGATTTTTCTACTTATTTCAAATGAAAATATGCTTGAAAGAAGTAAAAAGTGTCTAAAAACAAGCTACTTTTTATGTGATGAGTCTTATTTTAAGTAGAATTTGATTTGTTTTGACTAGAAATGAGACAAACATTCTTGGTGAAAAAAAAAGTTTTTGCAGTGTATGAACCTGAACATAGTTTGATGATTCACATACACTTACATACATAAACAGTTTCTGGCTCCACTCGTGTGTCATTTAACCATAGAAGAGGAAGAAGAAAGAGGAGAAGGGTGCTCATCATGATGATGTCATAAAAAGAGGACCAGTCAAACGTCAAACGGTGGAAAAGAGGAGGAAATCCAACGTTTCTGTTGGTTCCATCCAGCTGGAGGGAAACCATCTGAACAATTATGCAAAATAACTGCGGTCAGCTCAAATGATTGCGATCTGGCGATGATGTAATGATTGTGAATCATGATTGTGCAATCTCACTTAAACCAGCGGCTAATTAATTAACCAAATCTGTCAGCTGCTGCCGGCTTCTTAAAGGGATACTTCACCCAAAATCGATAATTCACCAATCATCTACTCACCGCCATGCCAAGGAAGGGTTTGGAGAACTTTCAGAGTCATCAAAACGCTTTAGGAGTTCCAGGGGGGGTCCGGCTGGCTACGGGTTTTCATATAATGGCGGCAGATAGAGTTCACTTTTGAACTGTCCAAAACACACACTATGAAACATCCAGATACCTCCATACTGCTCGTCTGTACTGACCCAACTGTACTGAAGCCGCCACATGGAAAAGTTGTTTGGAAAAATGAATGTGATCTCGGTTTTTAACCTTGTTGTAGCAGCAGCTCCCAGTGGCTCTGTTGATGTTCGTGCACATGCGCAAGATGTTGGTTCGTCGTTGTAATTTAAACCATTGGATGTTTGATGTAAACACAGAAGAACATCGCACAGCAAATCTTGCGTCTCTCACGCAGCCACTGCACTGCAAAAACTCTATTTGTCTTATTTCTTGTCAAAATGTCTCATTTCTAGTCAAAACTAATCTCTTTTCATTTAAAATGAGACTCGTCACCTATAAAACAACTTGTTTTTAGATCTTTTCATTTGTTTCAAACTATTTTTTACTTAAAATAAGTAGAAAAATCTGCCAGTGAAAGCAATTTTTATTGTACTTGTAATAAGAAAAGAAAAACTTTCTCCACTATCAGATTCTTCTACTTATTTCAAGTGAAAATATGCTTGGAATAAGTAAAATGTGTCTAAAAACAAGCTACTTTTTATGTGATTGTCTTATTTTTTGTATAATGAGATTGTTTTGACTAGAAATAAGACAAATATTCTTGGTAAGATTTTGAATTTTGGCAGTGTGGGAGCTACTACCACAACAAAAATGAAGCATACAAAGAAAAAACAACACTGCACCAACTGTGCAACACGGATCAGGCTCGGTTACGTTCTGGTTCTGCTTTGCTGCACCTGGTACGGTAGAAAAACACTCAAGACAAAACACTGGACCTGTTCATGAAGTGGCTTCTTTTCTGAGCCCTGATCTAAATCCTGTTGAACATCTGTGGAAGCAGCTGGAACATCTGGAGCAGGTGCAGCAGTCTCACTGACAGAAATCAACAGACTGATTGGGTCAAAGGGTTGTGCAACAAAATATTAAGTTAAGGGAACTATCATTTCTGTCCAGGGCCAGTTTCATTATTATTATTTTTTTTTTTTTTAAAGGGACAACGAGGAGTTTCTCCATCGGCAGAACGAAAATTCCACGACAGTAAAAAGTCTCATATTAATGTGGATGAATCTACGTTACCCACACTTGTTAATGGGCCCATTTTCGATAAATATATAGTTTTGTCTCTAGCGTTACTTTGTTATTATTAGTGGTGGGGGAAATGCTGGGCGAGCCGACCAGCATTTCCTTACTTTACTTACTTACTCCTACACCGCTGAGTCATGAGAATAACGCCGCCGAATTGCCATTTATGGTCGGAACTACGACGGTATGTGATCGTCTTCGCACCTCTGACTTTAATTCTTGATGAAAGAAAACATGAGTCTGTCTTGTGCCGGTCAAAGAATTTCACGGTGCGCGGAGGCTCATAAATGTAGTGTGAAAACGCTTCGCTTTTCCAAAACTCCTCGTTGTCCCTTAAATTCTTGTCTGATTTTCATTTATTTCATTAATTTTCACTAAATTTTGATTTATTATTACTTTTGTCAGTTTAACGTTATTTCAGTGACACTTGTGGGTTTTTCTTTCTGTAACGGAACGGTACCAAGTTAGTATTTTGTCCATGTTTTAACTTCCTGTTGTCTTGCTTGTTTTTGTATCTGCTGTGAGGTTGTCTTGCTTTGTGATTCATGCTGTTCTCTGCTTTGTCTTCCTAGTATTACAGTTTCAACATAGTTTTATCAATTCTGCCTGGTTGCTGCCTATATATTGATTAGAGTTTTTAGATAGATGGACGTTTGTTTTCCTCATGGTTTTCTATTTGTTTTGTTTCATATTAGAAAACCTGGGGAGGGACGACAGATCTGGTATATTTACTGAAATGTTGTAGTTTTTTTTTTATATGCTCTGTCCCTGTCAAATAAATAAGTCAGTACATAAATAAATAAATAAATAAAATGAACAAGATCTTTTGTTCATGAAACTGCAGTTCTGCAGCTTCACCACAAGGTGGCAGTGGCGTACGTGGATGAAACAGCTTCACACCTTCTCTGTCTGTACCCGCTCCATTCAAGTTCTATTGATCTCCTTTCTATTTATTTAATGAATATTCTTGATCTGTTAACTTTAATTTCTCAGTTTTAACTCAGTAAAAGCTGGCGAGAGTTGTCAAGGACGACTTTCAGACTTTATTATTATTACTGGTGCACATGTACTGCAGTGAGTAGTTGGTTTTCCTCCACAGACCCACACAATGAGACATTTAAGCTGCGGCTGCTATCAGTGCAACAACAGTGATAACACACCTCGGTAGTAAAAAGGGTCATTGTGTGCAAAGCTCTGCCTTGATATAATATGAACCAGAGGAGATAGTGTGTGTCGTATCAAGTCCAGGTTTACTTTGCCTCCGACTGTACAAGCCCTCACATGTGCAGGTGGAGGGGGGGCTGTGTGTGTGTGTGTGTGTGTGTGTGTGTGTGTGTGTGTGTGTGTGTGTGTGTGTGTGTGTGTGTGTGTGTGTGTGTGTGTGTGTGTGTGTGTGTGTGTGTGTGTGTGTGTGTGTGTGTGTGTGTGTGTGTGTGTGTGCAGGTACTGTTCATTAAATGAGTTTCTGTGCAGCGGGTGAATACTTTCTCCACAGCTCAGGGCTATGGTTTCCTAACACCTCCTCCTCCTCCTCCTCACTCCTCCACTACTTCACCTGCAAATATGAAAACTACCACATGCACAGTGCTGCAAAAAGTTGTATCATATGTGAAGAGAGCTTTTTTTCACATGTGTGTATGTGTTTTGCAGAGATGGCAAAAGTACCCAGATTCTGTACTTGAGTGGAAGTAAAAGTACCTGTGTAAAAAACGACTTTGGTAAAAGTTAAAGTACTGATCCAAATATCTACTCAAGTAAAAGTAAAAAGTACAGGCTCTGAAATGTAGTCAAAGTATTACTAAAAGTAAAAAGTATTTCTATTGCACCGTTCACTGCAAAGCTAATAACCACACGATAATTCATCTGGAATCCATTTCATCAATGTCATTGTTTGTGTGTGTGTGTGTGTGTGTGTGTGTGTGTGTGTGTGTGTGTGTGTGTGTGTGTGTGTGTGTGATCCTGCAGCTTTAATTGAGTGGGTTAATTCGACAGGAGGACAAGTCCAAACGTCTCCCACTCACCAAAGCAGTGATAAAACTCCCACCGCTGAAACATGAGTCATTCTGACAAAAGGGATTCATACTTTTATTTTATTTTTTTCTGCACAACCACCATCATCTTCATCATCATCATTCATCATCATCATCACATATCTGGCTGGTTACTCAGCGTTAATAACTCTCCTGTCCTGACCTGAGCTGACCTGACTAACGAAACGAGGCTTCATCATCACAGAATCGCTCCGTTTAAAGTTTCCACTTTATTATTATTAAGAAGATAATGGGACAAGTCTGTGCAACATGTGAACAACCAGTCCGTCTGCTCCCCTCCTACCCCTCCTCCTCTTACCCCCCCCCCCCCCCCCCCCACTCCTCTGGTATAGTGCATGTGAGAGATAAATCGGCCGGGGCAGTTCTGAGGGAAGCTGATGTTTAACCAAGATAAAAAAAAATAAATTGTGAAAGCACCTGGCACAGTTACCTGTCGCTGCCCTCGGCTCCGCTCCGCTCGGCTCTGATGAAACCAAAAAGGGAAGTTCCACCACTTCCTGGACGTGGGGGCCGAGGCCTGGGGAGGGACGTCCTGATCACGTTTGAAGATACGCTGATGATGCTTTTATTTCATTCTAATCTGGTTTCTGCAGAAACTCTCCAGAAGCCACGTGCTGCTGCTGCTGCTGCTTCTTTTTTCTTGTTCTTCTTTTTTTTTCAGACCCGCCCACAACCACAGGTGGAGAAAGACTCCAAAAATGTTTCCTAAGTAAAAGAGTCTTGTGATTATATAATATACTGTTATTACAGAGGAACTGGTGTCTAAGTAGCATTTAGTCAAAGTGGAGACAATTTTCTTTTACTATTTTAGATACAAGAGGTCGTTGATTCTGTATTAATACGTGTTATTTTATGAGATAATTCTGTGCTATTAAGGGAAATAAACTTACTTTGCATCTGCGTTAATTACATAAATATGATGTAGTAAAAATAAATAAAAAGTACAGTTAATGAAGTATAATTAGCATCAAATAAAAACACAGTGCAAGAACCTCCAATATATTCAGCTAGAGGAACAAGAGCCACTTTTTGTCTCCAAAGACACAGTTTTATCTCAATTGTTTCTTGAAACCTTCCATCCGTTTCTCTAAACTGTTCTAAACACAAAACCCAATTTTCAAACTACATTCACAAAACCTCTGACTCTTCCTGCAAAAACAAAAAAAAACTATCGCCTCAAAACAGATCAAACTGTGCTCATGGAAAGAAGGGTCAAGGTCGATCAAAATGAAAAAACAATGATCAGATCATAAAGCTGTAGGAACAATCTTTACCTTCACAATAGGTACATGCATTTTGCAAAACAAAACAAAAATCCTGTTAAGCAGCAGTCCTAGTGAAGAATAACAAGAACAAGAATCCCATTACAACTCCAAAAGGGCATAGAGTACAGTATCTACTGTACAATTATTCATCTACAGCGTCATGTGGACGTGCTGCGTCAGGACACAGGACTTAACTTCCTGTCCTCTGCCTCTCTGATTGTTTTATCCACAGTGAAACTTCAACAACCTGAACCGGCTCATACTGGTTTCTTCACATCATTAGCCACAAGTGTGATTAACTTTGAGTTGCTGTGTTTTAAGTTTAGACTCCTGTGCTTTAATCGAGTTTCACTTTGCTACTTGTGCTTTACCATTATGCAACACAAGACTACCGACTACCTATTTCTCCAACTTCCTATTTCTCCGACTTAAAGGGATAGTTCAATGTTTTGGCAAAGTGGCCCATTGCCATGATTCCTATAGTCATAGCAGTAGGTTCGTTACCTTTAATTGTCAGTGCAAGCTGTTTTTAGAACGGCGGAGCAGAGCCGTGAGCTGCTCAGAGCTACACTACGGAGGCTCATGGGATTTCTTGGTTTCCCTCTCATCAAACTCACAATCAAACAACTCCACAACTCTCTGGTGGACAAGTAGTGACCTGCACATTCACCACGCTACGAGATAATAACGGAACGTTACCAGACAGAGCTGTTTTAGAGGTAAATACAGAGACTGCTTGGTCAAAAACTGTCCCTGGATGTGACGCGCATCAGTGGTTTTGCATGAATTTACCTCTAAAACAACTCTGTTGCGTAGCTCTGAGCAGCTCACGGCTCTGCTCCGCCGTTCTAAAAATAGCTGGCACCGACAATTAAAGGTAACGAACCTACTGCTATGACTGTAGGGATTATGGCAATGAGCAGTTTGCCAAAATGTTGAACTATCCCTTTAAGGTTCTGACGAAAGGTCGACCAATTCAATAAATGGGTTCAGGGCACTGAGGATTTGGTTCAGACAACAGGGTTTAGTGTTTTAGCAACTGAGAAAAACTGTAATAACGATCAGGGAGAGTTTCACATTTAATTTGCTTTAAATCTTGTGACTATGGTCCAGTCCTGCAGTGGAATAGAAATGAAAACACTGACTGAGGCTGTAGAGGAAGAAGAACATGTGGCGCAGCTGTTGCATCTGTACATACAGGTGTGACTTTGACCTTGTATGTAGTTATTATTTCCCTCAGATTTTATGAGTTGAGTTGAGTTTTTAAATCAATACAGTGCATTGTTTGCATCATGTTTTCCTCTCTCTATATAATCTGCTGCTGTTTGTTTGTCAGAATTAAAAGCTCTGTCTGTGAATGATTAAAAGACTTTAAAGATTAGCGATCACCCTTATGTTTATTTAATATCTCACTGTACGTGGATCATTTCATTGTGCATCAGGTAAATATTAACCTGAGCAACCAGGTCCAGGGACTTTCCCAACCTGCTTCATGGGTTTTTCTTTTTATAGTTTGTTTTTTGTGTTTTCACCTTTTCCTCCTGATGTCGTGGTGAACTTACGAACCCTTAAAGGAGGAAACGGAGCGTGTGTAAGCAGCTCTGACCCGCTCTGTCGGCTCCTCATCCTCCACTCAGGTCCACCTCTGTAAAGTGTGTGTGTGTGTGTGTGTGTGTGTGTGTGTGTGTGTGTGTGTGTGTGTGTGTGTGTGTGTGTGTGTGTGTGTGTGTGTGTGTGTGTGTGTGTGTGTGTGTGTGTGTGAGTGTGCATGACAGAGAGTGCGAGTCAATAAGTGAAAGGTGAAAGTGAAGCCACAGCCCCCAGAGCAGATTTGTTTGCTCTGCAGGTCGAGGCGTGTCGTCGGTCCTTTAAGGCCTGGCATGTACACACAGGCAGCCTGGCATGCACACACACGCACACAAAACTACCCCCCCCCCCCCCTCAGTCACTTCACTTTCAGCCCCCCTCCCTGTGGGTGATGAGTGTCTATCTACTATCATCTATCTGCTGCTGGGACAGTCCGTGCTTTAATAGCAAATTTGCATGGAAATGCCGTCTCTCTCACACACACACAGACACACACACACACACACACTGCACAAACTCAAAATCTTACCAAGAATATTTGTCTTATTTCTTGTCAAAATGTCTCATTTCTAGTCAAAACTAATCTAATTCTACTTAAAATGAGACTCATCACATTAAAAAGTAGCTTGAGTCTTATTTTAAGTGGAAAGGGATTAGTTTTGACTAGAAATGACATTTTGACAAGAAATAAGACAAATATTCTTGGAAAGATTTTGATTGATTTTTTGCAGTGCACACACAGACACACACACACACACACACACACACACACACACACACACACACACACACACACACACACACACACACACACACACACACACACACACACACACAGGGTGCAGGCTGCAGGAGGTCAGACGGTGACGGTGAGGTCACACCAGGTGAGGTCAGGTGGTCCAGCAGTCGACGCTCGGGTCAGTTTAGTTTGGAGGAACTGATGAGGTCAAAGACTCATCTGGTCTCTGTCTGTCTGTCTGGCTGCTCGGCTCTGGCCCCGCCCCCTTTCTGTGATGCAACAGACCAGACCAGACCAGGGGAGTCAAACCTGCGGTCCACACGGGCCACAACTGAATTTTCCAAGTGTAAAAATGACATATAAGGCAGAAGAGGCATAATATTGTTGAAATGGCACGAATTTTCCTGAAGAAAGTTGTTCATAATGTTTTCTGAAAGGATAGTTGATTAACTGCACTGCAAAAACTCAAAATCTTTCCAAGAATATTTGTCTTATTTCTTGTCAAAATGTCTTGTTTCTAGTCAAAACTAATCTTATTCCACTTAAAATAAGACTCATCACCTAAAAATTAACTTGTTTTTAGACAGATTTCACACATAACACATTTTCATATGAAATAAGTAGAAGAATCTGCCAGTGAAAGAAGGTTTTTTGTGCTTGAAATAAGAAAAGAAAAACCTGCTCCACTATCAGATTCTTCTACTTATTTCAAGTGAACCGTCGTGACCCCTAACCTCACATGAGTTTGACCCCTGGACCAGACTCTGTGTTGTGAACCTGGACTTTTGAACTGAGACGGTGTTAGCAGCACTAGCAGCAGCAGCTCAGTCTGAGCCTCAGGTTGTGTGAAGCAGGCCAAAGAAAACATATCCACGTTTGACAAATGTGAAGTTTTACAATAACTCAGCTCATGTCAGCATGACGTTCACATCTGAACATCTCTGAAACAGAGTGAACAGCTCCGACCTCATGGAGCTTTAACTTCATCAAACCTTGAAATAACACATTCAGAAAGCAGTGAGCTCTTCTCTATTGTCACTAATGTGCAGTAAACTGTTGGGGGATGAACAACCTGCTCCTCTTATTGTTTGATCTTTATATGATCGGCCAAACCATCTTGTTGCACTTGTGTAGCATAAAGACACACATGTTCATATTTAAACCCTTGTAAATGTATAAATAGAAAAACAATATGATAACAATAAAATATGAATGTTATTGTGTAGTTGAATAATAACCTGTATTAAACCCTGACTGGTTGTATCTGTGAAGTGGGCGTGTCCACACACGGTGAAAGTCTGAGGAGTTTTTTTTGTTTTGTTTTGTTTTCTCTCCTTTTCTTCTTCTCTTAATAATAATTAGCTGATCGATATATATATATATATATATATATATTTTTTTTGTGTTGCAGTTGTTCGTGTTTTTATTATTATACAGTAATATATTATTTACTTATTTACTTATTTTATTTTTTGTTCCATTACTCACTTGATAGGTTACTTGTGTTATGTCATTATTACTGGTGTGTGTGTGTGTGTGTGTGTGTGTGTGTGTGTGTGTGTGTGTGTGTGTGTGTGTGTGTGTGTGTGTGTGTGTGATCCTGCAGCTTTAATTGAGTGGGTTTATTCGACAGGAGGACAAGTCCAAACGTCTCCCACTCACCAAAGCACTGATAAAACTCCCACCGCTGAAACATGAGTCATTCTGACAAAAGGGATTCATACTTTTATTTTATTTTTTTCTGCACAACCACCATCATCTTCATCATCATCATTCATCATCATCATCACATATCTGTTGTTTCCTGTTTCCGTGTTTCCTCTTGGAGACTGTGAACTAAAACATTAAATTGTAGTTTTTAAAAACCAAAAACAACAACCTGAAGTAGACAGGCGGATCACAGCAGCTGGTGAGTCTGTGCACGACAAGCAACAACTTTCCCCTTATTTGAATGAATGGATGAATTGAATAACCTTTATTCATAAAGCTCTTCACATGCAAAACAGTGCAGCTCAAAGTGCTTTATAATAAATCACAGACCCTATAACCTCTTACAAAACCTTATATATGCATGTGCTGCATATAAATAAAGTTTTATTATTAATATCATTATTATTATTATTATTACACACAAACAAAAAGAGCCATAGGAATCATCAGTAGGCGTCGGTATTGATCCATCAAACCCATTGTTAACTCATCTAATATGATTTTAAACATGAACAGCAACAACATTCAACATTTATGTAAGCCAAAGTGAGACGGTGGCCTCCGAGCCGTGATGATAATAATAAGGAACAGAGATTATATATAATGAATAAAGAAAAGAAAAGAGTCAGAAATGAATTAATGTAACGTTGCATCATAGTTGTGCAAAAATCTCAACAAAGAAATCAAATTAAACAATGAGAGCCAGTTTATTGAGTTCATATAATGCATATTTTTATTAGGCTTGACAGGTTTGTGTTAACATTTTAGTTGTGTTGTTGTTATTTCATTCATCAAACTAATTTAAAATATATAAATAAAAACACTACACACACAAAGTTAGAGATACTGGGCTTTGGGATGAGCCTAAATTCACTGTTACAAGTGAACTTCATTTGACCTCTTTGAACTTGTATATGCACATGTCCAACTGTTCAGTAGGTTGAGTTATTTTAAAGGTCCAGTGTGTAAAATGGGGGTAAGACCGTGACATCCAGCCTTCAGATTCAGGACCAAACAACTTGTTTATCAGGACTGAGACGACTGGGAGTATTTCAGGAGCATGGAGCGACGAGGTGAAGATGCCGACACTCTCTGAAGCAAGACCCTTGCTATAGCAATTATACACTTATACTAATATTCATGGTAGTAGATTCAGATTTTAAAGGGCCATTGTGTAACTTCTCCTGTTATCTATTCACGAAAATTGATTATTTCGTTCAAAAGTATGTTTTTCATTAATCAGTAATCCCCCCCATCAACAAAGTGAAGTGTTCCTTTCAGCTCTGAATTAGCCGTTCATATCATTCATATCTCCATGGAGCGGGTAAGCTCGGTGCTGTCTGCCATGTCGTGTCGCCATGTTTTTACGTTCAGTGGCAGCGTGACGGTAGGAAACCACGGAAACTCAGCGGAGACACCGGAGCTGTCGGCTCAGGTCGAGGTGGCGTCTGTGAAAAGTCACCGTGGTAACGCAGTGAGGAGGAACGAAGCGTTACACTGATGCTGCATTCACCTGCAGTCGGGCAGACGGCCGTCGTTAACAAACCAGATGTCATTTTAGTCACAGAAGTCCAGAGAAAGACGGTGGGTCAGGTAAACAATACGACATCGCCATGACAACATATTGTCACGTGTATTGTTTTGCCTCGTGCTGACGGACCACTTGTTGACATAGAGGCTTGTTTTATGTGGATCGGTCCAAAAAGAAAAAGGTAAGTATGGTTGTAACAGGGTTTATTACCGCATGGTAGCACAGGCAGAATATCACCTTCTCTGTAGCTCCAGGATCAACAACTAACAACACAGTAGTTACTTCCGCCTTTTCTTCATTCACTATCTCACAGTGCCTCCTAGTGGCGGAACATGGATGCAGGAATACTAAGTGAACACAACAGCTTGTTTATGCCGTTACGTGAAACGGCTGTTGTCCGTCTGCCGTCTGCCCAATTTCACGTGAATGCAGCATGAAAAATACGATTGAGTTGCTTGCGATATACAACCGCAACGCTAGATGGGAGTAATTCCTCCACAATATATATATATATATATAGTGTGTAATATTGTAGTTGTGTAATATAAATATTACACACTGGACCTTTAAAGTTACTGAAGCCAAAGTGAGCGAGTGACATTGAGTGAACTCAATGAACATACATCTATAAATGTCCTACTTTCATGATTTAATATCACTGTAGCTTCACGTTTTTACTAACTTTTTGTGAGTATAGTATATTATAATGATTATAATTATACACTTATTTATTATTATTATGAGCCTGTGGGCTACCGGAGGCCTATACTGCCCTACAACGGAAGAAAGCGGTAACTCCTCAGAGTGCAGTTCTGAGAAAAATGAGTTTAAAGTATTTTTCTTGTCCAGTCAACTGTATTGAACTTAGGATTCTGAAAATTGGTCAAATCCTTGCTTTTGCGAGTAGTAGTCTAGCTGTGTAAATATATTTAAGTCAAACTTAACATTTTACCCTTATTTCAGAGTTACCTCTGTCTTTTTGTGCATTGAGGCAAAATATAAGCCGGCCACAACGCAAGAAAGGGGAAACTCCCATTGGTTCTAAAATGGTAGCAGCCTGTTGTACAGTAGGACCTGTTGAACATTCTATACACAGGAAGAAAAAGGTAACTCATGTTACTGTGTTCTCTTGTTGTTTCCCCACAGCTTTGGGTAGTTCTATACACAGGAAGAAAAGGGTAACTCTAGTTACTGTGTTCTCTTGTTGTTTCACCGCAGTTTTTGGGAGTTACTGTGAAAACCACCCGCAAATATATCCCAAATAAGATAACGTTGAGTCAAGATATTTATCCACATGATGTAGCAGACCTTTAATGTCCCAAAAATGACAAAATCTCATTTTTGACAAAAAATGAGTTACCCCTTTCTTGCGTTGTAGGGCAGTATAGAGGAATGTGTGTTGTGTTGTGTGTTTGGCCTCTGGCTGATTTCTCTTCTTATGCATATACACTGATGAGATGTTATCAGACCTGACATGTTTACTCTTTACAGTACAGAGGAGCAACCCCCCCCCCTCCTCTCTCTCTCTCTTTCTTTTTCCCACAGTAGAAACTGAAGAAACGTGACTTTAATGAGTTTTATGTGCATTTTAAGGATCTGAGTCATGTCGTCGTTGTGGGTGAATGAGAGGACAACGAGCTGCGTTCAGGTCCTGTGGGCACATGCACTGCAAAAACTCAAAATCTTCCCTAGAATATTTGTCTTATTTCTTGTCAAAATGTCTAATTTCTAGTAAGAACTCATCCCTTTTCCATTTAAAATAAGAGTCAAAAAATAACTTGTTTTTAGATCTTTTCACTTGTTTCAGACTAATATTTACTTAAAATCAGTAGAAAAAAATCTGCCAGTGAAAGCATTTTTTGTGTGTGCTCGTATTAAGAAAGAAAAACTTGATCCACTATCAGATTTTTCTACTTATTTCAAGAGAAAATATGCTTGAAAGAAGTAAAAAGTGTCTAAAAACAAGCTACTTTTTATGTGATGAGTCTTATTTTAAGTATAAATGAGATTGTTTTGACTAGAAATAAGACAAATATTCTTGGTAAGATTTTGAGTTTTTGCAGTTTGTGGTTGGCATGAGGCTCAGGGAGGTGCAAAAACTCAAAATCTTTCCAAGAATATTTGTCTTATTTCTTGTCAAAATGTCTCATTTCTAGTCACAACTAATCCCTTTCCACTTAAATTAAGACTCATCACATTAATTAATTAATTAATTAATTAATTAATTAATTAATTAATTAATTAATTAATTAACTTGTTTTTAGATAATTTTCACTTGTTTCAAACAAATTTTCACCTGAAATAAAATCTGCCAGTGAAAGCAAGAAAGAAAAACTTGCCCCACTATCAGATTCTTCTACTTATTTCAAGTGAAAATATGCTTGAAAGAAGTAAAAAGTGTCTAAAAACAAGCTGCTTTTTAATGTGATGAGTCTTATTTTAAGTATAATGAGATTAGTTTTGACTAGAAATGAGACATTTTGACAAGAAATAAGACAAATATTCTTGGTAAGATTTTGTATTTTTGCAGTGTATACTTTAGTGTCTACTGTAGATGATGAGATCTCGGGCCGAGTCCTTGCAGAGATAGAATCAGAGCTGAAACTCTGCAGCCCACAGGCCAAACGGACTCATGACAAATAACTGTATTCAGCTTTTTTCTTTCAGGTTTCACTCCCCCCCCCCCCCCCCCCCCCCTCCTCATGTCTCTCTCTCTGTGTCTTTTTCACACACTGACTCTTTTCAGTTTTCCAGTTTATCCACTCGGACCCACACAGACACTACAGTTATTTTTGAACGCCTCCATCAACACAACAATCTCAAACCAGAGTCTCTGTCTCTCTTTCCTCTTTGCATCAGCTCTCTGCTGCAGGCCGCACTTTGCATCACTCACTGCACACATTCAAAATCCTGCAGTGCATAAAACTCTACACACACACACACATGCACACACACATACACATGGACTTGCTGGGAACTGCCATGAAACTTGATTGGGGGAATGTAAGTCGAGGTTTTTCTCTCTCTGTGTTTTGTTTCTTAGTGAATTAGCTCGATGCGAACGAGAGGTTGATGCAACAAGCATCTGTGGTTAATCTCCTCACGCTGTTGAAGTGTTGAAATATGAGTGAACTAATAAGAAACTAGATTGAAGTTAGATTGATGGGCTGATCCTACAAAATAAAATGCATCTAAAGAACTTGAACCACAGCAGGTTTTCAGTCAGTTTATCGCTCAGTGAAACGAGCCGAGGACGACTATCTCTAAAGTTTCTGCTTTTGTGTGTGTTTTTTGGTGCGTTGCTGATCGCTCAACCTTGAAGTACATGCAGGTGTTTCCCATCCTCCACCACTGCAGAGACCAAACCCCGGCCGGTTTCAGGCTCCACAACTGGACTGAATTTAGTCTCCAGATTTCTGCAGCTGCTCTCTGTCGATGGGAACGCTGGGTTCTTCTTCTTTCTTCTGTTTTTCAGTCTTCAGTAATGAAAGTAGCAGGAAGAGTTTGAACACATCATCATGACGGTCTGAGAAAAAGTTTGAATTACTCATGGAAGAAAGAAAGAAAGAAAGAAAGAAAGAAAGTAAGAAAGAAAGAAAGAAAGAAAGAAAGAAAGAAAGAAAAGTTGTATTAAAGTTATATCGACTATTTTAGAAATCTAAATATTTCACACCTGAAACCTCTGGATCCAAAAACATCTCAAATGTCAGTGTGAAGTCACAAAAACTGATCAGATTTAAGGTGAGAACAGATTGTTATATACAACATGTATGGAACAGTATAACCCTTACATACTGTTTAAATTTGATACCTTCACAGTATGGTTCGGGTCAATTTTGACCCGGACCAAGAATTCCCTCATAGTAAGTGTCTATATTGAATTTTAAACTACAGATCTATTTAGAATGTTTAAATAGCCTATGACACATAAATTAATGTATGATTAAGTGTTAAAAAAAAATTCTGATAGCAGGGAGAGTGCATTTTTTAAGTTTTACAACACTCGTTTTTGGATAAAAACTTCTACTATTACACAGTATTACATCCTCTTCTACATAAGACATAAACACATAAAAGCCACAATGATTTAAATATATTTCATTGAATTTTAAAATGGCATGAACTTTGTGGAACTGTTGGAGTTCATAATATGACCATGTTTAACCACTGCAACCATTAGGTGCTATATGTTATAAGCTAAATGCTATATCATAAGAAATCATAATTATCAATATTAACTCAACATTTACCACTTAGAACACAAAAACATTAAATAATAAAATGCTTATTATATAAAAAAAAAGCACTCTCCCTGCTTTATATATAATATGGTTTTCTTTGGCATTGTCTTCCTGCTCTGACACATCCTCCACCAAATCACTATCAACCTCCTCCTTTTGGAAGATCAGATAAAGGGCCTGTAGTACCAAGTCTTGCTGCCACGATGTCAGTCACTGAAATGGCAGCTCAGGAACCTCTATGTCATGACCCCCCACCACCACCCTCCCAACGCAAATTGATTCAAATTTGTTACTTTATAGATGATTTTATTACATTGCAGGTGCAGGTGCTTGCAGGTGCAGATCTCGTGTCTGTGTCAAGGCACCCCTTGACCTCAGATGACCTCTGTTCCATTTGTGCACCATACTGTATGATCACTACTATGCTGTTTTACTATTTCACTGTTTTGAGGTTTCCCCATGCCCCCTCAAAGACCAGCAGGTGTCTGTCTCTGTGGGAACCTGGGCAAATGTGGTGGGAACACAGGCAGTTCTCGTGACAGTGTCGAAGTCCCCCTTGAACTCTGTTTCTGTCACCACTGTCCCATAAATTATACACACAAACATGGCCTGTACAGTTCCACAGTTTCAAGATTCCCTAAAACCACAATTGTCCTTGATTTGACCCACACTGGTGGATCTAAAACCCATCTAAACAGATACGGGTCAAATTTGACCCGAAACAGCCTCAGTGTTTAAAAATTTGTAGCACCTGTTCAAAAGTATACAATTTAAAAATATTTTCATTTTTGTGTATTTTGGGTCACTTTAGGAAAAGTCATAAAATTTCAGCCTAAAAGAATTATGTTTAGGGTATTTTTTCTGATGTCAAATGTCAAAACGGGTCAAATTTGACCCGAACAGTATGTAAGGGATAAAGAGTAAGTAGCTCTGGATATATGAAGATATGAAGTTTATAACACATGAAACACCTAACAAAAGCTACATATGTAGATTTATTACAAATATCTATGATGGTTTTATACAGTATGTGTCCATATGTTAATGATAATATAGCCTATATTTAATATAACATATAAGTTTACTAAAACAGGATGCTTTTCTCAGAAAGTATATTATATTTACATATAATGATATCAATATTAAAAGGCTTTGGGTTGGATTTACAATCCCTAACATAACTATAGACACATGCTGCAACACAAATCGCCCCAATAAAAGATCAATGTATGTATCTGTGATTGATTAATGTGGTATAACACATTGTGACAATATAATGTTTATTATACATTCTTCATATATAAGCAAATGTGTTTTTAAAAAAAGGATACAAAAATTCATTTACATGTACTATTTCCTATGAATGTATATTATATATTACTAATATATACTGAAAAGCTTTGGGATGGATATGCATTTACATTCACATAACATTCCTTTACACTACGTATTTATGAGTTTATGTCAGTATATTAAAATGTTCCAATTGGTTCCTGTGTTAAAATCTTTTACAAAATTGCAGCAAAGGTCAAAGGTGGAGGAAAAATAATAATAAGAACCAGAGTTAATTCATCATTTTATTTTTTTGAGTGGAAGTTAACCAGGAAGTAAAGAGTGTGCTGCGTGAGCTTCAGAATAAAGGCGTCAGACTTGTGGACACGTCTGACAGGTTGAAGTGAACTTCAGTTTGAGTGAATTTGACCCTGGACACCTGACCTGAGGCAGAAACTTGTTTCTGTTGGAAGTGGAGGAAATAATGACTCCAGGCTCTTACAGTGTGATGGACAGGGACTCATAACAAACTGTCTGTGTGGGAGGGAGGGGCGTTTTAAACACACTTGGTTTTATTTTCCCTTTAGGGGCTCCTGTGCAGAGAGTTTCCTACGTGTTCATCTCAACATCATGGTCATAAGGGAAAATTCAACATATGTAGCATTTAAAAAACAGTTGAAAACATGGCTTTACTGATAACCAGGTCTGTAAACATTCAGGGTAGTTCTCTTATTTTAGATTACTAAAAATAGTAGGCACTTTACTCCATGCACTTTAAAAATAGCACTTTAAAACAGATGCACTTAAAGGGATACGCCAACATTTTTTTTTCGTGTCTTGCCTCACTCCCGAGTCCATGACAAGCAGATAGACACCATCCTTCCGACTGTGCGTGCAGTAACAAGGGAGATAGAGCCGTATCACCCGTAATTAGACGCTGGAAGTGTATGGGTACTGTTAGCCTGCCTCCACCTAAAGTCATCAGAGAAACTCTTCAGCAACTCTAAACGTAAACCGGCGGGCCGATCTTCATCTCAGAGCTGACAAAACTCTCCGGTAAGGCATCTTGAGCGGTCAAATGCCGTTAACGGGACGAGATCGGTCAAAACGGAGGGTTCAAGCAAAGACGGTTTATTTTGGTTCAAGCTAGCTACATCGAGGGTAGGTTAGCTTCCTATTTCAAAGTAAAAGCACAAATTCTATCGTCATGGTTTTCTGTATGTAAAGGGCAACGTGTGATTTTTTTTTTGTGAAAGTAACTGGAAGTGCGTTGGTCACAACGGCTAGCTTGAGTAGCACCGAAGTGGTCCAAACAAAATTGTAAACAGCTGGTATTTAGACAAATTAACGACACACTGCTGATCTAAACGGCTACTTTCTCGCCTAAAAATGTTTGAAATGTCGATAAAATGATATATTTACAGAGTTTAGAGCTAAAATGAAATCAGCTTCTGACTGCTGATTTCGGCTCGGGTAGGAGGCAGGCTAACACTACCTATGCACTTCCAGCATTTGAGCTAAGCTAATTACGGGCGATACGGCTCTATCTCCTTTGTTACTGCACGCACAGTCAAAAGGTGTCTACCTGCTGGTCATGGACTCGGGAGTGAGGCAAGACATGGAAAAACAATGTTGGCGTATCCCTTTAACAGCACTATACGACACCTTTGTCGATTGTGTGGTGTTCGGGGCTGTGGGACCCGTTTTCATTTTTTATCAAAAGAAAAATGAAATGATTAATTATTTTTTCAAACTCAAATTCACTGGCCTTGGCTCATTTTCTGTGAAGAACATATATCAGAACACATTTTCAATGACCGCACACTGTACACCCCCCCTACACATTTATATTACATACAGGGTGTTCGGGTTAATAATAGTATGGAAAGTGTATGTCTTGTGTACCTTCACTATGTCTGCCTCCTGTCTGGGGCTGCTGATAGTGTGAGTGTGTGTGTGTGTGTGTGTGTGTGTGTGTGTGTGTGTGTGTGTGTGTGTGTGTGTGTGTGTGTGTGTGTGTGTGTGTGTGTGTGTGTGTGTGTGTGTGTGTGTGTGTGTGTGTGTGTCCCGTTGCAAAATTCAAGCACTCATACTCTGTCCTACCTACAAATTGGGCGGGACACACCTTTGCCAGGGCAGTTCCTTATCAAATAATACTAATAACTGCTTGGATTTATATATCGCTTTCATGGCACCCAAAGCACTTTACAGAAACCATTATTTATTTTATACACATTCACATGATGGTGAGCTACGTCTGTAGCCACAGCTGCCCTGGGGCAGACTGACGGAAGTGTGGTTGCCATTTCCATTTCGCACCAAACGGCCCCTTCAACCACCACCATGATCATTCATACACGTTCAAACACATTCACACGGGGCAAGGTGGGTAAGGTGTCTTGCCCAAGGACACTACGACAGCGACTAGGACAGAGCAACCCTCTGGATGACCCGCTCTACGGCCTGAGCCATTCCCGCGCCAATTGATCACTACTGATCAAGACGGCCAAAAGATTATATGCTGAGAGGGCCTTGCAATTGATTTTGGAAGAGACAAACTTTTGATGATGAGGAAGAGGTTTCAGAATGTGAGGACCACAATTCTGAAGATTCAGAGTCTGACAGTGACAAAAAAAAAAAACTCTCTATACAACACATGAGGGGCAGCCCTCATGTGTTGTATAGGCTGGTGTGAAATGGCAATGTGTTCAATGGGGCTGATGGTTATTGTATGTGTTCAGCTTGAGTTATGTCAACTGGCCTGAATAGGTAACATTTGTTTGTTGATTTAAATATCTTGATCAAAACTGATTTTCTTTTTTTTAATTACATTTTATTAAAAAACTAACAAATAACGGGTAGCATATTAATTCATAAATGTGATCTAACAAAGGTAAAGGGCAAATATTAACCATATATGCTGTCCATATGGCTTGTAATTAGGATGAAGTAAACATCTGTTGAGTATTTTAACATAAAAATGTTTGATTGTGTTGATTTGGAGACCCAAAAATGCAGCGGGTCCACCAGACCCATGAACACTGGCTGAGTAACAAAAATATGAACACCACACAAGGGTTAAATGCATTTTAATTTTACTACTACTCCTTGCTCCTCCTGACTGAAGCTATGTGTGATATATTGTGATGGGGTATTTGTACCATGTTATGCTTTGTTCTTGTTCTCGTCCTTGTCTAATGTTGTTTTAGTGTGAACTGCGGGACTGCAGATGGAAATAGCTTTAGAGCTAAAATCTGGCATATTTACATATTGTATGTTCATGAATATGCAGAGTCCCGTTACAAATAAACAAATAAATGAAATGAAATGCCACGAACAAACACGACATTTAAACCTTTAAGTGTAATTCACAGTCTCTTGTTTTTTTGTTTGTTTTGTTGTTGCAGCTAACTGTCTCCTCAGCCTCTTTTCAAGTGTCAGAAAGAGGAAGTAAACCACAATGAAATGACTGTAAACACAACCGCCTGCTGTATCAGAGCTGTTCTCCATCTAAACACACTCTGCATGCTGTTTTTTTTCTTTTCTCAGCCATTAATTTGCACCTGTCTGAAACAGGTTTCAATACAGTGTATGGAAATGAGGCCCCAAGACACGTTCCCACAGACTCGTGCTGTGTTTTAATGATGTTGGATTACACTGTTCAATAAACATATAGTCTGGACTACTGTAGATTGTTAGTTAATATTTGATCCATTGTATGAATGGTTTTTACTGAATAATATGCTGTTTTTCTTCCAGCAGCAGACAGGTTGTTCTCTAACTACAGGTTGATTCAATTAAAAGAATTATTATTATTACTGTTGTGTAACCGCAGGCCTCGTGAGACCATCGGCGTCGCACATTTACTGCAAACAAACGAGTGTGGCAGCTTGTGAACTTCACCGGAGGGAGGGAAAAACACAACACACAATGACACACAACCGACTTCAATTAATGTTTTTACACAAACACACTGTAGACATTTTCTGTGGAAAAACAGATTGTTACATGAGTTAAAGTAGCAACACACTTCATCATCTTGTGTGTGTGTGTGTGTGTGTGTGTGTGTGTGTGTGTGTGTGTGTGTGTGTGTGTGTGTGTGTGTGTGTGTGTGTTCATTGTTTTGAACTGTCTTCACTTAACTACCTCTTTGCTGTCGCCCGGAGGAGAAACATGGTTCAGTCTGTTGCTTCAGCGCCACTTTGTCTAAATGCAGCAAATAAAACCCTGATGTGTGTATTTTGGTTTTCAAAGGGTGTGAGAGGAAGTCAAACAAAAAGGAACTGGGTTTCATAAAAAATATTCATTTTTTAACAGTTTTCAACATCAGAATATAAATAAGTGACTAACACCAACAACAATAAAACAGTGAGAGTTTTTTTTGTGATTGTTGCAAAAATCCTCGATGATGCGGCGGGTTTTCCAAAAAAAATGCAATGGCATATTTGGGGTAATTGCAGGAACTGGAAAACAATGCAATATGATGAAAAAGAAAAAATGCAAAACACAGTTTAATTTATCTTCTCCCATGAGGCAATTTCACTTGTGTAATTTATGTCACTTTATAACGCTCCAAACAGGGTGAAAATTGTTACTCCTATGCAACATTTTTCAACTTTCTGCAAAGATATATGTATGTTTTTTTTTTGGAACAGACATGCAGAAATCATGTGAGTCCTGCATGTTTTGTGCATGTTGCACAGAAATCAGTGATTTATGAGGCAAAAGTGCAGTGTTTGGCTGATTAGATGTGTTGAATTATGTGGGGTTCACCTGGACAGGTCACCTATCCGCATTGTTGGGGGTAATCAGATTACATTTGTCTGTAACGCAGTGATAACCTCAGTTAACATCATTACAGTTACGGATGGAAAAATAATCTCGTTACTTGCACAACTTTACGGGAGGAAACTCAAATCAAATGTCCCTTTCCATGCATGCTCACTCACGTGACATGATGGCCTTGACTCGTACTCAGGAAGAGGAGGGGGAGGAGACAGGGACCAAAATGGCAACATCTTTAGAGAGGTGGAGATTTGCACAGCATTTCAAATTTGTTGAGCTAAAGGACAAGAATGTAAAATGTAAACTGTGTCCTGGACAGAAACATCTCCACTGCTGATGTCAACCGGGGAGTTACATGCTGTCAATCCGACATCTCACCACTCCGACATCCCACCACTCTATTGCGCATTGACACACTATGCGACATGGATCTAATAATCTTTGGTACGACGTCAAATTTGATGTGTGAAGATTGTACGATGATCGTTCTACTGAATCGACCATCCTAGAACCTGTCTCACAGTGAAAGACGGCTGATTTAGAGCCACGACCAAAGATTTCGCCACGATTCTCCTACAATGGTCGTCTTTCGTCTGCGACGGCCCAAAATCGCACAGTGTGTACTGGGCATTAGAGATACCACCACTCCGACATACCACTATTCCCACATGCCATCATCCCACCATTCCGACAAGGCTTTCAATATAAGGAAATGTACGTTACTCAACAGGTGACTCCCTCCTACTTATCTGGACTCTCTACTTCTGGACTCTCTCTATCTATCTGGCCTGTCTAGCCTCAACCATAGACTGTAAAAAGAATGGACGTAGCGTCCGTGACGTCACCCATTGGTTTTGGGGAGTCGTTTTTGTGACTCAAATATGGCGGCCTTGGACAGCGCCATGTTGGATTGGCCGGCCGAGAACCCGCCCACTGGCCTCGAAGCAGCTGTCCACGGAGCTGCTCGGACCTGTCACTCAACGTTTCCGCGCCCTAATTGGCCAGAGTTTTAACCTAATAACAGTAAAACGGTAGAGTTAAAAAAAAAATCACCCCCCTCAGAGTGTGTGCGGGGGTAGAAACTATCGATTGAGAAAAAAAAACGTTCTGACACCTGGCTTTTAACATGTTTATTGAGGATGTAAAATCGGCGATTTTAACATGGGGGTCTATGGAGAATGCTCCCTTCTGACACCAGCCCCCAGAGGAAGCCGGGGGGATTGCAGTTTTTTGAACGCGGAAGTGAGCTTCACTTTTCAGACCCACAACTGCCCCCTTGGCCTCAACCTGTTTTTTTTACTGAACTTAAAGCAGAAGTAAGCAGAATGTTTGTGTTAATATAAGTCTTAAATAGTTATATCTTCCGACAGCAATCACTTACATAGAGTGTTTGGTCTGAAACACGGGTCTGTCAGTCACTCTGCTCTGCCGTAAGCCGAGGAGAAAACTTTCCTTGTATCCTACAACCTTTATCCAATGAGGAGCAAGAACGGCATAAAGGGGCGGTCCTCTCTGTGTGTGCAGCCAAGGGATGCGCGTGAATGTGGTGACGTAGGGACGAGGGCGGGGGCTGCTAACTCCATCCGCTGACAGGAAGTTAGCCAAAACGACCGGATCGCTTACTTCTGCTTTAACCAACTCCTTTCTTCATTGCCTAAGCCCAACCAATGCAAAATCTTTTTGGGGAAAAAACACAGTATTAAAGGAATTGTCGGAAAGGCAGGATGTTTAAAAAATGAAAAAAATACAGTCATTCCGACCAGGCAAAAATTGTCGGAATGATGGAACATTTAAGTGTTACCATTTCGACAATTACGGGCCTATGTCGGACTGGTGGGATGTTGGAATGGCGGTTGCAACATCAACATGCTCACATAAAGTTACTGCTAAAGATCCCCGGACGCTGATGTCGACACCAACCAAGCAGCCAAGGCTCAACTCTGACCGACAGATCCATATCATCACATTTATCTGTGAAATGCTCTTTGTGCTGATTACAGTGTTCACGGATGTTACCTGACACGTCCTTTGTGTTTCCTTTCCAACTGAACACTTAATATTATTACTTTTCCTTAGAATCAAAAATCACTGCTACACTCAGCCGTCGTCGCCCGACAGTAAAGTTTCAGTTTCCTCTGCTGTTCCTGCTCCGTGATCGGCTCAGTCATGTTGAGATTTGTTGGTGTATGAGGTCATGTTTTGGTCCCGTCTATTTAATATGCTGGATATGAAACCTACATTTTTTATTTACCTCACCTTTTATTTATTGTACTTTTAGAATCAAATTCTCCTTTCCTTGCTCACCTATATCAGCCTTGCATGAGAGAAAGTGTAGGCCTAATAAAGATATTTTTAAAACCACTGTAACCTATAGTGCCAAATATTAAATTCCCTGCACCTGAGTCATTGTTTATTGCTGTTGTCGCTTTTCTTTGACCAGAGCATGAAACTTTATCAACACACACCTCTGTTTTTTTCCCCCCCAGCCAACATATTTTTGCTATTAAAGCCTATTGTCTCTTATCAAGATCCTGTGATTATGCAGCACATTCACTTCAGGTCGGTAACTAATTCTCTATTCACATGCCTAAACAGGTTGGTGTCGGTAAACCATCGTGTCTAAAATACCACAGCCAGGCATGGCAGCCAGACCTTCTCCACCTGTGAGGCTCCTATCACGTCCCATATTGGCTCCTCTCCACCTGGTAACTCAGAAATAGAGAATTCATTTTTTTTTAAATGCTGCAGATTATTAGGTACAGAGTGTTTCCTGAACAAGCCCCAACTCATGTTAAGAAGATTAATCTCCGTTCATTTGGAGCAGGAGTTTTCATGTGGCTCTGTAGCAACACGCTATAACTCCATTAAAAAAAACAACGTTGTAGTTCATGGTTGTGAGTCTGTGTGTTTATTTTACTTAAAGGATTAATTTGTGACATTTGTTCATGAGTGATGTGTGGAGTTTACCTGCAAAAATTGAGTAATGTCTTTCAGGCTGTTAAATACATGTGTTACCCATTGCTAGCATCTGGCTAAATGACATTAGCTTTTTACTTATGGTGGCTTCAAACTAGTTTAAATAGTTAATATTGTGCTGAACAAAATATATTGGTATCATAAACTTTTATTTCCTGCAGGCTAAGTAATCCAAATAACAGTGGAGGGAGCTTTAGCTTTTTTGTGGCAGAACCAGGGTATATGTTAACATCACATGTTAGCCTATAAAAATACATCATTCATGCATCACAATAAGCAACTAGTTTATATATAGTTTGAATTCATGATGTTTCATTTAAACAAAACTATACAAACTAATCTGGAGTTATTGATTAGTGAGTATTTTCATTTCATTTCATAACCTTTATTTAAACTCAGAGATATATTGAGGAGTAACCTAACCTCATTTACAATAGGCTATAGCCGAGATGAAACACAAAACATATAAGGACAGAAGACAAGACATTTGAAACATACAAAAGCATAACAGAATACCAGAAGTTAAAGGTGACTAGGATAAATTGGAACATAGTTAAAAGCAGGAGCAGTTAGAGGTAAAATAAGATGTAGTTATGGTTTTAATTTGTCCTATTGATAAAAGTGAGGTAAGTTTCAAACAGTGGCGGCTGGTGCTAAAATAAATTGGGGGGGCGTCAGATAAATAAGATAAATAAAGAGCATTGCTAACTTCACATCCAGCAGTAAACAGCAGTCAGCAGCGGATCAGCTGATCCAGCTCCACTGGACTTTCAAAGTAAAGGTGACGCCAGCTGAAAATTAGTTAGGCTAAATAGTGAAACAGCGGCGCCTTTATAGCCGATTTTAGGATGAAACTCTGAACATAACCTGGTCGGGACCAGGTTATGAGCTAAGCATAAGTTACCGTGGTGATCTAAAGAGAGCCACCTTTGTAGTGCAGGAGAGACTGGCTTTAGATTCAACATACTACCTCGCTAACTAACTGGCTTCGCAGAACAGCCCAGCTGAGTTTGGCCCGACACAGACGGGAGAAGCGTCGTGTAACTCCGTCCACGGTCACTTGCCTGCTGCAGGATTTTTAAGTCAGGTTGCTCCGGTCCAAGCTCCTTTATCCTTTTTTTTTTTTTTACTCCAGCGAACGCCTCGTGAAAGGATTATTTCGTAAAGAAACAACTGATTTTTCTTTTGCTGCGGCCACCATTGTCTCCTGTCTTGTTGTTGTTGTCTGTCTGCTCCGTGTGCACGCGGGTGCGTCTGTAACTGTTTGAGTGACAGGCACGTCGCCGCTGCAGGGGAGTGACTTTGATTGACAGGTCAGGTATCATGAATCAATCCGATTGGATGAAAAAATGACCCAAACGCGCTGATTGGCCACGGGCGCAGAGAGCTGCGCCCGGAGGAGAATCTTGAAGTGACCAATTAGAGACCAGCATGAAGTCACATGGAAGCCAAAAGTTTAAGAGCCCACATACACACTCATTTGGCCGGCGCCCCTCGCTATTGAAATGTATGAAACAACCCAGAATAAACCCAATATGGAATGGAAAGGCTTACAAATGTCAAAGTAAACCCATTGTATGAGTGAACACTGAACAGATATGGTAATTACTTTTTATTATGTTATTTATGTTTACTGTGTCTACACTTTTTTCCTGAAACTTTGATGGGGGCGGCGCCCTAGCGCCCCCTATTGACCGGCCGCCACTGGTTTCAAATGATTTTGCAGAGTGGTTGTCGGTGCAACAGTAAGAGAAAACTGGTCTTTCCAAGTTCGGTGTTAACAGAGGGAACCTGCAGTGTGAGCCAGTCTTTTGAGCGTGTACGATAGAGACCTGCATTAAAAGATACTAGTGAGTTAATATAAGATGGTAAGAGACCAGTGAGAGCTTTAAAAATAAATAAAATCCAGTGTCGATCACGCCTGGCAGATAGTGAGGACCATCCGAGAATCAGAGGTGTATTCACATTCTGCAATTAAATAGCCTACTTGTGTAAAAAATACTCCAATGTCTCCATTGTAGCCTTGAAGCATTACTTACAGATATCTGAAAAATCTACCTAAGTAGCCTACAGTACTTCCCACCTCTGGTGCATTACCATAGACTGTAAAAAATATGGACGTAGCATTCGTGATGTCACCCATTGCCTGAACAGCGCCATGTTGGATTTACCGGCCGAGAACCCGCCCACTGGCCTCGAAGCAGCCTGTCTCCGGACCGCTCCGGACCTGTCACTCAACGTTTCCGCGCCCTAATTGGCCAGAATTTTAAATCTAATAATAGTAGGCTGAAACTTGTGCACACCGGCACGGACGGACAGGTGCGTTGGAGAAGACCTGGTGGTCGAGTAACGTCTCATACACCCCCATCCCACTGGCAACTATCGCTGTGGCCACTGTGCCCAATGTAACAACACATACAAAACCCACCACTTCAGCCATCCTCACACAAACAAGAAGTTCCCCATCAACAGCATTATCACATGCGATGCCACGCATGTTGTGTATATTCTTTCTTGTCCATGTGGTCTTGTGTATGTGGGTAAAACCATAAGAAAATTAAAACAGCGCATTAGTGAGCACGAAAGCTCTATACGCCGGAATGATAGGGAATACCCGGTAGCAGTCCATTTCAATGACGCCAGACATGACATCTCCTCCCTGCGTTTTTGTGGTATCGAAAAAGTAGTCCCACCACGCAGGGGGGGGGGGTCATGACTTGCTGTTACGTTGTGAAGCATTCTGGATTTACAACTTACAGACTCTGTCACCTAGAGGTCTGAATGATGATTTGCCTCTTCATGTGTGTTTGTAATAATTTTGACAGGTTTCTTCCTAACCCCCCTCTTTGGCTTAAAAATTGTTAAGAAATGTGAAGACATTTGTAAAAATGTCTAATGTTTATAGTAAATGAATTATGTTTGTATTTTCGATATTTTCGATATGATATGATGTTTTCGATGTGGGGTGATGTCTTGTTCGGTCTCCTTACATGTAGGCCTATTTCAGATATGTAGGCTAGGCCTACTTAAATCGTTGTCTTAGTATTTTGTCGAAAAGATGTTTTTCTAGAGATTTTTTCTATATTCTGTGTTTCCCCGAGTGCCCCTCTGGGTCTTAAAAAACCAAAAAACTTTTAATGATTCGATTTTTTTCTTAATGTATGAGATTCTTTAATGTAATGTGTATTTTGATACAATGTGTATATTTTGTTGACACTATATGTAACTTTTTCTCTGTGGTGTTGTCACATGAGGACGCTGATTGGTTCCGAGGTTATTTATACCGCCTCCTCCCTCACACACACCTTTAGAACCTGACGAAGGTCTCAGGACCGAAACGTTGCTCAATAAAACCTCAGCAAGTGATGACAGTGTGCGGGAGCTTTTTCTCACAAATCTAATAATAGTAAAACGGTAGAGTTTAAAAATTCACCCCCATCAGAGTGTGTGCGGGGGTAGAAACTATCGGTTGAGACCAAAAAACGTAAAGGTACCAGGCTTTGATCATGTTTATTGAGGATGTAAAGTCGGCGATTTTAACATGGGGGTCTATGGAGAGTTGCTCCCTTCTGGTACCAGCCCCCAGGGACAGCCGAGGGGATTGCAGTTTTTGAACGCGGAAGTGAGCTTCACTTCTCAGACCGACAACTGCCCCCTTGGCTATTACCTGTGTAGGTGGGATTTTTGTGAACTTTGGAAAGAGCCTGGCTGCTTCCTGTCTTTATGCTAAGCTAGGCTAACTATGAATAGATCACAACAGTGTCATGTTAAAGTGTAATGCTGCTTTCGAGACAACTGGGAACTCAGATTTCCATCTTCAAAGTGCTCGAGACGTACCACACCAGAATAACCAAAAACATGGCGGACCAGGACAAACTTTGCATTCAAATTCCACAACATCAGTAGCTAGTAGCCTAACTGTATGTAGCCGATGTCGATCTGGCCCTTTGTGTTTTCTCGGTACCGACTGCCCCAGGAGGGGTTCAAACCTTGGTCTCCCGCACGGCAGGCGACGATGCAACCATTTCGCCAAGAGCTCAATGAGCACTTGGTAATTTGGTTAGCATGTCCTTTATGGGTGAGTGAGTGCACTTCCATTAAATATATTGCATATTTCATAATGTTTTAATATATTTTGGAATTAAAATGCATTTTAATCGATGTTTTACCATTGATGGTGTGGTTCTGCACAAGTGCAGATTGTTGTGTGACGTCAGACAGCTGATTCTCAGAGAAGTTGGGGTAGACTCTTTTCTCTGACTTTCCTGAGTGGAAGCTCTGACATGAGGTGGCGTTCAACTGCAATTTTTCAAGTAGGAGGTAGGAAAGACCCAAGTTCTGAGTTGTCTCAAGCACAACATAAGTTACTGCCCTGACCTTGGATTCCTACACTGCCAGACCTATATTAACCACAATGCTTGTCAGAGATTTGGATGTTTTAAGCTAGTAGCAGTTAACATAGCCTCAAACTGTTAATCTCAGGCTGAAATGGGGTCCAACACTGAGGAACATTTAGATTTTACACTGCCTTTCAGAGTTGTAGTTATCAATACCTTCATGTGAATTCTGATCTCAGACAACCTGACATGTTGTTGAACATTACTGAGGTTTGAGGAAGGAAGTCTGTCACAGAAATATAACAACATTTGCATCGGGGGTCTCAAACAGCAGCTGACTGTCCTTTATTTATTATGATTATTTGTCCTTTTTCTTTAATTCTCTGTTTCATCCTTGTGTCACACATCTGTTTCCATGTTAAAATGTTTTGTCTCTTGTTATGATTCAGCTTAAACAGCACTGAAACTTGGTGCATAGGGAGATTTGTGGTTGAAGATACTGTGGGATCCCCTGGGAACTGTTGGCCAGCTACAGGCTGCTATAAAACACGTCAGTCAACCCGCCACTTTGATTTTCTTCAGTGTCACTAAACGATATTAGCGAGATAAGCAGTATGCACTGGGAGAAATGTAAGTACAACACAACAATGCTGTTTTATTTACATGATAAACACAAAGTTTGAGATATTTCAGGTAAATACTTGCATATACGTAGCGTTTATTGATTTGCAGTCTATGATTCAAGGGATAAACAGATTTCACCTCATCTTTTGCACTGTTTGTGTATTAAATCAGTTTTCAATGGGTGATATCTTGAACAGAATATAGCTACTGTTCAATGCAATGCCATGCAGCATACGTAGGCCAATGCATTGTGTGTGTGTGAAAACACTTAATAGGAGGGCTAATTATCTGCTTTAGTAGGCTAAATGAGTTGTTGCTCGGGAGTTGTTGCAAAGAAACGTGAGCTTTGAATTTCCATACTTGTTTTTTGCTTATTGATTGATCACTTTATCATTTCTAATCAGTAATTTAAAGCTGCCGTATTAACCAAAGTATTCACTCGAAGCGTTTCGGCTAATTTTGAAAACAACACGGCGACTTGTTAAAGCTGCTGTGTCAGACTCTTTTGAAAAGAGGAAGGTGGTCTTTTTGGAAGTTGGCTGTGAGTTGCCATTGGTCCGTTAATCTTAATATGCAAAATGGCGGCAGACTTCTGCCACAGTAGAAGACTGCACAGCTGTGGAGCTTCCTCTTTTGCGTTATCTGTGCACCGTGCATGTTGCTGTGCTGATTATTTGTGTGTCTGTGTGTGCTCATGTGTTTCAAACTGAGGCCGATAAAAGAAAACAACAACCTCTGTTCAGCTGAGTTTCAATTCAGAGATCCATGTTGCACTGAACTGTGCATTTGCACCATTTATTTGCTTCATCCATGCATCTGTTCTTATGAATTCCTTGTCAAGATAAGCACCACTCCCCTGTTTGCAGCACACTCCTCACACTCCTTCAATCCTTTGCCAGGAGCTTTTGCAAATCCCTTGTTACTGTTGGCTCAGTGACAACCTCACTTCCTGACCTCCTGCTACGCTACAGAGCGGCTCTTGTGCCTCCACAATGAGCTTTTACAAAATGCTGCAGCCGTCATCTGTCAGTGGTCTGAAGCATGACGTGAAAAATGGGCTTCATACTGTGCAATTTATAAAATAAACGTAGAATTTTAATAAGGAAACAGATCAGTAGATTGTGCTGCTGCTGCAAGTGTTAGCATGTTGACTCTCAATTGCTAGCAGGTTATGTTGAAAGATACTGTTGATCTGTTAGTTAACATTCAAACAAATCCAACAAACATGGTTAGCCTGGTCATTAGCCTAAAACAGGGGTCACCAATAAGTTTCAGACTCTGACCTAGACAGATCTGGTCATATCTGGACCTATAACCTATAGGGTAATGGGAATTATTGCATTTTGATGGAGCACTCAACTGGTGCTTCTTTGCAGGTCTTTGCTTTAGGCCTTTCTCATGATCCTACTTGGAAAAAAAGGAGACATTATTGGTTAAATGCAATATCATAAGGAGAAGATTATGTAATATTTTAAATAAAAATGCTGTAATAAAAACATAAACAATAAGGCTAAACTCTGTTTGACCAAGACAAGCTAGCTAGGCTACAAGGGTAATTTGTTTTTTTGAATAAAATAACAGTGTAACATCCATCTAATGTTTGTGATGTGATTTTATTTTCCTTCATATTTTTTTTGTATCGTGGTAACTAGCTAGCTAACTAGCGCTAAATGACAAGAAAAACACATAGGCTGGGGGGCGCTCGTGAGCAGCAACATGTAAACACGCATCTTCCTCGAGCTCTGCATGAAAATTACAATTTCGTTAAATTTAATCCTCTGAAACAATCAAATAACTAACAAAATCGTATCCTAAACCTTGCACTATACAGTCGCTGCAGTTTTTTTTCTTTTTTTCTGTCTTTTTACACCCGTTTAACGCCTACGCGCATGCCTCGTAAACCGAGGCCCAAGCGAGGAACTACACCCCCGGACTCTCCCATGGCAGAAGCTCCCACGGACACCTCGGCCGTCGCCTCCATAATGGAAGCTATCAAAGCCTCTGAACGGTCGGTCTTGACTAAAATAGAAGACACGGTCTCTACACTAGCGACTGACTTGCACACGAAAATTGAGAGCCTCTCCGACGAGCTACGTCAAGAAATAAACACAGTCCGCTCTGAAGCACGGGAAGCTCTGGAGACGGCTAACCAGGAGCTCAAGCTACATGCTACATCGATACGTAGCCTGGAAGACGGGGCTAACCACTACTCCGACCGGGTCGTTGAGCTTGAGACACAGCTCACATCGCTGTCTTCCCAAGTCAAGCAGTTAACATCTAAGGCGGAAGATCTGGAGTCAAGGCAGCGCAGAGACAATTTACGTATTATCGGAGTGGAGGAAAGCCTCGGGGATATTCGTATGGAAAGGTCAGTAGCTAAACTGCTACAAGACGCACTGGGTCTGGACTACACCCCGACACTTGACCGAGCCCACAGAAGCCTGATGCCCAAACCCAAGCAGGGGGATCCCCCGCGACCGATCGTGGTTAAGTTTCACTATTTTCAAGAAAAGATGGATGTCTTGAGAAGAGCGTCAAGCCGACGCCCGGTTCAGCATAACAACAAGCCCATCTACATATATCCAGACTATACTGCTGCTGTGAGGAAACGCCGGGCCACATTCAAGGAAGCGAGAGAGCTGCTGAGCCACTGCCCCAACACCCGGTTTGGTCTGCTGTTCCCCGCGACGTTGAAAATCACCGGCCCAAATGGAGAACAGAGATCATTCGACAATCCTGCTGAAGCTAAGCAATACATTGTTGGTCACCTGCAAACCGAGGAGGCAGGTAACTGAAGGACTGTAAACCCCACGGTCACATACCTGTTATGCCACAAAATGTCATGTACAGTTTATTTACTCTCCACCTGAACGGTAAACTAAGTCATGACAATCTTGAAAGGGTACATTAACCAGATACGCCAGTATTTTCATGGGGTTTATTTGAAATCAGAGCACAGTAGCCATTATTATTAATCAATAATGTGCGGGTAGTTTGTTAACCCTGGTAACACTTTTTTTTTTCATTTGTTCACTTATTATTATTTTTCTTATTATTATTTTTTTTTTATTTTTTTTTATTTACTTTTTCCCCTTTTCATTTCCTCTGTCGTTAAGTAATGAACCATTACACAGGCTTCACTTTAAGTGGACGGATAATCCTCAATCTACCTCTATCTATTTATTATTATTATCACCATTATTATTACTATATATATTTTTTTTTTGTTTTTTTTTTGTTTTGTTTTGTTTTGTTTATGGCAGCTACTTAAAGTAACTAACTCAGCAATCCTAATCTTAGAGGATCATTATGTCTTTAACTGTTCTTTTCATGCATAGTTCTTGTAGGGCTTAGTTAACACCAAGGGCCGGATTTACTAAAGGTTTGCGTGTATTAAAACGTGTGCAAACATGATTGCACGCGCAAACACATGTGGAACCTGATCTACTAACCGGACGCACCGAGGATTGCGTCCCTTACACGGGCAGAAGAGCACGTGCGATCCATTTAGCGTGTTTGCCTTGATGAATATGTAAATATGGGCGTTTCAGCCAGAACGTGCAGAATACTGGGAGGAGTAGATGCAAATAGATTTATTTAGCGTGTGCAATGTGATTTACCAAACCAGGAAGAGATTGCGGTGGCTGTTTTTGCGTCTTTATTTACCACGTCTGAAAACCATGTACTAACTGATACAACTTTGCCAAAACGTATGCGTTTATTGATTTGATACCTGTCAGAGTCCCGTGATCTTACATCTCTGCATTTCCTCACGTCTGGGTAATTCTGTAACAGTTTTTCAGCCGTCATTTACGCGCCGTTACGCACGGGGCACGTCTGTCCTGCAGTGCGCTCCTCTCCTCTCCCCTCCTCTCCAGTACGCGGCTGATCAGCTCCCGGTCCCGGACTGAGAGACGTCACCGCTGCCTTCACCCGTGTTTGATCCCTCTGGTCAGTGGTCAGAGCGTTTAGATCCGTGTGTCCCACCTGAGCTCTCTATTAATCCACTGGATCATGGGCGGCACACACACACACACACACACACACACACACACACACACACACACACACACACACACACACATATTAGGTGCGTGATTGTCGCTGCAGCTGCTGCCTGTTCGTCACTATGACGAGTTGGGCCCTGTAGCGATTTGTGTTTATTTATCTAAACAGAGCGCGAGAGAGATGAACACACATGCTGTCATTGTATGCATCGGATCAAATGTCATTCTGTCCCTTCGTCCGTCCAGCTCTCTGTCCACTCTCTAGTCTCTCCATGGCGGAAACGATTACCACGCGCAAAACCCTCATTTACATATTGCGGTTTGCACGTGTTTTCATTTAGCGGGTTACTCTTAGTAGATCACCTGTTTTGCGTGCACTAACCAAACTCGCAATATTATAGCGGGCGCAAACAATATAGCGCCCGTTATCTGAGATCTTAGTAAATCCGGCCCCAAGTGTTCTTGTTCGATGGTATGCTCAACTGGTGATGGAGCAACCTACTTGGGTGGGCTGATAGCCTTTAAGGATGGGTACCAAGAGTATTTTGTTAACCTGTTTTCAACTCTTCAGAAGTTTTTTTTTAGTTTGTTTACACTGTATGTTTGCGTTGTTAGATCCAACCATTTTCTCCAAGGGCTTGAGGACATGATATATCTTTGCAAATTCAATGTAACATGACGTCACAGAGACAGATACATAGAGCTCCTGGCTCTGTTTCTTTCATCTCCTGGAATATTAGAGGCATGGGCAATGCAGTTAAACGTAACAAGATTTTTTGTCATTTGAGATCATTTAACCCAGACATTATATTTCTGCAGGAGACGCATCTGAAGGTCAATCATCATACAAGGTTGAGAAACAGTTGGATCGGCCAGGTCTATCATTCCAACTTTAACCACAACTCAAGAGGTGTCGCAATTCTTTTTAGGAAGGGAGTCCAATTCAGTCATACTAAAACAATCCAAGATCCCAGTGGTAGATTTATCATATTAGTTGGCAAGCTATATAACTCTCCCATTATTCTTGTCAATATCTACGGCCCAAATTGGGATGACCCTCAATTTTTTACTAAAGTAATTTCATCCTTAACTGATGTCAACACCCATCAGCTTATTATAGCTGGAGACTTGAACTGTGTGCTTCACCCACAACTAGACAGGTCCAATCCCAAACCGGGCAGCCAACTGTCCAAATCTGGTGGTGTCCTTGATTCTTTCATGCACTCGTACAATCTTTCTGACCCCTGGAGGAAACTGAATCCAGATGCAAAACAATTTTCTTTTTTCTCACCTGTCCACAAAAGTTATTCAAGGATAGACTACTTCCTGATCAATAATAACCTCCTCCCGCATGTTACCAACTCACAATACCATAGTATTGTAGTGTCAGATCATTCTCCTGTACAATTGGACATTTACTTCCCGGATAACGTCCGATCCCGACGAACGTGGCAGCTTGACCCTGCCCTGTTGTTATGCTCTGAATTTAAAAAATTTGTTGCTGGACAAATAGACCTCTTTTTTGAAATAAATGACTGTCCAGATATATCCCGTCGTACCTTGTGGGAATCACATAAAGCCTATATTAGGGGTCAGATAATTTCATATACAGCACATAAAAATAAAGAACACAATAAACGCCTTTTGGAAATTGAGCAGGCTATAGCAGACATCGATAAGAAGTGCTCAACACAGGCCTCATCAGATCTACACAAAGAGCGCATCTTATTACAAATGGAATATAATAACCTTTCTACCCATAAAGTAGTAAGTAATTTGCTTAAAACTAAACAAAAATTCTACGAGCACGGTGAGAAAGCAGGTCGAATGCTCGCACATCAGCTCCGACAGTCAACTAGCAATTCCCAAATTTCAGAGATTAACATCGGCCCGGGCGTAACCACGTCTGACCCGAACCTTATAAACAGTCAATTTAAAAAGTATTACTCAAATCTTTATTTGTCCAATGTGGACACAAATACGGCTCAAATTCAATCATTTTTGGACTCTCTAGATGCTCCCACTCTTAACCCAGACATCCAATCCTCCCTTGATCAACCTCTCACCACCAATGAGATTCAAGCCGCTATAAACTCTATGCAGAGCGGGCGGACTCCAGGACCTGATGGGTTTCCAATTGAGTACTATAAGACATTCTCTTCCAAACTAGTCCCCTTAATTAAAGCAATGTATGATGAAACTCTGGAAGCTGGCTGCTTACCACCAACTCTCACCCAAGCAACCATATCATTAATATTAAAAAAGGATAAGAATCCACTTGACTGCTCATCTTACAGACCCATCAGTCTCCTTTGTTGTGATTACAAAATTCTGACCAAAGCCTTGGCTAACAGATTAAATGATGTGATACCAGCACTTATACATCAGGATCAGACTGGCTTCGTTCCAGGCCGACAGCCCTTTTTCAACCTAAGGCGGCTCTTTAATGTAATGTATTCCACCCATTCCACACAGCAGCCTGAGGTAATTTTGTCACTCGATGCCGAAAAGGCTTTTGAGAGGATAGAGTGGGAGTATTTGTATGCAGTCATGAAGAAGTTTGGATTCGGGGAAACATTCAGAAACTGGATCAAAATTTTGTATAGTAGTCCTATGTCGGCCGTAAAAACGAATGGCTCAACATCAGCATATTTTCCATTATATAAAGGCACGCGTCAGGGCTGCTGTCTGTCGCCATATTTGTTTGACTTAGCCATAGAACCTCTGGCCATTGCGATCAGGGGGGATGAGAGAATCAAGGGCATCACTAGAGGAAACACAATCCATAAGACTGCGCTCTATGCAGATGACTTGCTCCTTTTTGTCTCCAACCCAAGCCAATCTATACCTCACCTTCTGCAGTTACTACAGGAATTTGGGAGTTTATCTGGCTATAAATTAAATTTATCAAAAAGTCTTCTTTTTCCCATAAATGATGTAAGCAAATTATTAGACTATGACGGATTTCCCTTTAAAATTGAACATCAGTCCTTTAAGTACCTAGGTGTACAAGTAACCAGTTCATTTAAGTCACTTAAAAAGACCAATTTTGATAACTTATTAGAACAAACCAAAAAAGATTTAGAGAGGTGGTCTTGCCTTCCTGTCTCGCTAGCAGGCCGCATAAATGCTCTCAAGATGACAGTATTGCCTAGATTCCTATACATGTTTGTAACAATCCCTATCTGGCTCCCAAAACAGTTTTTTATTAAGCTGGATAAGTATGTCTCTTCATTTATTTGGAACCGAGCCATGCCTCGTATAAAGAAAATCTATTTGGAAAGGCCTAAATCTGAAGGAGGATTGGGTCTCCCCAACTTCCTCCATTACTATTGGGCATCAAATATTTCCAAGTTGGCATACTGGGTGACGTCTTTCTCCGACAAAAATGGGCCTGCCTGGGCGATGATGGAGCTTTCATCACATGCATCAATATCCCCCATCTCGCTGCTAACAGCTCCACTGGCAACGCAGACAAATTATAAGACTTTTTCTAATCCTGTGGTGTCAAATTCCATTAGAATTTGGGTACAATTTCGCAAGCATTTTAACCTTGATCAGATCAATAGCCTTTCCCCTCTTTCTTTCAATCATCTCTTCGCACCCTCACAGGTGGATCAATGTTTCGCTGGCTGGCATCGACATGGACTGGTTTTCTTTGACGATTTGTTTGATGAGAGCTCCTTCCTTTCATTTGAAGCCCTAGTAAAAGACCATAATATCCCAAGATCTCACTTCTTCAGATATCTCCAAGTACGCAGCTTTGCCTCCAAACATTTCCCTTCTTTCCCCAAACCGCCAGATAAAGATTCTGCGTATGATTTATTAAATCTGAATCCATGGAACAGGGGTCTGATCTCCAAGGCTTATAATATAATACACAATGTGGATCCCCCATCACACACTAAAACGCATGAAACATGGGAACGCGATCTGGAAACCGTGATACCAGATGATGTCTGGGATAAATGTATCTCTAACATACACACCTCCTCTATATGTATTAGGCACGGGCTGATACAATTCAAAGTATTTCATCGGCTACATTACTCCAATGATAGGCTAGCTAAAATATACCCGTCTGTTCTCCCTACCTGTCCTAGGTGTGGCAACCAAGTGTCACTGGGCCATATGTTCTGGTCCTGTCCCTCTTTAGTTAATTTCTGGTCCTCCATTTTCGACTGTCTATCTGTTCTATGCAACACACCCCTCAAACCCAACCCACTCACCGCTTTGTTTGGAGTCACACCCTCAGAAATATACACCACTAATAAACAAAAGAGAGCAATAGCATTCTGCAGCCTTATAACTCGTAGGGTGATCTTAATGAACTGGAAATCTAATAAATGCCCACCCTTCAGGAGATGGATTCAGGAGGTTCTATCTTTGCTTCAGTTAGAAAAGATAAGACATACACTAAACGGCTCTTGTGACGCATACACCAGAGTGTGGTCTCCTTTTATTGATTATGTTAAGAAGTTTATTCTGTAACTAATCATATTATTTTGTTATTTTCAATCTGTCTGACTAGTCTTTTGATGTCACACTTTTGCAACATTGGATCCCCCTTTTTTTTTTTTTTTTTTTCTCTACTCTTGGTCCCAAGGGAGGGTATGTGGGAGGGCACTAGTATGGGATTATGTTCACAAGATCTGATATCTTGTATCTTGTATTTTTGATTATTCGTTTGTTTGTATGTTTGTTACTCTTATATAACTGAAAATGCCTTAAATAAAGTTGTTAAAAAAAAAAAAAAAAAAAAAAACACATAGGCTACGTAGCACAAAGACTGGATGCAACGTTTTATAAGTTAGACCTTTTAGTTTAAGGCAAACGTGTTAGTCTTTTCGGTATCTCATTTTTAGCCATCAACTGTAGAGATTGTTTTAAGAGCACGGTATTAAAATGAGTGGCCAGGAAAGATGAGCGTCTATAGGCCTATTTGTTAGCTAGCCTAGCTCACTACAGTGTCAAATCTCCCAGCTGACATGTCTTCACATCTGACATCTTTAAAAAATAAATGGACAACAGTTTTTAAGGTGGGCGGGGCTTAACAGACAGTCACACGTGTTTTCCAGCTGTTTCTGTTTAGCGTCACGGACTTGTCTGCACCCGATAACACCGCGTTACGTTAAGTCCAACACGGCGTGTCTGACCAACGAAGGCAGATAAATCAGCTGCCGATAGGAATCTGGACAAGTTACACTCAGGACACCGTCTGGGGTTAATAAGAGGACAGAGACAACAGCCGACCTGGACCAAAGGTCTCGCAGCTCCATCACTGACGGGAGCGATGGGAACAACAGTTAGGCTAAAGGTCAGAGCAGCAGCCTGGTAACTGGAAGGAAAGTCTTAGCAGGAGGATTAAGAGGATTGTATTGATGGTGTTTCTAAGTGGATCTTTTCCAAAAACATCATCTATGGAGGTAAAACAACAACAATAAATGCTGTTTTTTGCTAATCTGGTATTTTCAAACAACCTCTATTCCAAAGAAATTGAGGCACAGTAAAAAAAAAAAAAAAAAGAATAAAAAAAAAGCAAATACAAACAAAATGTAATGATTTGCAAAACATGTAAACCCGATATTTGATTGGACAAAGCCGACTTTTGAAATGTTCAATCTGAGCCATTTTATTGTTTTACTTTTCCTTTTTTTTAAATTATTATCTATTTTGACTTTGATGCCATATAAATCTTTCTTAGATAATGCCAAAATTCACTGATTATTATTTGCAGTGTCATTTACCAAATTCCCCTCAGAAATGTGTTGATTTTTTTTGCAGGTTTTCTTAAAACCGTTAGCCTATTAGAAGCGTTTTTACAATAAATCAGACACCTTATCTGTTGATCTACAACTATTTTTAAACACCAAATGCAAACACACCGACATTTAGGGAAATAAGCGAACATGACTGACTGCATTTGGTCTTAATTTTGGCACCTTCAAGAATATGGGTTGTGTTAACAGATAAACACGTGTCGGTTAAATGAACCATCAGGTTCACATGGGTCGATCGATATGGGCTGTACAGTAATTGGTTCATTTTTGTATCACAATCACCCCTCACCACTGCCAGTGTGATGGTAAATACGAGTTAATACCTGCCTCCCCTGTGTGGAAACATGACCCGGCTTTGACCAGAGGCACACGCACACTGCAGCATTACACTGCAAAAACTCAAAATCTAACCAAGAATATTTGTCTTATTTCTTTTCAAAGTGTCTAATTTCTTGTCAAAACTAATCTCATTATACTTAAAATAAGACTATTCACATAAAAAGTAGCTTGTTTTTAGACACTTTTTACTTCTTTCGAGCATATTTTCACTTGAAATAAGTAGAAGAATCTGATAGTGGAACAGGTTTTTCTTTCTTATTACAAACACGAAAATCTTGCTTTCACTGGCAGATTTTTCTACTTATTTCAAATGAAAATGTGTTCGAAACAAGTGAAAATGATCTAAAAACAAGTTAATTTTTAATGTGATGAGTCTTATTTTAAGTGGAAAGAGATTAGTTTTGACTAGAAATGAGACATTTTGACAAGACATAAGTTTTGAGTTTTTGCAGTGTAAAGCACAGTGTGGCACCTTGTCTTACCATAAAACACCATACCTCATGTTCCTACATGCCGTTTAATTCACTCCGGCTTAGCTGTACACCAGTCCGGGTTTATCCTGCTGTCTTAACTGTGCACGCCCATAATCCCTGCCCAACAGCCACAAACTCACACTTTCTCTCAAACAGAGACGTTTGTGATGATGAGATAATTGATTAAAAATTGCACTTTGACATAAGCGCTGCAGGATGTTTGTTTTTTTTAATCCGAGAGAGTTTAGGTGTAGGTTTGTGTCGCTGTCCGTCTGTGATGGAAATACAAAGAAAGGTTTTCGTTTTCGTGTAAAAAGTTGTCACAGGTAGAGGATGTAAGGTGATAAAAGGATCATATCAGGTTATAAAGTATAAACAGGGTATTGAATAGAGAATAGCAGGTGGTTTAAATGCCAAATTACAAATAAAACAACTTTTCATGACTGAACTTTAAGATGAATTGGTCCAAACAATAATAAAACATTGATAACACAGGGTTTACAGGGTGGATTAAGATGTTTTGAGCTCCTCACATTTCACTGTGATCTTGCAAATTCTCTTTCTTTCTGTATTAAGAGCTCTGATGTGACGTCTGTCAGGAAATAAGTGGAGGTGACACATCAGTATGTCTTCGTCCTCCTGTCAACCTTCACTTCTCAATATGAATGCGCACAAAAGTAAAAGTGTGAGGAAAGTCAGAGGTCATGTTTCACCCTCCACTTTAGTCTGTCTCAGGTGACCCCTTTTTTTAGTTATTAACGCAGTTCTCGCCGAATTCAGATTTAGCTATTACTCTTTCCCTGAAAATCGAAAGTCATCCAGCATCGCCCTGCAGCCTGTTCTGAGTTCACAAAGTGTTTATAGGTTCATGCACCGTGAGGTTGAGGGTGAAGGGGCGGGAATGCCTTCACTCTGACTTTTGTAGCCTGAGGCGTCGCTGAGCCGAGGGATGCTGCTGCTGTCTGTCGCTTCACAGCTTTTTACAGTATAGGTTTCTTTGAGTTTATTCAAAAGAGGCCCCCGCTGTCGGATCAGATTTCTGCTCATGCTTACACTGGCAGGAAACCGCTGGTTGTAATTTAAACCAGTCGGACGTAGTGGGAGACGTCCAGGCCTGAGGTCCGTGTCAGTGCAGCTCCGACGCGTTATCAGTGATATTTAAATACATTCAAGTGTATGAGGTCAGATAGTCTTTATTATGATGTCAAGTGTTAATCAACAGTGGCCACAGATGATATGAATGAGAAATACTTCAATTACTAATGGAAATGTCACCATAAATAATTTTTTTTCATAAGTTTATGTTTTTATTGTTATTGATTTTTGAAAGATATGATGTCTCAGCTGCCTTAAGCCGTTATAATATTCAATGTTTGGAATAACATATATATATATATATATGTTATTCTATATAGACGTTATAATGCAAGATCATAAAGTTTAGAAACTGTTAAGAACAATAATGATCATCGACATGTTATTGTTGGAAAAGCAGATCATTACGTCTTAAATATTTCATTTATAAATAAATATTTTATTTGGTTAGTTTGGTCAAAATTCTTTCCATTAAGTTTTTATTTTGGATTTTTTATTTTAATTTATTCATTTATTACATTAAGTATTGAAACCCTGATGACTGAAAACTGTCATAGGCTTTAATTATATGCAATAACACAATGTTTGCAATGCATTTTCCCACCTTGCACCATATTTTACAAGACTTTGCATGTTATTATACTGTTGAATATTAAAGTTTGACTCTTTATGCAAAGTCAAATGAGCTCATTTTACATTAGGATGAGTCAAAAATGTTTGTTTGTTTTTTCATTTGTTTTTTGTATTAAGATTTTCCATTTAAATTTTTACATTTTTTTTTTCAATCTAATTTTGGAAAGTAGATTTCTGTTCAATACTTTTTTATTTTATTTTTTACAATTTAAAAATTTGATTATTCTGCATAATTTAGATTTTCACTGAATATCAATTAATATAAACTGCAAAACTATGTTTTTAGACAGTGTGTGGTCTGGACATCGTCCTCATCAGCAGACGTCTAATTGTTCATGTGGAGAAAGAAAATGAAAATGTGAACATCTACAGTGAAATGTGCAGCTTTGTGTCTCCATGTCTCCGAACCTGTCGAGTTGTGACGTCTGTCACCCAGAACAGTGGGTTCATGGTCGTGAACTCTGTGAACTCGCCGTGTCCATCACAGAGCGACTGCCTGGAGACACAACTGAGGACATGAGATGAAGTCAGTGATGTCTGTTTGTTTGTCTCCTCGTCTTCTCCTCTCTGCAGCGGCGACACCGCCAGCTCTGGCCCGGTCCAGGCCGTACCAAGGCGTCCGAGTCCGAGACCCGGTCAAAGAGCTGCTGAGGAGGAAGAGGAGTCTGGAGCCGCACGGCAACAAGACCACTCCCCCCACGGTGGTGAGGACACACAAACAGCACGACAAACATGTGACGACTCTAATTCTCCTGAAGTGCAGGTTTAAAACTTTTACACATAAACAACAGGCCGTCTGTCAGGACGGCTGCGACCGGGAACCACCTGCCTTTCCAAAGAAAATCACTTTCCAACCAAAGAGCTGTGCAAACAATGGAACCACACACACACACACACACACACACTTCCCTGCACTAAACAAACAACTGTAGCTACAGTTGCAGCATTGACTGGAGCGACATCAGGATCGATGCAGGCCTGAGCTGCAAAAACTCAAAATCTTTCCAAGAATATTTGTCTTCAAAATGTCTCATTTATAGTCAAAACTAATCTCTTTCCACTTAAAATAAGACTCATCACATTAAAAATTAACTTGTTTTTAGATCATTTTCACTTGTTTCAAACAAATGTTCACTTGAAATAAGTACTATGTACTAATAAGGAAGAAAAACTTGATCCACTATCAAATTCTTCTACTTATTTCAAGTGAAAATCTGCTTGAAAGAAGTAAAAAAAAAGTGTCTAAAAACAAGCTACTTTTTATGTGACGAGTCTTATTTTAAGCAGTGGCTCAGGTGGTAGAGCGGGTCGTCCAATGATCAGAGGGTTGGCGGTTCGAATCCCGCTCTGTCCCAGTTGCTGCCGTAGTGTCCTTGGGCAAGACACCTTACCCGCCTTGCTCCTGATGGGTCGTGGTTTGCTTTGCATGGCAGCTTCCTCCATCAGTGTGTGAATGTGTGTGTGAATGGGTGAATGTGATGTACTGTAAAGCGCTTTGGGTATCGTTTCAGGTAGAAAAGCTAATGTTAATTAAGGGACCCTTATTGTAAAGTGTTACCAGCTACTATTGTAAAAACGTTTTTCGTCAAGCTTCAGCCGCCAGTTGCAGCCAAACTGGGATTTTAACAGAACTTTTTTTCCCTCTTTGATGTTGGACTGAATTAATGACTCAGCACTAATGTTGAATTTCTAATGAAGCCCCTTCTCGATCCATTAGTCTGCAGGCGACGATCCGTGCAGCTGCATAACACATCATCACCATCGTTCTGTCTTGCCAAAACGGGACATTATGGCGTTCCCAGCTAGGGAGCAGAAGTGAAGCCCATCCCAGAGTCAAGCGGGGGGATTTTAGCCCTTATATAATCCAGGTGTTTTTCCGTGACAGTTAGAGCCATTCCCTGCATGGCTCCAGGGCTGGGCACGCAGCCCTATGCAAAATACTCTCACTGCCTTGCCAAAGAGAACCTCCCCTTCGCTATTTATTACATCCTTCTACTCCCCTAGCAGCAGCAGCAGCAGAGGACGCACACACACACACACACACACACACACACACACACATGCACACACACTCCCCGCATACTGTGGTTACACCCTGTGATAAAAACAATAAAATATTATTCAGGCTAAGAGGAGTTTCATGTTACGATCCAGTGAGGCTGAAAAATGTAACAGATAACGCTCCACTTTCGCTAAAGGAGAGTTTTTCCATGGAATGCACCGCAAAAACTCAAAATCTTTCCAACAATATTTGTCTTATTTCTTGTTAAAATGTCTCATTTCTAGTCAAAACTAATCTCTTTCCACTTAAAATAAGACTCATCACCTAAAAAGTAACTTGTTTTTAGATAATTTTCACTTGTTTCAAACTAATTTTCAATTGAAATAAGTAGAAAAATCTTGCAGTGAAAGCAGGTTTTTTGTGCTTGTAATAAGAAAGAAAAACTTGCTCCACTGTCAGATTTTTCTACTTATTTAACAAAATTTGCTTGAAAAAATAGGTGTCTAAAAACAAGCTGCTTTTTATGTGATGAGTCTTATTTTAAGTATAATTACATTTATTTTGACTAGAAATAAGACAAATAGTCTTGGTAAGATTTTGAATGTTTGCAGTGTGAGAAAATAGTTTAGAAGCAGAATTAATAGCCTACCACCTCCTGTGAACTTTATACATTTTTAACATCAATCATGTTTTCAGCCTGCACCTGCACCTTCACTTTCACCGCACACCGAGACATCTGCTAAATGTGTCTTTAGAGGATTAATGCCGCTAGTGTTTGCACGGCACCAAAAGCAAACAAGTGGTTTGATTGTGTCTCTGATTGTCTCGTTGTCGCTGTGAGGTTTGAAGGTATAAGAGAGGCTGAGACTCCAGGAATCCGCCGCAGCAGCCAAGAAACACAACAATAATATGTGACACTGAAACCGCAGCTTGTTCTTTTTCACAATGCACTTTTCAGGCACGTTAAACAGACAATGTGTACTGATCATGCACAGCCAGGCTTTTAATTAGAGAGCGTTATCGGTGTCTCCAGGCTGTTTCTTTTTTTTTTTTTTTTACAGTTGTACTGCTGAGCCAAGCTACTGCAGGTTGGTTTCCCTCTGTGCTTAGTGTCAGTTCAGAGCTAAACTAACGTGCTGCTGGTGGTAGCTTTATGTGTAGTGCACAAGTAGAAACGCTTCCATCATAAATTCCTCATTACTGAGCTCATTGAGAGAGATTAAAAAACACTTTCAGGCACGTTCAGGTTGTTTTCTCTGCACTATTTTTGTCTCTTTCAATGCATGTTGGTCTATATTGCTATGTTAGTGACCACTAGTTGTACAATACTGTCTTGAACTATAAAGGATATGATAATTAACACTATACACTTAGACAGAACCACAATAGGGACTGGTGTTAAACAAGAGTGTGAATGTTTCTGCACTGTCTTTGGCAGAGTCTGACTCCGCCCCTTTTCCCCAGCTAATCCAAAAATGGGCGTGGCCACAGTTGGCGTGCAAGACATCTGTTCATGTCAGTTTGTTGCAAATTAACAATGCGGTCCATTTACCTTTAAAGTCAGAATTTAGAGTGACATCAGAGCTGAATTGTGTTACAGTTATGAGTTGGTTACGAGTGGGAAAAACAATCCTTTGTTGGCGTTTTAAAGATGAACTCTCCAGGTCTGGTGTCTCCTCCTCTGTGTCTCTAACCCTCCTCTCCTCCATGTGCATTTGTTTTCAACGAAGCTGGTGAGAAATCAATCCATGGAGCGGTGGATAACGTTATTTATCATCTACCATGTTACCATGTGTATATTTGTGTAGTCTTATCTGCTGTTATGAGACAGAGTTGTTTTTGAGGTAAATTCATGCAAAACTGCTGATGCGCGTTGCCTTCAGGGACAGTTTTTCATCAAGCAGTCTCTGCATTTACCTCTAAAACAACTCTGTCTAATAACGTTCTGTTATTATCTCATAGTGTGGTGAATGTGCAGGTCACAACTTGTCCACCAGAGCGTTTTGGAGTTGTTGGATTGTGTATTTGATGAGTTTGATAAGGAGAACCAAGAAATCCCATTAGCCTCCGTAGCGTAGCTCTGAGGAGCTCGCGGCTCTGCTCCGCCGTTCTAAAAATAGCTTGCACCGACAATTAAAGGTAACGAACCTACTGCTATGACTATAGGGATTAGGGCAATGGGCCAAACTGTTGAACTATCCCTTTAAACTAGTACCAAATCAACAATGACACTATGTGTAGATAAAATTGTCTGATAAACATTGTAATGTTCAGCTTTTGTTCACTGTTGATGCTCGTACAGTGGCCATCTTGGATTGTAGCGAATGTAAGTTCCTCCAAATTCCCATTTCTGGAGGCGTTTCTTATGACGCCACCGACTGCGAACTTAGAAAATCTGACTTCCAAGTTTTAATTGAAACGATCACAATTGCTTTTGTCCCAGGCTCACTCTAGTGGTCAAGAGAGGAACTGCAGCTTTTAAAGGGATAGTTCACCCAAAATTCAAATTTCACCCTCATGTCGACTAAGGGCTGGGAGAAGTTTCAGAGTCCTCCGTGCCTTCTCTGAGTTACAGAGGGGCTCCGTGCAGCACTGCATGTCCATATGACGGTTGTGAACGGAGCTCACTTTTCTTTGTCCAAAAAGACACACCAAAAAACATCCAAATACCTCCACACAGCTCGTCTGTAATGTCCCTCGATTTGCATTGACACCGGTGCAAATCTCGCGAGATTTGGACGGACACAGGAAGAGCAGTGCTGGGAGCTTCCACTACAAACAAGCTTAAAACATATACTTGTTTAATTTTTTTCTGAACAATTTCTCATGTTGGGGCTTCAATACAAGAGGGACATTACAGACGAGCACTATGGAGGTATTTGGAGGTTTTTTGGTGTGTCTTTTTGGACGAAGAAAAGTGGTGTCCGTTCACAACCGTCATATGGACATGCAGTGCTGCACGGAGCCCCGCTGTAACTCAGAGAAGGCACGGAGGACTCTGAAACTTCTCCCAGCCCTTAGTCGACATGAGGGTGAGTAGATAATGAGTGAAATTTGAATTTTGGGTGAATTATCCCTTTAACACTTTGGTGTCTGATTCTTGTTTCACCTCCACCTGACAAAGGCTTCTAGTGTGTGTAGACGTTACAATGAGATCTGATGCTTGTGACCTTTGTCTTCCACTGCTGTTTGACATGAGCAGCAGCTAAAAGACTGGATCACTGACACCCGCTGTCAGTTATGTCAGTTCTGTCACCGCTGCCTCTCTCATTACCTCACACTTCAGCCTCTTCACTGCACCACTGCCTGTATAGTGCGCACACACACACACACACACAGAGCAAATACATAGTTAGGGTTAGGGCTGTGCACACACACGCGCGCGTTGGTCAGTGATCTTTGAACTATAACAGACACAGCGTGAACAGACTCAGTCCAGTCAACAACGACACCTGAACGATAAAAGAAGAGCAGCAGTTGGGAAATGTAAATGACATGAGGTTGAGCAAACATGACGATGACAATAGAAGGGAGAAAAATATGATCCAATAAATAAGGCGTTGATCACATGACTAATTCAGATGCTGCAACAAAGTCATGTCGAGCGTCAGTGTCAACTTCAGCCAAAAGTGACGATTTTAAACTACTTAGTTTGATTCTGATTGACGACCAAGTATAAGCACATTTTATATGTTTTATTTCCAATGTGTTGACATAGCATGTCGAATAAAAAGTGTGGTCATAGAGGTGAAAACATAAAGAATAATTTGTTTTTAAACCCCTGTACGGAGCTTTTAACTGGATACTCAAAAGTTTCTCTGGTTTCTGCTGATGTGTCTCTGTTACCTACAACAGCAAATGAGCCCATCAGGGTGAAGATACGCTATTTCTAAGTAGTCTAATTCTATACCTCTGGAAGGCATGGTCGGGTCGGACCACTGACGAAACGATACGAATAGCCAGATACATTACGCTGCTAAAAAAACAAAACAGAAAGCAAGTCCTGTCTTCTTTCAGATGTTTCCAAAACAAATCTACACGCGCCGGCCAGACAAACGTCTTCATGACAGAAATGCAATCTTCATTCCGCCGCTTTCGTCCACAGGGGCCGCCAAAATCAACACTAAATGAAAAGTCTGTACAGGGGCTTTACATTTTATTTTTTCTGAATTTTTGAGATTCTTCAAAATCCTGTCAGAAGCTGAAAATAAAGGTGACCTTCAAAAACTGTCTCGTGTTGCCAGTAGTGGGATTTTGCATTGCAGCCAAGCAAAATACCACCTACATGGTAACGGGTTGGTTGGGCTTGACGTGCAGCTTGTACACAACTCAAAAACTGTCTGGTCTCATGTGGTGTGAGTCTGTAATCTATTGCCTGGAAGATTAAAGGTTTAGAGGAGAGGACTAACAAACCAACTCCACCTTCCCAAAAGCCAGCAATGGCCTACCAAAACAGGTCCCTTGTCAATGGCCTATACCCGAGCAGGGGTGTCAGGCGTAAGTAAGTAAAGTCAAAAACGGATTAAATTGCATCATTTGCAAGGTGATGTAGATTTTCAAAGGAGAAGCCCCCTTTGTTTTTTTTTGTTTTTTTTTATTTTGCCTGGCTTTTTTTTTTTTGCCTTGCTTTTTTGGCTGGCTTATGTTTATTGATTTATTTTGGCTGACCCTAATACATCTCCATAAAATTCAGATTGATATTGAAAGAAGACGACCTGTTATTACTGAACACACCACCTCAGAGAGTGTTGCAGAAAATATCTGAGCAATCCGATGTAGCCTTTCAGAATAAAAGCCCCATATTAAATGGTGTTCTATTATTATTATATTACAAAACAACGTTGACCCTGAGAAACTGGTTGTCTGGTCCATCATGTTCCAGACTTCTTGTAGGATTTTGAAGTATCCTGTTAATTCAAGAATTTTTTCTTTTCTTTATGTGACACACTTTTAGAAACAGATACCAAACGTTGGCGACATTAAACAATTTTTAATGCGATAAAATAAGGAAAATCCAAAAAGACCTGCCGGAAGAGTTCATTTGTAGTAGATAAATAAAAACTCTCCAATCTGAAACAATGACAAAAACAAGTTTAGATCAGAGAGATTTAAAGTTCAGTCTTGACATTGGAGCTTTCGATCGTATCACAGGGTCTTCCTCTGCAGACCGTTGTTGTTATGCATTGACACTCTTACAGATGGATCTTGTATAAAAAAAAAAGCAGAAGTAAGGGTGCGTTTACCTGAGCTTCATCTTCATCCTCAGCAGGCAGACGTTGTGTGTGTACAGTGTTGTGTAATGTGTGCGTATTAGTCAGAATCCAACATCAGATTTTCCTGCGGGTAGAAACTGACACTTTAAAGGGAATTCTGTTCCCAGACTTTTACAGTACGTAGATTTTCTCACGCCAACACACTGTCCACCCACACACACACTCACTCTCACACTCACTCACTCACACACATCTGCTCACACCTGGACTTGATCAGTAGTGTAAATACTGAATATTTATATATCAACATTTCAGTTTAAACGGATACGCCAACATTTTCTTTTTTGTGTGTCTTGCCTCACTCCCGAGTCCATGCCCAGCAGATAGACACCATCCTTTCGACTGTGCGTGCAGTAACAAGGGAGATAGAGCCGTATCGCCTGTAATTAGCTTAGCTCAAACACTGGAAGTGTATGGGTAGTGTTAGCCTGCCTCCACCTAAAGTCATCAGAGAAACTCTTCAGCAACTCTAAACGGAAACCGGCGGGCCAATCTTTGTCTCAGAGCTGACAAAACTCTCCGGTAAGGCATCTTGAGCGGTCACATGCCGGTAACGGGACAAGATCGGTCAAAACGGAGGGTTCAAGCAAAGACGGTTTATTTTGGTTCAAGCTAGCTACATCGAGGGTAGGTTAGCTTCCTATTTCAAAGTAAAGGCACAAATTCTATCGTCATGGTTTTCTGTATGTAAAGGGCAACGGGTGTTTTATTTTGTGAAAGTAACAGGAAGTGCCTTGGTCACAACGGCTAGCTTGAGTAGCGCCGAATTCGTCCGAACAAAATTGTAAACAGCTGGTATTTAGACAAATTAACGACACACTGCTGATCTAAATGGCTACTTTCTCACTTAAACATGTTTGAAATGTCGATAAAGTGATATATTTACAGAGTTTAGAGCTAAAATGCTGATTTCGGGTCGGGTAGGAGGTAGGCTAACACTACCTATACACGGTTACATGCTGCCATTCCGACATGCTGCCACTCCGACATATCGCCATTCCGACATTCTACTATTCAGACATGTCACCATTCAGACATACCACCATTCCGACATGAAAACGTCCTGCCATTCCGACAGTTTCGTCCCGCCATTCCGACAAGGCTTTTTTTTTTTTTTTTCATGTTTTAAGACATGTGTACGGATGCGATACAGTCGTGGAAGCTTAATAAATAAACACAAACACAAAGTCTCGCCATTTACAATCACACACTCCGATGTCAGTTTGTAACAATTTCCCTTACAATAAGGATATAAGGGGAACTGGCACAACGCAGTCCTGCTGGAGGCGGATCTAGGCTCGCGCTACTGGTGCGTCCAGGGAAGCAATAATCAAAGTCGCTACTTAGTCTGAGTCTCTGTATTTCACTGAACTCAAAACGTGCCCATCACAGGCGGCATATAATAAACAATTACACACAGATCAACAGAACCCGAAAGACCTCCCCCCTCCCACTGTCCATTAAGTCCGAGTGGGAATGAGTGTGTGTGTGGGTGCGCGAGCGCACTGTCACTGTCCATGCCGGACATGTGTGTGTGTGTGTGTGTGTGTGTGTGTGTGCGCGCGCGCGCGTGCGTGTGTGAGTTGACGCGTGGTGAGGGTGAGTGAGAGAGAGTTTGTTTGTCCTACTGTCCACACGGGCGAGACGCCGCGGCTCCGCCGAGGTGACCACCAGTCCTCTCCCTCGTCCAGCTTGGCTGAGAACGGGCCGTGCGGTGTCCAAACGGGCCGTTATGATCCACAGGGTAATCCACCGGGAAAAATAATCCACTATGCCGCCTCTCCTCCCCTCTCACCACGTCACTTCTCCATTTAAACCCTCGGTCCCACTAATGCACTTTTACGCATTACGCACACAATTTACAGCAAAAAAGAAACATTCATTCATTCATTAAAGGTCCGCACGTCCCAGTGCGCAAACCACAAGGATAATTGATAATTTCCCTGGCCTAATACACAATGAAAAAAACCTGGGGAGCAAACTTGTAAATCAACTACCCCAGCTGGCCAGGCAAAACCCAGTGGATCACTAGGAAGTTGTTGCAACTTTTGGGAATTTACTCATGGTAAAAAGGCTTAGGTACAAATATGGACCAGTACGGCTCCATAATGAGCACAAAAATCAAAAGGAAACGAAAGGTAACTTTAAAAAAAATAGCAACAGCACGAAGTAGTCAAAATATGTGTTTTACGCATGCCACTGTGCGTCTGCAGATCAAATTGTCTATAATTAAACTTGGAGCCAGACCCGGCCAGGCTACAGGAGAGATCAAAAATATGCAGGGGTCCGGGACCCCAATGAGAACCACTGATCCTGTTGAACGTAGGCCTACTGTAACCACTGTGATACAATAAAAAACAACATCACTGATCTGATTCACCGGCGTAGCGGTCCCTCTCTCCATTAACTCTCTAGCTCTCTCGACCACAGCTGCAAATGAAGTAGCACAGCGCCAATAATAATAATAATAATAATGCATTTTATAATCGAGATGGGATGTGACAAGGGCGTTGACCAGAGTCAAAGTGCTGTTAGAGGAGAGAGATGGGCAGGCAGGGAGGCGGTGATCATTATTAACCTACACATTTAATGACCTTATGTCGGAATGGCGGGACGTTTCCAAAAAAGGAAAGTACCGCCATTCCGACAATGGAAACAAAAATTGTCGGAGTGGTGGGACGTTTTCAATTAATGGAAGTGCCGCCATTACGACAATTAGACGTCAATGTCGGAGTGGCGGTATGTCGGAATGACCCGCGGATACCCTATACACTTCCAGCATTTGAGCTAAGCTAATTACGGGCGATACGGCTCTATCTCCCTGTTACTGCACGCACAGTCGAAAGGATGGGGTCAATCTGCTGGTCATGGACTCGTGAGTGAGGCAAGACACGAAAAAAAATGTTGGAGTATCCCTTTAAGTTTAGTTTAATTGAAAAGGGACAATGCGCATTAATAAACATTGTATAAAAAACACATGTACATGGTCCGGTTCTCTGTAACTTCTATGTTTTTAATGGATGTCGTCTTCTTCTGCAGGACGTGCTCACACACAACCACCCGTCGTCGTACACACCAGGTATTTGTTCATTGATAATTGATTCCTGCAGGTGAAACAAGCTTCTGCACGTGTAACCACTCCTCACCTTCCTCCTCCTCCTCCCTCTGACATGCAGCCATCTTTGGCTCTGATGTCGCCGGCGGCTCCTCGGCAGCTGAGCCTGGAGACGGAGGAGGGCTGCAGTGCACAGGATGGAGAGCTCCGCCCCTTTCCGCCGCTGCCGTCGCCACCACCGCTGCCGCCACCATCGCCGGTGCCGGGCTGCAGCCGCCGTGGTCTTCGTCTGATTACAGCCAGCAGGACGGCCTGGCTCAGCCTCTGGCCTACCCAGCCACCACGCTGACTGCAGACCTGTTCATGCCCACGCTGTGCCCCAGCTACACCATGCTCACCTACACACACGCACCGCTGCTCACCAACTTCGGGGTGAGTAGGAGACAGAGCCACAAAACAGGGAAAAAAAACTTTAGACTTGGAAAATAAATAAAGACTGAGAGACTTCAGCTCCACAAGTCAAACTCCTTGATACAACGAGGACTGAAGTCCAGTTCACCAGCCTCTAGAGATGGCTGGCAAAAGGATTTATCTGAGTGTTTTACTATGAAATCTGCTAAATTTTGTAATTGAGTCTGTCAGAAAACAGAAGCGAGGCTCAGAGGCTCCATGTTTCCTTGATCAACCTATTTCTGATCATTTAAAGCTTTAGGGCCAGATCTACTAAAGGTGTATTAAAACGTGTGCAAACGTGACTGCACGCGCAATGCACCGAGGATTGCATCTCTCAAACGGGCAAAATAGCATGTGCGATCCATTTAGCGTGTTTGCCTTGATGAATATGTAAATATGGGCGTTTCTGCCAGAACGCGCAAAATACTGGGGGTAGATGCAAATTGATTTATTTAGTATGCGCAATGTGATTTACCAAACCAGGAAGAGATTGCGGTGGCTGTTTTTGCGTCTTTATTTACCACGTCTGAAAACCATGTACTAACTGATACAACTTTGTGAAAACGTATGCGTTCATTGATTTGACGCCTACTAGAGCCCCGTGATCTTACATCTCTGCATTTCCTCACGTCTGGGTAATTCTGTAACAGTTTTTCAGCCGTGTTAAAAGTCTTTTACGTGCCGTTACGCACGGGGCACGTCTGTCCTGCAGTGCGCTCTGTTGGCTCCTCTCCTCTCCTCTCCAGTACCTGGCTGCTCAGCTCCGTCTCTCAGTCCCGGTCCCGGACTGAGAGACGTCACCGCTGCCTTCACCCGTCTTTGATCCCTCTGGTCAGTGGTCAGAGCGTTTAGATCTGTGTGTCCCACCTGAGCTCTCTATTAATCCACTGGATCATGGGCGGCACACACACATATTATAGGTGTGTGATTGTCGCTGCAGCTGCTGCCTGTTCGTCACTATATGACGAGTTGGGCCCTGTAGCGATTTGTGTTTATTAATCTAAACAGAACGCGAGAGAGATGAACACACATGCTGTCATTGTATGCATCAGATCAAACGTCATTCTGTCCCTTCGTCCATCCAGCTCTCTGTCCACACACTCCATGGCGGAAACGATTACCACGCGCAAAACCCTCATTTGAATACTGCGGTTTGCACGTGTCTTCATTTAGCGGGTTACTCTTAGTAGATCACCTGTTTTGCGTGCGCTAACCAAACACGCAATATTTTAGCGGGCGCAAACATTTAGTGCCAGCGATCTTAGTAGATCCGGCCATAAAGCTTTAATCACTAGTTTTTGTCTCTGCTGGTTGAACGTCCTCCCCCATCGACCCTGATGTTCCCGTTGCTCTCCACAGACCATCCCAGTGGCTCCGGCCACGTCCTCCCTCCCTCAGATGGAGCTGCCGGACTCGGGCCTGGCCTACCTGCCCTGGGCCCAGCCCCTCACCACCATATCCACCATGTCCAACCCGGGGGTCCAGTTTGCCCCCGGCTCCGCGGCGCTGTCCGGCTCTCCGCTGGTGCACATGCCGTTGTCCATGTCTCTGACCACCATGATCCCTCAGCTGGAGGCCCCGGGCTCAGACCAGCACCAGCCCCAGATCCTGGAGCTCCCCGCTCAGCGCTCGGACCACCACCACCACCACCACCACCACCACCAGCAGCTGGACCCCGAGACCCAGGCCCGGTCTCTGGACGACGAAGACCCGGACATCGAACCGGAGTCACCGAACCTGCTGGACAAACTCCTGGAGGACCAGAATAAGGAGGACGGCGAAGAGGAGGACAAGGACTCGTACAGCAACTCCATCTTCATCCCCAACGTCTGAAAACATGGAGAGCAGCTCGTTTCCTCCAGGTGTCGTCTCTGTTTGTTATAGAAGTGACTGCTGCAGCCTTGTTATTGTGCACGAGGATCATTTCAGCTTATTATATTGATTGATTATTCCTCAGTCTGGATCAGGCTTGGGGATTAATTCATTACATCTAACAACATTATGTGATTAGGATACAAAAAAAGGAACCGTAATCCGTTGCAGTACTTCTGTACTTCTACTTCTGTTGTTGTTTTGTATCATAAAATGTTGACGTTTTCCATCTCCATTATTATTATTTTTCCTTCCTCCATGACGTCCTGTTTCCTTCAGGACCCTCTGACTGACGGACACTCGTCGTGTGACTCATGTTGACAAACTGTGTCACAATCTTTCATTTTTAAAGTAGATATTAGACTTTTTGTGTTTTCTTAATCTAAACGAACATCTGAATCTGGAAACAAATGACCCAACAAGTTTATAATGCGAGGAGCGGAAAGGAGTTAAATTGAAACAAACCTGAACAGGTCACAGGAAGCAGGAAGGAGGTCAAAGGTCAAGATCCATAATGTGTGTGGGTACAGTGTGTGTGTATTTGATGTTGCTGCTCCTTCAGTCGCTGCAGGTGGTGACATCATGTGCAGTTGCAGTAGTTCATGTAGTTTTTTTCTACCATGTGATCAATGAAATTTGATATCGATTTGTTGAAGTAAATATTTTTTAAAACAGAGTTTCATCTCCTTTTCATTAAAACTCTGTTCCCACAGCTCATCAGTGGATTATTTAACATCCGTAGCCACTCTCTCTTCGACTGATGAACGTCTCTAATCATTAAACTGTTGCTAAAATCAGTCTGAGGATATTTGGTATTGATTTGTTCCCAGATCTCAGTGATTGATCCATATTAAATGTTTATAGACATAAAGTGAACTCTTATTTTCTTTTACTTTTCATATCTTAAACTGTTTTTTCTGAACCTACACTGTATAAATCTTCCTGTTAGCAGTTCCCTCCTCTCACATTCCTCCTTGTTTTCTGATCAGTAAGTGACACTGAACTTCAGAGACAGATGTTTTTCTGACACAGTCAACATTACGCCGCCTGCAGCTGTTTGCCTCAGTTATAAATTCTCCTCATTAAAGCTGTCGGGGCGGCGAGTTGACAGAGGAACAAAGCTGCAGCTGAGTCCTGACTGACAGTTTCTGTCCTCCACACGCTGCAGCTCAGGGTGTTAATGCAGGGAGGTGTTCATAGCTAAAGGGAAACTGGCTTTAACAGTGTGTGTGTTTGTGTTTTTAAATCCTGCATGAAAAAGCAAAAAGTGAAAACTGTGCACTGTAAAAAATGATCTGAAAATTAAACAGAAACTTCATCAGAGAAGCTGCTCAACACAATGATCCTATTGATATTCACATGTCCTTGTATTTGTGTAATGAAATATTACATATTAACATCCATATACATATATACATAACATATTATATTTCCATACAGTAAAGACACAACAACACGGTATATGTGTTTAGGTAAAGTTTTAAAAACCATAAATTTCAACCCAATTTTCCTAGTTTGTATAATTCTATACTGGAAATAACGAGGAATGAAAACATGTGGTTTTAATGGGTTTCAAAAAATGGCCACGATAGAGACAAAGGGGAGTATTTTGTTTTAACAGAATATTATTGATATATTTGAAGTACTGATGATGGAAAATTGAAATTCAGACGAATGTCCAGACCCTTGGGGAGTTTCATTCCATTTGCTTTATTTTGCTCGTCTCTCTGAGTTTAAAGGTACATTGTGTAGGAATTCCTCCCATCTAGCGTTGTGGTTGTATATCACAAGCAACTCAATTGTATTTTTCATGCTGCATTCATGTGAAACTGGGCAGACGGCAGACGGACGACAGCCGCTGCACGTAACGGCATAAACAAGCCTCTATGTAAACAAGTGGTCCGTCAGCACGAGGCAAAACAATACACGTGACAATATGTTGTCATGGCGATGTCGTATTGTTTACCTGACCCACGTTTTACCGGCTTTCTCTGGACTTCTATGATTAAAATGACATCTGGTTTGTTACCGACGGCCGTCTGCCCGACTGCATGTGAATGCAAGGCAAGGCAAGGCAAGGCAATTTTATTTGTATAGCCCGTTTTTACAAACAGTTTGTCTCAAAGGGCTTTACATGGCATCGTAACAACATCCTCTGTCCTTAGACCCTCACATCGACTGAGGAAAAACTCCATGGAAACCCTTTTAACAGGGAAAAACAGGAGAAACCTCAGGGTGAGCAACAGAGGAGGGATCCCTCACCCAGGACGGACAGACGTGCAATAGATGTTGTTACAGACAAGAAAACAGTTTACAGTTTGTCACAGAATGTGCGGAATATGGAAATGTTAGCAGGGGTTGATGAAGGCAGTCTCTGGTGGGGGGGGGGGGGGGGGGGGGGGGGGGGGGGGGCAGGGAGAGCCGGTCAGCACGATGGGAGAACTGGGTGGCAGACTGGTCCATGGGAAGGGAGGGGAGGCCGGTCTAACGGCAGGGGAAGGGGTTGGAAGGGGGCGATGTAGGCGGTGGCTGGTGCAGAGAGATGGAGCTCCGGTGGATCTGCGGAAACACAGAGAGAGTGCGAGACACCAAGGCCAAACTACAAAGTACAACAGAAAATGACAGTTCAAAAATATACTGAGGAGAGGAGAGGAGAGGAGAGGAGGGGAGGGGAGAGGAGGGGAGAGGAGGGGAGGGGAGGGGAGAGGAGAGGAGAGGAGAGGAGAGGAGAGGAGAGGAGAGGAGAGGAGAGGAGAGGAGAGGAGAGGGCTCTGAGTAACCAGATGTGTCCCCAGCAGTCTAAGCCTATAGCAGCGTAGCTATAAAATGGTTCAGAGCTACCTGAACCAGCCCTAACTAAAAGCCCTGTCATAAAGGAAGGTCTTAAGTCTAGACTTAAATGTAGTTAGAGTGTCTGCCTCTTTGACCCATGGAGAGAGCTGGTTCCACAGTAAAGGAGCCCGGTAACTGAAGGCTCTACCTCCCAGTCTGTTTTTAGAGATACTGGGAGTCACTAACAGACCTGCATTCTGGGAGCGGAGTGCTCTGGTAGGACAGTAAGGAATGATTAGTTCTTTCAGATAGGATGGAGCTTTATCATTAAGAGCCTTGTAGGTCAGCAGAAGGATTTTGAAGTCTATTCTAAATCCTACAGGAAGCCAGTGGAGAGAAGCTAAGGTGGGAGAGATGTGCTCTCTCTTCCTAACTCCTGTCAAAACTCTCGCTGCGGCATTCTGGACCAGCTGGAGACTCTTTAGCAGCATCAGTGTAACGCTCCATTCCTCCTCACTGCGTTACTGCGGTGACTTTTCACAGACGCCACCTCCACCTGAGCCGACAGCTCCGGTGTCTCCGCTGAGTTTCCGTGGTTTCCTACCGTCACGCTGCCACTGAACGTAAAAACATGGCGACACCACATGGCAGCCAGCACCGAGCTTACCCGCTCCATGTAGATATGAATGATATGAACGGCTCATTCAGAGCTGAAAGGAACACTTCAGTTTGTTGATGGGGTGATTACTGAATAATGAGAAACAGACTTTTGAACAAAATAATCGATTTCCGTGAATAGATAACAGGAGAAGTTACACAATGTCCCTTTAACACAGACAAAATGATCAACAAAAAGAAACCAGGGTGGCCAAAAAAGGCCAGGTGAAGAGAAAAAAAAAATCAATTTAACAATCCATAAATGATCTTTCTGCTGAACACAGATCTGTTGGTGCAGCTTCAGACTTTAAAGAGGAACAGTTCCTGAGTTAATAAAAGTTTGTTGTTAAATTATAAATATGTGAAGTTCTTCAAACTCTTAAGTTTTTACCTTTGGACCTGAGCAGAGTTGGGAGTCTTGGCAGTGAAGACTTGCCTCTCTGAGTGTGGGGGGTTTTCCCTCAGGGGAAACTGACATCGTGCGAGGGGCTTCAGCTCATCTGTCAAACACACACACACACACACACACACACACTGTGATACTCTGACGGGCATCGACAGGTAGAATGGAGAGAGGGAGGATAAATCAAAGTGACGGACGTTTGAGTGGTGTAAAAAAAGAAAGAAAAAAAAAACTTGCATAATTCTGCTGCAAATTCCAGGAGTCGATGAGACGAGACGACAGAATGAAGGTCGACGTGGAAACGTGTTGTTTTCTTTATAAGCACAGATTTAAAGGACAATTCCGGGCACATTTTAGGTCTAAAAGAAGGAATCTGAAGATTTTCTGTTTAATTGCTCCTGTTTTGCCGTAGTTGTGTCTGTCCCCGCATCGCCACGGCAGCGATGAATGGGAGTGGATGGAAGTTCTGCTGCTTAGGCCGTTTACATCCCTCAAAGCCACAGACAGCGTCAGATGGCAACTCAAACATGCACCCAGAAGTTTATTTACTTCAAGCAAGTAAAGAGTTGATATTCCTGTGTTTATGACACAAACGGGAGCGTCCGACTGCACGTGAACACACCGAGCGTCAACTTGGGTTTCGCGCGAGACTTTGAATTAGATCTAGTTTTACAAACATGTCGGCTTGCTTGAAGTAAATAAACTCCTCGGTGCATGTTTGAGTCGCCATCTGACGCTGTCTGTGGCTTTGAGGGATGTAAACAGCCTTAACAGCAGAACTTCCATCCGCTCCCATTCATCGCTGCCGTGGCGATGCGGGGACAGACACAACTACGGCAAAACAGGAGCAATTAAACTGAAAGTCTTCAGATTCCTTCTTTTAGACCTAAAATGCTAGGAAAATACAGCCCCAAGTTGAATTTGCCCGGAATTGTCCTTTAACTGTTTCACTTCATCATCGTTCAGACCTTTTCTTCTGGTTCTTCGCCTGATGACTCATCAGTCTGACTCTGATCCTCAGTTTGGTTCCAGTTTATTGCAAAACCAACTGAAGCTCTGGTCGTGGATCAGTGAGTCGGGGGCCGGTCGGTTCTGCACCGACCCGACCCAACCCGACCGACGTCTTCGCAACAACAACATGAAGCTGTGTTGCTTTCATGTGTGTGTGTTGGATGTGCTGAATCACTGTGTTCCCTTTAAAACTGTATTTCTTCTCAGGCCAAGAGGCGCTGACTGTGTGGAGACTTGTCTGAGCAGCTCGGTGGGGGGGGGGGCATGGCGTGCACAGCCATAGCACGACACGTGGAGCCGACACCGGGCCGAGGCTGCGTCACCGTCCTGTCAGGAGTGAAAGTAGTTTTCCTTTACCAAAACTTTCATTGTGTTCTTCTTTCATTGTGTTTTTCTCTTCTTTTCTTGTTTTGCTCCTTATCACAATTTATCTTATTCCATTTACTTTCTTGATGTGTTGCTGTGTTATATCTTAATGTTTTATTAATGTTTATCACTGGTATTGCACAATAAACTTAAAAGAAAAAAAAAAGGCAAACATAGTGACTATTAAAACATGAAACAATAATAAAAAATAATGTAAAAACAGGATGATGTCAAAGCATCATTTAATGTTCAAGGGATACTTCACCCAAAATCGATAATTTTCTCCTCACCGTCATGCCAAGGAAGGGTTTGGAGAACTTTCAGAGTCATCAAAACTCTTTAGGAGTTCCAGGGGGGGTCCGGCTGGTGACGGGTTTTCATATAATGGCGGCGGATAGAGTTCACTTTTGAATGGTCCAAAACACACACTATGAAACATCCAGATACCTCCATACTGCTTGTCTGTACTGACCCAAGTGTCCTGAAGCCGCCACATGAAAAAGTTGTTGGGAAAAATGTATTTGATCTCTGTTTTTAGCCTTGTTGTAGGCTAGTAGTAGCTCCCAGTGGCTGCGTTTGCTGCCAGATGTTGGTTTGTTGTGGTAAACCATTGGATGTATGATGTAAACACAGAAGAACATCTCGCAGCAAATCTGACTCAGCCACTGGGAACTACTGCTACAACAAGGCTAAAAACAGAGATCACATTAATTTTTCCCAACAACTTTTTCATGTGGCGGCTTCAGGACACTTGGGTCAGTACAGACGAGCAGTATAGAGGTATCTGGCTGTTTCATAGTGTGTGTTTTGGATCATAATTACTCTGAAGTTGTGAGTTAAGGCAGTGGTTCTGAAACTGAAAAAGTGGTAAAAAAAAAAAAAAGTTGGGGACCCCCTTGAACCCTCTCAAGGACCCCTGACTTTGAGAAAAACTGAGTTAAGGTATAAATGAAGCAGAGTTAAGGTGGAAATCCTTCATAGTTCCTCCTTAACTCTTTCGCGACCATTGACGAGTAAACTCGTCACAGCCTGCCGAACGTTCACGACCATTGACGAGTTAACTTGTCAAAACCGTTTTTTTTTTTTTACAGATTACGATAATAGACACTACCCTGTGTGTGAATATGGTAGTCCTCTGATATGTAAAACTGTTTTAAACTACAATCAAAACATAATGTTTTTTATAAACTGTGTGATCTTTTGTTTTGTTTGAGTAATCGTTCTCCATGAATGCTGCTCTGGGGACAGCGTGCAGCGCTGTGCGGCTGTTGTCTACAATGTTGCGACTTTCTCGCTGAATCTGGCGACTTTCCAAACCCTCTTGGTGACTTTTTTTTTTACAAAAGCGACTGACGACAAATGTGGCGACTTTTTCCGGTGCTGTTACAAACGTTTCTGGTTTGGAGACTCGGATCTGAAAGCACGTTATCACTGCTGTTTTCACGGCGCTGTGCAGCAGAGCGGGCGCTCTGCAGCGGGGGCTGTGACCGACCGCCCCCGCCCCAGAGCACTCATCGCCGGCCAGTCACACAGCAGTGTCCCGGAGCTGCTGCACTGCACTGCACACCCCCCAGATTTGCCTACAAATATATTTATTTAGCCGTAGAAATGATTTGGGAGACGCCACACTGCAGATTACCGGTAAAATGAGCAGATTGCCACTTGACACAAAAGTGCGTTTTTCTCTGAAACTAGAGCGGGAGCTCCGTTTTTGGAGAAACCCAGCTCTCTTCTTCTCCTTCGTACTCACGAACGAAACGGCGGAAAAACTGCCGTTTTTTCGAGGAGCACGTTGTAAAGTCACTCTTCAACCACGTGAAGACCGTTTGTTTCTAGGTGATGTACAGAGTTCGGTTCGACGTGAGAAAAAGGTAAACAAATAGCCAAAAACATGTGGTCCTGAGCGGATGTGCTGAGGAATTAGTGTGGTCGCGAAAGAGTTAAACTGAGCCCTCAAGGCCACCGTACTTAGTCATACAGCTTGTTTTTTGAAACCCAGAAACAGAAAATCGAGCGGCTCAAACTGAGCTTTAATGTTTAATTGATTAAACATCATGTTTGATGCTTTAATTAAAACTCAGGTTGATTAAGTCGCATGCAGCCGACAGAAACTCGGTCTGTAATGCAGCTTCATGTTCAGTTTATCCAGGGGCCTCTGCAGGTCAGTGGCCCCTGGGGGGGGTAGTTAATTTATTAATCACACCACCGTCATGCACGGGTGGAGCTGTACCTGGTTGCCATGGAGACGACTTTCCTGGGAACGACTGGGGATAAAACCTGTGAGTCACTTTGTCAACACTCTGCACCTCGACACAAAGAGTGTGTTTTCCTTCCTAAGTGGCTCAAGTGCTTGTGTTAATGTTTTAACTCCTGAGCTGATCAATCATGTTTTAAAAAGGAGGACGATCGTCACAGGATGTTTGAGCAGGTATGATGAGCTCAGCATTTAGAGGAAACAACCTGTGTGTGTGTGTGTGTGTGTGTGTGTGTGTGTGTGTGTGTGTGTGTGTGTGTGTGTGTGTGTGTGTGTGTGTGTGTGTGTGTGTGTGTGTGTGTGTGTGTGTGTGTGTTTCAGATCTTCAAGGAAAAGTTTGATGTTAAAATCTCATGTTGACTTTGTTACTGAGGAATTTGAACTCTGTTAAATATTAAATATTTGCTGTTGTACATGAGGTGGTTTCTCCGTCGCTCACAAACAATATTCTGATTCATGACTTGTGTGCAGTGAACTCTGTTGAAACAAACTGAGTTTAAGAGGAGCAACGTCAGACTCACTGAGGCTGAGTTTCGTCTTTCACGATGGTCTCCATGTCAGATTTAACGATCACAGTGGAATGATTTATTGTCGTGTCTTGGTCGGGAGACTGGCAACACTACAAGTAGGCCTACGGCCCCGACCAATCATCAATCACATCGCTACGCGAGTTCATAGGTCAACGGGGTGAGGCGGTCATGGCGACTGTAGCGCTGTGTTACCTCTAAAACAACTCTGTCTGGTAACGTTGTGTTATTATTGTAATAAAACACGGAATGTCCACACAGGTAAGTTGCTACTTCTTTATCCAGGAGCTCTCGGGTTCATGTACACAGCATACAGGTGACTCCCGTAAAACCCCTCCCACTGCCGTAACACCCACTAGGGTAAACATCAACAGCTACGTTACGACAGCCGTAAAGCAGAGTACCGTAAACACTCTAATACTCTGACATCTCCCCTTTTTAGTTCTACTTTCCTCAATAAAGTAAACAGATAAACATTCTGTAAAGAACAATGCTATTCTGTAGCAATAAGCAGGACCACTTTAAACATCCTGTGAAATGTAAACAATGTCATTCTTCATTAAATATCAATAAACAACATTCAACCCTTGGTCTGTCTTCTGTAGTACTTATATTCAATAAACCTTTAGATTATCAAACGATTATCAAATTACTTTTCACTATAAGATAACAGTTTGCATTCCTGAACTCTTTTGATATTAAAACACATCAGTTTACAACATTCTATGGAACTCTTTTTCTTTTTATGTGGCTTTACCACCTGGAACTCTTTTATGTGGTTTAAAGGTTACCACACCTGGAACTCTTTTCCCTTCTTCCCCCCCAAAGGCCATGAGTGTGAGGACATGTTAACTCACAAGTCCAGTCTGATGACTGGCTTAGAGATCCGTCCAGACCTGGTCTGTGACAGATTTTCAGCACCAGCAGGCATGCTGACACTGGAGTCCCCCTGCTGTCGATTGATGTCCGTGCAAACAGGTAAGACAGGTGCTTTGCCTCCAGGCGGCTGTGGAGCAGGCATCTCCTGCAGGTGGCGCCGGTTGCGCCTGAGTCTTGCCCCCGTCTGGATGATGTAAGAGCGTGGCGTGACACTCTCAGCGGTCACAACTGCAGGAGCTGTCCAGGATTTCTGGTGGTCGAGCTTGGTGAGGACGTTACCACCAGGCTGAAGTGGGGGTAGGGGTCTGGCCCCATGGCGTCGGTTGTAGTAGAAGGCTTGCTTCTTCTTCTCTGCCTCGTCCTTCTGCCTGATGCGCTGCCCGTCGGGCCATGAGGGCTGCAGGTTTCTCTCGAGGGTAGGCAGTGTCGTTTGAATCTTCCGGCCCATTAGTAGTTCAGCTGGGCTGGCTCCAGTTGTGCTGCATGGTGTTGACCTGTAGCACATGAGTGCGATGAGAGGGTCGTTCTGTTTCAATATTCGCTTTGCGGTCTGCACCGCCCTTTCTGCGTGACCGTTGCCTTGTGCGTTGTGTGGGCTTGAGGTGACGTGTTCAAAGTCAAGCTCACGGGCGAGGTCTTGAAACTCTGTGCTTGTGAACTGCGGCCCGTTGTCGCTGACGACCACATCTGGAATGCCGTAGCGGGCGCATATAGCTTTCAGCTTCAGAGAGACATGAGCGCTTGTTGTTGTTTTCATGTGCAGTATCTCGATATATCTCGAGTAGTAGTCTGAGATGATTAAGTAGTTCTGTTTATTATGCTCACATAAGTCCAGAGCTATGCGCTGCCATGGTCTGTCGGGGAGCGGGGTAGAGATCAACGGCTCCTTCTGCTGTGCTCTTCTCAACTCACAGCAGGACTGACATGACAACACCTTGTGTTTCAGTTGTGAGGAAATGCCGGGCCACCAGACAGCGGCGTTTGCCCTGTCCCGACACTTTGAGAGCCCTTGATGTCCGTCGTGGATTCTCTCAAGGATGTCTGCCCTCAGCGTCCCTGGTATCACGATGCGGCTTCCTCTCACGACCATCCCGCCATACTCTGAAAGTTCATCTCTCATAGAAAAGTACTCACGTATGTTACTTGGTACTTGGCATGCGTGTTCTGGCCAGCCGAACCTGATGTACCTGATCACTGTCTGCAGCTTCTCATCAGCCGCAGTAGCTGCTCGGATGTTGTCCATCTTTTGTGGGGTAGCTGGCACGCTGTCCATGACTGCTGCAATGTAGCACTCAACCTCAGAGTGTGTGTCTCTCCCGTCCTCCGTGTGACTCAGAGGGCTCCGTGACAGTGTGTCTGCCACAACAAGGGTCTTCCCCGGCGCATACGCAGCCACTGGCTTAAAGCGCATGAGCCGCATAAGAAGTCTCTGGCACCTTAATGGAACGTTGTCTAAGTCCTTACTGTTCATTAGTGGGACCAGGGGCTTGTGGTCTGTCACAAGTTCAAAACTCTCAAGGCCGTAGAGGTATTTTTCAAACCGTTCACAGGCCCAGACACTCGCCAGGCACTCTTTCTCAATCTGCGCGTATCTGGTCTCTGCGTCTGTCAGCCTCCTTGAGCAGTATGCGACTGGTTTCCAGTTTTGTCCATGGAGCTGCAACAGCACGCCACCGAGCCCATAACTGCTGTGGGTCTGTTGACGTCATAAAACACTAACACTGGCGATGTCATCAGTAGCTCTTTTAGCTTCTCAAAAGCTGTGTGTTGTGCTGGACCCCAGGTCCAAGCTGTCTTGGACCGGAGCAGCTCGTACAGTGGCTGGCCCACTGTGGACAGGTTCGGCACATATTTACCGAGATAGTTCACCATGCCCAGGATACGTTTGAGCTCGTGGACGTTCTCTGGTGCAGCGAGCTCCCGGATTGCTCGCACCTTTGCTGGATCCGGCCGCACGCCTGTGGCATCGACCACCTGGCCCAGGAAGTTGAGCTGCTCTTGTCTGAGCTTACACTTTTCCTTATTGAGCTTGAGCCCAGCAGACTTGACTCTCTCCAGGACCTTCTGGAGATGGAGGTCGTGCTCTTCCATGTCCTTTCCATACACAACAATGTCATCCATGTAAACTGAGACGCCCTGTAGGCCTTGAAGTGTCTCCGACATTTTCCTTTGGAAAATTTCTGGGGCGCTCGTTATCCCGAACGGTAAGCGCCGGAAACAGTACCTGCCAAATGGCGTAATGAATGTGGTGAGTAGGCTACTCTCACTGTGCAGAGGAATCTGGAAGAACCCAGAGGCTGCATCAAGGCTGGAGAACACCGTTGCTCCACACAGCTCCGCTGTAATCTCCTCTGGTGTAGGTAAGATGAATCTCTCCCTCTTTACCTGTTCATTTAGTTTCTTAAGATCCACACATATACAAACCTTTCCGTTCTTTTTGAGCACGGGCACCATGGGGGCGCACCAATCGGTTGGCTGGGTTACCTCCTCTATGATGCCGTACTCCTCCATGCGGCGCAGCTCCTCCCTGACCTTGGACGTCAGCGGTATTGGGACCCTGCGCGCAGTCTGCACCGCGTATGGGGTGGCGTTGTCCTTGAGCTGTATCCTCACAGGCTCCGTCTTGAGCGTGCCATGCTCTCCAAAGGCACCATGGACCTCCTCGATCCGTTTCACGAGGCCCATCTCAGCTGCAGTGGATCTACTGAGTAAGTTGTTGACAGACTTTCCTCTAATAACATACACTGGGAATGAGTATGAGTTCTTCTTGTATGTGGTGTTAACTTGAAATTGTCCTTTACAGTCTAATTGACCCCCTGGGCTGGTCAAAGATACACTAGTCTGCTTCAGTTCTCTCTCTGGAATGAGCATATTGAAAGTCTCTTCACACACTACACTAGCATCAGCCCCAGTATCGATCTTAAACTGAACAGGAGTTGCACCCAGAAGAAGTTGCACTGTCCACTCATCACTCACGTTTGCATTCACTGATCCCAGGAAGTATTCACTCTGCTCATCTGCCTCTGTTACTTCACTCACCGCTTTGGTTTTGCACTGGCTCTGCCAATGTCCGTTCCTGCTGCATTTGTTGCAAGCTGAATTGCGAGCGGGGCATCTCTCTGGATCCTTGTGCTCCGTTTTCCCACACCGGCTGCACTTCCTCCCGTGCTCCGTCTTTCCCCCTCTCTTGGCGTTGCGCTGCCATTTTATATTCTTCTTCCGCGCGCCCCGCACCTCTTGTACGGATGCCGTGGCTGCCGTGGCCTCTGCTGCCTGCGCACTGATCTGCATGTTCACTGTCTCTGACTGGCGAACAGACTGTATAGTCTGCGCCAGTGTAAGATCCGCCATGAGCTGCAACTTACGAGACTGCTCTTTATCTTGAATCCCCACCACGATTCGGTCCCGAATATTTTCATCTCTACTCTCCCCGAACTCGCAGTGTTCTGATAAATCATAGAGAGCCCTGATGAAAGTCTCTGCCGGCTCGCCAGGCCGCTGCACGCGCTGGTGGAAAACAGCACGTTCATGGATTACATTCCGCCGTGGGAAAAAGTACTCGTCGAACTTCTCCATCACTATTTTGTAATTATTCTGGTGTCCTGGGTCAGTAAAAGTAAACGACTTGAAAATATTTTCCGCTTCACTCCCCATTGCGTACACCAGGGAACACACTTGTACTTCACCCGACTTCTTGTTGAGCTCCGTAGCCGTCCGATATCTCTCGAACCGCCTTTTCCAGTCGGTCCACTCCGTCGGTTTATCAAAGCTGAAACTCTCCGGTGGGTTGAACTTCGCCATGGTTTACACTCTTTGCAAAACCACTGGCCACTTCTGACACCATGTAATAAAACACGGAATGTCCACACAGGTAAGTTGCTACTTCTTTATCCAGGAGCTCTCGGGTTCATGTACACAGCATACAGGTGACTCCCGTAAAACCCCTCCCACTGCCGTAACACCCACTAGGGTAAACATCAACAGCTACGTTACGACAGCCGTAAAGCAGAGTACCGTAAACACTCTAATACTCTGACAATTATCTCATAGCGTGGTGAATGTGCCGGTCACAACTTGTCCACCAGAGCGTTTTGGAGTTGTTGGATTGTGTATTTGATGAGTTTGATGAGGGAAACCAAGAAATCCCATTAGCCTCCGTAGCGTAGCTCTGAGCAGCTTGCGGCTCTGCTCCACCGTTCTAAAAATAGCTTACCGACAATTAAAGGAACCTACTGCTATGACTATAGGGATTATGGCAATGGGCCAATTTGCCAAAATGTTGAACTATCCCTTTAACTGTGTCTCAGTTCAGGGTCTGGATCCTCCAGAGATCACAGCCAAGTGGTCGACGGAGGCAACGACTTCGGAAGAGGAACCTTCGACCGTCATGATGTCAAACCGTTGGTAAATGTGACAGGCTTTTTTACCCTTCACTAATCACTACAGCAGCTCCTCAGCTCCCCCACGCCTCCAAGACCGCTACCATGGCTACAGCACAGAGCCGCCTCAATGTTCTGATAGCTAGCTAGCATGCTAGGTAGCTAATAAATAACGACGTTCAAAGAATCCTGGGATACAGAAGGTCACGAAGGACAGGTGACGGATTGGGAGGAGGAGCCTTCAAACTAGGACAGACTTTAATTGTCCCAATGCTGTGACATATCGGCGAAAGATGAAGCCTCCAAATTGAGACACAGCGACTGTTTAACCTCGCTTCCAGTTTTTTAAGCTAAGCTAACTGCTAACTAAACTGGGATTTAAGAAGTTTCCACAACTCATAGACTGAACAGAGAAAAATGACAAAAACACTTAAAGAAGATCAAACAATGAGGTCGACATGAATTCATTTGGATGGTTTTGCAAACATGTGCAAATGTGTGTGTAGGCTATGTAAAAAAATAAAATAGAAGTGGGTTAGCTACGGTGGCCCTGGAGGCTCAGTGGACTGCAACTCAAGAAAACACCCGCAAAGACTCAAACAAACACGCTGAAGGTTAAAAAACAAAACAAAAACAAGCTGATCACGTGCACCTTGCACACAGTCAAAGTCAAACCAACCTTTTTCAATTCAAATAAAAAAACAAACTTTATTTAAATTGTACCCAGGGAACACGCAAGAACACACAACCAGTGCAAAACAAACTGTGCACATGAAGAAAAACAACATTAATGCAAATAAAAACAAACTGTAAATTATAATGAGACTGGTCATAGTGTAGGAAAACAACTAATAAAGATAATAAGGGTAAATCTCCACATGTCGAACTCCTCTGACTCTAAAAATAGACACACACTTTCTTTTATTTTTTACAGTAGGCTATAAACTCCGAGTCGGGCCGGTCGCTGCTTGATTTCTCAGGGTTTCTTTAAACGCCCGTGGGGTCGTCGTCTTCGCTCTGCACATGTTGTTCAGTCTGTGTGTGTGTGTGTGTGTGTGTGTGTGTGTGTGTGTGTGTGTGTGTGTGTGTGTGTGTGTGTGTGTGTGTGTGTGTGTGTGTGTGTGTGTGTGTGTGTGTGTGTGTGTGTGTGTGTGTGTGTGTGTGTGTGTGTGACACCTTGTCTTTATCAGGGTTTGGATCAGAGGAATATAAACAGCCGTCGTGCTGCAGCCCGTCAGACAGAAGACAGAGGACGTCTCTCTCTCTCTACTGCTTTTTACATTAAAACGTACAGTATGTGCAGTGTGACACACCTGACAGGTGAACTCTGCTACAACTGATCCTTAGGAATAAACCATCAACATGAGTGGATTCCTGGGAAAACGAGCTGTTGACTCACCGTCTCCCTCTTTCTTTCTTTTTTTTTAACGGCAACTGATTTACATGAAAACTCTGACTTTAATAATGTTGACTAACACACACACCTTTCCCTCCTCTTTCTCAGGTGTGTCCACCCTCCACTTCCCTCTGTTTGACGTGTAAATATAAAAACCTTCATGTCACTCTCTCTGTGACCCGTCGACCCACTCTCCCTCTTATCAGGCCGCTGGGTGTGTATGTATGTGTGTTGCTGTTATGTGCAGAAAACATGAATGAGATCAAACAGCGCTTGATTTACTCAATAGAGAAAAAACACCGGTCAGACGCCAGATTCACAAAACCTTAAGAAAAAAAATCTTCTTAAAGGGATAGTTCAACATTTTGGCAAATTGGCCCATTGCCATAATCATATAGTTTTAGCAGTAGGTTCGTTACCTTTAATGGTCGGTGCAAGCTATTTTTAGAACGGTGGAGCAGAGCCGTGAGCTGCTCAGAGCTACGCTACGGAGGCTAATGGGATTTCTTGGTTTCCTTCATCTAACTCATCAAATACACAATCCAACAACTCCACAACGCTCTGGTGGACAAGTTGTGACCTGCACATTCACCACACTATGAGATAATAACACAACGTTACCAGACAGAGTTGTTTTAGAGGTAAATTCATGCAAAACCACTGATGCGCGTTGCCTTCAGGGACAGTTTTTCATCAAGCAGTCTCTGTATTTCCCTCTAAAACAACTCTGTCTGGTAACGTTGTGTTATTATCTCATAGCGTGGTGAATGTGCAGGTCACAACTTGTCCACCAGAGCGTTGTGGAGTTGTTGGATTGTGTATTTGATGAGTTTGATGAGGGAAACCAAGAAATCCCATGAGCCTCCGTAGCGTAGCTCTGAGCAGCTCACGGCTCTGCTCCGCCGTTCTAAAAATAGCTTGCACCGTCAATTAAAGGTAACGAACCTACTGCTTTGACTATAGGGATTATGGCAATGGGCCAATTTGCCAAATGTTGAACTATCCCTTTAAGTGTCTTTTTTTTATATCTTAACTTCAGTCTTAAGAAGTCATATTCTCCAAAAAAGTTCTTAAGTATTTTCTCAACTTTTTTCGTAGGTTTCTTCTTAAGAAAAACGTACGAATAAATGGTATTCTTGAAATCAAAGTTCTCGAATTTTTAAATTCTTAAGACAATTTTGACCAGTCTTAAAATGGCACGTGCAATTCAATGCAGTGACCTATTTTAAGAAGTTCTTAAGTAGGAAAAATAAGAAATTCGTAAGAAATTACGGTTCTTAATCTTAAGAAAATATTTAGGAATTGCACTTAAGAACTTCTTAATTTCAGATCTTAAGACATTTCTTAAGATCTTTCTTTGGTGAATCTGGCCCCTGCAGATTTGAACACACACTGGTGCAGGGCTCAGTTATTATCAGCGGTTGTGATGATGATGTCACATCCTCACAGTGTTTATTTTTTTATTCATTGTTATGTATTTTATTTCAGGAGCTGCCAGAGTTTAATAATCAGAACTGTTGAATATTAACGAGGACAAAAAGGGCGGCTCGGCGTCTAGACGTAATAAATATGATGATAAAACTTCAAAGGAGTCTGATAAACAGCAGCTCGGCTCCGATTGATCGACCTCCACGGTCTCAGAAATGAGCACATGACTCGTCAGCAGGGTCAAAGGTCGAGTTAGATAATAACTCATCCCATAAATAAACAGCCACAGTTTTAACAGTTGAATCATTTTGATTTCTGCATGAATGAAGAGGAAGAAAAAATCAAGTTCACTGAGTGTGGTGGAGAAACTGAAGCTGCATACTTTACTGCTAGTACCAACTGATTCGGCCAAAATGTAGTATGTAGTATCATGTAGTATGCAAACAAAGGCAAAATCTGCAGTATATGAAAAATTCCCGTTGTCGTACTGATTCATAAAATCTCTCCAGTATCTGACCAGTCTACATTGTGTCCTGTATCCCACAATGCAATGCTCCCTTGCATCCTATATATATCATGTATGTATATATATAATATAATATCTTAACGTTAATTAATCCATTACTATGTAACCTTGTCTTCAGTCATTTGCTGCAGTTCTACAGCTGTGCCTGTGGACATATCCAGCTTCATCACCATTCAAACCAACGTATCTAACACATTATATTGCTCCAAATTAATCCCCAATGTACTATTTTCTCTTTCGTTTGCCTTAAAAGGGGTGTGAGTTGACGGTATTCTGTAAAATATGCGCGTTTTGTTATTTTTATCAAAATGATTAGTGCAACTAACAGCACAATAAGACATGATCACGGCTCTTGCTGCTCTCTTTCTGCAGGAAACATGCGCAGTAGAACGTCAGTGACTGATAATCCCGCTATAGGGCAGACGTCACCACGAGCTCCTGTTACAGTTGCTACGGCCACTAGAGGTCGCCCATGGTTTTTACTGTAGTTATTGTTATAAAGGGATAGTTCAACATTTTGGCAAATTGGCCCATTGCCATAATCCCTATAGTCATAGCAGTTGGTTCGTTACCTTTAATTGTCGGTGCAAGCTGTTTTTAGAACGGCGAAACAGAGCCATGAGCTGCTCAGAGCTACGCTACGGAGGCTCATGGGATTTCTTGGTTTCCCTCATCAAACTCATCAAATACACAATCCAACAACTCCAAACACTCTGGTGGACAAGTTGTGACCTGCACATTCACCACGCTATGAGATAATAACAGAACGTTACCAGAAAGAGTTGTTTTAGAGGTAAATTCATGCAAAACCGCTGATGTGCGTTGCCTTCAGGGACAGTTTTTCATCAAGCAGTCTCTGTATTTCCCTCTAAAACAACTCTGTCTGGTATCGTTGTGTTATTATCTCATAGCGTGGTGAATGTGCAGGTCACAACTTCTCCACCAGAGCGTTGTGGAGTTGTTGGATTGTGTATTTGATGAGTTTGATGAGGGAAACCAAGAAATCCCATGAGCCTCCGTAGCGTAGCTCTGAGCAGCACACAGCTCTGCTCCGCCGTTCTAAAAACAGCTTGCACCAACAATTAAAGGTAACAAACCTACTGCTATGACTATAGGGATTATGGCAATGGGCCAATTTGCCAAAATGTTGAACTATCCCTTTAACTACCACAGACAGACGACATCTTTGTTGCACAACACCAACACACACACACATCGATGCAACAGTTCCTGTGAAGAGAGAAAAATAATAATTGCTGTTCCTTCTCTCTCTCCGTGTGTGTGTGTGAGTGTGTGTGTGTGTGTGTGTGTGTGTGTGTGTGTGTGTGTGTGTGTGTGTGTGTGTGTGTGTGTGTGTGTGTGTTTGTGAAATCTGGGGATTTCCACGAGTGCTGGTTCAGCAGGACGAGAACTCGCCAACAGGATCTGTGGAGCACACGCTGTACACACACACACAGACACACACCTTGGTGTTTACCTTCATAACATCCAGTTTCAGGTGTGAAACGCGGCCGTCAGGTTTCTGGTTTCTGCTTTTCTGTTTGTGTGTTTCTGCCCAGATGTTGCAGTTGGACTCAGATCTGAGCAGCGTCAGATGTTACAGTCACAACAACACTACACTCATTATATTAATAATAATAACAATAACAATCCCTCTATTTATATAGCAGCTGTAAAAACAGAGATTCATAAAGTGTTTTGATTAATAGCGGGAAAGTAAGTATAATAATCCATACTTATAAAGAAATCAAAACATGTGCAGACAAGAAACAGGGAAAAACAACAGAGCAGCGGAATAAAAATAAGATGTAAAGTAATAATTATTATTATTACAGTAACAACCTGCAGCACCGTGCAGAAGGTTTAGTGACTTCAGATGTTTAGATTCTTCTCCACTGTCAGAGCGACTTCAGGTTTATTCTGCAGCAACGACACAAACATCAGGCTGCAGCCACAGGGTCAGAGAGAACTGTGTTAACTGACAAGAAGAAGTTGCAGCTTCACTCTGTTGTGTGTTGTGTGTTCTATTTATTGTGTATTTTTGTGTTGTGTCTTTGACCCTGAGTTTAACCCCTAGAGTCTGATCTGCTTGACCTTTGACCTCCTCCACTTCAGGACACACAGGTCAGAAGTGAGTTACATGTTTCTTTCTTTCTTTCTTTCTTTCTTTCTTTCTTTCTTTCTTTCTTTCTTTCTTTCTTTCTTTCTTTCTTAATTTCTTTCTTTCTTAATTTCTTTTTCTTCTCTTTCTTTCCTTCTTTCTTCTTAATTTCTCTTACTCTGTCTTTCTTTCTTCATTTTCTTTCTTTCTTTCTTCTTTCTTCATTTCTCTTACTGACACACAGGTCAGAAGTGAGTTACATGTTTCTTCATTTTTCTTTCTTTCTTTTTCTTCTCTTTCTTTCTTTCTTTCTTTCTTTCTTTCTTTCTTTCTTCATTTATCTTTCTTTCTTTCTTTCTTCTTTCTCCATTTCTCTTACTGACACACAGGTCAGAAGTGAGTTACATGTTTCTTTCTTCATTTTTCTTTCTTTCTTTCTTTTTCTTCTCTTTCTTTCTGTCTGTCTTTCTTCCTTCATTTCTTTCTTCCTGTCTTTCTTAATTTCTCTTAATTTCTGTCTTTCTTTCTTCTCTCTTTTTACAGTTTTCTTTTTCTTCTTTCTTTCTACATTTCTTTCTTCATTCCTATTTCTTTCTTCATTTTTCTTTTTTCTTTCTTTCTTCATTTTTCGTTCTTTCTTTCTTTCTTTCTTTCTTTCTTTCTTTCTTCCTGCAACAGATGGTGGAGATGCAGCAGATTATGATCTGATTCAGGTTTCTTCTCCCTAAATAAAGACTGTTCATGAAAACGTCTTCTAGATAGAGATACCAGACCGTCAGACTGGTTCACGGCCTCGGAGCGAAGACGGAGGAGGAGAGAAACTAAAACACATCAATCAAGAAAGCTAGAAATGTTACAGGTTTTTTTTTCAAGACTTGATTCAACTTGTCTTTTTAATGATATAAGACACCGGCGGGAAAATGTTTCACATTCTTCCTCTGCTGCTGTGAAGACACGTGTCGATACTGAGAACATGAAGAAACTCTGTGATGAGTTCACTGTCCTGTTTTAATTCTTCATCACGTGATTGTGACTTAAACATCTGGTACAAAAACATCTGGGAGGTTCCTCCAAGTCAAGGTGGAGATGACCAGCGATTAGACTCAGTGGCTTCAGGAAGTAGACACAGCCTATAGAGAAAGAGATGGTTATTGATTATTGAGTCTAGATTACTGTAATAAAAGTTACAGTTTCATGTTTTTAAACAAAGTTTTCAGGAGTATTTTCTTATTATTTATATGTTTTATTTTATTTAAAAGAGACATGACCACGAACGCACCACATCAAACAGCTACTGTGACATACTGTGCTGTGTCTGTTGTCATGTCAGGTATCATTGTAAAGCTCTCTCTCTCCTGAACAATGATGTAGGCTCCAAAAATTGTCATTTCCTCCGTATCCACAACCAATCGTAAAAGTACGATTTACATTAACAATCTATGGAGTTTGACAGTACAAGTCTTTAAAGGCCGTTTTCTCAAAATTAGTTTTTCAGACTCAGACTCTGAGCTAGAAATCTCCATTTCAGCAGCACTTACAGACACCAAACCTTCCAGTTTTATTCCTGTCTATATTCTGAAGGTTTCTACAGATTTTATTCCTAAAAACATGGCAAAATTAGATTTTTTTAGGGCTGGTGACAGTATTTTCTCATTTACAGAGTGATGAAAAGAGATATCACTGTAAAAACGTATGACTCTCACATGTCAACAAAATAAAACAATAATTTTGAAAGGGGCTTTATCCATTGTTAAGTTTTCCGTTCTGGAAATATATGCAAATTAGCGCATATTTCATTAGTTATTGCCTCATTTACATATTTAAACATAAAATATGACAAAACTTGTAATACAAAAAATATTTGTCTTAATGTAAGCGATAAACTTGGTAAGTTTCATGGTGATATCTGTTAGTTAAAATCTTTACCCTATTCACCTGTAGTGTCTCCCCTTAACTCATAAGGACAAACATCTGTTGTGATTTTGGTGTTACGTAATAAACTATTATCTCAGATTTCAGAGAAAAAGTTTTCTTTGGAAAAAAAAAAATCCTGTGTTTTTCAGTGAAAACCTGACCAGATTTGTTTTGGTTTTCAGATTCAAGATAATAGATTATAGATAGATAGAGAATAGCTTTTTCTCCATCCAGACAAATGGAGACGATGTTTATTCTCAGTTACAGATTCACTGTGTTTACACAATAAATCAAAGTGAGAGAGGGAGGGTGTGTATGTGTGTGTGTGTGTGTGTGTGTGTGGGCGGGGACGACTCTGCTGCTTTCAGCGAATAAACAGACAAATAAACAAAACACAAATGATCAATTATCCCCAATAATTATCAGACGATCAAAAGACCGCATGGAGCCACAGTCACATTACCCAGAATGCTGTGCATTTACAAGCTGGATGGTCAGGTTGTGATGGTAATACAGTATTATGGGATGTCAGCAGCAGTGTTTCTCTCCTCTAACTCTCAGTTTCAGCTCAGATCAAAGCTCCGTCTGGGATCATGAACTCAAACTGTTGGTTTATCTTGTCAAGAGATGGATTATAGGGCCCTAAATTACCCATCATGCAAAGCAGGCATTTATCCCGGGGGGGTGAGAAGGTGAGGGGGGGGGGGGGGGGGGGGGGGGGTGTTTGACGGACCCTGAGGGCGAGCGGCGGCTGCAGAATGGGATTTAAACTGACACTAAAACCTGATACATGTTTTATAATGAAGTTAAATAAACAATTATAAATACATTATAATGCATTTTATGGGTGTAGATATACTGTAATATCTTCATATATCCAGATGTTTTACTGTAAATAATATACGTGGTATTGATGATGAACTGACACAGCCGAGGCCTCAGAGAATGAACCTGATTACCTGATATTTGATAATCAATAGATTTCTTATAATTACAGTATTCCTCGATGCTAAGACACATTTCTGGAAAGCTGCTCTCCTTTTCTCTAAACTGTGAACACAAACCCCAATTTTCAAGCTACATTCACGAAACCTCAGACTCTTCTTGCAAAACCAAACTGTCACCTCAAAACAGTTTAATCTGTGCCCAAAACTGAACTATGTTGTCAAATTGTGCCCCGAGTCAATCAAAATTACAGTAAAAACACTACTGAGCAGTCACTAAACACTACATAGACAAATAGAAAACACAACGCTCAGGACATGAAGCTGTAGAAATACATGTTTATTGTTCACTGTAGGCTAAATGCATGTTGCAAAACAAAAAACATGTGCATTACCTGTAAGCCCTTGTACATAGTAGGCTACTGTAAAAAAAAAAAAAAAAAAAGGCAGAAAACACAGAAATCTTGTGCTTTTAGCACTTGTATACAGTAAGCCTACGTAAAAGTACAAAAATATGCATTACTCAGCCGCAGCATCATTTCTCTGTACTGGATCAGGCCACAGGACTTCATCCTCAACTGGCTTACAGTATATGTGCCCTCACATCATTGGACACAAGTGTTATCAATTTTGAGTTGTTGTGTTCAACCGGTGAAACCTGAGCTTTAGTTGTGTTTGACTTTTGCCACCTGTGCTCAGCATTATGCAACACAGGTGCATCACAATGAAAACGTGTTGGCAAGTTGTGTCTAAACAGGTGAAAAGTGCTGATGGTTTTGCAATTGTTTAGTGTTTTAGCAATTGAGAAAAACTGTAATAGTAATTTATCAGACTAAGATTCTGCTGCTGGATCATAACTGCTAATTCATTTAACAATTAAAGCTCAATAACTAATGAGATTTGAGGTTTAACAGCACAAAGTCACTTTGGTTCACTATTTGGCAGGTCACCAGAGTCATATGGGTTCACTATTTGGCAGCAGGTGAGCCAGTTCATTCAGATGAAGTTTTATTAGTTGTAACAAGCGGATTAATAAAACTACAGGTTTAGTTTATTGGCCCCTGATAACTGATAACTGATCAGACGCATTGATCGGTGACATCGGTCCAGACGGAGAGAGAGAGAAGCTGATTCTTTGTTTTGTCATCAAACAGCTGAAGGGGCCGAGGCACGTCGACACACACCCCAATACACACAACACACGCACATAAACATAAACATAAACACACACTCACCTCTCCTGCAGCCTCAGGGCGTGTGTGTGTGTGTGTGTTTGTGTGTTTACAGTGCGGAGCTGCAGACGGATCAGTGGTTTGGGTGGATCAGATCGAGATCTGTTTGAACTGCTGCTGTCAGTTAGGAGCCCACAGACCCCCACCCCCTCCTCACCCCACCCTAACCCCTAATACCTCTCACCCCCCCCCCCCCCCCCCCCCCCCAAGACCTTTTCACTTTACGTAATGGCTGAGCCCTGACTTCTCTAACAGTCATTACATTTACATGTCACTTGAATGACATCTGAATTATGGCCTCAGTCCAGTGTTTTTCAACCTTGCAGTCAGGACCCCACGTGGGGTCGCCTTGAATAAATGGAATATTAAAATATTATTATTAAAAAAATATTATATAAAAAAATATTTGTATCAGTCATTTTTTTAAAGGGATAGTTCAACATTTTGGCAAATTGGCCCATTGCCATAATCCCTATAGTCATAGCAGTAGGTTTGTTACCTTTAATTGTCGGTGCAAGCTATTTTTAGAACGGCGGAGCAGAGCCGCAAGCTTTTTAGAACATTGTTTTAGAGGTAAATACAGAGTCTGCTTGCTGAAAAACTGTCCCTGAACGCAAAGCGCATCAGCGGTTTTGCATGAATTTTCCTCTAAAACAACTCTATCTGGTAACGTTGTGTTATTATCTCATAGCGTGGTGAATGTGCAGGTCACAACTTGTCCACCAGAGCGTTGTGGAGTTGTTGGATTGTGTATTTGATGAGTTTGATGAGGGAAACCAAGAAATCCCATGAGCCTCTGTAGTGTAGCTCTGAGCAGCTCGCGGCTCTGCTCCGCAGATCATTTAATACGATTCAGAATCGATATAAAATGTCCCAAAATTGATTTTAAAAACTAAAAAAATGAAACAAATCTGCTGGCTGTCGGCCTCCATTTCCTTAGAATTGAAAAGGCAGCATGTTTAACTGCACTATTCTTTTTGATAAAGAGGCACTTTTAATTTTGTTACTTAAGCAATATGTGACATTGCTTTTATGCAACAGTTTCAACAATTCCATCTAAACATGGATAAATGTTTAAAACTCCATAAATGTGAAAAAGACACTTTAGTCATTCTGTCTGTCAAAGCAGACTGGAGTAGATCATGAGGATCCTTTGCACACCGACAGACTGAAGCAGAAATCATTAGGAATCAAATCGTTTTGAATCGAATAATCGATTTTGAATCGAATCGTAGCCCCAAAAATCTGAATCTAATCTAATCGTGAGATAGTAAAAGATTCCCACCCCTAATAAAAATATCTGAGCTGTTGCATCTTGATTGACGCTGGGGTCTATAGGGTTCGCTGGAAATTGGGGGTCACTCACGAGACAAAAAAGGTTGGGAACCACCGCCTTGATCCCACTGTAACTGGACGACTGAAGCGCATGAAAACACGACTAATACCAGAGTTCTCCTTATCCGACTGAGATGATTCAATTGAAACTGATTTTCTTCAGCATGTATTTGCCTTAATCAGGGTTAAACTGGATGATGCATGTGTGCATGCTCCACAACAGATGTAGCATAAAAACCGGCTACAGTCTATTTTCAGCCCGAAATCCGTCCGGTTGGGAACTGTAGTTGAGAACTCTAAGTTATTTATATCCAGATTTTCACTCTGTGACAGAATAGACAACAGACGGGAGTCGGTATTAACCCGCTGAAACGACACATATCGCCACCGATTCGATTTTCTCTGTTGCATGTGAACTGGGACGAGGACAGAAGTCCGACGAGACGCTCAAATCCAGCTCGACTTAGCTGTGACTGTGAACTTACCGACTGTGGAGTCACGGCCTGAAATACACAAGATTAATATTAATGCTGTTAATAATATTATTTATAAGGATAATGTTGATGATGTTGATATTAATGTTGCAGCTGCATCAGGTTGAAGTTCACAGCAGGTTTTCAGACGACGTGCACAAGAAGTTTCACATGAATCTGGCCTTTGACCTTTGTGTGACACTGTAAAATAAACTGATTAACTAAAAGATAAACTACAAAAAAAACATGTAAAACTATGAAAGCTTTGTTAGAAACATGTATTTTATCCAATGCATTACAAAAAAACTGCTTATAATAAACTGACAAGCTGTGATTGATTCCTTTGACCGACCAAAATATAAAACACTGACGATAAAATGATGAAAGTCACTTTATAATAACCAGATACTGTAGCCTACTGTTTATCATTTAGTTAAACATTATTAATTAATCATTTATAAATGATTGCTGATACTAATTAGTTTGTAATTTATAAACACAGTCATGAATGTTTCACTGTGGATCAATCAGCTCATCATCAATCATCTATAATGTGTTAAAAGTTTTATATCAGTTACAAACTAGTTAATTATGAGACATCGGTGGTTCATTAGATCATTTATTTAATTTATTTATTAACAAACTATTCAGATGAACGTTGATGCTGCACTGATACAGAATAATGTTAAGTTCATGAGTTCATAGATAATCAATAAACTGACGAGTATTACCTGGAATTAATCATGACTTTCTGAGTTAATAAATGTTTTATAAAACATCTATTAACAAACTGCAGTTGTTTTAAACAACAAAGATATATTTTTTATAATAGCTAAATCAAAGAAAATCATGAAAGAAAATAAGAATCAATGAACCCAATGATAAAAGTGATAAAACAATGAGATAAAAAAAACTCTAATAAAAGAGAATCAATCAGGTTTATTCATTTAAAACCTTTAAAACTGTTACGTCTCCGTAGCAACTCGTCTGTTCTGATGCTAAAGACCAAAACAAACTGATGTCACTGACGTCTCTGTCTCTGTTTTTGTTTATTCGCTCATTAAAAAGTGAAGTTGTGTGTTTTTACATCACGAACGTCGTTAACATGAGAAACAATTCGAGCTAATTAATGATGTGGAGACACTGACTGACTGATTGTCATGGTAACGCACTGTGTTGACGTCATCGCTGGTCAGCGTGAGGTTGTGTATTCACAGAGACACTGAGGTCATTAATCTGTGATGATGACTTAACGTACGACTCTGATTTATAATCAATGTTAATGATCATAGAGGTTAGAAAACACACAGAGAAGTGAAGGTTTTGTTCATAAGGCAAGGCAAGTTTATTTGTATAGCACATTTCCGCAACAAGACAACTCAAGGTGCTTTACATATTAGCAAAATAAGAACATAAAAAGCAAACATTATTTAAAAACAGACAAGAGAAAGAATTAAAACAGATATAAAAAGAAGTAAAACAGAAAGGGAGACAGAACAGAACAACTCAAACATAGCAAAAAAGATATAAAATAACAGAATAATGTTATAATGTTAAATCAAATAAAATGAATTACACTTTTATTGATTGATTCTTATTTGTTTTCTTTGTTGTTTTTAACAACACAGAAGATTATTGTCACATTATTAATTATTGATGTGAAGTGAATGTGTGAGAGATGATGTGACACATTACTTTTTTTTAAATTTTAAATTGAATTTACTTTTGAAAAATGTATTTAAAAGGTCATTCCAATTTTAAATTGAATTTACTTTTTTAAAATTTATTTAAAAGGTCATTCCAATATAAAGCCCCTTTGGACTCCTATCTTAAAACAAATTGCTCGTGTTTCTAACTTATTCATTCATTTATTTATTTTTATTCTTTCTTTTTCCATTTTTGTTATTCTTACTATATGTTTTTTTATATTCACATCATTGATCCTTGTTATTCAGTATCTCTATGTTAGATTTATGTGGGTGGGGGTGGTGTGAGCAAGTTGTCTGCATTTGTCATTATATTATGTATGTCTATAATGTAAAGTAGTGTATTGTTGTTTTAAATGGTCATTTCATACAAAATCAGCCTCTTTCTTACATGTTCTACGTTTTAATCTATTCTCACTTGTTGCTTCAGCTATGTTCATCAGTTTTCCTTCCTGTCGGGCTCGCTGCAGATTTCAACTCTTCAGCTGTTAAACATCTTACATGCAGGATTTTTGCATTTTCTTCTACCTTTTTAACATTTCTACTGCTTTTCGCCCTTATAAAGGCATTAATCTCTCAGCCTTCAAGTTATACCATGTTTCAGCTTTAGCGTCAGACTTTTTCAACAGTTCTTCAGCAGTTTCTTAAGCTAATTCAACTTGGTTTCAATGATTTCTTCAGCTCATTCAACATTGCTTCAGCAATAGCGTTCAGCTGCTTTCAGCATCACACCATTTCCATTCTTGGAAATGTTTTTTCTAGTTTATTTAATAATTTTCATGTTTAACGATGTGTCATGAAATGATTAGATCCAGGTGTGAAACATGAAACTGCTGAGTCATCGTTTGTTCTTCAGATCAAACTTCATGTTCAGGTTCAGTTTTCCTGTTTTACATCGGACGCCTTTTTAGTTTTATTATTTCCTGTTCACTATGTCACACACACACTGTTTCTGTACGGCCTCTGTGTGTGCATGTGTGTGTTTATCACTGCTCACAGCTCCGTCTGAACGGTCATAAGAGAAGAGGAGGAGGAGGAGGAGGAGTTGCAGCTTCACTCTGTTGTGTGTTGTTCTATATATTGTGTATTTTTGTGTTGTGTTTGTAGTGAAGCTGAAGTTTTGGAAACTTTGACCCTGAGTTTATAGAGTCTGGTCTCCTTGACCTTTGACCTCCTCCACTTCAGGACACAGGTCAGAAGTGAGTTACATGTTTGTTTGTTTCTTTCTTTCTTTCTTTCTTTCTTTTTCTTCTTTTTCTTCATCTCTCTTACTCTGTCTTTCTTTCTACATTTGTCTTCTTTCTTTCTTAATTAATCTTTCTTTCTGTCTTTCTTCTTTCTTCATTTCTCTTACTCTGTCTTTCTTTCTTTCTACACTTGTCTTCTTTCTTTCTTTCTTTCTACATTTGTCTTCTTACTTTCTTTCTCTTTCTTTTTGTCTTTCTTTCTTCTTTCTTCATTTCTCTTACTTTCTGTCTTTCTTTCTTTCTACATTTTTATTCTTTCTTTCTCCCTTTATCTTACTTTCTGTCTTTCTTTCTTTGTTTCTTTCTGTCTTTCTTTCTACAATTTTCTTTCTTTCTTTCTTCATCTCTCTTACTCTCTGTCTTTCTTTCTACATTTGTCTTCTTTCTTTCTTTCTTCTTTCTTCGTTTCTCTTACTCTGTCTTTCTTTCTTTCTACACTTGTCTTCTTTCTGTCTTTCTTTCTACATTTCTCTTTCTACTTTCTTTCTTTCTTTCTTTCTTTCTTTCTTTCTTTCTTTCTGTCTTTCTTACTTCCCTGGATGTGTGTATTTCCTTCAGCTCAGTGAACCCAGTTTGATCAAATAAAGAAGCTAATCACTAACATCATCCATCAGAGACTCAGGTGTGAGTTCAACATGTTTTTTTTATTTATTTCATCAAAACGTAAGAAAATAAATCTACATTATAAAAAACATCAACAACACAGTCATCATCATCATCATCATCATCATCATCAGTACAAAAATATCTGGGCCCTCTCCTCCTCTTCATCATACAGTATTTACAGTCTCAGCATCATAACACGTTGTAACACATCTCCGAGCTCCTCAGGAGGTTGCTCTGCTCCTGGCAGCCGTAGCCAAAGTCCGACGGGCCGTAGTACCCATAATGCTCTGGGGCGGCGGCGGCAGCGGAGTAGGCGTCCTGCTGCTGCGCCGGCCAGCAGTGGGACAGGCTGAAAGAGTCCTGCAGGCTGCTGCTGCACTGGGGGGGGTAGTGGTGGTGGGGGTGGTGGGGGTCGAAGGAGGAGAAGCCGGAGGAGAAGCCGGACTCCATCCTGGTGGGAGAGTTGTAGCAGGAGGAGGAGGAGGAGGAGGAGAAGGAGTCCTGGGGGGAGTAGCTGTTGTGGTCCACGGGGCTGCAGAGCTTCAGGGACTCTGGAGAGGAGCAGGGAGCCTGGAGGAGGAGGAGGAGGAGGAGATTGATGTTAATGATTGATTCTTTCATTAAAGCTGATAAAACAACATGTTTTCTTTCTGTTGCCTGGTAACAATTAGGTCCAAATGAGTCACACAAACACATACTAGTGATCAATATTGATTTTAAAGTTATTTTACTCATTTATAAAGTCTTAAATAACCTAGCACCATCTTATATTGCCGATTTCTTTTCTTTTTATACCCCAACAAGAACGCTCAGGTCCTCCACTGCCTGTCTTTTAGTTAAGGTCCTAAGGTGTCCTACAAGAAAACTGGTGAAGCTGCTTTTTGTTTTTATGGCCCTAAACTCTGGAACACTCTCCCTTTAGACCTAAGAATAGGCTAGCGGACTCGTTTGCCATTTTTAAAAAGAAATCAAAGGGGTTGATTTTATCTTTTATCACTGTTATTGCTGTGCTTTGTTTTGTTGATGATGTGTTGTGTTTTCAACTGTTCTGATATTGCTTTATGCAAGCACTTTGGGCTGCATTCGTGCATGAAAGGTGCTTTATAAATAAAGATTATTATTAAAAATGATAATAAAAAACAACCATAGACTAATCAATACAACATGACTCCCTACTATCTTTAATAAGCTCTTGAATATCTCACTCATTCTGCATCACCCTGTTTTTTTTTACACAGCTGGCTTTTATTTTGAAGGTTTTAATAGAAGACGAACGCATCTCTGTTTTTTGACACTTACCATCCCGGTTCCGTAGAAATCCGCGTCCGAGGAGAGTCCGTGGCACCAGGGCAGCGGGAGGGCGGGAGGGGGGGGCAACTGGGCGCCGCTGTAGCCCCCACCACCACCACCACCGATGTTATTATTGATATTGTTGTAACAGTTACTAGGCAACATCACGTCTCCAAACTGCTGCTGGATGTCCGTGAACGCATCTCCTCCTCCTCCTCCGTGCACCGGGATTAAACTGTGGTGGTGGTTGTTGTGGTTGTTGTAGCTGCTGAGCTCCATGATGCAGGAGGAGGAGGAGGAGGAGGAGGTGTGAGGAAGAGGAAGAGGAAGAGGAGGAGGAGCAGCGTCCGCGTAGCGAGCCGACGACGGGATGAAGTCTGGAAACGAGATGATAAATATTCAATAAGTAAATAACACAGGTGGAATGACGTCACAGGCTGCAGGTTAATCAGCTGTCAGCGCGTCATACCTACATATATACATATATACATACATATAGTAGCGATATATATATATATAGAAATATATGAAGCCACTCGGTCTCTATATAGAAAGAGCTGAGTCAGGCAGAGTGAGTCGAGAGCTCTGGGTTGACGCTGAATTTCAAAATAAAAGTTTATTTATTGGATATTTTCTTTCTTTTCTTTTCTTTTTCTTTTTTTTTTTTTTTTTTTTGTTGGACCAATCAATCTGCAGAGCGCGTGCGACCAGACCTATAATGGACCTATAAGTTCAGAGAGTGATGATGTCATGAGATGATGAGGCAACACGTTGGACTGAAGCTTTGGTTTATAAGAAGAAGAGGAAGAGGAGCTGCTCGGTGGGAATGGAGGAGAGGAGTGTGTGTGTGTGTGTGTGTGTTTGTGTGTTTGTTTGTTTGTTTGTTTGACTTTACAGCTTTTAGGTTGATCTAATTTATAAATAATGTGTGTGTGTGACTGTGTGTGTGTGTTTATGGCTGTATGCGTGGATTTGTGAAGCTGCATAGGCTACATACAGGTGTGTGTCTGTCTCTCTCTCTCTTTGTGTGTAGCAGCTCTAATGGAGTTTTTTTTTTTTTTTTTTTTTTACTCTGGACTTGGACAGTGTTTCTGTTTCTGCTGCTGCTGCTGCTGCTGCTTCTGCTTCTGCTTCTTGTGCTCGTGCTCGTGAACTTACTTGGCAACGTGGACGCGCAGAGATCCTGAAGCTCCAGACAGGCCTGAGAGATCTGGAGGAGGAAGAGGAGGAGGAGGGTTAGATATCTGCTCCTTTAATCAGGGACAAAACTTTATTTGTACTTTTCTTTTTTCTTTCTTTTTTTTGTTTTAACTCTGAGTGTCTGTGTGGTGAATGCGGGTGCGTGTGTGCTGCTTCGTTAAAACACGTTAGTCTGTTGTTGCCACTGGGAGTGAATCATTGACAGCTAGGGGCAGTTTGCTGCTGCTGGGGGAGTTTTTTTTTTTTTTTTTCTTTTTTTAATTTTTTTTTTACCGTTTTGAGTTTTTTCCTGTTGGCCTCGCGCGCCCTGTGTCTCTGCAGCAGCTCTTTGACCGTGGTCTTCACGCGCACACCCTGGTACACTCTGGGCTTGTCTGAGGGAGAGAGAGAGAGAGAGAGAGAGAGAGAGAGAGAGAGAGAGAGAGAGAGAGAGAGAGAGAGTTTACTAAACACCGTTCAGCAGCAGACAATAACACACACTGACTCCTCACCCCCCCACCCCGCTCAGCCCCTCCCCTCCTGTTTTCTTCTCCTTCTTTTTCTCCTTCTCTCGCTCCAAACATAAAAACTAAATCTGATCGCTGATCATCTTTATCATCGATACTGTCCCTTCACCCCCATGTGCCCCCCCCCCCTCCTCATAAAGTTTCACTGTGTTTTTTTATTTCATTTATTCAGGTGGAAACGTCACAAACAACAACAACATGGTTATTATGATGATATAATAAACATTAAACTGTTTCTGCTGCTTCAGTCTCTGTGCGTAAATAAAAACTCTCTGGGTTTCTCTGTCTATGGGGTTTCTGGGAGACCCTCGAGCCCCCCGGTCTCCCCCCCCAGTCCCCCCACTCAGGACCCGGCGTTTCCTATTCCTGCTGCCCCTCCTGAGTGTGTGTATGTGTGTGTTGTGTGTGTGTGGCTCCGCGCTCCCGAAAACAAACCAGGAAACAAAAAGGAAAAACGGCACAAAAGGGGGAAAACAATGTAAGTTTGTGTTTTTTAACCTTAACGCAGATAAACGTGTGTGTGTGTGTGTGTGTGTGTGTGTGTGTTTGTGTGACTGTGTGTGTGTGATCGGGGTTGAAACGGTTAAAGTTGGATAAAAAGTCCGCGTGGAGCTCCGCGAAACAAAAACAAGACACAAACAAAGAGGCGGAAAAAGCAGCGACCGACGCGTAAAAACCTGAAAACCTGCAGCTGCACCGAGAGAAAACAGCTGATCTGATCTGATCTGATCGATCTGATCTGATTGATCTGATCGATCTGAGCAGCAGTTTGGGTCCAACATGTGTGTGTGTCGGTGTGTGTGTGTGTCCACGAAAACTGGCTGTTGTTTATTACACATGTGAGCGCCATGTTCGCCGCACACAGTTGTTTTAAAACTTTCACCCTCGCGTTGTTTTCACGACTCAAACCAAAACTCTTGAATTAAAGTTTAATGAAACCCCGCCGCTCCCCCCCTGTTAGATCTGACACTCTGAATCCTTATTATCATTATTATTATTATGGCTCATTACTATCGGCTCGGTCTCCTATAGGAGAAGCCGCTGCAGTTCAGAGCCACAGGCGGAATGTAAAGTGACGAGGCTGCCGCGGAAAAAGGCGATTTGATAAGAGACGAAAAAGCCTCGAGTGTGAAACCTCATCTGATAAATATTCATACAGCTTGAAATCGCTTCTTGATGATTTGTCTTAAATGTGGCAAATAATAGTGGAGTAAAAAAAAAAAACAGAGAGGGTAGACACATCCCACTCACTTACACGGCCACGCTCCGTGTTACGCAAAAAAAAAAAGAAACACGCCAGAAGCCGGCGAGAAATCCAGCCTGTATAAGCTTTAATTAAATAATAATGTTTAAAAAGAACTGTCTGTACACAATAACCACACACGTGTCCCGACCTGTGTTCACAGCACTGATCAGAAAAATCAAACATATCACGGATGAGGAGCTAGAGGAGCAGCGGAGGAGCTGATCCAGGAGCAGCAGCAGCAGCAGGAGGTGGAGGAGGAGGAGGAGGCGGCAGGTGGAGAAACTAAACTTTACCAACATCTAAACTTCACCACAGAATACAACTCAAACTGTCTTTAAATCCACATCCACAGTGTTAAACCACACACATACAGCCTCTTTCTCTCTCTGAGCTGCTGCCTCATGTTGTCTCTAAAACTTCTCCTCTTTCTCTCCCTTCTTCTTTTCTATTTTTTTTTTATCCAAACAGGAGAAAAAGATGCAAAATTCATTTCCACGAAGGCAAAACCACGAGTTGAAAACTCACCAGACATGATGCCAGGGATGAGGAGAGGCTCAGGGCTCAGGACCGGAGGGGGCTCCACAAGCTGCTTTTTCCACCTCAGTAAAAATGGCCCAAGAACGAAATTTGTGCAAAAATCTAAAAAATTCTCAACACAAAAGTCTCCCGGCAGAGTCAGAGCATACAATAATATTGTAATATAGCTGTGAACATATTAGTTTGAGATTTTCTCCCTCCATGCCTACTATTTAAAACCCCTAGAACTCAATGATTTGACAATGATTTGATTGCGCGTTACTTTCAATTTGAATATTCAGAGGCAGCCGAGTTTTATCGATTTTTCATTAAAAATGAGTCCGCAGTGACGTCAGAGAGTCTCCACTTTAATGTAATATACTCTTATTTCACACTTTGACCAAAAAGAAACCATACTTTTATTAATTTTATCCTCCATTTCCAATATCAGGGCTTCACACCCCCCTCATTAAGCACTGCAGCTCCTGGGAGCCTCGTGCACTGCGGCTTTTCACCCACTTTTCCGAGCTCGTGCGCTCGGACACGCGTCCCCAGGGGTGTCCCTCGCGTCACGCGCACACTTTTGATCATATTTTTAAGGTTTTTTGGTGAGAAAAACATAAAATTGAGGCAGAAGTGGGCGTGGCAAAGGGCAGCAGCAGCCATCTTTGCTGCAGCAGCAGTAAGGGGGCCTGTGGCTGCAGCAGCTCACCTGGAGGGGCGCGAGGGAGGGTGAAGGGGGGGCTACTGTACCCCCCACCACCCCAACACACACACACACACAAACATCTCACACACTTAATACACAAAGAGACACACTTAGTTTATTTGTTGCTCTGTTGGTGTTGCCTTCAGTTTGTCTTTGTCTATGTGTTTATATGTATATAGGCTACTTATATATTAGAGAGATAAAGATTAGTGATAATATGTTAGAATAAATCTACATATACTTAGAGAGATAAAGATTAGTTAGAATATATTAGAATAAATCCAGCTAGATAAACTCATAAATTAACTTATTGTAGCCTATAGATTATAATGACAAGAAAGCTTGATAGATAATTTATGAATGAAGGGCTGGGAGTAAATAAGTTTTACTTCTTCCCACTCCTTTTCGGATATGACAAAAAAAATCAAATTATCTCTATTTTCAGTTATTTTATTTTTTGCATGTGTTGTCTTTGTAAAGCATTTTTTTTGTTACGTCTGTCCTTTACTGTATTATAGGGAGGGAGGGGGGGGGCATGGGTCTACTGTACCCCGCACCACCCCAACACACACACACACACACACACACACACACACACACACACACACACACACACACACTATCTCACACACTTAATACACAGAGACACACTTAGTTTATTTGTTGCTCTGTTGGTGTTGCCTTCAGTTTGTCTTTGTCTATGTGTTTATATAGGCTACTTATATATTAGAGAGATAAAGATGAATGATACTATGTTAGAATAAATCTACATATGTATATACTTATATATATTAGAGAGATAAAGATGAATGATACTATGTTAGAATAAATCTACATATGTATATACTTATATATATTAGAGAGATAAAGATTAGTGATAATATATTAGAATAAATCCAGCTAGATAAACTCATGAATTAACTTATTGTAGCCTATGGCCCCCCTCCCGCCCTCTCCCCTGCTGTTAGACCGGCCTGCCCTCCCTTCCTATGAACCAGTCTGCCACCCAGTCCTCCCATTGAGCTGGCCAGCTCTCCCTACACCCCCCCCCCCCCCCCCCCCCCCCCCTTCACCAGAGGCTGCCCTCATCAACTCTTGCTAACATTTCCATATTTCGCACATTCTGTGTCATAAACTGTAAACTGTTTTCTTGTCTGTAACAACATCTATTGCACGTCTGTCCGTCCTGGGTGAGGGATCCCTCCTCTGTTGCTCACCCTGAGGTTTCTCAGATTTTTCCCTGTTAAAAGGGTTTTCCATGGAGTTTTTCCTCAGTCGATGTGAGGGTCTAAGGACAGAGGATGTTGTTACGATGCCATGTAAAGCCCTTTGAGACAAACTGTTTGTAAATAAAATTGCCTTGCCTTGCCTATAGATTATAATGACAAGGAAGCTTGATAGATAATTTATGAATGAAGGGGTGGGAGTAAATAAGTTTTACTTCTTCCCACTCCTTTTCGGATATGACAAAAAAAAAAAAATCTAATTATCTTTATTTTTCAAGTATTTTATTTTTGTTCATGTGTTGTCTTTGCAAAGTATTTATTTGCTATGTCTGTCCATTACTGTATTATGTTTTATTTATTTTAACATGTCCGAGATAAATTAAACTAACGAACTAACTAACACTTAACGCAGATATAATGAGGATTCAGATAAATAACCAGTTTATTAACGTGTTTATTGATCTCATTTTATATACATACAGTAGAGAACCAGTGTAAAGAAGCTGCAGCTGCAGAGACCTGGCTGGTCCAGATGTTTGCAGCTGCTTTGATACAAAACATTAACAAAGAAAGAAAAGTGAATTAAACTGTAATTTGGTGTCAATTCAAATAGGCTAAATCGATTATTTCTAATCTTTCTGAAAACACCCGACTCGTGCAGCAGCGGATTCACCGTCATCACACCCGCTGCTGCACGAGCCCAGTGTTTCAGAAACATTAGAAATAATCGATTTATTTGAATTTACACCACATTACAAACAGTTTAATTCACTTAAAAAAAAAAGAAGTTTTGTATTAAAGCAGCTGCAAACATCTGGACCAACCAGCTGGTTTATTATTGATCTTTATAGATTTTGTAGTTTATTGGTTGTTATCGGGATTTTTCTGATCATGTGATCAATAATATTTTATAAACTAATGTCACTTTGTCCTACTCCCCAGTCAGTGGCCTCAGGTCTGTTGATCTGCAGCTTTTACTTTAAATCTCAGCTGTTGTTGTTGTTTCCTATCGATCTGATCTGATTGATCTCCAGTTTCAGTCACAGAACTGATCGATTATCAATAGATCGACATCAGCTGCAGATTTATTTCATGTCAAACTAAAACTTTTCTCTTCTCTTCTCTAAGTTCCTCCTCCTCCTCTCTCTCTCTCTCTCTCTCTCTCTCTCTCTCTCTCTCTCTCCTGTCTCGTGCAGCAGTGGCGCCACCTCGCGGTCAAACAGCGGCACGTGCGCTCCCTCCTGCTGATCAATATCGACCCCTCCCTCCAGGACAGTGTTATGACACACACACACACACACACACACACACACACACACACACACACACACACACACACACACACACACACACACACACAGTAAATTACAACTCAAGTGTTTCAACAATAAAGCTTCACTGATTCCGATCATGTCGTCGTCAGTCGTTTGTTTATCAATAATCAATAACGTCTCCACACGTGTTTTTATTTCAATATTTATTAAAGGTAAATAGTCGAAGACACTCAGAGCTGTAAACATGTAAATGTGTTAATTCATATTATTATTAATTAATATGAATGTCTGTGCTGCACTTAGAGCTGATGTTAATCAATATTTAATGATATAGCTTCAATAATATCTAATTAATCAATACATGAGTGTTTTTTTATCATTATAACATTTAATTTCATGTTTATTACACAGTAAAAACAGCAACAATAAGAGCATCTCATGTTGATATTAAACATATGAACCCAAAGTAAAGACAGAGTGAGTCAGACGAGGATAAACACCGATAATGAACTGATAGATAATGTATTGATGAGTATTGATCAGAGGAAATGACCCACAGTTTTGAAAACAGAGACGAAGAATATGAATCATCTTCATCTTTCACCTTTAAACTTCTATTCTCAGTCTGATCAATAACTGATTGATAAACTGCAGGGATGAGTATTGATCCGTGTGTTGAAGCAGAGACTCTCTATCACTCTGGTTTCTGTGATGCAAATCAATAAGTTACAGATAATTCAAATAGCTGTACTAAAGTATCTGAACAACGTGTGTAACCATGGTAACAACAGTGGGAGGACTCAGCAGGTTCTGTGCTGTGTTCTTCTGTTCAATCCAAACTTTGTTGACATTAAATATGGTTTAGATTTTAGACCAAATCATCTTTTCTTTTTTTTAGCTGAAGAGGAATAATGTAAATATCAACACACATGATTATTATTATGAGGACTGGGACTGGAGACAGTGATGGTCTTGTATTGGTTTGTAGGAACACAAGAAGAATATTTAGTGGCACACAGTCTAGAGATGTCACGATTATGAATTTTCTTTGTACAATTATTGTCAGAGAAATAATCACGGTGTTAGATTATCACGATTTTTATGCACTAATTAATTTCACAACACTAGGAATGTGTAAAATCAAATATAGTCAAAATATAATTACATTACTCATTGTTAACACAAAATATTTCAAGTATCTATTAATATATGACCAATTCTTAACCCCCCAGGGGAAGTGTTTGAAATATTCAGGTCATAATTTGTAATCTATACCAAATGTTTGTGTTTATTTTAATCGTTTTTTGTTTTATTTTGTTGTTGTTTTTTAATACAAATGACACGCTAACATTTAAATTCCTACCTATTCAATGTTACGTTAGTTAAATGGACCACTATCCGAGCATTTACCTTTATTTTGGCACCACATCTGCCGATACATCATCTTTTTTGGGAAGTAACGGTATTTAGGAGGGTTAGCGTTAACCCTAACCCAATTAATTGTGGCGTTTAATGATTAATTGTGAAAACAGGTAATCGTGACATCCCTAACACAGACTGTAAACCAACTTGCAAAACAAATTTTCACGTTTCCTTTTCATTCATGATCCAACTTTTACTCCTCAACTGGAAAAACCCTCGACTTCCGTCTCACAGCAGGCGGGTGTAAGAGCCGCTACTGGCTCCTTGAGACGTCTCTCTGACATCTCTGTCTCTCTGATTCTGATGTTTTTAACATTTTTATTCTAATTACTGATTTATTATTTACTTATTTATGTATTTGTTGTATGTATTCTGTATTGTTTAGATGTTACTATTGGATGCACAATGAGAATCACTCTCCTCTGGGTGGGGACAGATAAAAAGATGGTGAAAGCTGTTGTGTTGTTGCTGCTTCCAATAAATAAAAATTAAAATATAAGGTAACACTTTATCATTTTATAATTTTATAATTTTATATTTATCGTCCTCACACTAACCTGAGATTCTACTTAAATATTCCACCTCAACACAAACATGATGTATTTAAATATTGTACATTTAAACTCCGCTGTTGTTTTATGAACTTCACTAAATCGTCACTAAAAGTGTTGTCGTTAGGTAACGCTTTAATTTCAATTACAGGCCGTTAATTACATAATAATGTCAAGAAATAGCCAAGAAATAACAATTAATTACGTGATAATGCCGAGAAATAGCCAAGAAATAACAACTAATTGCATAACTGCCTGCTCGACCATCTGGTTGAGCTCATTTTGAGTCACTATATCTCAATAACCTGGTTCAACCATCTCATTCTCTACCAGTCGGTTGAGCTACGCTGTGCTACAGAAATCCACTAGAGGGCACTTTGTTCTTAAATAGTTTTCTTCTTCACACCCCCTACAAGCAGGAAGTCTGAAACACAAAAACCATCTGCGACATGTTGACTGTTTTCAGAAAAAATTTGAAAGGTCCAGATAGTTTTCTGACATATATATATGTGTTTTAGGGTCCTCACTAAACAGAATTATGTCACTTGATATCATGTTTAAATGTCTAATATTTTTTGATTTGTCGCTTGATGGTTAATGTAGCAAAATAAACTAATGTAAGTAAAATTGACTTTTTTGCTATAAAATCTACCAGAAATGTGACTGTTGTGTCCCAAAAAACATGACTGCTGGTGCACCAACACAGACAAGGTGTGACTTCAGATATTAAAACGAGAAATTACGAACAAGAAATTTGTGGTTGTAATAAAAAACAGAGTTGTTTTGTGGCATACTGAAAGAGATGAGTGTATTCAATGCCCTAGACATTTTTGGTTGTTTATTTCTTCATAAATTAGCATTTTATATGAATTAATCTACTGTCCCTGGTATTTGTATGAAGTTCTGTACTTAAACCATTAAGTGACATCTCAACTGTTTGGTAGAGATCAATATTTTAAAATCCTCATCGTCTGTTGAAAAAAAAAACATTGATTGTGCTTATGGTTCACCCAAGGGTAAAAGAAATGCAAAGAAATATTTTGTTCACTGGTTTCTTCTTGGTGGGGTTGTTAAAGGGGTAATGTCAAGAAATAGTCTAGAATTAACGATCAGTTTTGTCATTTCTGGACTATTTCTACGCAATCAATAGTTATTTCTTGGCTTTATTTCTCAAAATACTATGAAATTGACCGTTATTTCTAATCTAAGCTATTATTATGACGCAATTAACTGTTATTTCTTGGCTTTATGTCTCAAAACACAATGAAATTGACCGTTATTTCTAATCTGGGCTATTTATAGACATTATGATGCAATTAATTGTTATTTTTTGGCTTTATTTCTCAATATTACTATGAAATTGACCGTTATTTCTAATCAAAGCTATTATTATGATGCAATAAATTGTTATTTCTTGGCATTATCATGTCATTAGCGGCCTGTAAATCAAAGGGTTACCAAATGTTGTCGTTTCCTTCCAGTTTTGGTCTGTGTGTCTTGTTTTCACCATTTTTTTCTCATATAAATTATACAAAAAGACGTGTTTGTTGTTTTTTTTTGGTAGTTTTAGTGTTTGTTAGAAACAACAGGAGTTTCCTGTCTCAGTGTCTGTGGGTCAGTAGGCTCTCCTCAGCTCGTAGGGCGACCACGAGTTCACGCCGTCCTCCTTCACCCAGGAGACCGCCGGCGCCTCCGAGAGGTTGCCGTGGGCGTCGCCGCCGTCCTCCGTCACCATCTTGGACACCAGGTCGGCGGCGGTGGCGGCGGCGCTCATGTAGGCGGGGGGGCAGGAGAAGGAGGAGGAGGTGGAGGAGGCGTGAGGGGGGGGCAGGACGGGGTAGGAGGCGGTGCCGGCGGTCAGCGCGTGGTAGTGGGCATCCTCCAGCGGGTGCAGCGTGTAGGGCTGCCCCCCCCCCAGCGACGAGGAGCCGCGGCCGCCGCCGGCGCCGGAGGAGGAGGAGGAGGAGGAGGAGCGGTACTGGGACTGGGACTGGGAGGGGCTGCCCGGGGGCTCGGGGCTCGGCATGGAGGGGGCCAGACCGTCCCCACACAGAGACTCCACCTGGGACACCGGCTCCGGGACCGACGAGTCCCACGAGTCCCTCTGAAGACGAGACAGAGATGATTAGTCACAGATAGAGACACTCTTTAGGCCCAACCTTAAAGGCATAGTTCAACATTTTGGCAAACTGGCCCATTGCCATAATCCCTATAGTTATAGCAGTAGGTTCGTTACCTTTAATTGTCGGTGCAAGCTATTTTTAGAACGGCGGAGCAGAGCTGTGAGCTGCTCAGAGCTATGTTACGGAGGCTCATGGGATTTCTTGGTTTCCCTCATCAAACTCATCAAATACACAATCCAACACTCTGGTGGACAAGTTGTGACCTGCACATTCACCACGCTATGAGATAATAACAGAACGTTACCAGACAGAGTTGTTTTAGAGGTGAATACAGAGACTGCTTGATGAAAAACTGCCCCTGAAGGCAACGCACATCAGCGATTTTGCATGAATTTCCCTCTAAAACAACTCTGTGTGGTAACGTTGTGTTATTATCTCATAGCGTGGTGAATGTGCAGGTCACAACTTGTCCACCAGAGCGTTTTGGAGTTGTTGGATTGTGTATTTGATGAGTTTGATGAGGGAAACCAAGAAATCCCATGAGCCTCCATAGCGTAGCTCTGAGCAGCTCACGGCTCTGCTCCGCAGTTCTAAAAATAGCTTGCACCGACAATTAAAGGTAACGAACCTACTGCTATGACTATAGGGATTATGGCAATGGGCCAATTTGCCAAAATGTTGAACTATCCCTTTAAACGCTGGTCAGGTACTTCAACACAATTTGCAAAACTAATCCGCTCTCTTTTGGCAAAACCTTAAAACACATTCTCAGTCACTAATCATCACATTTCACATTGTGATGAATCTCAGTGACTTTGCTTTTCATTCAGATTTTATTTAGTTTTTATGAAAAAACTAATTACAGATATCACTTTGATTACGATATTGTTTTGCTAAATGCATTTACAAATCAACATTTTCTATATTTTTCATAACGACCTTCCCCGGATGCTTTGTCCTAAATTATTGTATGTAGTGTCTAACGAACGCTCTGTGGTGAATATGTTGTTACTGTGTGTTTGATCTGAACACACTGTTTGGTTCTGAACTGGTTGTGAGGTGATAGTTTGACTTTGATGGAAAAGTCTGAGGTTTTGTGAACGTAGTTTGAAGTTTTACATTTGTGTTTAAGGTTTTTAGTCTCAGCTTTATTGTTTTCAGAAGATTTTTAGACCTGTCTTTGTATTTTCTTTGGTTTTTATTGGTTTTTATTTTATTATTTGAATGTCAGTTTCCTTCAGGGTCAATAAAGTATTTTCTGATTTTGATTCTGAATCTCCATCTGACCTCTCAGCTTGTCACAGCTTTATTCAGTTTGTCAAACTGAACCCCAGTGAACGCATCGTGTTCTCACTGTGAATGGAAGTGTTTAACTCCCGACTGTTTGGTGTCGTGTTTTTGTTTGTTTTCCTTCATGAACCTCCTAAATGTTTGTTTTTTTTGCACTTTTATACCGTACTTCATTTTTCACCTGTATTATTATTCTCATATAGAGTTTGTATTTTTTAATCTCAAAAGTGTTCACCTCCTCCTCCTCTACATCCCAGTCTACTTCCTGTTTCCATCAGCTCAGACTCACATCTCTTTCACTTCTCACACACAAACTCTGTCTCTCTCTGTTGTTAATGTTGTAACTAAACATTTAAAACCAACAGGTGACGTGTAATGATCCAAACACTGGCTCGTCTCTGTGTAATAAATAACTAACTAAATAAATACAGACTCCATGTATATAAACATGCAGCAGCAGCAGCAGCAGCAGCAGCAGCAGCAGCAGCAGCAGGTCACAGTGGTTCCAGTGTGGTCGACGGTGGAGCTGAGCTGCAGCACATTTGCATGTGAAAAGTCAACTATCTGACCTCCGCTGTGCGTTGTGAAGCCTTTCCCAGCATGCAGTGCGTTAGAAACACAGGCCAGGTTCACATTACAAACGATTAAAACAGGTTTCTCTCTCTCTTCCTGCTCCTGGCTGCTCCACACAGATCCCTTATCAATGGGAGTGATGGGAGACGGGGTTTTCAGAATAAAATGTTTTTCCTGGTTGAGCTGCAGAGGAGCGGCGGTTCGTCTGAGGTCAAATCAACCTCAGATACATTTCTGGATAAACAGACTTTTTAAAGTCTTTTTAAATCCAAATTAACGTCTCTGCTGTTTCTAATTTAATCCAAATGAACTCCTGTAACCTGCAGTTCCTCCAGGTTCCTGCAGGGCTCTGTCTCAACACACACATTTATTTATTTTGGGGGTATTTTCTACTTATTTTCAAGATTAATTTCTAATAGTCTAATTTAAAAATTACCCTTTTCATTTTGGGTTATGTTGATTGATTATGGTTTCTTGGGTTACAATTTTCTTAAACTTCTATTTGGGTTTGTATTTTAAGGTTTTTCACCTGTTATTGCCCTGGACAACTTTCAAAATAAAAGAAAGAAAAGCTGAATCTTGGTCGTTGAGTGAATCTCAGTCTAATATTCTGAAGCAAGCTGCCTTTCCAAGAGTGAAGGCCACTCAACACACACACTACACACTTGCTGCACCAGTAATAAATATACAGTAATATACAGCAGGTTTGCAAATGTATTCATACCACATTTTGTCACGTTACAACCACAATTTTGTGATCGACCAACACCAACACAAAGTAGGGCATAATTGTGAAGTGGAAGGAAAATGAAACAAATAAAAATCTGAAAAGTGTGTAGAGATGTGATGTCAGCGGTCCACTGTGTCTCTGGCTGTGTTCAGGCTGGTCGTCCTGCTGGGAGCTGAACCTCCGTCCCTGTCTCTAGTCTGTTGCTCAAGTCTGTTGCTGCCTCTGACAGGTTTTCCTCCAGGGCTGTCCTGTGTTCAGCTCCATCCATCTTCCATCAGCTCCGAGCAGCTTCACCCTCCCTGGGGGACGGTGTGTTCAGGTTCATGTGCAGTGTTAGGTTTTTCCGCCACACATAGCAGCGTTTTGTATGTAGGACAAAAAGTTCAATGTTTGGTCTTTGATTTGTAAAACAAATCTTGAACATCATGTTCCATTTTCTTTCCACTTCACAACTATGCACAACTTTGTGTTGGTCTGTCACATAATATCCAAATAAAATACACTGCCCGTCCAGTGCTGTGGCATCGTTTCAATAAGCTTCTGCAATGTCACAACATTTATTTCCATCCAGAGTTGCATTAATGTTTCAAAGATTCTCAATGGGGTTCAGGTCTGGACTCTGTGGTTTCAGCTGGCAACAACTTATTTAACCCTAACTGATGCAGTCTCATTTCTTAAACAACTATGTCAGAAGACAAAAAAAAAAAAAACTATGTCAGAAGACAGCTCACGGCTCTGCTCCGCCGTTCTAAAAATAGCTTGCACCGACAATTAAAGGTAACGGACCTACTGCTATGACTATAGGGATTATGGCAATGGACCAATTTGCCAAAATGTTGGACTACCCCTTTAAAGTGGAAATCCTGAATAGTTCCTCTTTAATCTGTGGTTATAAGTTATAACAAAGCAAAAAAAAAAAAAAAGTTTTGTTGCTTGTAAGCTTATGTATTCAGTCATTCAATGGTATACTAAAATCCATGTGAAAAAAAAATGCTTCTCACTGTTCTCAGGTCAAATATTTATATGCGATTAAAATGCGATTAATTGCGATTAATTAATTACAAAGCCTCTAATTAATTCGATTCATTTTTTTAATCGAGTCCCGGCCCTAGTTATAACGTAACAAAACGGGGTATGAATACTTCTGGAAGGCACTGTATGTGGCTGTAAGAAGACATCTAGCTGTAATAAACTCCTACCAGGAAGAGGTGTGAGGACTCTCCGCTGAACGGCGGCAGCAGCGAGGAGAGCGCCGACGAGGGCAGGAAGGAGCCGCCGGAGCTGGAGAAGGTGGCGGCGCTGCGGTAATCCCCAAAGGCTTCTGGGTAGTAGCTGTCGATGAGGGAGGAGTATCCGGTCATGGAGGACGGCTCGCAGCCCAGAGGTTTACCCCCCAGCGTGGACGAGTAGACGTCCGACGGCGAGAACTGCTTGGTGGACGGACAGAAGTCTGAGTCGGAGATGAAGGGACGTCTCATCCCGTAGTAGCTAGGCAACATGTGAGAGCCTGCACACGACAAGGAGGAGGAGGAGGTTATATATCTGTATCTGTCAGTACTGAATTGATTCGGTTGTGTGTATAATGAATGATGTGAGTGTAAATGGTATTTCTATATAATATTATATTAGATGTAGTGGTAACCCTTTAATTTACAGGCTGTTAAATACGTCACAATGTCTAGAAACAGCCAAGAAATAACAATTAATTGCGTCATTAGAAATAGCCTAGATTAGAAATAACGGTCAGTTTCATAGTAATGTTATGTTTTTCATAAAGACAAAACATTACGCATGCTTTTCATGAATATTTTGATAAAGGCCAGAATTTTTCTCCACCAAGTTCTTGCAACAGACCGATATTTCTGGGCTACTTCTACAATCAATTGTTATTTATTGGCTAAATGTCTCCACAATACTATGAAATTGACTGTTATTTCTAATCTAGGCTATTTCTAGACGCTATGACGCAATGAATTGCCATTTCTTGACATTATCATGTAATTAACGGCCTGTAAATGATGTCATTACTATGGATTATGGTATAAACAGAGTATAATTGCGCATAGATGATCATTTTGTGTATATATAATAATATGTAGTTTTGGTATTGGTATATATATATACATACATACATATATAAAATAATTTATTAGTGAATGGGGCAGGATTAAATAAGTATACACTTCTTCCTGCTCCTCTGTGCACATGTAAAGTGTAAATGTAAGAAAAAAAGGGTAATCCTTTAATCTACAGCCTGTTAATTATGTGATAATGTCAAGAAATAACAATTAAATGTATCAAGAAATAATTTCGTAGAAATGTGGAGATATATAATCAAGAAATAACGATTGATTGGGTAGAAATAGTCCAGAAATATCGGTCAATATCAAGAGCTTGGCGGAGAAAAATTCTGGCCTTTCCCAAAAATTTCATGAAAAGCATGTGTAATGTTTAGTCTTTATGAAAAACATGACATTACTATGAAATTGATTATTATTTCTTGGCTGTTTCTAGATATTACAACGCAAATGATTGTTTTTTCTTTGCTATTTCTTGACATTATCACGTAATTCTGTGCGTACGTCTGTGTGAGTATAGATAGGTGTGTGTACATTATCTTTTCATTTGTACGAAATAAACAAATCAATCAATCAATGATGATGATGATGATGATGATGATGGAGGACGACCGTCTCACAGTGTTTACAGCCCCTGAGGTCAAACTGCAGAGCGTTAACTACAGTGATAATGACAGACGTGTGTGTGTGTGTGTGTGTGTGTGTAGTTTCTCACCTGGCATCTGGACAAAGGAAGGCGGAGTGGTGGATCCTCCCTGTGCAGCAGAAAACAGACGTCATGTTAATGATGTGTGGAAGAAGAGCTTAAATCATCTCATTACTTCTGTCTGGCTCTTCTCTCATCTTCATGTCAGCTCTAATTACAGGCTGCAGGACCAGATTTATTGTTCTGTTTTTGTCCTGAGACAATCCAGGTATAAGACTGTAACTTCTGTTAATTGACTCAGAGCTGGAACTATTCTATTATAAGTAGTTCACCAGAGAAAATCAAAACTGTGTGTTGTTTTAATGTGTAAATGTATCTTTATGTTTCTGTTTAATGGATAAATGTGCAATAACCGCTGCTCCTCCTCCTCCTCACTTTATTATTCAAGTACTTTCTAAATAGTGTACACTGGAAGTAGACTACTAGTAGTTTTTTATATCATCTATTGTATTTATTCTTCTCTGCAGTCTTGTTGTTGTTATGAAAATCTCCTCTTCTTCATAACATCAACCTGCTGAGGGACAACAATCTGTCATATTTACATACAAATGCCCATCAATATGCCAGATTGTCCCTTCTTTCTTCCCTAAATAAATAAATAGATAGAAATTGAATTAGTACACTGCAAAAACTCAAAATCTTACTAAGAATATTTGTCTTATTTCTTGTCAAGATTTCTGTTTTTTAAATGGCTGTAGCTTCTCTTACCGTTACAATAACGCTGCACTGGTCACGTGACATTTCTCAGCCAATCACAGTTTGAGAGCTACGACTTTTATTTTGTAAAATTAATGTATAATTCTTTCTAAAGATGCAATTTTCCTTAAAATTAGAGGAGAACTTACATTATTAATATTATATGACATCATAAAAAAAAGATTAAATCTGCTACTAAAATGATTATGAAAAAATGTTTTTTCAAAATAAATGCAGAACATCTTTATCAAAAAAAGCACTGATTAAGTTTATTTTTCACCACTTATCAAATTATTATTTATATTACTAAATAATAATGTGGATTAACTCTTTAGGCTGAGTTATATAAATGAAAAATGAATCACTTGGGATAGCTGGGATTCCCTGAGGACGACACTTCCTGTGTTAATACAACGTGAACATGTGGCTACAGAATATGAATACAACGCAGGGAATGACACAAACTCTAGATAAGTAAATTCCCATGTGTTTCCTTCCTATTTTCATATACCTAAATTACATATGATATTATACATTCAAATCTCTCCGCGGGCTACGATCGCCCTGTCTGTCCCCGCGGCGTCCTTCAGGGTGGAGGGAGGGGGCCGCCGTCCATTCACAAATAAATAACTGTTTTTTCCTGATTTGCTTAATTCAAATTCCCAGCAGTGGCCTATAGTTATTATTATTGTCATAAACATAAAATGCAAGAATCACTTCACTCATCATCAATCACTGCTCCTGTTTTGGTCTTGAATGATTCAATAATTAATTAATTGAATTATACAACAACAAACAAGGATAACAACCCAATTAATAAAGTATTAAAGTTAAATGGACGCATACTTCCTACTTTGTAACAATGTTGTTACATAAAAGTCGAGGAAAAGTCAATTTTTCTACCTTTAACACAATAATTTGTGACTCTTCTCACCTACACGAGGTCACAGAGTTCATATGTGAGAGGCTGGGAGATGATTAACAGGCAAGAAGAGCAGAAAACTTCACATTATTTACACCGTTTCATTTGACCATAAATGTATCTAATCTCTGTGACCGATACTTTTATGTCTCCAGGCGACTGAAAAATATAAGATAAAACAAAACAAAACAAAACAACGTATGTGAGTCTGATGATATGTGAGACAGATGAAGTTAATCATTGTCTCTGGCTGGCGGTGGTTATTCCTGCTCTGAGGTTACCGTGTGTTAGGAGTCATGTGACCACTTGCGGTCGACTCTTACACTTCCCTGTAAGTCGGAGGCAGCGCGTCCCGTCATAAATGCTTTATAGTTCACAATCAAACTGCTGCCGTTTCCTCCTCAGGAGGGAAATGAAGCCAGGGTCGAGTTACAGCTCCACACAAAAACATATATACATATACATACAGGTGCATCTCAATAAATGAGAATATCATGGAAACTTATATATTTATGTCAGTAATTCAATTCAAAAAGTGAAACTACAACATTATATAGATCCATTAAACACTGAATTAAACAATTCATGTCTTTATTTATTTAATTTATTTTAATTGCTATGATTATGGCTCTATTTATAATGGGATTCTGCACCACTATGCACTTTTTTGCATTATGCACTTTTTACACCTATGTAAGGTTGTGTTGCTCCAGCAGAATTTCATTGTTATTTATGACAATAAAAGCGATTGATTGATTGACTGATTGAAATTTTGAATATTACAAAAGACCAATTTAAAAAAGCATTTTTAATTAATTATGTTCTATGTATGCACTCAATACTTGGTTGGGTTTATTTGACTTGAACTACTAGAAATAGACTTTTCCATGATATTCTAATTTATTGAGATGCACCTGTATATCTTGAAAATAAATGTTCAAATTCACCTTTAAAACTCTGATTTTTATTAATGCATATTGTTTTATTTTCAGTTTTATTTTAAAGCTACGACTTTAGAACGTTTCAACCTGTATTAGAAATAAAAATCGACTTCTCTGGATACTTTAAACGTAGAGAATAGATCTGGATGTTTTCCATTAAGACGTGCACATTGTTATATTAATTTGACCAATGCTGTTAAATATTGTGAGTCGTTGTGGCGGAGAGCAGAGTGCAAGGACACACACAGCACAGACGGGGTTTGACAGGACACGGCCTCCTGGTTTGCATACTGCTAGCATGAAAGAGTTGATATTAAGCCCGTGTTGGCTGGGAGGGAGGCAAATTTTGAGGGCAGAATTTGAATGTGATTTGCCAGTGCCAAGACTTCCTCATGTGGCCCAGGTATGGCTCAGTGCATCTCTGAAGGCTGCGTAGGGAAAGCAGGCTCTGTGTGTGTGTGTGTGTGTGTGTGTGTGTGTGTGTGTGTGTGTGTGTGTGTGTGTGTGTGTGTGTGTGTGTGTGTGTGTGTGGTGGAGGAAGGCTGATGATAATGATGGGTTTATTAAACTTATTTCACAGAGAAAGAGAAATAAAAAGTCTTCCTTCCTATGCAAAACCCTCCTCATATGATCGTATTCCCACAACCTGTTACACAGCGACTCACAACTGTTTCATCATCTGACCAGTCAACACAGTGAACATAGTGAACACATTAAACACAGTGAACACATTGAACACATCCTGTCAGAATAGTTGTTTCATTTCTGTCTTTGTCGGCTCCTTTTCCTGCTCTCTGCTCATATGTATGTTGTGTTATGTCTTGTGTTGTGTGTATGCTAGGCTATGATGTCATAGGTTGTCATGCTATGTTATGTATAGGGATGTGTAGTTATGTTATGTGCATATGTTGTTATGTTATGTGTATGTGTTGTTATGTGTTATGTGTAGCTATGTTGGGTGTGTAATTCTGTTATGAGTATGTGTAGTTATGTGTTGTGTTATATGTATGCTATGCTAGGCTATTATGTTATGTTATATGTATTGTAGTTATGTTGTTGTTATGTGCATATTTTCTTAGGTTATGTGTATGTATTATGTGTTATGTGTAGCTATGTTGGGTGTGTAGTTATGTGTTATGTGTATGCTATGCTAGGCTATTATGTTATGTTATATGTGTATTGTATTTATGTTATGTGTATGTGTAATCATGTTATGTGTATGTGTATATGTTATGTTATGTTATGTTATGTTATGTGTAGTTATGTTGTTATGTGTAGCTATGTTGGGTGTGTAGTTATGATACGTGTATGTGTTGTTATGTTATGTTGTAATGTTATGTGTATGTGTTGTTACAGTATGTGTAGCTATGTTGGGTGTGTAGTTATGTTACGTGTAGTTATGATACGTGTATGTGTTGTTATGTTATGTGTATGTGTTGTTATGTGTAGCTATGTTGGGTGCGTAGTTATGTTGTGTGTTGTGTATCTTATGTGTTGTCATGTGTTTTGTGTATGCTATGCTGGGCTAGACTATTATGTTATGTTGTGTGTAGTATGTGATGTAGTGTGTAGTTATGTTATGTGTAGGTGTAGTTATGTGTATCTTATGTGTTGTCATGTGTTATGTGTGTGCTATGCTGGGCTGTTATGTTGTATGTATGCTGTAGTACTATTATGGTATGTTATGCTATGAAATGTCCAGTTAAATGAAGTTGACTTAACATTTTTTTTGTTGGTTTTATATTTTACGTGTCTCACTTTCACACGTCACATCACAAACATCCTTTTTTTTTTTTAAATGTCTGTTGCCTCCTGAGCGCTCTCTGTGTGTCTCTGTGTCTCTCTCTCTGTCTCTGTCTCTCTCTCTCTTTCTCTCTCTGTCTCCATCACTCAGCTCCAGTTCTCACGGTTGCCGGGGTCATTTATGTAACGGCTGCGGCGGCGGTGGCGTGTTTGGGCAGTCCCCCTCAAACAGAGAGAGGCTGGTTTAACTGAACTGATGTCAGGTCTGTCTCTTTACACAGCGACTGTCACTGTGACCGTGTCCGTGTCCCGACATGAAGAGCCTCTCTCTCTGTGGTCAGAGTTTGCTCTTCTCCGTCAATGGCCTTTTATTCTGCGCCATAAAAGACGAGCGCCAGGCGACATAAAGAGCTGGACGGCTTCGCTCATTCTGCCTCCTTTGTGCATCCTCAGGGTTTCATGCGCCATTTATAAACATACGAGTCAACACTGCGTTGAAAAGGCGCCACGACACGACAGATACAGTCGGGTGACGAACTAAAGTTAAAGTAAAAAAAAAAAAGAAAAAGAGTTGGGAGAAACATAAAGAGTGCAGATGCTCCCACGGACACGGTACAATTACAACCAGTTTGACATCCCATCATGCTCGGCTGCACGGTTTTGGAAAAGATTTACTATCAAGATGTCAGGAGGAGGTAAAAGGTAAAAGGTGAGCGAGCGACTTGTGAAGGAGATCTATTGGTCTGGGCTGGGGTTTCCATAGCAACGGCGACATCTGCATTTAGACGTAGGCTGCGTGAGAAGTATGTAAATAAGAAAAAGACACCAGCTGCTGCTGCTGCTGCGTCCACAGGTTCAACGTTAAAGCAGCGTCTGTGCACTAGTTCAGGCTGTTAAAGGAATAGTTCACCAAAAAATGAAATTCACCCTCATGCTGATGAATACTCCGGAGTAGTTTTTTATCCTTATATGAGAGTAATAGGGCCCGACACAAAAACGTCCATAAAACTACACAAAAAACATTTAATCTTCCTCCACACTGCTCGTCCACTGCAATCCAAGTGTCCTGAAGGGAAATAGTCCAAAGTTTATTGGAAACAACATCATTAAGCAAATCTATATTCAATACAGGACTGTTTAGGCTGTAAAAATAGTTTCCAGTAAACTCTGGACTATATCCCTAGCGATCTGGCGGCGTTATTCCCATGACCCGCCGGGCAGTGTCCGGGAAACTGAAAGTAGGAAATGCTGGGCGAGTCGACCACTACATAATAATATCAAAATAACTATAAAGACAAATTATCAAAAATGAACCCATTAACAAGTGGTAATGAAGATTCATCCACATTAATATGAGACTCTTTATAACCAAAAGGAAACTCCGGGGGAATCTTTAACTGACGTACTTCTTTGCACTAAAACAAAGAGAAAAGTTTAGAGTTTTGGTATTTACAGGTTATTATGCTCTTATTGTACCGGTCCGGTCCACGCAGAGCTCAGAAACACAGACTCACACCACTGTTCACCTGAGATCATTTACATTTAAACAGAACTCCACATTAACTCTGAACACTAAACTTAACACAGGGTCAACTAGGAGCACAGTGGCCTCCAACTGTGCAATCAAAAATAATTTAGGGGCAACACTGTAAATCCACAAATATTCACATTTCCTTTTCATTCATGATCCTCACACACATTGACCTGACACCTGTAATGACAGATACAGATTCTTTAAATCGTCTCTTTCACATTTCACGAGTTATAAAAAAAACCCAGCAAATAGCAAATTTCCTGGTTGCACATGAATGAATGATAAAATATTTTACTTATCAGCCTTGAGCCCTGAAACAGTCAGTACATTTACATGACACTTGAAAAAAACGAATTATTGCCTTAATCCGACTATAACTGGACAACTGAAGTGCATGTAAACACCTTAGTCCGACTGAAATCGGAGTTGAGAACTCCGATTAAGACACCCAGATAATGCGATTGGAATTCGATTTTCGCCGTCATGTAAACACCTTAGTCGGAGTATAACTGGACAATGCATGTGTGCATGCTCCACAACCGTAGAGACGGCACCAAGTGGAGCAGAGAAGCCGCCCGAACCCGGCAAAGTAAAGAAAAAAAAACCCAACGTCAGCGCCGATTCAATGCATTTCACACAGCGCAACCAGCCAGAGTGTTTTATTTTAAAAAATAAAATAAAAAAAGAGAGAGAGAGAGATGAAAAAAGGAAGCCCGTATCCTATTCTCAGCGCGAATCCGGCCCAGACTGACGTGTCTGGTCAGGAACTGCAGTTGAGAGTTTATTATTATTAAGCTTATAAGTTGTTTATATTCAGTTTTTTACGAGGTGACAGAAAAGTAAACAGGACAGGGGGCGTATTAACCCGCTGAAACGACGGGTGACGCTGCATGAGGGGGCGGACCCCGTCAGTTATTCGATTTTCTCAGTTGCATGTAAATTGAGACAAGGACAGAAGTCCGACTTGACGCCAAAATCGAATTTTGAGCAAAGCTCGATTAAGCTCTGCATGTTAACGTACTGACTTATTAAACGGCCTCCTCTGAGCTTCTAGCTGAGCCCTGTGTTGTTATTATGGTCTGTTCTACGGGAGTCGTCTGTGGACAAAAGGGTGATTGTGATTTAAATGTGTGGTGCTGACGGTCCTCACTCATAATGAGGTGATTAACTGGGTCTTTAAACACTCGCTACCAGCTGACCACCAGGGCTCTATCACAGCGACATGACGCCTCGTCCACAGGTCACCAGGTCACTGACCGCCACACACTGTGGACAAACACCTGACGAGGGTTCATGTTGACTAATGGAGGTGTGGATCCTCACTAAGACAGCGTCTCTTCCTGTGTGTTACAACTCTGAGTCCAACATGAACAGTGTGTGTCAGTGTCACAATGATGCAACTTTTTAGTAAGGTGAACTACTTGAAAAGTGCACTGCAAAAACTCAAAATCTTACCAAGAATATTTGTCTTATTTTTAGTCAAAATGTCATTTCTAGTCAAATCTAATCTCATTATACTTAAAATAAGACTCATCACATTTAAAAAGTAGCTTGTTTTTAGACACTTTTTTACTTTTTTGAAGCAAATTTTCCACTTTAAATAAGTAGAAAAATCTGATAGTGGAGCAAGTTTTTCTTTCTTATTACAAACACAAAAAACTTGCTTTCACTGGCAGATTTTTCTACTTATTTCAAATGAAAATTAGTTTGAAACAAGTGAAAATGATCTAAAAACAAGTTAATTTTTAGGTGATGAGTCTTATTTTAAGTGGAAAGAGATTAGTTTTGACTAAAATTGAGACATTTTGACAAGAAATAAGACAAATATTCTTGGAAAGACTTTGAGTTTTTGCAGTGCATCAGCTTTAAAATGTGCTTCCCTTTGGGGCTTAATAGAGTAAAGTAGCTTTTATCTTTAAACTTGCAGAAGAGATGGTCAAAGCTGCTTTCACTCCAGCGCCAGACCAAATAATTAAAGGAAAAGTTCACCAAAAAACGAAATTCAGTCATTGTTGACCCTCATGCTGATGAATACTCCGGAGTAGTTTTTTATTCCTCAAAGTGCATCTGGAGACCCGGGAGGCCGGTTTGTAGTCCAACGAAAACTTTATATGAGAGTAATATAGCGACCGACACAAAAACGTCCATAAAACTACACAAAAACCATTTAATATTCCTCCACACTGCTCGTCGGCTGTAATCCAAGTGTCCTGAAGGGAGATAGTCCAGAGTTTACTGGAAACAACGTCACTGAGGCATGAGAGCGCACCCCAGGCAAATTCAGTACAGGACTGTTTAGGCTGTAAAAATGTCCCAAATGACGTCGTTTCCATTAAACTCTGGACTATCTCCCTTCAGGACACTTGGATTACAGCCGACGAGCAGTGTGGAGGAATATTAAATGGTTTTTGTGTAGTTTTATGGACGTTTTTGTGTCGGTCCCTATTACTCTCATATATAGTTTTTGTTGGACTACGAACCGGCCTCCCGGGTCTCCAGATGCACTTTGAGGAATAAAAAACTACTCCGGAGTATTCATCAGCATGAGGGGGAGTCACTAATGACTGAATTTCATTATTTGGTGAACTATTCCTTTAATAAACTTAAAAAAACTGAAGAAGGACTACCAAGACAGGAAAGAGGCAAACATGTTTCCACTGTTGTGTTTATTCTCACCTGAGTAATTAACACTAAAGGTTCAGGGTTTTTTTGGGCGAGAGGGAAAGCAGCTTCAGACGACAGCAGCTCTGCACGATCAGTTGGGAACGACAATGACACTCAACATTATCGATGCAAATGGGAATCAACACAGAGTTTGTTTCCTGTAAATCTGTCACTGTGACGGTCAGACGGCTCTTTGTTCCTGTTCCTGACAGTAACGTCCTCAGACCTGTTGTTGTTGTTGTTGTTGTCGTCTCCCATGTGACTCACTGACCTCTGACCCTCGTCTCCTCTCTCTGACGTTCACCATCGGACGGAGCTACGACTTTCACTCGCACACAGGCTGATTTAAAGGATAATTCAGGAGATTTTGCATAAAAAAATAAAAATTCTTGTTGTGAACAAAGTCTGGAGACAAACATTAACGCCCTGACGCGACCTTTGACCTCTCCTCCTCCTCCTCCTCCTCCACTTCGATGAGCCTCGTCATTCAGCCTCCAGTCAGACAGTTCAGTAATATATCACAGTAGCTTTTATTTCTAACAGCTGCAGAGTGTTTAACTTTGTGCAGGTGAAATATTTTAAATAATAAAAATAATGGAGCTCTATGTGAATAATAATCTATATCAGTGTCACACACACACACACACACACACACACACACACACACTGGTCTGACTGGTTTTGGTGTTTCCGTGGGACTGGATGATACAAATCTAGAACCATAAAACCTCCTCGTCTGTGATGTCACAACGAAGCCAAAAGGAAAATCTGAATTTAACTGTTTTCATCCGGTGGAGCCAATCAGAGCCGACACTGGGCGAGGGCCATGGCGAGGACGAGGACGAGGACGAGGACGAGGACGAGGGCGTAGTGAGCTCTGTCTGACGGGTCGTCACACCGTCACAAGTTGATAATGAATCAAACCTCCATGAGTCTGGACTGAGGGAGGAAACACTAGGAAACTCCTTCTTGTCCTACTAGTCCTGCTCTGAGTCTGAATCCGTCCACGAGTCCCTGTCATGTAGTTTACCATCTACACTACGTTCTTACTCCTACAGTTCCTGTTGTCTCCAACCAAATCCTGTCGTCGTGCGTCTACTGGACCCAACGATCACAACGGTCACAACGTCTTCGTCTTTTTTGGACGCTACTGTCGCCCGTCGCCACATTTGCCGGCTTGCTTTGTTAGCGATAATGAACGCCTTACTAGCAGAGATGGACAGAGTACTCCACCTCAGTACTTGAGTAAGAGTACAAATACTAGTACTGGTCAAAATTTACTCCGTTACAAGTAAAAGTAGCTCAGTCGACATGTTACTCCAGTAAGAGTAAAAAAGTACTTGCTTTTAAAGGTACTTAACTATCCAAAAGTACATGCTTTTAAATTTACTTTAAGTAAAAGTAAGAGTAAGAGTACATTTCTTATTTTTCACATCAGTGAATTACTATAATTTTTTCTAAATGAATGTAAGGACCTTTTAACTCTTGTTTCTGAGAATGAACTCTTTGAAAGCAGCTGCACTGATGTGCTGCTTTTAGGGGTTAGGGTTTCCTTCTTTGACAAACACAGCTTGTGTCCAATAGGATTTTAGAAAAAAAAAAAAAAAAGTAACGAGTACTTTTCAGCCTTCCTAGAAATTAACTTGAGTAAAAGTAAAAATATTTGTCTTGGAAATGTATTCAAGTAGGAGTAATAAGTACCAAAGAAATCTAATACTCAAGTAAAGTACAAATCCTCTGGATATGTACTTAAGTACAGTACTCAAGTAAATTTACTCCGTTACTGTCCACCACCTGCTAATTTATTCTTTTTTTTTTTTTTAATTTACTTATTTACAAATGTAACATGTGTACCCATTTCAATTATTAGTCATAGAGTATAAGCCTGAATGTCCTTTTTCTAGGATTAAAAGGACATAAAGGAAAACATAAGAAAAGCATGAACCCATAGGGAGTGAGGTGTGGTTAGCGTGTTATCCAGAGCTGGGCCACCTGTTTAATGTGAGATGGAGATTACGTTGCCACCGCTGCCGTATCAGCCAGCTCCTCTTTGTGGTGGAAAACACTGGCCTACCGGTACAGTATGTTGATTTACATATTAAATATTATATATGTATACAGTATATTCTGCTACGTAGCCCAGACGGCGATCATTGAGGGTGGGAAGTGTCCATCGCTCCACGCTCAGACTGTTAAGAGTGAAACCATCCAATTTGAACGTACATTGACTAAAAACAGTAATGCTATTCAGCCTCAGAACAAATATTTGTGTATTTCTGGTATTTGTTTCAAAATTTTGTCCAGTGGGGGTCCATGGTCTAATTAGTGTCAGTTTAGGAGTCCTTGACGCGCTGACAGACTCAAAATAGAATAGTTAGTTTAAGTATGGAAGTGTTCAAATTGAGACACAGCCCTGGCGTCCTCCTGAATCATAGAAACACAGCTGCAGGAAGTTCATTCATCAAAATAAAATTTAAAAAGTCTGGTTTTGTGCAGCGGAAACAAAGAAAACGATCTGCTGCATGTTCATGTTCATGTTCATGTGTGTGTGTGTGTGTGAAAGGCCCAGACCTGAACTACAGAGATGTGTACATAAAACTAAATTCTGTTATTTTAAAATTCTGCATTAATTTGGATCACGTTGCCACAGCTCTTTATCAATCCATCTCTACTGAAACCACCTGCTGATGGTTATTAAAGGATAATTGCAGTTTTTTACAATCTGGACCTTATTTCTAGCATAAAATACGATCATTTACTCACCCAGATAACTTTGGTGTCATTACATTTCGTTCCGACGAAATTAGCTCCAGCCGAGAGCCGCGTATATCCGTATAATGTGAGTCTACAGGGCAGCAGAATGCAGCCTCTAAATAACACATTATCTGGAGAGAAACTCCTTCATTTCACCAATATTTTGTTACGATAGGCTAGTGCTGTTCCCCTCTGAGTCCGGGGTTAGCTGTTACCAACATCCGGGGTCTGTAGGTTGACCTGCTGACCTCTGACCTGGATGATGTCATCTCTGAGCGCGGCGCGGCTTGTTGCTACCGCTAATGCTACGGTTGGTTTCTGCGTGTTTCCGACTTGTCAGAACAAAATGAGCAGCTGGATGAAGTTCAGCTTCCTCTCGGCTCTCGGCTGGAGCTAATTTCGTCAGAACGACTTGTAATGACACCAAAGTTATCTGGGTGAGTAAATGATCGTATTTTATGCTAGAAATAAGGTTGTAAAAAACGGTAATTATCCTTTAACAACCCTGCAGAGATGATAGTAACTGCGATGTCAGTATAAATCATTCTAGTTGGAGCCTCGTGGGACTGATCTGTAGCTGCAGGTGGAGCGGTGAGGACGAGGACGAGCAGCAGCGTAGCATGAGAGCAGGCAGAGCGCCGTGTGACTGATGGTATTTCAGTCTTTGTCCTCAGAGTGGACATGCCGACGCTCAACAATGAGAGAGGAGGGGGGAGAAGGGGGGGGACCTTTTGAGTGGCAGGCTGCAGAATGAAAAGACAAGTCTTGCTCGTGCATGCAGACTTTTCTCTCTCTCTCTGTGTATGTGTGTGTAGATGTGTGTGTGTTGATGTGTGTTTCTGAGACAACAATAGCAGGTTTGTCTGCGGCCTGTACACAGCTCAGGACAATGTCAGCTGGCAGGTGTGTGTGGATCAAACTTTGCATAGGCAGCCTCCACCTACACATGCCTCCTTTCTCTGCTGCTGCTGCTGCTACTGCTGCCCGTCCACCTCAACCCCCACCTTCTTTTTTTTGGGGGGGGGATCTCGACTGTCACCGTTTGCGATCATTGTGTCAGAGTTTCTTTTGTGGAGTCGCTTTGTGTTTCTCTCCACACACGCCGTCCTCAGATATTTACAGATTGGCTTTGCAAGCACTCGAGGGAGGAGGAGGATGGTGGTAGTGGGGGGGGGGGGGGGGCGAGGTACAGGTGGTCAATGCATTGACCATGGATCGTTACTCCACAAAAAAAAAAAAAACCTTTTTCGAGCCCCGAGTGTAAACAAGGAGAGGAGATTTGTGAGGATTGTTGCTTCCAGCCGAATGTCAACTGTGGTTTTTCTTTTTTGTGTGTGTGTGTGTGTGTGTGAGTGTGTGTTGTTTGGTTTGGGAGAAAAATGAAGTGGGAAGAGACGGGACGAGGACAAAAGACAGACAGAGAGAGACAGAGATAGAGAGAGACACTCACACTGTATCTGGGGCCGGTGGTCTGTCTGGACCTCTTCTCGGCCAGCAGGTCTTTGACCGTGTGCTTCACGCGGACGCCCTGGTAAACCCGCTTGGAGTATTCTGCAGGAAATATTTAAAAAAAAGAAAAAAAGAATTGGTTTTGACTCGTAACACAACTTCATACAAATGTTTCCCCTCCACAAATGTGTGTTGTGTTCATTTGAATGTTTGACAGTTTTATGCATATAGGACCAATGACTCTTTGGGATTGGTGTGTAAATGTCATGGAAATTGCCTTTGGTTTGGTCGATGCAAATGGACACAGCTAAAAAAGACGCAATTTACTGCAAACACACAGAGCGGAGGGAAGGAGGGAGGGAAATTAATCAGTTAATGCAAAATTAACAAATCTGCATGAATTATAGTGATGGAAATAATAAAAACGAGCGTCTTCTACATCCGTCGTCACAAATCTGAAAGGCGGCTTGGTGGTGTGATTTGGGGACATTCCTGGGAAGCAGAGGCATAAACTCAATGAAAATGCAAACTTTATTATGCAAACAGATATTGCATGCAAAAAACTTTATGTAAAAAAGATCTGAGCTTTTTGAATGGATCTTTTAGATAAGACCCCAACTCTGCCCCGACACAGCACGGCCAGATTCTTCACAACGAGCAGCGTTTAAATACAAAGTTAGAATAGAAAAAGGAAGAAAAAAACACTAAAAATCCTCCTGTAATGATATTATATATATACATATATCACTAATTATATTAATTAACTTACATAAAATTGATATTAAAACAGTACAACTCTTAATTATGAAACATTTTTCGACATATTTTTCATCTTTGCTGATAAATGTATTCCACAAACGGCAGAGGAAACAGCCCAGATGCCACATTAAATACAAAGTTAAAATAGAAAAAGTAAGAAAAACACTAAAATTCCTCCTGTACTGATATTATATATACATATATTGCTATTTATATTAATTAACTGACATAAAATTGATATTAAAACAGTACAACTCTTAATTATGAAACATTTTTTGACATATTTTTCATCTTTGCTGATAAATTTATTCCACATCAGAAACTGAACGGATCTGAATCGATTCAACAGCCCAGATGCCATCACATCATTTCAAAATAAAACTATAAACTATGAACTAAACTCTTTCAAAATAAAGTTCCTACAACATTTTTCTCTTGAGCACATTGAAAAAATCTGACGCTTAACAGGTTAAAAAAATAAGTTTCCCAGCTGTTTAGTTTATAAATGAATGAGTCTCACCTGTGTCCATGATGCTGTTGAGCCGTTTGATGCGCGCACACACATACACACTCATGCACACACACACATACACATATACACACACGCAGGCCCAGTGTGTCTGCTGTTATTTGCCTACAGTAGTTAAATCCCAGCGTGCAGCAGCATAGTGAGCGCGGTGGCGTGCCACGGTGGGAGCTTTAACCGGGCGGAGGGAGGAGGGCAGGGACTCAGGGAACATGCCACCTCACTCTGCTGTCATCAGGAGGCTGCTCTTTTCAAAATGACCTTTATCTATTTGGATAAATGCAAATGTTTGGTAGGGACGTTTTTTAGACTATTTGCATCCCCAGTCCAGATTAGGGGGGTTAGGAAGCGTCGGCAGCCGAGGCCCCGCTCCGCTCTGCATCCACCTTTATAAACTCCACAACAACAACAACAGAAAGGGAAAAGAGAAAAGAGAAAAAGGATATTATTGTTTCCACATTTTGATTTGTAGCTGCAGGACCTTTTCTTTTCTCTCCTTTCTTCTCTCTCTGTTGGTTTTGTGGGATGGAGACTTAGTTGTTTTTGTTTCGGTCTGAGCCGCGGCCTCAGCGGAGTAAATAAAAAAGCAAAGCATCTCGTCCCGTCTGACATCGGATGATTTACGACTCTGCAGAAAGAGTTTATAAAAGAAATATGAGATTTTTTTTCTTTTTTCTTTTGCATTAATGTGTAATTCACTCCTCCAACGGATGTGTGGGAATTTGTATAAAACACTCGGAGCAAACGACAAACAAATGACTCATCATCTGTGACGTGAGACAAACACAGCTGATGTGTTATTGTTTCCTCTGTGAACCTGCTGAAGTTTAGTCTCCGAGACGCTGCTGTACTGGAAGAGCAGCAATGAACTTTTCCACCAGAGACTGGAGACTGTGACCGACATGAGCTCACACAGACACAGAGAGATAAACTGGCTAAACATTAAAGTGGCTCAGTTTATGTGTGTGCGTGGATTTGAATGCAGTTTGGTGACGTCCCACACTGACTGAGTGTTTTTATATGGACCAGGACCTGAGAATCGAGGTTGGATTTTTTTGAGTGTCCTGTTTTTGTGTTTGAGCATTTAAACATCATATCCCGCCTTCAGAAACCAGGATGTGCCCATATCCCAGTTTTGAGAAACCTGACAGAGACCAAACCATGAGTCCATTTCCAAGACCATCACTGTATCCAGTCCCAGTCCTCATAATAACCATGTGTCTTGATATTTACATTATTCCTCCTCAGCTAAAAAAAAAGAAAAGATGATTTGATATCAAATCTAAACCATATTTAATGGTTTAATGGTTTAGTTCAACATTTTGGCCAATTGGCCCATTGCCATAATCCCTATAGTCATAGCAGTAGGTTCGTTACCTTTAATTGTCGGTGCAAGCTATTTTTAGAACGGCGGAGCAGAGCGGCGAGCTGCTCAGAGCTACGCTACGGAGGGTCATGGGATTTCTTGGTTTTCCCATCCCATTCCCATTCTCATCAAACTCATAAAATACACAATCCAACAACTCCACAACGCTCTGGTGGACAAGTTGTGAATAAATGATGTTGCAACTACACAGCAGATCAAAGTTTTATTTGTCGCATGCTGAGGTTTAATACTCAGTGTTGCGTACCAGTACTAACGTTGGCGGGAATTTCACATATGAGTGTTAGATTTGAGGGAATTGGTTAAATTATGCACAATACCCACAATCCTGTAGTGAATTTCAGGCCCTGGTTGACACTGGTGACACCAAGTTGTTCAGATGGTTACACACGCAGATGCTTTAGTACAACAGTTTTAATTATCTTAAGGTTATTGAAGTCCAGCTCGACTGAGACTGAAACAAGACCAAAACCGGTCTCCAGTACTACAACACTAATAAGAAGACTAGATGACTCACCCAACGCTGCTGCCCAATGACACGGTACCACCACACGGCCGCCATCTTGGCTCAGTCAACTGGCTCCCTCTGAGCATTAAGCCTCTGGTGCCTGTTCTACTAAAATAACCAGAACGCGCTCAGTTTTTGACCGATTTTCCAACGGTTTGGTTTGTTACGAATGTCAGAAACGCAGTCGTCTCATCTGAAAGTCGTCCCTCCAGTAACGGTGCCTGTGACTGTGGCCAATAAATTCAATGTTGGACTCAGGTCCAGGTGTCTCTGACAAAGTTTGAACAGGTTCTTTACATGAGAGCAGAGGCTTCTCCCAACTCTCCCATGAATATGACATCTGACACATGTACTGTATATTTATCCCCGTTGCTGCCAGAGAGGTCTGAAACTCTGGCCTCTACCTGATTTAGTCCTTGTCCACACCCAAAACCATCTTTTTCTTGTCCGTTTTGCAAAAGTCTTCCGTAAACACGGCATCGTTTCAGGAAATATTTGGAGGGGGGGGGGGTATGACATAATCGACTCACAAAAGATCTGTTTTATGGGCGTTTACCGAAAAAATGCTGGGTCGGCATCTGGAGATTTTCCCACTCTGGTCTGACAGTGGACGGACGGAGCTGGACTCTTCTGGAGATCTACAGTCTTGTAGGTTTTCTTCCGTCTCCGTCTTCCTGGTGTCCTCAGATGTCTCCTGTCCTCTTGGCGTTGTTGATCTTTTTGCCATTGCACATTGGCACCACAGTGGATTGTTTGGTTTTTCTCTCCCTTTAAGGCCCCGTCCAGACGAATTCGTTTTTTTCGAATCCGGATAAATACTTTGTCGGATTGGCCTCGCGTCCACACGGATCCGGCGTTTTCAGGGGGTGAAAACGGTATTTTTTGAAAACGGGTCCCAGAGTGGGAAAATTTGAAAACGCCGCCCCAGCGTATCCGTCTGGACGGCCAATACGGATTTTTTCAGAAACGATGATGTCATGATGCCCCCCGCCGCTCTACCTGTAACCCGAGACACACACACACACACACACACACACACACACACACACACACACACACACACACACACACACACACACACACACACACCGCTGCAGCAGCTGCTGCACACTGACAGTCTATGCACGTAACAACAACAACGGCCGACTAACGTCGCGTCGCTCAGACGCTGCGGCTGAATCGCGTCTGTTTAATCATCACTGATCGTAATATTAACTCTGACACGACTCTCTGTCAACATTTAATCCATGTTTGAGTTTGAATACAGCGGGGAACTTCTTCTTCTATTGAATTACAGCGGGGACTTCCCGTCTTCTTCAGCTGTTTTAAGTGTTTATGTGTGGCAGGCAGCGCTGCAGCGACACACACACGCCCGCAGTATGTAGGTACTACAGCGTTTTGGGTCGTTTTCACTGGATCAGTGTGGACGCAGATATTTCTGAAAACGATGCCGTGTTTACGGAGATTTTTTTCAAAACGATTAAGAAAAAGATCGGATTCAGTGAAGCCGCGTTTTCGTGTGGATGGGGCCTAAATCAGTTGCTGCTCAAAACCCTTTTCCTGAGGACGTCTCATCTGATTGGTCAGCTTAATTGATCACCTGAGCACCCACCTGCGTTTCACCTGAGTCTTGATTTTACCAATGCAGCCGAGGTTCCACTTACTCTGGCAAAAACAGTATTGACTGGAATTGATAAACATAAATAAACCTGACGCTTCCTATATGATAGAATAAGAAAATCATGATAAAACTAAACTAAAGTTGTTCTCTTCTTCCGTTGCTATAGATATAAGGCGAATAAGCCGTATTTATAATGCAATATTAGCATTTAACGGCACCAAACCTGCAGTGGTCTCTCATATTTACAGATTTTAAACTCGCCGTGGTTTGTGATGTAAAAAAATAAACATCATAGGTGACTATGCAAAAAAAAGATGCAGAGATGAGAAGACAGGGTGTTGATATGTGTCACGTAACCAGGGATATGAATGAACAGGTTTGTCTTAGTGCAGGTAAACGTTACATCCAGAATTGATTGAATGATTATAACCAGGATACTGAAGTCCAGGTAAACACAGGCTGCACAACAACACAACACAACACAACACAACACAACACAACACAACACAACACAACACAACACAACACAACACAACACAACACAACACTTCCCATCACTGTGACCGACACAGTTTTACACACACACACACGGACTGAATCAGTCGACTCACTCTGACTTTTTGTTTATATATTTCTCAGCCAATCATATCAGCTCTATCTGTTGTTCCTGTTTGTTTTGTGCGTTAGAGCGTGACAATTACGTGGAAACTAAAGTGACTCGAGGCTCTGTAGTGGGTGTCAGCAGGTACAGCTGAGCTGCTCTGCAGGATAAACTATATATATATATACTCTATATAGACACTGTTTTATATTATTGACATGGTTTCTCTTGTTAATAAGTCGTATTTTGAGTGCTTTGTGCTTTTAACCTTCTCTTAACAATAAAGTTTACAGATCTAATCTAATATTTTACATTACGAAGCATTTGAAGATAAAATAACAGCAAAATAAATGTGTTTTCCTCACTACAGATAACTGATGTCATATTAACCTGATAAAGACAATCTAGATCCATCAATATATTGAACAGTGTCATCGCTCATCGGACATTTAGCACCGTTAACAACACTCACAACTACTGGTGCTGTTTCTGGGTTTCATGCCTAACACACTAATCAGAAACAAACTATGGCTGTGTCCGAAATCACTCACTCATTCACTACTCTCTACTCACTATATAGTGAATTCAATATAGTGGACTATATAGTGGACTCACTGGTCAAATGAAAAACACTTTCGGACACTACTACGCCGAACAGTTAATTACGTATTACGCCGCGTAATTAAAACATTCCGACCGCGATCGTAACGGCCGGTGTAGGTACCAAAATAAAAAGAGGAGTAAAGCAATATATTAAGCAGCAATATATATTTAAAGCAGAAGTAAGTGGAATATTTGTGTTAATATAAGTCTTAAATAGTTATATCTTCCGACAGCAATCACTTACATAGAGTGTTTGGTCCGAAACACGGGTCTGTCAGTCACTCTGCTCTGCTGTAAGCCGAGGAGATAACTTTCCTTGTATCCTACAACCTTTATCCAATGAGGAGAGAGAACAGCATAAAGGGGCGGTCCTCTCTGTGCGTAGACTGAGGACAATATGCCTGCATGTGATGACGTAGGGACGAGGGCGGGGACTGCTAACTCCATCGGCTGACAGGAAGTTAGCCAAAACGACCGGATCGCTTACTTCTGCTTTAAGCATCAAAGATGTTCAATCAAACCCACATAGTTTGAAACAATGTTCAAAACACACACAGCCAGTGTCACAACTAAGCAGTCCGCTAGCTTAATGCTAACGTATAATGTAAAACCCCATAAACGGGCTAACAGAAATTAGCATCTCTATCGCCATTTCGCGGCAACCGACAGCCACAGCAGTAAAGCTGCTAAAAGCTGTTTTAATTCTGGCTTTAGCGCTGGTAACACGTCACAGTTTAATGTTAGGAAATGTCTCCGCTGTTTGTTTTGGGAGTCTGTGGAAGCCATTTATTTGGTAGCTACACCGGTCGCTCTGGGCCGGTAACGGCGATCCGTGACCACAATGCATGATGGGATATCTTGCTCCGGATAGTGACCATCGGATGTTCACTGCATTTCGCGGTGAATTGTGGGATAGATTCAGTGCACTATATGGTGAACATTAATAATCACTAAACATTCGGACACCACTACAAAATGACGTGGTCACTATAGTGAGTAGGGGGGGATTTCGGACACAGCCCTGGTGTTAGTTTGGTCTGGACCAAAAGTATTTCCCTCCTTCCGGATTTCTTACTTTTTTGCATATGTCACAGTTAAATGTTTGGGATCATCAAACTAATTTTAATATCAGACAGTGAGATAACTGTAGATAAAGACTCAGGCTGTGGTTCACTGGAGTCCCAAAGCTTTACAAGTGGATTTGTAACACTTTCCAGACTTGTTTTTTTTTATTTATCTTTTTTTTTTTTTATGTATCTTTAGATCACAGCATGATGTGTTGCTTCACTTCACTCCAACAGGTCTGACCGTGATCAGGTCTGGGTGTGGACAGTTAAATTAAACTCGACTTTCAAAAAAAATTAGGTTAGTTCATGATTTAACAAGGGGGGGGCAATTACTTTTTCACACAGGGCCAGGTAGGTAGGATAACTTTTTTCCCTTAAAAAAAAAAATCACAAATCATCATTTAAAGGGACATTGTGTAACTTCTCCTGTTGTCTATTCACGAAAATCGATTATTTGGTTCAAAAGTCTGTTTTTCATTAATCAGTAATCCCCCCATCAACAAAGTGAAGTGTTCCTTTCAGCTCTGAATTAGCCGTTCATATCATTCATATCTACATGGAGCGGGTAAGCTCGGTGCTGGCTGCCATGTGGTGTCTCCATGTTTTTACGTTCAGTGGCAGCGTGACGGTAGGAAACCACGGAAACTCAGCGGAGACGCCGGAGCTGTCGGCTCAGGTGGAGGTGGCGTATATGAAAAGTCACCGCGGTAACGCAGCGAGGAGGAATGGAGCGTTACACTGATGCTGCATTCACCTGCAGTCGGGCAGACAGCCGTCGGTAACAAACCAGATGTCATTTTAGTCACAGAAGTCCAGAGAAAGCCGGTAAAACGTGGGTCAGCTAAACAATACCACATCGCCATGACAACATATTATCACGTGTATTGTTTTGCCTCGTGCTGACGGACCACTTGTTTACATAGAGGCTTGTTTATGCCGTTACGTGCAGCGGCTGTCGTCCGTCTGCCCAATTTCACGTGAATGCAGCATGAAAAATACGATTGAGTTGCTTAAGACCGCAACGCTAGATACACAATATACCTTTAAAAACTGCATTTTATGTTTACCCTGGTTATCTTATTGAACTGTGTTTGATAATCTTATGACAAATGTGCAAAAAAGTAAGAAATAAGGAAGGAGGCAAATTCTTTTTCACAGCTCTGTATATAAACTTCATCAATATACACACAGTAACCGTCCATGTAGAAGCTGCTGGTGTTTATGACCGACGGAGTTGAGTCCAATCTACTGCAACAACATCTGATCATCACATCAAAGATACTTTATTAATCCCTGAAGGGAAATTCATTCATATAAATGGACACAAACAAGTCCCTCAGTGTTGAACCCAGACTCTGGGCCCATTGAAGAACCCCACCACACACACACAGACACACACACACACACACACAGTTTCTCATTCAGTTGTAAATGCATTAACCTAAACACACACAGGGCAACAGGTGCCTGATAAAGAGACACACACTCAATGTACTGCAGCTCCTGTAGAGTTTAACAACCTGTACTGTACCACAGAAGTTCAAATCAAACACTTCACTTCACTGGAAGCAGCAAAACAAACAAATGTAAATCCTCCCTCCTCCTCCTGTGTGTAATCAATACTATAGACTTCACTGGAAACAACCAATCCATGGGTTGTTAACCTATAGGTCAAATACCATTAAAATGTAGAAGTACTTCAGATTTATTTCACACAAAAACATTAAATAAGCTGCTGCAGATGGAAAACCCAACTGGAAAATCATTTTACCACTTCCGTACGTTTCTCTTCCTCTAGTTTTACCTCCCAGTCTTTTCCTCTAACATTTTATAGTGAGGTCATTTTAAAACTGATGAGATCGTGAGTTTGTAAGTGATGGATGTTTTCTCACTGTGTTTTTCTCTGCTGTTACTAAACCATCTCACACTCCCATCCACCACTGTCCAGTTTGTAGTGGTGGTTGTTGGAGACGACGCCGTCATTTATGTGCACGTGTTGCATGACAAAGAAGTCGGACGAACTGTAAATTGAGGGTTGGATGAATCCATCCATTAACATGTAAAACTGGAACATGAAAGGAATCCTAAAAGCTTCTTTAATCAGAATATTTTCTTCTAGAATAAGGTCAATAGTCGGATCACTACTGTCCATTAAACGCTGTCGATGTGGATTTCTGAGGATGCTGCTATTGATCGGTACTGACTGTAATCATTAGACATGTGCAGTAGATTAGAGTTAATGCTCCTTAAAATCAGTCTGTGTGGTTTAAGACTGAGAAACCAAACGAAACAGTGTCTATGGATATTCTCATTCATCCAGGTCATCGTTCTTTTCTGGGCAAATTGAATCGTAGGCAGCTGGACTTGTATTTATCTGGGATAAAAAAAAACTCCTTAATTTCTGAAATGGGACATTCTTGGAGTCTAGGTGCCAGTATTTTCAATACATGCAATGCAAAGTGAAATATTCTAGGGGGGATTACTGCAGTCTGGGATATGTCAATGATGAGCAACAACATCAGTTTATAATGCTTTTTAGTTTTTCTGCTATGGCAGATTAAAGAAACAGCTCCCATAGACATCCATTATAATGAATGGAGCATTAGACTATGGGAGATTAGCACACATACACACGCATGGCTTAAATCAGGTATGAGGGTTAAATGTAGCTGAGTTAATGATCTGAGACATGCTGTAATTTTTCATTTAGACTATTTAAACTGTATTTTATTGTTTTTCAGTGTATTTATTGAATATTTTAAGTCTGTTAATAATAATAAACACTACATCTAAATCAATGACAACAGTTTTGGTAACAAAAGCAACAAAAACAAAGAAAACGTAATCAGAGCATCACTAATGGGCTCATTTCAAAATAAAAGCACGCACACATAGACCTGACTCTGACTGCGTGAGATAAGATCTATGTGATCTCTATCTAGAGTGTGTGTGTGTGTGCTTAGGTGTTTAGGTGTGTGTTTAGCTCGGTCTCCTCTGCTGTGTTTTGTGTCAACGACCTCACATACATTATCAGAGACGGCGTTCACTTGTCAGTTTCTAACATCGTGTTTTGTGTTGCAGCCGTGTGTCGGTGTAACAGTTTGAGTCGGAGGCCGTTGGACCGAGTCACGGGGGGAACTCCCAACAACATCGCACAACAAAGTGTGTGTGTGTGTGTGTGTACGAGTGTGTGAAATAATCAGAACTATTAAGTCTTTTGTGGAGGAGGGAGTGGAGAGAAAAGCGCCTCAAGTCACGTCGCCTGAGTCAGTGTCAACTCCAAGTTTGCAAATGAAAACAAAAAGAGGGCGTGTGGAGTTTCCCTGAGCTCCAGGCTACAGACACACACACACACACACACACACACACACACACACACAGACACACACACACACCCACGCCCAGGTCTCTGCCCACAGCGTCACCAGCACAGTGGGGACCGAGGTGGAGAGGCAGACACAACAGAATACCTGCTCCCTCTCTGTAATGATAATAATCACAATAATAAACAGTTTACAACAGCTACACAACTACTTTGTATTAACATTAACTTCACATTTATTAAATTTAGAGCCACCGAACATCTCAACTCTATTCAATCTGAAATATCTTTGCTATCGCTATTTTATTATGTATAGTTTGTTCTTTATATTCTTATTCTTTATATTCTTATACTATATGTTGTTATCGTCACTGTGTGTCTGTGTAATGCTGTTGCTGCACTGTAATTTCCCAGCTTGGGATCAATAAAGTCTATCTATCTATCTATCTATCTATCTATCTATCTATCTATCTATCTATCTATCTATCTATCTATCTATCTATCTGATATCTCTTGTGTGTATAAAGTTTATTTAAGAACAACCTAGATTTTCATTTAACTCACTTCCACGAGGTTTATTCTTTTTTTCAATCTTCAATTCCTCCTTTTTCTGTAAAACATTTTGTGATTTTTTTTAAATGATCACCAAATAAATTATCATCTCACCTTTTCTGACAGCTTTGTTAATTATTGCCTTGCCTTGCCTATTATACTTTTTTTTTATTATACTTTTTTATTTTATTTTATGATTGATAAACCTTTATTACATAAACAAAGTCTGAACTATTTCAACTATAGTTCACACATGTTGATGGATTTTGACAGAAAGTTTAGGGAGCTATCTTGTATTGTCTGTGTATTGTTGTGTTATGTATCTGTTTGTAATTTTTTGTGTGTGTTTTTTGTTGTATTTGAACATGGATTGTATTGTATGAGACATAAATTGCATTGATACATTGTAAATATGTTGTATGGACCCCAGGAAGAATAGCTTTGGCATTGCCATAGATAATGGGGATCCGAATAAATCAAATCAAATCAAATATGTCAACTTTATTTATATAGCACATTTCATATGACGAGCATAAACTCAATGTGCTTGCAAGACAGCAATAATGCAAAGTGCATATTAAAACAAGAGCCATTTTTAATGATTGAATCCATTTCAGTGTCGTGCTATTAACTTCTAAATAAAACACCTTAAATTCAATGAAAGGTTCAAGGTTTTTATTGTCAATTCAACCGTATGTACCAGACATACAGATGAATTGAAAAGCCGTTTCTCACTGTCCCACGCTGACAGAATAAAATACAATACACAAGACAGGACATTACCTAACGCTAAAATAAAAATAAACAATAAAGTTCACAACAGATAAGACATTATCTGTTTCAAGTGAGAGCAAATGGGTGGTGAATGAAGTGCAAATAGAGCATGGTATTGTATAAAATATAGAATAATAATAAAGTATAAAATAATGATCATTAATTAGGCATTTGCTAAAGTGTCAAGGAGTCATGGGTGTTATTTAGAGCTGAAAAGCAGATTTTTCTCATAAAAAACCAACAAACAGGTTTAATTTGACCTGAGGATGAAAAGTGCTGTTTAAATAAAGTTTATTTATCATGATTGAAAAGCCTCTGACAGGCGTCTCAGAGCTAAACACCAACATGTTGACGATGAGCATGTTAACGCTCTGATGTTTACTGTCAGGTCACTATCTGCAGCTCAGAGTGTGTCGGCCACCTAACATGTGCTAATTAGACCTAATGCTAATTAGCATGTCTTTGCTGAGCAGCACCAACACATTAGGCTGATTATGGGATGTCGTTGGCGGCTGCAGACACACGGCAGCAGACCTGTCTGCAGCTCCGTTACTGGGGCCGTTTGGGCTCAAAGCAGCTAACGTGGCTAATTACAGAGGGTTGAATGGAAGCTCATTGTCTCAGACTCATTAGCTGCTGTTCATTAATGCTAAAACAAACACACACGTCGAGACACACACAAACAGAGACACACTTACAGTACAGGGAGTGTGCGTCAGACTCTGAGCAGGAGGAGGCTCTTGAATATTTAAATTAGACCAGAGTTTATTTTTTTCTAGAATTTTAAAAACTTTTTTTTTGAGAAATGTTACCACTTTTTTCTTGACATTTTTTTTTTTTTTTGGGGGGGGGGGGGGGGGGGGGATTGTATCACTTTTTTCTAGAACTATTTCTTCTTTTTTAGACATTTTACCATTTATTTCTAGAATTTTAGTATTTTATTTTTATTTTTTTTAATTAAAAAAAATTCTAGAAATTTTTTTACTTTTTTTTTTTTTGAAATGTTACCACTTTTTTTCAGAAATTTCATTAAAACTTTTCCAAAAATTCAAGCCAATGGCCCTAATTTACTAAGAA